>NW_023416315.1:48649622-49849622 GCF_014108235.1 Myotis myotis
AACAGCAATATTGCCATAAAACCTAGCCTGTTTACAAAAGCTGAAAGAACTAACTTGGTTATTACTGACAGAAATTATTATATTATTAAAGCTACTGGCATGGAAAATGGACAAGGTAGTAAAATGTCTCCATATGCTGTATAACTATTACTCAGAAGAAAAATCTTCCTGTATGGAAAACAATTACTAAAATTTACAGATAAACATCTAATACCAGAACATATGGTTGTTAAATTTCATCTCTCAGTTTTTCTGATTATTGCTACCATTTGCTTTAGGCAGAAATAACAGTTATTACACTATATTGATGGTTCAAAATTATGAGTATATTTCTATTAAAATTGTTCATTGTTCTGTTTAAATATAAACTGTTTAGTCTGCCATTATGAGTACTTGCAAGTATGTAATAGAAATAAACACTGTGATACATCAAATTTTATTACAAATATGTTAATGCTTTAAAAAGTTATAATCTATAGCTATCATAAACTAATTTATTTCATATGAATAGTATTTTATTTAGATTATATGGGAAAAACTTACTTTTTTATAAATGACTTTATATATTTTTAATATTAATCATATATCTTTGAATGACTTCCCCAAGGATATCTTCTTAAATTAAATGATATTATTAGAGATTTCACATATGTATGTATGTGTATATATATATGTGTGTGTGTGTATATATATATATATATATATATATATATATATATAGAGAGAGAGAGAGAGAGAGAGAGAGAGAGAGACATGGAACTTTCATCTTTTAAAATATAAAATTAATTACATTATTTTTCAGGATAAGATAGCCCTCTAATTTAAAAATATTTTTTAAAATCACCTAAATTCACCAGGTTAAAATCAGTACTTGGTTAAGTGTGATTTGTTTATGGGCAAAACATATGAAAATGAAATATTTTCATGCTGGAAGAAAAGGCAATTTTAGATGCATATTAAGGTAGAGTATGTAATTCTGTCACAGTATTTCCTACAAAAGAGGTATCTTTCCATTGTGTGAGAAGTCAACTCAGTTTTCCTAAAAAGCTCCTCCTGAGAGTTGCAAAAACTAATAAAGATTAGATTTTTGCAATATTTTAGCACATGTATTTTATAAGCAAACTCAATTACATTAAACATTCTGCTTCTGCAAGCCCCCATACAGCCCACCAACATTTTTTAATACTTCTTTTACTTCAAGGAGGCTTTAGCTGGGACAATATGATATAGATGAGTTGTGACCAAGACAAGGAGAGAAGGGCATCTCTGCTTGCCCTTAAAAATAAATGGAGCTCCTTTATATCTCAGGTATTGATTGCAAAACCACTGACATAATGCTCACACTCATGGAGCGAGGCTGATGGAGTAAAGTGACATCACAGATTGTTCTATCATGTATATCCATGTCCTGATATAAAAGGCATTGCTACAATCACACATACAGGACCACAGGCATGGCAAAAGGCTCTTCCTGCGTAACCCATCCGAGGGGTGGGTGGGAGGGTGAGTGTTTGTTTCATCCCACAACATAAATATGAATTTGAAAAGTATGGACAATCTGAAGCGGGATGAAAAGACCGTTTACCTGTCTATGATGGCGCACATGTCAATGCTGACGTTTGCAAAACTTCCTGGTTTCCTTTGTGCCACCTCATATAAATTTACAAGTTGATCATCCACTTGAATGAGCTGCATGCATCCTTGGAATGAAGGCTGAAGGACAGAGTGACTTGAGTTACTCATCTGGTTCAGAAAACCTGTGAGAGAGCAGAAGAAATGGAGAAGTTAAATCTGTGTATAGCACGCTTCACTCGGTTTCCTCTGGTGATGCTCCCTGATCCCAGCCATTGCCTCCAACTCTTGCTTTGTTGATCCTTGCTGGTGTTGTATTCAGTACAGAAGAATGAAGTATTGTGAGAAAGAGATATTATTTCAGGGAAAGACATAAGGGTTGAATCTAAACGAATCTTTGTCTCTGGAGTCTAGCATTCCTTATTATTTTCTCCTTGACTTCTTCTTTCTCACTCTGTCACAGTTGGTTCTACGTCCCTCTGCTGTTAATAGCTCACTGCTGTACTTCTGCCCCTGACCCTACCTACAGAGATTAGAACATAAAATTTAGACCTTTCTTAACTGTCCAAGTGCCTTCCTCTTAAACTTTCAATATTACATCTATTTCCTTAATTCTCTAGTGGCCTGTTATTTAGATGTTAAGAAGCTAAACTTACTATTACCAATTAAGATGAATCTATTTTATGGATTAACTAGAGGCCTGGTGCACAACATTCATGCACTGAGTGGGGGGGGGGGTGGTGATGGGAGGGAATGGTCCCTCAGCCTGGCCTGCGCCCTCTTACAGTCCAGTACCTCTCAGGAGATGTCCGCCTACTGTGGAGGTGGGAGAGGCTTCCACCACTGCCACTGTGCTTTCTGTGAGCCTGGCTTCTGGCTGAGCAGTGCTCCCCCATGGGAGTGCACTGACCACCAGGGGGCAGCTCCTGCTTTGAACGTCTGCCCCCTGGTGGTCAGTGCACATCATAGTGACCAATCATTCTGCCATTTGGTCAATTTGCATATTACTCTTTTATTATATAGGATGTCTAATTCAATCCAAAGGTATATTTGCATTATAAATGATTTCTCATTTTATAAAATCCTAAGAAACATTACAAAGAATATATTTAGACATAAGGATTAGCCTGCTCTGAATGTTTACACACACACACACACACACGCCAAGTTTAAAAATAGATTAAAATTTTTATTACAAAACTAGAGGCCTGATGCATGAAATTCATTCAAGAGTAGACTACCCGCCCCCCCCCCACCCCCCCCTCCCCAGCTGTAGGCATCAGCTTTCCTCTGGCACCGGGGACCCGGGCTGGTTTCCCTTGGGCCACCCGCAGGCACCCAGAACCCCAGGCTGGCTTCCTTTGGCCCTGGCTTTGTCCTGAAGGCCATCTAGTCTAATTAGCATATTACCCTTTTATTATTACAGATAACTTTAAAATAGCATCCTCAAACAATTACTATTATGACTTTTCAGTAGAGACATGCATAGGAAGTTAGTATGCATAGAAAATTAGTAGGCCATAGGAAATAATATATCTCTAGAAAGTCCCCAAAAGCATTTCCTTTTCGTATAGCTCCCTACATCAAATTGACCTACCAGAACAAATTTAAACTGTGCTAATTTGCTTAAAAATCTGGTTATTCGCATATTTATTTCAATCAAATAATATATGTACAGCAAAAAATAATTTCTACATAATGGATTAAGATCAATACCTGCCATTAATTTATTAAAAGTAAATTTTCAATAAAAACTCTTAAAAAATTGACCATTAAATTATTTTTTAAAGTGTCCTATTTTGTTTGACTGCTAATAGTAGTTAAGAACAATAGAAAACTCCTTCTCACTTTATTAATGGTTTATAATATTTAAAGTTTAATAATTATTATTTGAACCTCTTTAAGGGTTAATCACAGAGGTGGAGTATATCCTTTTCCATCAATAGAATTCTATGTAAAAATAGGATTTAACTTAAATGAATTCATTGACTTAAAAATTAATATAAGACTCTATTTCAATGTCAAGCATATAGCTCATCTATATATTTTTTTCTAAGTCACATTTTTTTATTTGCATTTACTTAGTCCCCACTGAAATTGCTGATCTTAGAGAAGTCATCTATTTAGAAGAGCTGTATGCATACACATGCTTTTAAATCTGTTCAATCAAAATAATATTGAAAGAAGTTAATGTCTACACTTAGCAGAAAGTAAACATCCAGCTGTAATGTTAATGACTATTCTTGACAAGATGATCGTTTGGTTCTGTTGTTGAATACTAGGAAGTCTCTAAATATCCATAGTGGCTTAGAAATATTCCAAAATGAGTAGATCTATTTGGGAGAACATGACCTTTTCTGATGCAAAGCAGCTACATAACACAGATTGCTATGAATTGAATTGGGTATAATTAAGTTCATCAAACAACACTTCATCAGTAACCCATAACAATGTTTTGTTTGGTCCTAAGGGATTTTTGAATTTGAAAGTGTCAAGTCCTTTCATTTTTCTACATGGGATACATCCTAGTAGAAGACAATGATAGGGCATACTACTAAATTGCTATTAAACATTTAAGTTTTCCCCCATCTCCTTGTATTATCTTTAACATTTCTAAGAGGGACTCCATTAATTCACACCATCTTTTAGACCCCTTCAACATTAAATTAGGGTTGATCTCTGTAGTCAGTAAAAAACTGTGGAAGTGGTGGCTGTGGAAAACTAGACTTCCAAGGCTAGTTTTCAACTTGATCTCTGAGACTGCTAACCCTGAAAAGTCAGTCATCATACTTGAGCAATCTTATGGAAAGGCCTGTGAGAGGTAAAAAATCATGAGTTTAAGCCACTACATTTTGGAGTGTAATAATGACCAATAATGAATTTGGTACTGAGAGAGAACTGTAACTTAAATCTAAAAATGTGACAGTGACTTAGGGGCTAGGATGTCCAAATAAGTTGGATGGGCCTGGAAAGTACTGTTACTTGAAGCCTAAAGGCTTTAAAGTTTGTTGGAAATGGCTTGAAAGAAAGTGAGGAAAAATGTTATTGGAAATGAGAGAAAACCAGATCTTGTGTTGCTGGAATGGGAAGTTTAGCAACACTGTGTTAATATGGAAAGAAAGGAGGTATACTTGAGATATTTGTAATTGAGCTAATGGCATTTTCAGACAGCGAATTCTGGCATCTTTCAATTTATAGTAAAAGGGAAAAAAGAAGTGAGAAAAGCTAAAGAAAAACTGTTAAATACAAAGAAGCAGGACTTGACAGGGTTGAAGATAATGCTTTCTCAATAGCAGTCACTTCAGTTGGCAAAAATGAATAAACCACATTCAGGCAAAGATCAACTACCACTAAAACATAATCTAAAGATAACATGAGATGTAACTATAAAATCCATATTAAGACTTCAAAACATATTAGGTAGTGCCTCAAAGAACCATTCAGTCAGACAAAAATACTCTAGGAAACATATCCATATATATAAAATCCCAGCAACCGGAACGGCAGAATGTGGAACTACTGGTGTCTCTGATGCACACTGAGGCAGCCAACCAGCCTGATCTGGCCCCTGATGGGCCCCCAACATTTTGATCAGGGGTGGGGCCAGCACGAATTCGTGCACTGGGCCTCTAGTTGGTGTATATTGCAGATCCTTTGAGTTACACAATAGGGATTCTAATAATCTTAAAGACATCTTGCCCTTAGCATGTCAGCAGAAACCCAATGTTAAAATGAAACAAAAACTGTTTAATGAAAGGCTACTGATTTTTAAGAGAACTATACTGGCGAAAACACCACAAGCTTGGACTGAAAGAACTATAGATGGTACAAAAATGAGAAAATGTCTTTAGATGCTAAACTTCTACAGGCAGGAAAATACACAGCTGTGAACATGGACTATGTTTTATTTTAAAAGGAAAGCATGGATTAGACTGGTTAAACTGAGAATCCAGAAGGCACAACTGATTCTGCCATGGAGAATCAGTTCTAGGAAATAATAGACCTGAATTCTAATTAAGGAATTAGCAACATGTGCCTGACTAGATTTTAGAACTGCTATGGAACTCCTGTTTTTCTCCATTTGAACTGGAGAGTCTAAAGTGATAGCTCTATGCTTATCCTATCTTTGTATATTGAGTGTGTGAGTGGCACAGAATTGTTCACAGGTCTTCAGATGAGCAGCTATAGTTGAGTAACTGCACCTGTCACTTCTGCAATGATCTATTTGTCTCAGGTCAGCACTGATTCAGTGTGGAAAGTACTACCCAAAGGTATGAATAATAGAAAGTTAAGACGTATGGCTCTCTTGAGGATGGTTACCAGAGTTTGCCCTTTGGGACACAGAAATTCATGTTTCTTCAACATGAAAGTATATTCAACACCTCCAAAGGCCCTCCAATGTTTCATCCCATCAGAGCAAGCATGTCAAACTCAAAAGCTAACACGGGCCAAATAAACAAGGTTTAAGTTTATGTGGGCCACAAAAAAACCCCAAAGCTTCAATTTTCATAGAAACATAGAGATGCTAAATACAAAGAGCAGAAATAAATGAGTAACTGTTAACATAAAATAATAGAACATTTAAATAAAAATTAATATTTTTTCTTGAACATTAACTTACCAGACACTGAATAACTGCACAAATTAATAATCATAATGCAAATAAACGTATTTTTTTTTGTTCTCCAAAAGCTAAATATTTCCTGTTGTGCACACTAAACAAGTCAGTCCAAGACTAATGATGTGGCAATTGCTGCTAAAATATTTGCTGCTAGTATTAGTGGAGAGAAATGGTGTGCCGGGGTCCAACCCCAGCGGGTCCAGGGGTCCCCAAAGGTGTTGACGGAGTCGGCAAAGAAGGAATGACACGGAGACAGTGTTCAGTTGATCAGCAGCCTAGCCAGGATCTCCAGCCAAGTTCTGGTCTGGATCTCCAGAGAGGTTCTGCTTAGGATCTCCAGCCAGGTTCTGTGTCCATGTTCTCTTGCTAGGTTCTCCAGCCAGGTTCTGTAGCCATGTTCCCTCGCTAGGTTCTCCAGCCAGGTTCAGTCACCAGTTTCTAGTCAGGTTCTCTTGCTAATTTCTGTAGTCAGGTTCAGTCCAGGATCTTTTGCCATGTTCTCTCCAGCGAAGTTCTTCTGTCTGTAGGTTCTGTGTAGGTTCTGTCTTCTAAGTTCTGTGTGTAGGTTCTGTCTTCTAAGTTCTGTGTTCTAAGTTCTGTGTCCTAAGTTCTGTGTGTAGGTTCTGTCTTCTAAGTTCTGTGTCCTAAGTTCTGTGTGTAGGTTCTGTCTTCTAAGTTCTGTGTTCTAAGTTCTGTGTTATTACATCTGTATTTATACCAGTTGATTCCAATCCTATCAATCTCTATTCCAAAGGTTAGGGTGTTTCTTATCTCCATTCCAGGGAGTAAAGATTATGTAGCTTAAGCATGATTGTTCATAGTTAAAGTGATTAACTACCCGCCTGGCACTTAGTTAAGAGGTTTTATTCCCTCCCTAACTTCAGGGGAATATCCCTACCTGGGGAAACAACCTTTCTCAGAGACCTTGGTTAAAACACATAGTGCCAAGAAGGTGAGCAAACATATTAAGAACAGTATGCCATATATGCCAGGTCCCTTGAAATAGCAAGCATGGACCGGCTCCCGGAAATGGTGGGCCTGCATGTAAGGGAAATAAATGCAATACGATTATAGCAATCACTCATTAGCAAATGTTGTAGTTCATTATTAATAACTAGAGGCCCTGTGCACAAGATTCATGCACTGGGGCGGGGGGGAGGTGTCCTTCAGCCCAGCCTGCACCCTCTCCAATCTGGGGCCCTCGGGGGATGTCGGACTCAGGCAGTCAGACATACCTATCACAATCCGGGACTGCTGGCTCCCAACCACTCACCTGCCTGATTGCCCCTAACCACTTCTGCCTGCTAGCCTGATCACCTCCTAACCACTCCCCTTCCAGCCTGATTGATGCCTAACTGCTCCCCTGCCAGCTCGATTTCCCCCAAATGCCCTCCCCTGCTGGCCCAATCACTCCCACTGCCCTCCCCTGCCAGACCGATCACTCCCAACTGCCTTCCCATGCTGGCCTGGTTATCCACAACTGCCCTCCCCTACCGGCCATCTTGCACTGGCCATCTTGTGACCACATGGGGGTGGCCATCTTGTGTGAGGGTGTGATGGTCAAATTGCATATTACCTCTTTATTATATAGGATTATGTATAACAGGATATTATAACAATTAAGTTATGAAATTTTTATTAAAATGTTTCTTACATACTGTTATATTGGTTGGGCTACAAACATATTCGTTGTGGGCCGCCTGTGGGCCATGAGTTAGACATGCTTGCATTAGAGCATCTGCTCAAAATTCTGTAATTCATTATCTAAGTCAAGTTCATATACAAATGAAGCTCCTGGGATGTCCAAGAGGAAAGAAAGCTGTTTAGGTGCAGTTACTGTGACTCCCAGGGCTTACTAATAAATGGCATTAGAAGCTTCACCTTGGTTTCTTGGACCACTTGCTGTGGGAAAGTCAGACCAGGTGTCCTAGGAACCTCCAGTAGTCTGGTGGGGAGGCACCTGGGGCGGGGGGAGAAAATAAGACCTACTCCTAACAGTCAGCAGCAAATAGCTAGCTTTGTGAGCAAAGCCATCTTGAAGTGGGACCTCCAATCCTAGACAAGCCCTGAGATGACTGTGGCCCTGGGACACATAACTTCAACCTCATAAAAACACTTCAAGCCAGAACTTCCTAGTCAAGTTGCTCCTGAATTAGAAGTTGCTCCCACAGAAAAAGGAGAGTAAATTATTACCATGCTGAGCTACTGAGTTTTTGGGTTGTTCTATGCAGCTATAGAAAACTAATTCAGATTATAACTAATAACTCCTGCCATCACTTTCTCAAATAGTTTTTTTAAAATTAGAAGTTGAATAACAAAACCTTAGTCGGCAAAACAGTGACTGGTGGATTGCTGACCATTCCCTTATAGTTAGCAATGGGTTAAAGATATTGTGTCTCTGAGACTGAAATTCCTAGTGCCCTAACTCCCTTTGAAATGGAGGAGAAAATGTTATTTACTTCCTGTGTTTGTTCCCTATATGTACAAATATAAGGTCACTAAAAATATCAGTGTATTAGTGTCTGTGATACTTTCAGTGATGACTCTGAAGCTTAGAAATTGACCTATTTAATAGATTAACAGCAGGAGCGTTTGGAGATATAAATTTGCAACTGAGAATATGAGGGTCAGAAATGAATAGATACAAAATGGATAGAAAGTTAACCTTAAAAAAATTGCCAATTTAGTAGAAAGAGTATATAGAATAAAGAGGTAAACTTTTGTCTGTTTTGGCTTGGATTTTAAATTTATTATATCTATGAATTTGGAATAAAACATGCAATATTCATGCACGGGTCATTGTTCCTGGGCTCTACGATCTGACAATGTGCTCTAACACCCACAGTGAATTGTGATCCTGCCCGCCTCAATTTCATTTCGCTCTCAGTCAACAGGGACACCTCCTCGCCTTATAGGGTCATTATAATTATGTTGCCTCACTGCCATGTTTGAGATTTCCATTTCAAGACTTAGGATATAAAAACTTGATACCTGATTTGAAGTCCACTCAGTATTTATTATTCTTACTGACAAAAGAAATACATGCAATTTCAAGGTTTTAAAATTTTAATTCAGATATACATCAGTGAAAAGCATGCTGATATTTCTTTTGACAGTAAAATGCCAATCTAAAGTGTTGTAAATTATAACGTTAACCTGATGGGACGTAAAGAGCAAACAAGAGGCAACAGGGTTGAAAATTCCACATGTCTAAAATAACGTGCATGCCAAATTTATCTTTATTTACAGTTATTTTAAAGTTGGAAAGTTTGGGAGGTCAGAGAGAGGCTGGTGGAATGCTGTGAGGATGCTAAAAAAAACATGCAATGTCATCCTTTTAATATAATCTTAGATGATTCTGAAAAATGTCTACCACCAATCTCTATTGCTTACCAAGCTTCCTGAATAATTCACTCTGTTGGGAATGTGGGTCCAAGCAAGCAGAGTGTTAGACATGAGCCCAGTGGTGGCTGGCACCTCCACAGTGAGAATAGCCATGCAGCGCACCCATCTGGTGTGGCTGTGAACCTAACTCCAATACAGGTTGATTGAATAAATAAATAAATCTACTGAGGACAGTGGAACCATATTCTCATTGTTAGGAAAGGAGGGTACAAATGTAAAGTGGAAAATCTAAATGGATACTATGGGTTTGGTTTAGAATTTAATCTATCAGTGTGCACTTATGCATTTCAGTGAATTTAGATAGATGTAGAAATAAATCTAGCTGGAATCGTGTGTGTGCTCAATATAGAGCTAATTTCTACCATGCCCTGAAGACAATCCAGGAGCAGGGTTATCCCTATAGTTCAGGCCTCAGTTTCTCTACTGAATAAAACAAGCTCATTGGAGAAATGGTTGACTCCAGAGCTGTGTCAGGAAAAGCACAAAAATACAATATGAGTCTGAGATATTTTGCTGAATAAGAAAGTAAAAAAGTGCTCAAAAAATAATGATGTCATGTCAGAATGACATAGGAGCCAGCCTGAAGAAGGCTTCTACTGATCAAAGCTGGACAATTTGAGTGCAAAATAAATAACTGGACAATCAAAATATATTTTGAGTATCAAAAGAAAGGATATTATAAAGGAAGGAAAGAAGGAAGGAAGGAAGGAAAAGAAAAGGAAGGAAAGAAGGAAGAAAGAGAGAGAAGAGGGAAGAGAGAAAAATAAAGAAGGAAATTAATTTATATATCAAACTTCATTGACTAGAATAGAAATCCATGAATAGCCTACATGAAAATGAATAACTAAATGGGGAGAATAGAAATCTCTTCCTATAGTACTATGCTAACTAATAAATATAAAAGGCATGTTGGAATTAGCAAGTCACCATTTGGCTACTGTCATAATAATAATTCATTCAGGGAAGAAATATTAATTGATGCTCAAATGTATGGGTAAAAGTTGGATGAGGAACAGAGTCTCCAAGTGTCTCTCTAAAAACATATTTATTAATTTCAAAAAGGAAACTAGTTATTTTATAGCAGAGAACCCTGGAAGACATCTTTGTAATCAAGTAATACAAGTTATCACCATCAGTCAAGGGACTGGATAACGTTCCGGGCCACCTGATAAGATGCAATGAGAAGAATACAACATCGCCTGGTGGTACTCCTGCCCCAAAATACATATCTTAAGTCCAGAAAGGAGGAAACATCAGACAGACCCAAACAAAAATGATCTTCAGGAATGATAAGGTTGTGAAAGTAAAGAATCACGACCCATGATTTACAACAATATAAATAAGAAGCAATTTTTATGTCGATGAAAGACCTTTGGGGTGTTTTGAAAGGGAGAGGAACAGACAGTTAATGGTTAAAGCTTCTCCAAGTATATTTGCCAAAATCAGAAAGTCATAATATTCCAAGCCCCATAGCACTTTTGAGGCTGTGCTTCCTCCACAATGAGTTGTTTTGTTTTGAAGATTAGGGAGTCAGCAGGTTGGGTGCACTATGACCAAATGGCAACAGGTGCAGGCCTTGCAAAGGGCAAGACACTTCCCTTTGGTTGTCTATGAACATGGAAAGAATGGACAAACATATCTGATCAGGACATTTTCACTGGGATTCAAGGTTTACCAGTAGTTGAACAAATGTGAAGAGCTAAATACAAAAATGCTCTTCCACCCAATAAAACCAGACACAATCAATTCCTAAATCCATTAAAAACACAAATGAATCTACATAAAATATGACAATTGGGAATGTGTGGGAGACTGAGGAAGAAGTAATTATTAATACAAACAATTATAGTGCCATATACTGCACAGTTCTAAGTAGCTTAATGTAGAGATTATCACTTGTATTTTATTTTTTTAAAAAAATAACAGATTTTACATAGATAACTCATTTCTACTGTTGTAAATCATGGGTCATGATTTGATAGAGAAATCCTATTAGTGTGAGCTTATCCTGAAGTCAACAACACAGTGTTGTTTTTCCTTATACACTGAGGAAGTCAATACGGGCTACACTTGGGTGATGCTCAGTGTGGAAGACCCAGGCATAGAAATCCAGCAGTTTGACATCATAACAATGTTTTCTGAAATATTTGCACAAACCTAATATGCACTATATTTTCCAAACTGAAATCACAATCATATTCCTTGGGAAGCCTGCCATAAATACCTATCCTTCCTCCCCACCCCTCATGGCTGAATTAGGAAATTTCTCATATAGAGATGGGATAGAGAGTAAGCATATTGTAAGGTCCTGAGGTGGTTTTCCTTTATTTGAAGCTCTGGGATATTAATGCAAATTTTTGTCCTTATACTGGGCATTTGTAGTGCCCACTCCTAGAGCAGTGAGCTGCAGCAGAGATTCAGTGTACAGTAGAGATTATCTCTTGAGAGTTTTTTGCATATGTTACATCCTGTTTTGCACTTATTTCTGTGGGTCATTTCCCCCAGAATTCCTCAAAGGAAGGAAGGTATTGCTTCTATTTAAGAGATTAAAATAAAATTATGATAATAAATTTAAAAAGTCAAGAATCAGCTGAGGATCTGTTTCCAACTTTTAGAGACTAGAGAGGTAGGAAAATAGGGTGTGACATGTGATCCCACAGTGTGTCTTTTTTTCTCTACAGGACAATATAGGACAATTGACAAAACTTGAATAAGGTCTCTGGGTGAAAGTTATACTAGTGGCTTTTGTACTTTTCTTGCATTTTTCCCCCAAAATTTTAATTGTTTGAAAATAAAAACAATTTAAAATTTTCTTTTCCACCTGATATGTAGTGCTTTATGCTAAAAACTCTGCCACTTGGCATTGCCTTATTCTATATAATAAAACCCTAATATGCAAATCGACCAAATGGCAGAACGACCGGTCGCTATGACACACACTGACCACCAGGGGAAAGATGTTCAACGCAGGAGCTGCCCCCTGGTGAACAGTGCGCTCCCACAGGGGGAGCACCGCTCAGCCAGAAGCCGAGCTCAAGGCTGGTGAGTGCAGTGGTGGTGGCGGGAGCCTCTCCTACCTCTGCAGCAGTGCTAAGGACTTCTCAGGGGATGTCCACCTGCTGGCTTAGGCCCACTCCTTGCCTAAGCTAGCAGGTGGACATCCCCTGAGGGGTCCCAGACTGCAAGAGGGTGCAGGCCAGGCTGAGGGATCCCCCCACCCCCTGCATCCCAGGCACGAATGTCATGTATCGGGCCTCTAGTTTCCCAATAAAATGAAATTGTCTTGTCCCAATGTTCTCAATGCCCCCTTTTCTTTATTCTACTTTAATGTGCATTCAATGCCCATGGATTCTCAATGAAATTGGGCTTCCTAATTTCATTGATGATTTTCAGGTAACCAAAGGACACCTTCACCCTTTAATTAGATTTCTCAGTGGCATTTGACACTTGATCCTCATATACTAGTATATTCTATGTTATCAAACCAAGATGACTTTCATTCCCTGACTAGACTGAATATTCTGACTCCTACATCCCATTCCAAATTCAATTCATTTCTCCCTTAGTCAGATTTAGACCTACTGCATTCCTAAACCCTAAAAATATTAGAATACATACAACCACTCAGAAATCCTTCTGAGATTTAAAAAATAAAGCAATGCTAATTCAACCATTTAATAGGTATAAAATTCTACAAAAATTTAATACTTTTCTTCAATATATACTTCATGCTTCAAGTGAATTTCTTACAATTAGAAATAGTTCTGTCATATTTTTGTGTGCCTACTTTGCTAGTTCCCCAATTAAATGCTTAAGGTGTCTATTCTTACAAATTATGTTTTGGCCACCTTGTTCTCTTGTCTGTGCCTCAGGAAAACCATGCCCTTTCTGCCTGGACTTTTCTTCTCCCTTTCATTTTTCATGGTTGATTTCTTCTTATGACTCAGGTCAGCTCAAATGTCACCTTCTGAAATGGGCCTTACAAACCCACTCTATTAAAAAGTATTCTATAAATTTTCTCTTCCTAGTTCTTCAGCTACTCATTGTTGTTATAGAATTTGTCATAATTCACACTTATCTGTATTGGTTTATTTATTTATGTGTGTGTGTGTGTGTGTGTGTGTGTGTGTGTGTGTGTGTGTTTCTGAGTGTGTTTTTCTCCACTTTCCCTATTAGTTTCATGGCATCAGTCTTATTGTCTCTATGAATTTTTAAAAAATATATCTATTGATAAAAATTCGCATATTATAAAAATTCACCACCCTAATTATCTTAAAACTAGAGGCCCAGTGCACAAAATTCATGCATGGGTAAGGTCCCCGGCGATCAGGGCCGATCTCTGGGGCAACCAGTGGGGAAATTGGGGGGCCCTCTCTAGCACCCACCTTGGCCGGCCTGGCACCACCTGCTCACCGGCCCTGTCCCCCGCCACCGCCGCCTCCCTCTGTGGGGCGACCGGTGGGACAATTGGGGAGCCCCTGCTGGCACCCGCCTTGGCTGACCTGGGACCTGTGGGCTAGGGTCAGCTCCTGCATTGAGTGTTTGCCCCTGGTGGCCAGTGCGCATCATAGCGACCGGTCATTCCACAGGTCTTTCCACTGTCCAATTTGCATATTAGGCTTTTATTATATAGGATAACCAATACAATATATATGGGATATGTTCAAGATATAAGGTGTCTATTAAAAGTTTGGAAACAAATTATTTTTAACAGATTAAAGCTATCCTTTATAAGATAATACATATAGATACATCAGCTTCCAGACTTTATGGACCCCTCTATATTTTTAGGCAAATGAGCAGCTGAATTAATATGTTTGGGTTTTTGCCCTCGAAAGAAGGGTTTGGGTCTTTACATCCTACATGTCTTTGTTTCAGTTGCCTTATTTGAGAGGCCTGCAATCCCCAATTGGGGCCATGCAGCAGGCAGCCTATGAATGTTTCTTTCTCATTGAAGTTTCTATCTCTCTATCCTTCTCCCTTCCTCTCTCCCTAAAATCAATAAAAACATATTTAAAAGTCACGTGGAATTTGAAATCAAGCATTGGACTTGTGCAAGGAATAGGACTAATCCCAACTGCCCCCACCCATACCCACACCGACACACCATCACATAAAGACTAAACTGCTAAAATCTTAGGTAAAGCAGATACTGGAGAAAAATTCACTAGTCAGCAAAGAGATAACAGGGGAATTTGTCTCACTTTTCCTGGCCTATAGAAAGAAAAAGAAAACAGAAATTACTTCCTAATAGTTCATAAGCAACAGTCTTGCTCAACAAAATTATGGGTTTCAAGTTTATATTGATAATAAGATGCAACCCCTAAGCCAAGAAATTAAAATAGAAAAGGGGGTTTTAAACTGCTCTTTCAAAGGAAGTATAAATCTTCTCTGGATTCACTCTGGAATTATAGGATTCATGAAGATAAAAACCTGAGAAATTTAAACTCACAATCCAAAAACACAAAACATAAGAAAATAAGCATAATAAATAAGACTCAGCAGAACCATCACACAAAAAAAATTTTGTCCCATGAATTTAAAATAAATTTTACTATTGTGAACATTGTCAAATGAATAAAAATTATTTAAAGAAATAAAAAGTGAAATCAAACATATAAGAAAGGAATGAGCTCTGGCCAGGTAGCTCAGTTGCACGAAGTATTGTCCTGTGCACTATAAGGTGGCTGGTTTGATTCCAGGTTAGGACACATATCTAGGATGCAGATTTGATCTCCAGTGGGAATCAACCAGTCAATATGTTTCTCTCTCTCTTTGATGTTTCTCTCTCTGTCTCTCCCTTCCTCCTATCTAAAAATCAATAAAAAAAAAATATCCTCATGTGAGGATTTAAAAAACAAAAGAAACAAGATAGTATTACAAAGAATCAGTCAGGTTTGATAAATAACTAAGTCAGTTCTCCAAGAATGAAAATCTATTATTAAAGTTAAAAACTCATTAGTCACAGCCCTGGTGGGTTGCTCAGTAAATTAGAGCATCTTTCTTATAAACCAAGGTAGCGGTTTGATCCCTGGTCAGGGCACATACAAGAATCAACAATGAATGCATGAGTAAGTAGAGCAACAAAATGATGTTTCTCTCTCTCTTTCTGTCCCTTCCTCTCTCTCTAAAAATCAATATTTTTTTAACTTATTATTTGCATTAAGCTCATGAGACAAAGCTATAGAATGTATTTGTGAACTGAAAGACAGATTGGATACCCAGAATGTAGTCCAGAAATAAAAAGTGGTTTACAAAATTAAATATAAAATGGTAAATGTGGAGGACAAAAATTTCAGAGAGAAAAAAAAAGAGAGAGAATCATAGAGAATAAATTCAAAGATACAATGTCTGAGAATTAAAGAACTGATTAAAATTTAGATTCAAGAAGGAAAATAATTCCCCCCCAAAATTTTAAAAAATCAACCTGTTAATAGACACAGAATAGTTTAAGAGCAGAATCCCCAATAACAGTAGCGAGAAAGAAGCTAGAGGACTCCTAAGAAACAATAATGAAGTAGATAGGAAAGCTGCTAACAAGGGGGGGGGAGGGGAGGAAAGGTAGAATGCAGTAGAATAACACATTCTGAAAGAAAATAAAATTCCAATGTAGAATTGTAAAGCAAGCTAAAATATCAAAAAGAAAGTGAAATTAAGAAATTTTCAGGCAAAAATTGAACCAAGTTACCACCAACAAAACCCATTAAAAAACTATCAAAATTAAAGGATATATGTAAAAGAAAAACAGACTCTAGCCAGGGTAAGAGGGGAAAAAAAGGCAAATATGGAAAAAATTCAAAATACATTGACTACACAAAAAATGAAATTATAAAATGATAATTATACTGTAGTTAAAAAAGATATAGAGCTAAAATGCAGGAAAAAGTAATATATGGAATGGTAGGGGATAAGAGGAGTTACGTTATACCAAATGTTATGGACTGAATTGTGTCTCCCCAAAATACATATAGGAAAGAGTCAACCTCCAGAGAGGTAATTAGGGTTAAATGAGGTGATAAGCGTGGGCCCCAATCCCATAGGACTAGTGTCGTTATAAAAAAAGGAAGAGACCCAGATATCTCTCCCTTTGTACCCAGAGAAAGACCATGTGAGGATGTAGCCATAAGATGTCTTCCAGGCATCTACAGGCTTACCAGAGAGCAACCCTGGCACCTTGACCTTGGACTTCCAGCCTTCAGATTGTGAGAATAATGCTTTTGATAAGGTACTTACTCAATGATGCTATAGCTGCCTGGCAGACTAATACACCATGTTTCTTTCATAGTTTAGGAGAAAGATGAAGATGTTAAGTTATTTTTGACTTTTATAAATACTCATTAAAAAGTATAAGGATAATCCCTAAAATAAAAAATATGGAGTCCATATATTTTACATTTAATGGTAGATAATATATATTTTTTAAAAAATATTTGATTAAGCAAAAGGAAGAAGTAAAGGAGGAGTAAAAGGAACATAGTAAAAGAAAGACAAAAGCAAAATAAGAGGGTAAAAATATTTCCAAATGAAGCAATAGTTAAAATCAATTTTAACCATATTGAAAATACAGATCATGCCATGGGGTTTGTTTTTAAAATCTAGCAATAGAACTATATTTATGAAGCACATCTAAAAACCTGGGTGGCTATGATGAGATCAATATACCCACCTGGTGATATGGTCCAGAAATATTGATATAATATATCAATATTAGTATCATAGCAACATTAGTATCATAGGTGGAGAGGAATTAGCTACAAAGCAAGCATGTCTGAGTCTGATGCTGCTATTCTATCTAGTTTACCAATCTTATGTTTCAAAAAATTACTTAAAAGTTGTGATGAATAGTTTTTCCTCATCTCTAAAATAGAGAAAATCATATCTGTTTCATAGTATCATTTGGGTAATGAACTGAATACATGTAAATTATTAAGCATACAGTCTGACACGCAGTGACACTGTTACCAAGGAGGATGGAGTAACAAAATATATTTTAAGATAAAACCAAAAACAAACGCAGAAAAGGCACTGCAGGAATAAGGTCAGTTAGTATATTAATGACAAAGGTGAAATTCACCAGGAAGTCATATATAGTCTAAATATGCTGGTGCCTTGTGACATAGTATTCAAATAGATAAAATGCATTTTCAAACACTGCAACCATCACTTCCTCAAGAAAACCTTCCCAATGATAGCCTCCTTCCCCAAATTCTAGGCTCCTTCCTGGTGCCTGCTCTCACAGGAAGCTATAATTCTTTTTCACTTCTCTCCTACCAAATGCACTTGCTCTCTTAGAACTGGAACCACCTTCTGTATTCTCAGTGCCAAGTTACAAACATGATACAGAGTAAGTATCCGAAACATGTATGTTTGAGAAATAAATGTCTTTGAAAATTTTATTTATCCTATATAATAAAAGGGTAATATGCAAATAGACCAAACGGCAGAACAACCAAATAACTAATCAGAGTGAAATATGCTAATGAGATGCTAAGGCTGCTCAACCACTTGCTATGATGTACACTGACCACCAGGGGGCAGATAGTCAACTGGCTGACCAGTAATTATGACATGCACTGACCATCAGGGGGCAGATGCTTCAACCAGTAGGTTAGCTTGCTGCTGGGATCCAAGTGATTGGGACTGAGCGAGATGGGCCAGACACACCCTGGAGCTCTCCTGAAATCCCTCCCTGGCCTGACCATGCACTGGTGGGGTCCCTCAGTCTGGCCTGCACTCTCTCCCAATCCAGGACCCCTCAGGGGATGTCAGGGAGTCGATTTCAGCTTGATCTCACAGGCCACTCCCCCTGGGAGGGTGCCAGATGCAGGGCTCATGGCTGGTGAGCACTGCTGTGGCAGTGAGTGCCTCTCCCTATTGGGACTGATTGGGTGCGAGTCTGTGGCAGGCACAGTGGGTCCGGGATGAGAGAGAGTGGCAGGTAGGAGCTGCAGGCAGCACTGGACTGTGGGTTTTGGCTTGATCCCTGCAGGCCACCCAGAGGGACCCCACCTGTGCATGAATTCATGCACCAGGCCTCTAGTTTACAAATAAATGTAAATAAATGTCTTTGAAAATTTGATTTATTTAGAAATAAGTGTAAATAAATGTATGCAAGAGGAAATTTAACAGGCACAAATTTTAATTCTTTTTTTTAATTCCTTTTTTTTTAAAGACTAAAGTTCCTCAACCTATGCAGGAAAACTCCACATGTTATCAAATTTTTTCTCACCCACACATACTATCCTGATCCCCAGTGTTATGCAGATTGTCCTTTGTCTATATATTTCTGTGGAAGATGGTAAAAGCATTCATCAATTTCTACTAAATACCTATGATCAAAGACATGTAAGAACTGGTTCAGGGGAACTTGATAGATTGAGCATGGTTCTACTTCCTCTGTTTCTGAAACTTGTCCAAATATCAAGATCGGTAAATAAGTATACGCTCTATAATGTTGCAAAAATAGAAGTACGATGATGGGTGAACTATTGCAACAAAGTTTTAAAAGATAATGAATTCTGCTGAAACTGGTTTGGCTCAGTGGATAGAGTGTCGGCCGGCGGACTGAGAGGTCCCAGGTTCGATTCCGGTCAAGGGCATGTACCTGGGTTGCGGGCATATCCCCAGTAGGAGATGTGCAGGAGGCAGCTGATCGATGATTCTCTCTCATCGATGTTTCTAACTCTCTATCTCTCTCCCTTCCTCTCTGTAAAAAATCAATAAAATATATATTTAAAAAAAAGATAATGAATTAGGTGAGCAATGAAAACAGAGATGGTGCAAAAGAAAAGGTACTTAAAGACCCCTGGAGAGACATGCCTATGAGAAGTGATACAGACAGAGAGTATGGCTCAACTCCAGAAAGATTTAAAATCCGGAGGTTTATAATGTGTCTTTAAAGAGAGCAAGAGCAGACGACATCCCTCCCACTCCCTGAAAGACTGCAAGAGTCAGACTCCAAGCCCCTGAAACTGTGAATCTGAGTGAGAGTCAGTCATTTGAGCGGGAAGGTGTGTGTGAAATTGCAAGAGTGAAACAAGAAAGATTCTAGTGATATTCAAATTAGACGTGGAATTCTCAGTTCCCTTCCCTTTCCATGTTTCCAGAATACAGCTAGAGACTATCTGATGCTCTTCCAGAGGACGTAAACAGTCTAAAAAAAAAGGACGGTGGGGTGAAATGCAAGGGCCAACAAGCTTCACCTAGAGGCGAGTTTCTCTTCAAGGCTCCCTGCTGTCGAATGTGTATGGACATGGGTAATGTAGATTACAGGACCACATATGGATAAACGACTCACAGGTCTTGCTTCAAATTAATAAACAAACAAAACAAAAACTGATTTCAAATAAGTGCATTAGTGAGCAAAATTTGAAGATGCACATTAAATTGTTATTCAAGGAAAGTATTCATCAATACCTGTAAATAAATTAATTTTAATCACAGCAGTAGGAAAACCATGTTATACATAGAAAAGTAGACATTTGGCCAATTAATTGACCTCCTTAAAGGTCCAAATTCCCTCATAAGGGGCAATAACATTAGCAGTTTTTCATCTCTCTCTCTCTCTCTCTCTCTCTCTCTCTCTCTCTCTCTATATATATATATATATATATATATATATATATATATATATATATCATATCTAACAAAAGAGAAACATGGCAATTGGCATACGACCGCTACCCTTCCCATTGGCTAATCAGCGCAATATGCAAATTAACTGCCAGCCAAGATGGCAGCCGGCAGCCAGGCAGCTTGAAACTAACATGAGGCTTGCTTGCTTCAGTGACGGAGGACTCCAACGTTCCCCGCCTGCCACTGCAGGCCTCTGAGCTGCAACTCTAAGCAACTATGTAACAAATATAGAAGCTAAACAAAACCCCAGAAACCTGCTTTAGTCCGCCGGGCTTCAGCCAGCAGGATCCCAACATTCTAAGCAAAGGCCAGAAACCTTCTTTCAGCAGCGGAGGCCTAAGAGCTGGAGCCAAGCCTCAAAGCTAAAGCTGGCCCAGAAAAAAAAAAAAAAAAAAGAAAAAAAGGAGCGGTTGGGAGCTTCAGTCACCCCCAGCCTTAAAACAGCCCTCAGCCCCTCACCCAGACTGGCCAGGCACCCCAGTGGGGACCCCCACCCTGAAGGGTGTGTGACCAGCTGCAAACAGCCATCATCCCCTCACCCAGGCTGGCCAGGCACCCCAGTGGGGACCCCCACCCTGATCCAGGACACCCTTCAGGGCAAACCAGCTGGCACCTACCCGTGCACCAGGCCTCTACCCTATATAGTAAAAGGGTAATATGCCTCACAGCACTGGGATCAGCGGAGCCATGAGGCCTCCAGGCACCTGGATCAGCATGACAGGGGGCAGCGCCCAAACCCCCTGATCGCCCTGAGGCTCTGTGTGTGACAGGGGGCGGGGCCACAACCTCCCTATCTGCCCTACTCTGTTCGTGACAGGGAAAGGCGACCCAACCCCCTGATCAGCCCTGCTCTGTGCCTGATAGGGGGGAGCTCCCCAAACCCCTGATCGCCCTGCGGCTCTGTGTGTGACAGGGTGCGGCGCCCCAACCCCCTGATCGGCCCTGCTCTGTGCGTGACAGGGGGCAGCACCCCAACCCCCTGATTGGCCCTGCTCTGTGCGTGACAGGGTACAGAGCCCCAACCCCCTTGATGGGCCCTGCTCTGTGAGTGACAGGGGGCAGTGCCCCAACCCCCTGATTGGCCCTGCTCTGTGCATGACAGGGGGTGGTGCCACAACCTCCCCATCGACCCTGCCTTGAGTGTGACAGGGGACGGTGCCCCAACCCCCCAATCGGCCCTACCCTGAGTGTGACTGAGGGTGGCATCACAACCTCCTGATCACCCTGCTCTGTGCATGACAGGGGGCGGTGCCCCAACTCCCCAATCGGCCCTGCTCTGAGCCCGACCAGGGGCTGCACCTAGGGATTGGTCCTGCCCTCTGCCACCCAGGAGCAGGCCTAAGCCAGCAGGGCGTTATCTCCCGAGGGGTCCCAGACTGCGAGAGGGGACAGGCCAGGCTGAGGGACCCCCCCTTCCCCCTGAGTGCACAAATTTTTGTGCACCGGGCCTCTAATATATATATATATATATGAAATAAAAATACAACCTGCTCCTGTCTGAGTAAGTGGGGGGTGGGGGATGATAAAATTTGAATTACAGTCTGAAGGTTTACAGCTTCCAAGCTAAATGCAGGCCTATTTGAATATTTAAGATTCTTCTCTGTAAAATGAGTTTTATTGTCAGTGTAGTTTTCCATTATTTAGGCTAAACTCCTACCAGCTGCTAGAAAGACACATACACCAAATAGATCTGCTGGGTATGTTTATTTTCTTCTGATGAGTGTAGCTGTCCCAAGTTGTCTTTTTGGAATCATAAGTAAAATATTGTCAATTTATATCTTCTAAAATGTTTATATATCTCCAATGTATACCTTCCCCTGTATATAAAATATGCCAAAGAAAATATAATAATTTACCAAGTAAAGAAATTAAAATAAAACTGGGCTTGGGTAAAATAAACTAAAATGCTCCCTGCTCTGGATCTCAGTGATCAATAAGCATCGCTATCCCATTAAATACCATGGTCTACACTTAATATGAAGTCTCATCAATTCCAAGAAAGTTTCTGGACTTACTATTTTCTATTTACTGCCTGTGCCCAGAAACAGCTCAAGAGAATGATACATTTGTCAAATCTAGAAGTCTTCTTTATAAAATAATAATTATTCTCAAATAATATTTCAATGCTCTAATAGTTAAATATTATAATAATAAGACATACCCACTTTCCTTTGGGCTTACCCTGGAAAAATAATAAGCCAGTGAAATAAATTTCTTCTACATTGGGAGTAAAAACATGAAAATAATACTTTAATATATCTAGGTTTGTAGTTAGTTATTTAGCACCTGATTCAAATTTGTGGTAAAATGGTAGACTTTAAAAATCAGTAATACAATGACTTTTCTTGGCAAAAATAATATCTAGTAAGACAGATATATTTTGATAATATTCAAATCATATGAAACATTAACAACTTTGAGAGTGGCCACTTCGAATGCTGTAAAAAGTGGCTTCCTGGGTTGATAACACAATCATGGATTAAGAAAAATTAGGACAGCCTTCATCTTTTCTCAGTCAGGCCTCTCTCATCAGTTAGAATGGAATATTGTGATTGAACCTATTAACACATATAAGGAACACTGTGAACCAATTTGGTAAACAAAGCGTAGAAGAAAACAGCCACAGAGGAGGTTGAGGCTATGGCTCAGTCAAGCAGGGCCAGTAGAGAGGGAGCTTTGCCAAAGGGTTGGAGTAGGGGATTCCCATTGCCTTGGCCATCACCCACATAGAGAATAAAATCTTAGCCAGTCCTCTCAAGTGCTCTGATCCTATTGGCATTGTGAAGATGCATGAAGCCAACTCCCTAAATCAGTGCCATTTAAAAATTCATACATCTAGCTAAAGCTTCCTTCCCATTAACTTTCAGGAGAACAAAGTGTCTGTCCTTGTATCATCCAAAACCAAGTTAGAGATGCAGAGTAAATGTCATAATTTATAAAAGATAGGATTGAGTAATGAGGACTACCGAATTACTTAGTAAAATACAGAGGACTGACCTATATTTCTCTTGACTGCAGATAAAAGTGGGTAAAAAATGTTCCTGGGTTTGAATGATCAACTGGTACAACACTTTATTTATTTATTTGTTTGTCGGTTGGTTGGTTTGTTAATCCTCACCCAAGGATATTTTTTTTCATTTATTTTTAGCGAGAGTGGAAGGTAGTGGAGAGAGAAACATCCGTGTGAGACACACATGGATTGGTGGCCTCCAACATGTGCCCCGACCAGGGCCTGGATGGAATCCACAACCCAGTTAACATGCCTTTGACTTGGAATCAAACCTGAGACCCCCTGGTGTGTGGGCTGCTGCTCTAATCACTGAGAACACCAGCCAGGTACAACACTTAAAACTTAGGAAAACTCTGATAGGAGCCAAACAAAAGTTAGAAAAATTATTTCCAGATGAAAAGTGCCCAAAGGGACATTGAAATATGTCCAGGGCAGCCACTGTCTGTCCTTAAATGGTTCCTCAAGGCAACATTCATTGTGTTACAGTTACAGTTACCTTAGACCACAGTAAACTATTTTCACTCTGGCATTCGCTTTGTCAGCACCCCAATCTGGATTCATCTTTCAGAAGTGAGAGCACATCAGCTGAATTGAGAGGAATGTTTGCTTAATAATGTGTGAAAATATGACCTGTAACTGTACCAGGGACTGACAGCCCAAGCAGCTTCCTCCCTGTAGTCAGAGCAGATAGATAAAGTGTCCCAGCCCATTGCCTATGGGCTGTCTGGTGGGAAATGCTCCTCATGGAGCTGCTTCTTGTCTCAAAGCTGTGGTGCTAGCTACAGGTGCTGCCATATCCTACAGCTCTGAAGGGAAATGGGGACTTAGAGACAGTGGTTACAGACCCTTGTTCATTTCTGAACAGTGCAGCACATATCATCCATTTCTCCCATATCTATTAAATGCACACATAGACATGTACTAATATATGACTCAAATACTAGAGTAAATATGTAACAACATACATACACGCTCATGCACACACAAATGTACACACACAAGTGATCAAAGCTGCCAGAGAGAGAATGAACGATTCCTCTATTTCTTATATCAAATGAAAAACACATGCTTAATAGAGAAGTGATTAATGTGGAGAAAATAATTAATTTACCACGCTGTGATCAAACATTTTGCACTAAAATCTTCTGTTAATGTAATATGTATTAGTAACATTGACTTGCAAAAAGATTGTTAAGATTTACATATAAAAATATCTGTGAGTATAAAAGCAGTCTCTAATTTTCCCAAGCATATTCTTTAAACCCATGGTTATTGATCTGTGAATACAGGAGAACTTTGTAATCTGCAGCCTCCACAACATGACAAAAGACTACATTTAGTCAAGAGGAAAGGCATATGAAATTGGGAAAATAAGTCATCGGGTAAAAAATGTCAATTTTCATGAATTTCAAAGCATATAAAAATTAAAGGTCCCTTCCTGCAGAGTCAAAGCAAAGGCAAAGAGCTAAAGTAAATGTAATAATACTTTTCTATCATTCACCAGGCTATGCATCATCTATAAAATGAAGAAAAGTCAACAGCAGTACATAAATAAGCAACTTAGAAAGGTGAGCTGTGGTTCTTGGGAAATTAAATGGGACCTCTACTCAGAATATCATCCTCATAGATTTGCAGCTATTAAATTCCACCAGAAAAGAGGTATATGAAACACACACACACACACACACACATATATATATATATATATATATATATATATATATATATCTCACCATATTTTAAATATATTTTTATTTATTTCAGAGAGAAAGGGAGAAGGAAAGAGAGATAGAAATATCAATGATGAGAGGAAATCATCAATTAGCTGCTTCCTGATCACCCCCCACTGGAGATTGAGCCAGTAACCCAAGCATGTGTCCCTGACTGGAATCCAACCCGGGACCCTTCAGTCCACTGGCTAACGCTCTTTCCACTGAGCCAAATCAGCCAGGGCCTCTCCATATTTTAACATATTGATTTACTTAACATCTTATTTCAGATGAGTCTTTATATGAATGCCCACATTTAAACAATACGAAGGTGTTTGATGGAATCAAATCCCCTTTATGATTATGAGTTCACAATATTAAAATTTAAAATAGGACAATTGTAAATACCTATTTATTAAGGATCAGTTGTAGCATATATACTATTGTCATTTCTCTTTGATATTGGGCTAGACAAGGTAAAAAAAAAAAATCATAAACCACCTTTCTTAAGCAATGTGCTCAGGTAGAAACCTAATTGAAGTAACAACCAGTAACAGGTAAGAAGTATGAAGTTTGGGGGTGAGGGATAATGAGTCAGGGTCTGGATTGCTCAGTTTGAAGGGATGGGGAGGCGGTGTTTAGAAGATATCCAATTGGTAGCTGGAAAGAGAATCACAAAAAAAGAGAGATAAGGAATACACTACACTACATCAATCATAGCAAATGTTTTTGTTATTTTTTTCAAATTAAGAAGCACAATTATAAAGTATTAAAAATCTCCTGCATTTTTCTCTTATATATAATTCAGAGGTTCTTAACCCAGCCAAGTGGTCCCAACTGCATTCCTTCCTTTGAACTCATTCTGTGAGAGTTTTGTATTTTAATGCATATATTGATTTGCATTTCAAAAACTGCATTTCTACAGTGAGCCCCCTGAGGGAATGAACTGTAACCTATTCCTTTTGGCATCCTGTACATAGTAGGTGTTTAGTCATGATTTTTCATTAAATCCTTTGTGTTGAGAGATGACATGAGAGATGTTAACTCTGTTTCTGTTGGGTGTTTCAGCAATATGAGAAAAAAGTTAACACTCCTACAGCTGAAAGAGACCTTAGAAAGATGTGATTGGTAAAAAGCAATTGTTAGAAAATCCGTTCAGGAACACTTTTCCGTGGCCACACACGTGCTCTGATGGTATGCAGACCCCAGTACTAAGGAGGTGAAATGGTCTACCTGAGGCTCACTGCTCACTAGAGCTGTTCCAGGTCTCAAACTGGGGCTCTTTCCAGTTCTGACTGGGCAGCGGGGTAGAGGAGCAAGTGCTGACTGGTCTCTCCCATGAAGTCGGCAGCATGTGGCTTCACTTACTGAAGTGCCTCAAAATATTAGACCTCCTACATTCAAAATAGGTACAAATGTATTTATGAGCTAATACAAAGCTCCCATATTTTTGCATTTAAGACAGAGAAAACAAAACTTGACATTCCTCAAAATATCTTTCTGATTTTTGTTTATTCAACAAATGTTCTCAGTCTTCTCCCAGATCAAAAGAGTCAGTCTGCCTGGCCAGTGTGGCTTAGTGGTTGAGCATTGACCTATCAATCAGATCATCATTAGATTCCTGGTCAGGGCTCGTGCCTGAGCTGTAGGCTTGATCCCCAGTAGGGATTGTGCGGGAGGAGCCGATGGATGATTCTCTCTCATCATTGATTTTTCTATCTCTTTCTCCCTCTCTCTTCCTCTTGGTAAACCAATAAAAATATATTTTAAAAACCAAAAGGAGAGTTGGCCAGCTTTCCAGAATAGAGGCTGGGCATACCAGATATGCATTGATCCAGGCTCCTGTGTAGCTAGAGCATGGGGAATATGGCATAATTATGACTAATAAGATCTGAAATAAAAACTATTAGGGGATTCTGGTAGCATATTTCTCAATTGTGTGTGTCTGTGAGGTGGTGGGTTTTGGGTGCAGAATGAAAGACTCCTATTTGCCTTTCTGTACAGTTGTGTTAGGACAACTATGTCAGGAAATACCTGTCTACAGAGGCAGCCCATCGAGGATGACAGAGTGAAGAAATAAAGTTCCTAGCATCAGTGGACCATAAAACTAGTCAATTCTAGAACACCTTCCCTCCAGGCTTCTCATTAGATATAATAATAATGGCCATTCAAAATTTATTATTATTTAAGCCAGTGCATATCCAGTATTCTACTACCTGAATCCAAAAACAGTTAAATGGGTACAATCATTCTGAAATGGGATGATTTCGGTTTATCCACTCCATGAAGAGTTAAAATGAGAGCAGGTAAATTCTTCCACTCACTGAGCACATTCTGCTGTGACTACTTGCTTTCTCCTGCTGAGTTCAGCTTATTTAATATTATGATGTCCTTTAATTATGTACTGGATCAAGCTGGGATTAGCCCTACAGCAATTTGAAAAGTTCTTTTTACAGAATCAATTAGAACTCCCATTTCTAGGCATTCCAGATCTCATGGCCATCTGGTGATACAACCTTTGCCACATCCTTGCCCTGCTGTGACACTATAGAAAGGCCACAGGCAAGGAAACAATGGCAGCCAAATGTTCATTTTCATTCAACTAGTTTTTGTTTTTCTGCCAAGATAGTTTTGCATCTTAGAACTGGGAATTACCTGCTATCATAGGTGGCCATATTTTTGTGTAAATATATCTCTCTCCTTGGTGAAATAAAATAAATTTTTATTTTTAAAATAAAAGGAGAAAGTTGGTCTTTATGAAGACTAAGTGAACCAATGAGTTGGTGAGGGCTTGAATTTTAAGAAATTATCTAGAAGGATAATAAAGAATTTAAATTTAAAAAAAGAAATTATCTTGCCTAATAAACTTAACAGCCGAACTTCCAAGATCCAAAATATATAATTTTGTATTCAATAATTAAAGAATATATTATCTCCAGAAAACATAGATTTATAAAAATTAACAATATAATTACCCACAATGCAAATATCTCAACATATGTCCAAGCATTTACTATCCCTAGCTATAAAGCAATCATAAAGAAATCACTCATAAAATACCTGTGTGTATATAAAAATTTGAAAATCTAATAAAATCATAATGCATGTTAAAATGTACTGAGGAGTACTAAACAAAAATAAAAATACTATATAATGAAACTCCTATGAAAATCCAACTAAAGCAGATTTCTAAATGAAATCTATAGACTTAAATACTTATATTAAAAACTAGAGGCCCTAGACATTTATGTACTGGGGTGGGGGGGGGAGGGGAGAGGGGAAAGGGATCCTCAGTCCAGCCTGCGCCCTTTTACACAGTTCAGGACTCCTCGGGGGATGTTCATCTGCCTGCTTAGGCCCGTTCCCAAGGGGTCCTTAGCGCTGCTGTGGAGGGAGGAGAGGCTCTCCCCACTGCCATTGTGCTCGCCAGTCATGAGCCCAGCATCTGGAGTGCAGCGGTGGTGGTGGTGGCGGGATCCTCTCCAGCCTCCAAGGCAGCGCTAAGGAGCAGCAGCCCAGCTTCTGGCTGAGAGGGCTCCCCCTATGGGAGCGCACTGACCACCAGGGGGCAGCTCCTGCATTGAGTGTCTGCCCCATAGTGGTCAGTGCACATCATAGCGACCAGTCATTCAGCTGTTCGGTCGATTTGCATATTAGGGTTTTATTATATAGGATGAATATGTCAGTTAAGGAATCTTAAGAAATAACAAAGAAAGAAAGAGTAAATACAAAACAGGTAGAAAAAATGAGAAGATTCTAATGATACAGAAAACAAAGATGAGAAGAATTAGTGGGTCTAAGAACTTGTTCTTTAACAAAGAAAAATAACATAGATAAGTCTCTATTGAGAGTGATGAAGCCAGAAGTGGAGAAGGCTAAAGTGGACGCAAATTTTTAAATTCATCTTACATTAATAAGATATTGAGAATGTTAATGGACAACTTTATCCCCAATTTTTGCAAACAATGAAAATGAACAAAACCATAGATTGAAATGCCATCTCTACAAAGAACAGAATGCTTGAGTAACCACTGAACTAACTGAATCAGTGATTAAAAGTCTTCTCACAAAAAACTCCATATGATAGAGAGAATAGGTGAATTTTACTAATCTCTCATTTCAACTTTATAGCAACAGTGAACCAGAGAGGAAAAACTAGAAAAAAGAAATATCAATTCCCTCTTAATTCATTTTTGTTAATATTGAAATTTTGATACTAAAAATTGTGACCAGAAGTATATGACAAAGAAAAATTTAATGCATATGTTACTCATACAATAATCCAAAATAAATATTAGGAACATGCATTTATGAGTTAAAGAAAGATACTATAGAATATTCATTTTTATTAATGTCAAGTAAGTTATCTAGATCAACTATGCAGCTGATTAAAAATAAAAACAACTAAGATGATTTGAAAAAACATGGTAATTGGCGTATGACCACTACCCTTCCAATTGGCTAATCAGCGAGATATGCAAATTAACTGCCAGCCAAGATGGCGGCCGGCAGCCAGGCAGCTTGAAACTAACATGAGGCTTGCTTGCTTCAGTGATGGAGAACTCCAGCGTTCCCTGCCTGCCTTGTCGGCCTCTGAGCCTGCAGTTTAAGAAACATTGTAACAAATATAGAAGCTAAACAAAACCCCAGAAACCTGCTTTCAGCGAGCTGGGATTTCAGAGCTGGAGTTGATACAGAGTTTTGATTATAGAACCAAAACAAACCAGATACCTGCTTTCAGGAACGGAGGCCTAAGAGCTGGAGCCTCAGAGCTAAAGCTGGCCCAGAATAAAAAAAAAAAAAAGGAGCGGTTGGGAGCTTCCGTCACCTGCCAGCCTGAAAACAGCCCTCAGCCCCTCACCCAGACTGGCCAGGCACCCCAGTGGGGACCCCCACCCTGAAGGCTGTGTGACCAGCTGCAAACAGCCATCATCCCCTCACTCAGGCTGGCCAGGCACCCCAGTGAGGACCCCCACCCTGATCCAGGACACCCTTCAGGGCAAACCAGCCGGCACCCACCTGTGCACCAGGCCTCTATCCTATTTAGTAAAAGGGTAATATGCCTCCCGGCACTGGAATCAGCGGAGCCGCGAGGCCTCCCGGCACCGGGATCAGCGTGACAGGGGGCAGCGCCCAAACCCCCTGATCGCCCTGCGGCTCTGTGTGTGACAGGGGTGGGGCCACAACCTCCCTATCTGCCCTACTCTGTTCGTGACAGGGGAAGGCGCCCCAACCCCCTGATCAGCCCTGCTCTGTGCCTGATAGGGGGGAGCTCCCCAAACCCCTGATCCGCCCTGCTCTGTGTGTGACAGGGGGCGGTGCCCCAACTCCCCTATCGGCCCTACTCTGTAAGTGACAGGGGGGAGCTCCCCACCCCCCTGATGGGCCCTGCTCTGTGCGTGACAGGGGGGAGCTCCCCAACCCCCTGATCGACCCTGCTCTGTGAGTGACAGGGTATGGAGCCCCAACCCCCCTGATGGGCCCTGCTCTGTGCATGACAGGGGGTGGTGCCGCAACCTCCCCATCGACCCTACCTTGAGAGTGACAGGGGGCGGTGCCCCAACCCCCCAATCAGCCCTATCCTGAGCGTGACTGAGGGTGGCATCACAACCTCCAGATCCTCCCTGCTCTGTGCATGACAGGGGCCGCGCCCCAACTCCCCAATCGGCCCTGCTCTGAGCCCGACCACGGGCTGCACCTAGGGATTGGGCCTGCCCTCTGCCACCCAGGAGCAGGCCTAAGCCAGCAGGACGTTATCTCCTGAGGGGTCCCAGACTGCGAGGGGGCACTGGATGGGCTGAGGGACGCCCCCCTTCCTCACGAGTGCACAAATTTTTGTGCACTGGGCCTCTAGTATGTATGTATATAGTGAGTATGCAAAACACAGAATTAAATCTTGGATGACTATTTATTAGTTATGGTATTATTTTCCATATGAACAACTGTAAACCTCCATTTGCCCAACCTTGTATATATGAGAGAAAGTAGGTGAAAGAAACCCAGACAGGAAATAGCATACTAAGCATCCCAGTGAATATAGACTTCATTCTGGCAATCTTTGCAGCTGTGGGTGAGAAATAAAGGACCTAAGGTTAAGAAATGTGGAGTACCAAACTAGAGACCCTCTCCACATTAAGCTAGGATCCTCCAAAATTTATACCCAGGGTAAAGGCAAACTAAAATGTAACCCTCTGTTCTCCATCGTCAGGGGACATTAGAGGAAGAAATCTTGGTTACAAATAAAGGAGAGAGGAGAAATGGTAAATACCCTTTATGAAGAACTTTGGGTCATATGCTAGCCCTCAACTGGATTTAGATCCAAGAACCTCAAGTCATAAACTTGGTTAAAGATGCCCTCTAAATCAATGATTGTTCAGTTATTGATGATAGCCATTCTGACAGGTGTGAGGTGATATCTCATTGTGGTTTTAATTTACATTTTTCTGATGATTAGTGATGTTGAGCATCTTTTTATATATCTATTAGCTATTTTTATGTCTTCTTTGGAAGTGTCAATGCCATCCTTTGCACATTTCTTAAAATAGCCTATTTTTAAACCTATTTATTTATGTATGCATTTATAGAGAAAGAAACATCGATTACTTGTTTGACTCATTTATGCATTCATTGGTTTAGAAGACACATGCATTAGGGCAAGGAGTATGGCTCTATAGCCGGGATCAAGTGTTTTTCAGGACACAGCCCAGATTCAGAAGGAACATAGAGACAGAGGTGTTAAGAAGAGGGAAACACAGTTTCATGATTATGATCCAGGCGAAGAGAGTGGATTTTGATGACTCTGTTACAATCAGAATGGTAGAGGTCAAAATCTGAATGAAAGACAGAAATATAATTTCAAATGATATTAGGCAGGTACAGAGAACAACTCTCAGATGTCTGATCTTAAGCTTGTTCCATTTTATAATAAAACTTTGCTTAGGACACAGCCTTGCCTAAGGAGAAGAGAGTTTCCCTAACTTTGAATGAGGACAACCCAATAAAGGTAACTTTCATTTGATTAAAATACCAATTCAAGCTACGAAATTATATTCCACTACATGAAGAAGTATTCATCAATTGTTCATGTGCACACTGTACAGTGCAAAGCTTCTTGATTAAACAATTATTTCTTGTACTCCTACGAATAAGGCTCTTGATGAGGCTATGATGCTTTTTGTTTTCTCATAAAGCTTCCACGGTGGTATGTGAGAAAAGACTTTCCTAACACTAGACTACATGTAAAGAACAAAATTCTAAGTGCTATGAAAGAATTGTGATTTATAGTATGCAAATTTATACGAGGGTGTAATTGCTAGAGAGAGCAACTGGAAAGGAACAAAGGTTGGACTTAAACAACTCGGTCTTATTATTAAATTTTAAGTAAATAACCAATTCATAGACTCATATTTCCATTTATTGTATTAAGCTGTGCCAAGTGAATGACTGTATGCATTACTATTATTTAGCATGCTGATGGTTAACAATCACAATATGTATTTACCTACTGCCCAAATTATAGGATGCTTTTTCCATGTAAAATAAACCATATACTTCTGCCCTTGAAACAGAATAATTCACCAATGGGCAATATAGTAAGCAATTACTATATATAAATTAACAATAAGACTTCTACCAGAGACACAGGTCTCATCTATACTAATAAAAGGGTAATATGCTAATTAGAGCAGATGTCTTCTGGATGTGCTTCCGGACAAAGTCGCAGAGGCTGCCCAAGGCTCAGGCAAGCCGCGGATGGCGGCTGACAATACAGGAGCCCGAGGCTCAGGAAACAAGGGCTGGCCAAGTCTCAGGCAAGCTGTGGTGGCTGCTAGGGCAGAGGCCAGGCAGCTGGGGCAGCTGGCAATGGCAGCAGCAGAGGCATGATGGGGGCGTCGCCTTCCCCTGATCAGCCAGTTGCCTCCTGCAGAGGGAGGCCAGACTGCAGTTTAGGCCTGCTCCCCATGGAGCTGTCAGTAGGACATACCCTGAGGGCTCCCAGACTGTGAGAGAGGGCAGGCCGGGCTGAGGGACCCCCTCCAGTGCATGAATTTTCATGCACTGGCCCTCTAGTGTTTTTATAAAAAGGAAAACTGCACTAAATCCATGAAACTATCTGAATTAATTACTTATTCCTGAAGTACAGTTCATGAAGTCCCTGAATTTTCTAAAATCCATGGAACTAGTTAAAAAAATTTTTAAAGCAAAGATCTATGACTTGAAGATGGATAAAACAAAAATAATATTTATTTAACATATCATTTAAATACCAACTGTGGTTAGATTGAGAGAAAGAAAAAAACTATCTTAACAAGGGCAGTAAATTAAAATTATGACTTAGGTAAAATGTACATTATTAGTCCTATGGGAAGCAAGATGCTATGCCATATCTCAAAATTGTTGAAGTATAGTTGACATAAAGCACAGTATTGTTATAAATTAATTCCATTTCCATTATATTATAGTCATTGCAGGCACAGTAATTGCATATTTGCCTTGGCATAAAACCAATGTTACCATGATGCCACATATTTCAAATGTCTTAATTTTCTTGGGCCATATCAGTCATCATTTTTCTGAGAGCTGAGGAAACTGAAAAGGCAATAGAGTAAACCAATCTAAAGCAACAAGTAGACCAGATGACCTTTGCTGATGTTACTTATTCATTTTTTATTAGCTTATTGATTCAAAGCAAAAGTTTGTTATTAATCATTCAAGAATTGGCACATTTTTATTTAGTGAACAGAATACAATGTCTTTAAAAGGAATTTATTCATGACCATTGAAAGACTTTTCCCTTAAATCACATGTTGCCTAATCACTTGCCTATTTGCCCTTAATTTATAGAACTCCTTGTCTTGGGGAATCAGATTTATACGGTCCTTATCTGCTTTTTAGCTACCAGGGAAGATTTAGCTTTGAAGCTCTCGTTTTAATAATTCTTTGTGATAGAACACTTTGAGGTGCTTCCTGGAGGTCTAGTGCATCAATGCAAATTACTGGATAACTGATTTAAAGAGGAGAGGCAAAGGCATGAGTTTAGAAACTAAAGAAATAAGATAAGCTTGCTTGGCAACTTACATCTTATTAATTAGAAATTTAGTGTACAATAAATATATATTTAACACTGTTCTCCAGAAAGATAACTTAATTACAGAAATAAAAACGGCATTGCCACATATAATGAATATAAATTGCCATTATATATTGCTTAAAAATAATTTATAGTCACCTGAACTTTATAACAGCTGCAGCTATTACTGTGAAATTCCCAGATTGCTTGAATGACTATTTTTCCCATTCCCTTCCTTTCTTTTTCTTAAATTGTACATTGTTTGGGGCTCATTCTAAGAGCTGTTTATATAAAAAGGACTAACAGTATAGTTTAAAGAAGCGATGGTATGTGCTTATTATATTTAGGAACTATTACATGTAACATTATACGTTTTAATGTTTTTTTCCCAACATCATTATAGAAATAATTTTTTCCACATCACTTCTTTAATTTCTAAACATAAAGAGATACATTACTATGTGCCAGTTACAATATATTATAGGAACATTTTGAAACTTAAAAAAAAAAAACCCAACAAACAGTAACTTGGACCTAATCAAGTAAATAGGAAAATACTGCAAAGAAGGCAAAATTTTTTTATGTAGAGCAGATAACAGATAATCACTGACTCAAAAGATAGATTTTTCAAATGCATTGGTTTGAATGTACTGATTGATAAAACTTTTCATTCCCTTTCATGAGAAAAAAAATAAACGTATCTTAGCCAAAAAAGCCAATTAAGAGTTATTATATTTGTTATTTGTGGAGGACTTAGCATTTGTCAAATCTTTTATTTTTTAAATTGATTTTAGAGAGAGAGAGGGAGAGATAGAAACATCAAGGATGAGAGAATCGATTGGCTGCTTCCTGCATACCTCCCACTGGGGTTTGAGCCTGCAACCTTGGCATGAGCCCTTGACCAGAATCGAACCTGGGACCCTTCAGTCCACAGGCCAATGCTCTGTCCACTGAGCCAAACCAGCTCGGGTTCAAATCTTTTCTTTTAATCCTCACCAGAGGGTATGTTTTTACTTTTTTACTGATTTTAGAGAAAGAGGATAAGGGAGGGAGGGAGGGAGGGAGGGAGGGAGGGAGGGAGGGAGAGAGAGAGAGAGAGAGAGAGAGAGAGAGAGAGAGAGAGAGAGAGAGAGAGATCAGTGTAAGAAGAAAATATCAATTAGTCATGTCCCATATACATCTGGACCGGGTATGGAACCCACAACCTCGGTATGTGCCCTGACCAGGAATCAAACCCACACCTTTTGGTATATAGAATGAAACCCCAACCAAGTGAGCCACCTGGCCAGGGCTCAAATCTTATTTTATGAAATAAAAGATATTTTTCTTGTGCTATAAAAAAATTGGCCCAGTCACATTAATAAGGACAAATAGTTTCTCTTTTCAATGCAGGGTTGTAGAAGTCTGGCTTTTAATGTTACAATAAAAATGGTGGTTAGTTTAAGTTTGGTGTCTGAAATGTATTTTTTACCAAAAATATGATATTGTGAGGCAGCCTTGAAGAGAAGAAACAAAGGTCAGTTGCAGAAAATTTTCATGATTTACAATGTCAGGAAAAATAGACTAAATCAGACACACACACACCCCACATGCAAAATGTGATTAAAGACTAGAAAACAATATTTTGAGGTCTATAAATTTCATTTTGATACATGGAATTTTGCCTCACTAAACTAAGTGTTAAATATTGCTCAATCTTAGTAAGGCATCTTGTATCATTTGTGGCAAACGGTACCATAAAGTGTATAACAATATACTTATCAGTATCCGTGATCCACTTTGAAGGAAACTACATAGCACTAGGAATAGGAAAATTTAAATGAACATAACACAAATGTGCCACTTCGTTTTGTGAATCAATATGTTCTATTGCATGTGAAATTCTAAATCCTGTATTATTTTCACAACAGAGGATACATTACAAAACCCATTTAAGAATTCTACTCAAAATCATATTTGCTTGTTTTACTTGTCTTGAGAAATATATTGATTGTGAATACATTAAAATGTATTGAAATTTTACATCATTTATTTCTACAGAACCTCTCATATTCTCTTTTCTTACATCCACAATCAGCGCAAAGGACCCAATACTTGAAAATGAACATTTTCACACTAAAAACATAAATAGAACTATACTGTTATAATTCATTAATTTGATAATTACATTTTTATGAACATATTTCAAATACTCTAAATGCTTAGGCATGTGAGATATGTTTTCCCCACATGGTTGTTGTAACAATCAGTTAGTAACCTGACCACAAAGTGGTGAAGTAGATGGGAGGGAACATGAGAAGATTGTCCTGTTTCATCCATCAGTTCCTTCCTCATCTCTCAATGTATATCTCTAATGATGTCTATTTTTAATGTGATGTAACTTGCTAATGTTTTTCTGCCTTTAAATTCACCAAAGAATTTGTACTTGTAGGCAGGTTCAAAACCATTAAAATGATCACATCAGGTCTGAGTTCCAATAAAAAATTTGATAAAACAGCAAATAAGAAATAAAAAAAACCACACATACTAGGATATATAAGCTCTACCAGCTTCTTTGATTTTACAAATAATTTATATTTCTAGAATTACCAGTGACCTCATTTAAGTTAGAATATTATCATATCTGTTCAATCAGCTTCACAAGGTTATTATGAGACACAAATGTCATAATGTTGATGAAAAGCACCCTTCAAAATACCAAGCATTTATGTCATTACTAGAGGCCCGGTGCATGAAATTTATGCATGAGTAGGGTCCCTAGGCCAGGCTGGTGATCAGGGCCGGCCAGGGTCTTCCTTCATTCCGTGCTGTCCCCTGGTGGTCAGTACATGTCATAGCAAGCAGTTGAACTCTCAGTGGGTCAAACTCCCGAGGGGACAATTTGCATATTAGCCTTTTATTATATAGGATCATTAGGATTTAAAAAAAAATCACATGCAAGTAAAATATTTTAACTCATTAAAATTACATCTTTAGAGCTGAAAAATCTTACAAGTAGCATTATTTGCTTTGCTTTTCAAAGACTTCAGTAACTTCATATCTAATTGCTAATGAGTGTTTTTTAATTGCTTTGATATTACAATATGATTTTTTGCAATAGTTCTTATATTAGTTAGGAACCTACTAGCAATGGGACTAGCAATGGAACACTAACTCAAATTGGACTAAACACTATGAACATTTATCATCTTTATCATCTCACATAAAAAGTCCAGAGGTATGATGATCTTAGGGACTTATCACATCAGATAGCATCCTAGCTTTTTGTAAATTTTCACTCTTCTTATCTTCAGTGTGTTTTTGCCCAAACACAGACTCTTTCAAGTTTCTAAACAAGTCCATTGACCAAGATTGGCTCACAAGTATCTTCCTCATCCACTTTCTAATAAGAGGAAAAGAATTTCCATGATTGGCTCATTCTGATTTTTTAACATGGAATAATCACCTTTATTTTTGCAGAAAAGGACCAATGGTTTGTTGATCATCACCATCTGAAAACAGTTCAGGTTCAGTTTTTGACCTTAGCATTTTGCCTCTTGAAAATTCCTCCGAACATTCCTTCATTGGATTACAAACATGGGTAAAGATTTTGTTTGATGTGATGTTTACAGGCTGTTCACTTCTAAACTAATTGTGAGTACTTTCTTCAGACTATCACTATTAAGATTTAATGATTACTTAGTGTAATAATACTGAATCTTGAAAGCAATCATCTATGATATTAGATGAATTCAGTGGAATTGAAATAATGTCTCCTTATATGTGTTTTCTTCCATATTTGTATTTAAATGTTTTCACTTTTTTCTTCTTCTCTCGTGCCCAGGTTTTTTCTTTACTTCTTTTATTTATTTATTTTTGCAAAAAATGTTTATTAGGCACTAACTCTATGTATAATAAGCACTATACTTTATATTGCATGTAATTTTTTAAAAAATCACTTTCACCAATAATAGTAATTCTGAATACTATAAATGCATTTTTTATTGAGATAAATTCAAGAAGTAATGATTTCCTTATAAAGTAAATAATATAGGCAATGGAAAATATCATAAGAAGTGATAGTCCAGGACTTAAAGGTTAGATAAGGTTTGCATACTTGGAGAAAGCATAATTTATTACTAATTATTAAGATATACTCTAAATATTATACTTATATCTCTCCTATTAGACTATAAACTCCCTCCATGTAATAAATTGTGTTTTCTTTATTTTTATATCCTTAGTGCCTAAAAAGTATTTTTACTCATAAAAGTATGATAAATGGATGGATAAAGGAGTTAATGAATGAATAAATGAATGATTTCTATTAGGGAAGCAGTGAATCCAACCAAATAATGATAGAAATAAGAATAACATGTTTGAGAAAAAGTGATAAAATCAATGTGACATCAATGGAGCAAATGAATCAATGGAACAAATGGGAAATTACATTTAAAAGATAAATTTGGAACAGACTATAGTAGAGCTCTCAGTAGGTCAATCTAGGGATTTTAAAATCTACTGTGTAAATTGGTAGTCCCTGCGATTTTTGACCTAAGATTAACATGTTGAAATAAATTTTTATATTAATATTCCTTCTCTCTTCACCACATTGACACAGCTGTTTTTTTCATATATATATAATTGATTTTTTTACAGAGAGGAAGGAAGAGTGATAGAGAGTTAGAAACATCGATGAGAGAGAAACATTGATCAGCCGTCTCATGCACACCCCCAACCGGGATGTGCCTGCAACCAAGGCACATGCCCCTGACCGGAATCGAACCCGGGAACCTTCAGTACGCAGGCCGACGCTCTATCCACTGAGCCAAACCGGTTACGGTGGCACAGCTGGTTTTTACATAGATTGCTAGATCCCTTTTGCATTTATTCTAATTTTTTTCTGAAAGGCAGGGATTGATAGACATGACCAGAAAGAAAGGGTTGGGAATAGGAATTAATAAACTTTGAAGCTTGGAAATTTTCCATTTAGGGGCAGAGGCAAAATAAATCTGAAACTCGATTTACAATGTCACATTTAGTCCTCATCTATAGAAATAAGATGGTTTTGTGGCTATCACAAAAACATTTTTTAAGGCTTTTAAAATTAATGGGTAGAAAATTAATCTATTAATTTTTAATTGATTATCATTTAACTAAGCTTGAGCCTACATATATCAGAATAGACAAAACTTTGGGAAAGACTCAGGGTGCTGAAATCTTTCTTCTCTTTCCAGGTCTTATCTTAGTTTCTCTTTATAGAATAACTATGCGATGCATCTGTATTTTTCCTGGTATTTATATGTGAAAATTCAGTGTTAAGTTTAAATGTAATTCTAAAATATGATGGACAATTTGAATACAGTTCATCTGCACTAACTTTACTGAAGAAAGAGAAAAAAGGTAGAAAGCATATATTGTCTTTAATAAGACAGACACTGACTAACTTTTTTGAACATCAATTTTTAAATAGGCACCTTATCTTTAGCAGACATATGTCAGCCAGTCATTTTAACCAAGCCAAATAAAGTGTTAGAGTTGAGTGAAAACTTCTACTTTTGCATACAGTTTAATTTAATACATAACATTTATTTCATGAGTTCTTAAAAAATTAAAGGAAAATATCTACACATTGGATCCAACAAGGAAGCAAAATTTAAATATAAGGACACTTTTTTTCACAATCACATATGTGTGACTAAAGAATTCCATTTTCAGTCAATTTAACTACAAAGGGAATTTATGTAAGCTATTACATAAAGTTATAACACTAGCTTATTAAAACAGATTCATACAGATTTTTTTTGCTTTCAAATAATTATAAGCAAAAGTAAAAATGACAAAGCTGTGTGGAATTAATATGCCATGCTTCAGAATGTACAGATTTTTATAGTTACCCCTCAGTTTTATAATTAAATGTAAATATGATGGCTTTTTACTTATATATGTACCTTGGAAATTTCAGGGCATATTATAAATATTAGCTCATAATCCACAGCCCATTCCAAATTTTGTATATACGCCAAGTAATGTACATGAAAACAAAAGATCGGAAAAAGACATATACTTTTCCTGACTAATATTTACTGTAATATTAACCGGGCTTTTAGAAAATGAGTCCATTTAATTATACTTACAAATAATGAGCAACAGGGCAAATATAAAGACAAGAGATGCTGACCTAATCCTCACTGAGAGATGAGCAGAAGACCCAGATGCTACGTGGAATAATTGGATCATATACGTAGGTTTAGTAAAAGATATTTGCTCCCCTTAATTTACAGAAGTAGTGATAAGAATAGAGTAGCAGAGGAATGCTATATTGAAACTTTAAAAAAATAAATCAAGTAAAGGAAAGCTTAGTTTGTTCAGAGAAATAAAAATGGGTTCCTAGAGTACACCATCACGTGTATAATTCTAAGGTGCCTACCAGAAGGTCATCATGCGGTTTTCATCACAAAGTCCTGGACTCAGTCTCATCTCTGGTGCTTTCTCACTAAGATACTGTGAAGGAAAACCCCTTTTCTGTAAAACTACTGTTTGGAATTCTCTGCTATTCTTTGGACGGCCTCTTATTCTGAAAAAGTAACTTTGCTTTCTAGCCTGCTTGAATAGTGGGGGAGATAAACTTAGCTATCTGACCTTGTAGGCCAGAGACTAGATACATCCAATGCCATGCCAGGTGCATTTTTTTAATTGGATAGAACTGTATAGTTTTCAAGGCCGCCGCCAGCAAGCACACAAAGGGCTGGCTCTTCTATAAAAAGGGAAGTTCTGCTTGTAGCTTTGCTTAGATTTGGATTCATTTCCCTGAGCCCGCCACGGTGAATAAAGTGTAACTCCAAACTCTCAGAGCGCTGTTTGGTTCTGGTCTGGTTTTTCTGTAACATAATTGGTTCCCTGACCAGGAAGACTGGGGAACCACCCATCGTGGCCTCTTGGCCTCCGGTGTGGACTGGGTTTGAGGACCGGGGGAGCCAGATAGGCCCCCGGGAGGCGCCGCTCTGCTAATTTAGTAGAATTGAACCAGGGGAACTCCGGACACTCCCGGACCTCAGCCCAGGACCCGGCCGGCATCTGGAGAGCATGGATGGACACACCTTGGGACCTGTCGACAGAATTGGTAACGTAGGGGCCCCAATCCCCTATCATTTAGCCCACTTGGAATGAGTGGAAGGGGAGCTTGATCACCTCCCGGGAAGCCATAGAGCTCCCTTGGGAATTGGGGATTTGTTTGGAATTTGGAATTTGTTTGGAATTTGGAATTTGGAATTTGTTTGGAATTTGGAATTTGTTAGAATTTAGAATTTGGAATTTATTTGAATTTGGGAATTTGTTTAAACTTTGAGTGAACAGCTGTTTGTTTGTGTAGGACTAGCCAATTTGCTACCGAGAAGGGGGACTGGACGCAGTCTTAACTCCTCTGGTAGGTTCTCACCAAGACGTTGGTTGAGAATTCTGTTCTGGGACATGGGTGCCAGGAGTGCCCCCACACCCATTTGGGGAGTTGGGCATTGTTTTGTTTATCTGCTCAGCTCCAGTCTGGGCTAGTCTACTGAGAGAGTGTGAATATGAATGCCTGTCTATTTTGGCTGCTCATTACTGGTCTGTGTGAAGTGAAAGCTACTTTGATTTATTTTGCATTTCTGTTAATTCATCTGGCTGAACGTTTGGACTGGACCCGCGGTGGGCTGCAAGAATCTCTAGCAGTTCTCAGAGTCTTTTGCTCGCTATCACAGAAGGAATCAGTCCACTTCACTAACAAAAACTTCTGTCTATCAGTTGCTCTTACCTGGATTGTAAATTTGCTGTATTAAATTGAAATTTTGAAGTGCTAGGGTAGATTTAAAGGCTAAAATAAAGGCTGGCTAGGTTCCAAGATTGCTTGTAAAAAGCAAGAGAGAAGTCTTTTCAAGTTAACTATTTGCTTAGCAAATTAACAAAGTAATACATTTCAAAAAACTTGTTATTTATGGTTTTCTCATCTCTTTGGTGGACACGGGGGGCTTGCAGCTCTGCAGGACGGAGAGATTTATTGGCCCTGACCCTAAAGCTGAAGTTATTATTAACTGTCTATAGACCCCGTCAACCCCTGATTGTGCGTCTCATGTAGTCTGTTGTCTTTGTCTTTGTGATTATGTGTTTTATTTGACTTACTGTTTTCAGTTATTTATTGGAATCCTCATGGAGGACAGGGGAATTGGTCGGAGAGATCAAAAGTAAAAAGGGAAATCTGTGAGGGAAAACAATGGGCCTGAGCTGAGACAAAGAAGGGGGGTGTTAGCAGTTGTATTACTGGCTGCAGACTGCTAGCAGGTGCATTATCAACTAACTTCAAGGTCACAACAAGTTTTCTGTAAGCACAGTCTTTCTATGCCCTGGTTTAATCTTTTAACCCTTCCAATACAAAATTAAACCAATACCTGTTCTTAGTTTTATTACAAAAGGTCTAGATATATCTTAAAAGTAAAAGTACTTTAAAATGTCTTCATAAATATTAATCTAAAATTACTGACTGTTCACTTTTGGTAATCATTAAAAAATTAAGGTTTCTAAGAATAAAGAATACATTAAAAACAACTAAACTCCCAGGAGAAAAGCGGAGGAGAAACAGACTTGAAATCCGCAGCCGCCCTGGTGATTTAGAAGTTTAGAACTGTTTAATAGGCAGACTCAGCCCCTGAGAGCCAGGTCAAAGAAGGGGGTGCTGGATGCCTGAGCTGCCCGCTGCCCTGAAAGAAGAAGCAGCAGTGAGAGAAGAAGGGAAAGCTACAGATAGAGCTAGCGAAAGCTCCCTATTTGCAAATGTACTGAAAGGGTTTAGTACCTGTTGCTGCTGTTACAGGAGGGGCTAATATCCCCTTCCAGTGCACTCCCTTGGAAAAGGCCTGGTTGCTGCTCTGCCACAAAGGGGACTGGTGGAAAATCAAGGATAGCAGGGCCCTGTAACTAATAAACAGGGTTAACAAAAGGGCAAAGAAAAGAGCACTCTCCCTGGACCTGGGAGCCATCAGGACTTTGAAATTCTCCAAGAGAGGAGGAGTCTGATTCAGAGACTGGCCGAAACCTCCTTGGGTTAGGATAACTGGAGTCTGTATATTGAACTTATAGACTACAGTTTGCTGGGCAGATGTCCGAGCCCATTTGTGTAGAGGTTAGCTGCCTCTGTGCAGCAAACAACTTTCTTCTGTGCCAGAATGCATTTTATGGAAATTGTTCAGACTGTGTTTGCAGCTAGAGAGGAGAAGAATAACTGCCGCACACAAGCCCTGACTGTGGCTTGCAGAGAACTGAGCACGATGACTCCCCTGCTACATTCCCAGGTGCTGGTTGCAGCCAAGAGCATGAATCACCCTGTATGGCATTAGAGCAATGCCCTACGTGATGGACTTGGCTGATGCCTTCTTCTCATAGACATGGCTCCAGAAAGTCCAGGACAGTTTTGTTTTGTGTAGGAAGGGTCAACAGTGAACTTTAGTAGCCCTCTCTCAAAGGTATTTGTATAGCCCTACCATGTGTCATGTTTGGTAGCATGAGATTTGGCTCCTGAAGCGGCCATGCTGCCAATATTATGTTTCATTGTATTAATATGTTGTATTAACCTTTGATTATCTTGCAGGTTTGAATGTAGTTGTCAGCAGTTGCTGTATACCTGTGTTGGTCTACAGTCCTTGGTAGTCTTTGGGAGTAACTGGCAAGTGTTCAATTTCCCATACTAAAGGCCATTGTTATAGCCATATGTTAACTGTCCTGGAAAGGGACTATGTGGGTGAACCCCAAAAGTAAAGGATGTCTAGCTGCCAAGAGGGCAGGTGCCCAACTGGGCAAAGAAGAATACCCATCAGGTTTTGGTCTCTATTAAGAGACAGTTAACAGTTGGCAGCCTGTATACTGTCTGGCAGGCCTGTGTGACCATGCCCATGTCAGGGGTGGTACAAACCTCAACTGTAGGAAACTGGGGAAGGCCTGTTTAAAACAGAAGGAAGTAGTAAAGGGGTAAATAGTAGCCCTCTGTTACAGGAATTACAGACCCTGTGAGGTCCTGTGACATATGAGACCCTATAAGGAAATAGAGCTCCTTTAGTCCGTTCTGAGAAAACAAGTCAAGTGAGGGGAGCCCTACTACAGGGGGAGCTATAACTATCTATTTAAATATAGACATATTGTAAATTTCTTCTTGCCATTTGAAGACAGTTATATTACTCTGAAAAGTTCATGAAAAGGGACTGGGAAGGAAAATCAGGAAATCTTGGAGCAGATCAGGTCAGAATGTTTTTCTCCTTATATAATTCCTCTGAAATTTGGCAATGCTTAATAAATCATGGCAATACATTTCTTTGTATAGATTCGATAAGACTGATTCCTAATAGTGGTTTTATTAACGGAAAACTTTGACTGGAGTATTATGTTTTAAAAAGACCTGTCTAAACTCTGAAGACTTGAAGCCAATAAGAGTGCCACGAGAAAAGCCTGGTATCCTGCTTGGGAGCCCTGAAGATGGCTGGCACTGGAGCATCAGGCCCATGCCCTACCATCACTGGCTGTTGGTCAGAGTAAAGGGGAGCAATAAGGACGCCTCTGCATCCCTGCGGAACCCCCATTCACTCTGGGCCGCAACGAGTAGGAGGGCTACTGAGATGGGCCTTAAAGCCTAGAGTGTGGGCTCAGGTGGAGTTGCTACAGGTGAGGGATTCACCTAACTCAGCAGATACTACAGGCAGGCCTGATGGCAACTAGATGGCTTGACTTCCTGGCCCTATGGGGCACATTAAAATTCAATCATGAAATTCCAGCAAAGGTAATCAGTTACCATTCTTGTTGTGTTTATGCAAACATCAGGCCAAATTGAATACAGTAAATAAATTAGTCTTGATTTGGCTTTTTGATAACCATAGAGTAATTTTAAAGAAAAAAAATCCTATTTCAATAGAGGTTGTTAAAACTGAAATGTTTTCTTTCCCCTCCACTGGACCATTTGTTATAGTTTGTCTCTGCCAGGTCACAAGCCCAGCTCCTTCTGTGCCCAGGACAGCAAGGAGCCTGACTGGAAGGTGACCTCTGACCAGACACACCTGCTGCAGATCACCATCAAGAAGACAACGGACCTGGCTAATCAACCTGCTCCAAAGGATTCAGAGAACACCCTGCTAAATTCTTCCTTACACTTTGTTTCTTATCTTCTCTTAAGGGCAAAATGCTCTGGTATTTCTGGATAATCATTGTTTTTATCTTTCTAGTAATTCTCATTTTGTCTTTTTATGAGTGCCGCAGGAACCCGAGGCTAGTCCCAGGAGGAGAACTCTTCTGCCCTTGCTGGAATACGGAAGCACCATAAAATTACTGCTTCCTACATAAAAAAGAAACAAGATGAATAAAACAGAAGTTATCTGAGACCTGGGCTGCATGGGGGGGGAGGGTGGAGGGGGGGATCTGGAAATAGCTCCTTCCATTGACAGGACAACTGTTAATGCTACTCATGGCCATAATCCTAGGACCATGTCTTCTAATTCTATGTACTTGCTTTATCTCATCCCATTTTGATGCCTTTAAACTTCAAATGGTCCTACAAGCCAGAAGAATTCCCTACTAACCTCTCCAAGAGGAAGAAACAAGATGTTAACCCCTTGGACGTCGCCCTTTTTCAGCAGGAAGTAGTAAAAGATCAGTCAACGTCCCTGTTCATCTTAACATTCCGTGGTTGTTGTACCACAAGGCTGAAAAACTTGTGGAACAAGGGGGGCGGAATGTGAAGGAAAACCCCTATTCTGTAAAACTACTGTTTGGAATTCTCTGCTATTCTTTGGACGGCCTCTTATTCTGAAAAAGTAACTTTGCTTTCTAGCCTGCTTGAATAGTGGGGGAGATAAACTTAGCTATCTGACCTTGTAGGCCAGAGACTAGATACATCCAATGCCATGCCAGGTGCATTTTTTTAATTGGATAGAACTGTATAGTTTTCAAGGCCGCCTCCAGCAAGCACACAAAGGGCTGGCTCTTCTATAAAAAGGGAAGTTCTGCTTGTAGCTTTGCTTAGATTTGGATTCATTTCCCTGAGCCCACCGTGGTGAATAAAGTATAACTCCAAACTCTCAGAGCGCTGTTTGGTTCTGGTCCGGTTTTTCTGTAACAATACCTTTGAAAGTCATTTAACCTCCCTTAGCCTCAGTGAACTCTCTGTAAAGTATGAATAGTGCTGCTGATTTGAAGAGTAAATGAGAGATCATGTAACCTATCTGATACTATGACTGGCAAGTAATAGTTAATTAATAATTATTAGCACTCATCTCTTCATCTCCTTATGACTGGTCTTGATCATTAAATCTACTCAGTTTAGAAGAAGAGTTTGTGATTGGGGTCTGTAGGTTAGATGCCCTTTTTGTGCTTTCAAGCACACAGAGACATGCATCCTCCATGAGAACAATAACTGAATTAACTAGTGCATGGAAATGAATTAAGCTAGTGCCTGAGAATGAATTGCCCTGCCATCTACCCACCAGCTTTTGTTGAAAAAAAGGGAGAATAAGGTTCATAATCAGTGTTATCATCCAGCACTAAATGAATTTTGGAATACAAACTCATTCATAAAAGTAAAACATTACAGTCACCATATTAGAACTAATTTAACACTTAGTAAACAAAGGACTTGGTGTATTTCAGAGCAACAAAATTAATGCTAGGAAATAAAAGTAAATAAAGGCTTTCTCAAGTGTACCGGGACATGAGTAAAGTAAAATTAAATATTAAAATGAGGCTTTGAGATAGTAGGTGATTCGTCTTTTTATCCACATGTTCTACTTGCAAGGACATATCTCATTGCCTGGGGAAGACACAGAGCTTTATGGAGGAAAATGGCTAATTTCATTCTCACTGCTAACATCACTACATATCCTTTAAAAAGCAAGCTACTCATTATAATTACATGTCATGAATAATATATTTAGCACCGAACATCCTAGATTATGCCTAGGATTACCATATTTCCTATTGGAAAACTCATAAATAGCTGTATTTTACTGTTGCTCATGCAGTGAAGAAAGGGATCTATTTTACCTTTTATTTCTCGGTTGAACTGCTTAAGATTTAGAAAACAGTACGTGGGCTTTGAGTTGGCATACTTTTATCCTTGCTTAAAAGTTCCATGCAATTCAAAAAACATGTATTGATGCCTATTCTCTGTACAAGGTTTGGCATTGATAATTAATGGACCAATCAAAGATGCCTAGGCCCCAATAGATTAGAATGGAAAACACAATGAATGTTATCAACATGAGAAATGCCAAGGCCAGTGCAGAAAGTGAGATACATAAAAATAGCAGGGACACAAGGGAGGGGCTCCATAATTCATGAGGTGGTTTTCAACTTTGGGAGATGGCTTAGTTCTCATGTTTTCCCTTTTCTTTGGTATTATTTCATTTCAGAAGGTCAACATCCATTAATCGTATTTTATTTATTTCAGAGCAACAAAATTAATTAAGTTATTTATTTATTTATTATTGACAGTATTACAGATTTCACCCATACCCCCACTCTTTTCCCCTCCATACAGCCCTCCCCCCTCTCCAGGCCCACACCTCACTATTGTCTGGGTTCATGGACTATGCATACATGTATATATGTTCTTTGGTTAACCTTTTCCATTAATCGTTTTAACTTTGCATTTCATTACTGTTCTGTAGCAGTTTGTAGTTCAAACAGCCTTTCTTTGTTTCTATTGCTCGCAGGTAAACAAGTTTATTTATATTTTATTATGCCACCTGGTTAAATCCTAAAAGTTAATTTTGTCCTTGGATGAGCACAACTGAGATTGTCATGGTTCTCACTGAGGTGGTGCTGAGTAAATAAATGTTTCACGTGTAACCACATCTAAGGACAGAATCTTCTTTAAAACACCACAGTCAAATGTAAGCCTGGAAATGTATCTGACAGTAACCTGGCCGGTGGTTGCAAGATCAGATAATGGGCATGAAATTACCTTGAAAAGGATAAGAAGCAGCATGAAGGTAATCTAACATTATCATTAAAGGGTAATGAGAGATCAAGAACAAATATTTCTATGGCCTGCATTCATCTATAGATGGGTTATTTCTCTTTAGACAAGTCTTTAAATCACATAAAATAAAAAACTTGTAAGTTAGTAAATAATGCTTATTTAGTTATCATAATTTACATTCGCCTCTTAATGCATATAATTGAACTTTATGTAATCCAATTTTTAGGATGAATAAAGTTTCTTATACTTAAACTAGAGGCCCAGTGCATGAAATTCATGCAGGGTTAGGTCCCTAGGCCTGCCCTGTGATGAGGGCAGATTAGGTTCCCCACCCCGCCACCTCCCTGCCTCCTCCTTCCCTGGCTCCCTCAGTGCCCCACCACTGGTTACGGGCCATGTTCCGCGCCACCCCCTGGTGGTCAGCGCACATCATAGCCAGCGATGGAACTCCCATTCTCCCAGTCAAACTCCCTAGGGGACACTTTGCATATTAGCCTTCTATATATATAGATGTGATCTGGAGTGTGTGCGTGTGTGCGTGTGTGTGTGTGTGTGTGTGTGTGTGTGTGATTTAGAAGTGTGACTTTTACATAAATGACACATTTCTGTCCCAAAACATTGCTCCTTTTCAGCGTACACTGGAGGAGACAGATTTTCTGTACTGGGGGTACCAGTGAGCTGACACCCCTGAACTTAGAGGGAAGGGAAGCTGCTTTCTGACAGGTGTGAGATTGAGACATCTTGGGCATGCAGAATTGAGTTCTGCACTTTCAAATAAAAGTTATTACTGGATATTAGCTTTACCTGTGACATAAATACAAGCAGGTCAAGGCATGCCAGCAGAAGAGAAGCAAAGAGGGAATTGAGAGTAAAACCAGAATGTGTCCAGCACCATGGTTGAAAGATTGACAGGATCTGGCAACCAGAATAAAGAAGACCCTCACTGGGAGCACAGCCATCTTATTTGAAGAAGAGGAAAAGCTGCAAAAGTAGCTGTTCTGAGTTCAGATGTGGGCTGTGGTACTTACCATGAACTCTTCTGCCAATTTACTGGCTCTAAGACATTCTAAAAATAGATATAATTATTTTGAATATATGCACAATATGTAAGTATCTCCTCAGACTTTACCATGGCACAGTTGAAGAGTATTCATAATGCTTACTGGGTAATCATTTGAGTACTAATTCGCATTCCCAGGTGGATCAATCAAAATAAGGAAAGGATCATCTGGTAACTCTAGATTCCCAGTAATTCATCTAGGTATCTACCCCAACAACTCAAAACATCTATTTGCAAAGATATATGCACCCCTATGTTCATTGCAGCATTATTCACAGTGGCCAAGACATAGAGACAACCAAAGAATCCTTCCATAGAGGACTGGATAAAGAAGATGTGGTACATATATACTAAGGAATACTACTCAGCCATAAGAGAAGATGAAATACTGTCATTTGTATCAACATGAATGGCCCCTGAAAATATTATGCTAAGCAAAATAAGTCAGAAAAAGCCAAAAGCCATGTGATTTTACTCATATGTGGGACATAAAACTAAAACTCATAGACACAGACAATGGTATGGTAGTTACCAGAGGGAAGAGGATGGGAGGGTAAGAGGATGGGAGGAGAGTAAAGGGGGCCAAATATATGGTTACAGAAGATGCTTTGACTTTGGGTGGTGGGCACACAATGCAATGTACAGATGATGTACACTTGAAACCTATATAATCTTATTAACTAACTAGAGGCCTGGTGCACGAATTCATGCATGGATGGGGTCTGGCGACCTGCCCTGATTGGGCCAGGCTGGTTGGGAGGAGGGGACACAGGAAGTTGGCCAGCTGGCCCCACCTCCAATTGGGGGATGATGGGAGCAGGGCTGGCCGGGGAGGAGGGGCCGCAGGTGGTTGGTGGGCTGGTTCTGCCCCCTGGTCGAACTCCCATTAGAACTCCAGGTAGAGGAGACAATTTGCCTATTAGCCTTTTATTATATAGGATGTCACCTCAATACTAAATTTAATTAGAAAATATGGAAAGGTGATGCCTTTAATAGGATACAATCATATCATTAGTAAAAATACATTTTATTAAATATGAATTAATAAAATGGTTTTTCAGCTTTATTCATTATTAGTCTGATGAGAATTTACTTATTTTTTTTAAATATATTTTATTGATTTTTTACAGAGAGGAAGGGAGAGAGACAGAGTTAGAAACATCGATGAGAGAGAGACATCGATCAGCTGCCTCCTGCACATCCCCCACTGGGGACGTGCCCGCAACCCAGGTACATGCCCTTGACCGGAATCGAACCTGGGACCCTTCAGTCCGCAGGCCGACGCTCTATCCACTGAGCCAAACCGGTTCGGTGAGAATTTACTTATTAAGGGAATGACATCAAGAATGCATTTGCCTCTAAGTAAATCATAACTTTCTGCTTAGCGGCCTGGATGTCTGAAGACTTCTATAGCACATATACACACACACACACAAACACACAATTGTCAAGATGATTCCTTGATTTGGATGAAGTAAATTGCCCTGACTGGATACATTTTCTTTCCAATTACATAAAAGCTAAGGAAGAGTAAGGTCAAAATAAAGACAAAACAAGGCAGCTACTGATTTATCTGCAAAACTACACAGATGAAACAATATACTACAAGTCACCGGAATCTAGATATAAAATGCCTTTTCTAATATTCATTACCCCGCATTCAAATTTTTAACACTAACTTAAAAACCACAAGACATGAGAAACATTTGCAAATCAAGTTCCATTCATTGGACCTACTACTTGATGCTTTAAAATATTTAAAACATGTACAAAAGCCCATTAAATGACAATTATTAAATTTTGGGAAAAAAAATTCTCTTGTTTTGATAAACACAGCTAGCTTCCTGTATGCATGATTACCTTATTTTAATGACAATAATCATTGACTTTACATTTAAATTCATAATTTGTCAAGGTAGGTACTTCAATGCCAATAGAATTATGTATGTGACGCATTTTGTGTTTCTTGGAGAGGGGTACCATTTAAAATACATTTGCCACTTAAAGTATCTTATTAAGATGATTTTACTAATTTCTCCTTAAATAAACAGTACATGAAAAAGAATTCAAACAATACAGAAGAAGCATGGCAGGCTTACAGGAGCATATCCCTTCACTTCCACATTCCTTTTCTCCTCTCCAGAGATCCCCAGCTACACTTTGGCGTGCATCCTTTCACTCTTTCTCTACAGCTACATACACACCAGCAAATGTTAATGCTCACTGAGTATTTTGCCCTTCTTTAGTGAAAAGATAATTTTATGGAATTGTTTACCCTTTCTTTAACCTCAAAGGCTGATTTAAAATGCTGGTTGCTATGAACCAAGTCTTTATTGTGTTGCTTTAGTTATTCTCTATAACATTTTCAGTTTAAATTAGATTTAAAAACATACTATTAAAATTTGAAAAGAAGTGTGCTGATCTAATAGGCTTTAATTGTATACTACTTCCATTTTAAGAGCTGGCTGTGTGCTGGAACCACCTACCTTTGACTTATTAACAACCTGGAAGGCATTTAGTTAACAATGCGATAATAAGCACTCTTTCCCATGTTCTATAGCTGGCTAAAAAAAAAAAAAAAAAAATCAGAGTGAATTGCCTTTGTTCTTGAAAAGTGACTAAAAACAATCACCCTACTTTTATTTGATCCTGTGTGTTTTTACACTGAAGAAATACATTTTTAGACTGAAAAATTCAAGCTGAGAACTGCCTCTGCACAACAATCATAAAGGTCACTTTTAAGACTGTTCCCAGAGAAATGCCCAGCAATTCCAGACTTGCCTCGTGCCTTCACGCCTTGTTTTAGAGATGGGCTCACATTACGTCTAACCAGTGAGCATCTTGTCAACCAGGAAATGATTTGAAAATCACATGAAAATGGTGGCCATCTGCTCCACATACAACACACCTCCGGTAAGCAAGTAATGGATGGAACCACAGGGGTCATATTTACTTGAAGGTAAAAGATGCAATATTTGGATTTTACATTTAATCCTAACATTTGCCAAATTCACTGTTGAATTACTAGTAAGAAGAAAAGTGCCATGGGTTGTTGCATAGAATGCTGTGCCTTTTCCATAGAGTCCTGGATATGTCTGAGTGACTAGTAACAAGAGTGGCACAGACTGAGTGTGCACTGTCAAGAGACAACTAACAGGTGGGTCCTCGCATTCAGGGAGCACAGATTCAGAGCGGGACAGTGAAAAGGGAGCAGAACCACATCTTTCATGTCCTGAATTCAGATTCCAGCTCTGCCACTAACTAGTTCTATGATTTCAGCAGATTTCTTCTCCCCAAGCCTTTATTTTCTTACCAGTCAAGGGGCTGTTTATTAGAGGGCATCTAAGTTCTCTTCCACCTTTAGATTCTGCAGGGAGGCCTTAACTGATGATTTTCATCAGTTGATGGTAAAAATAAATTATCTTGACTATATTCACCCACATACTGAAGGAGTAAAATACATCAATGGATTGACCCAAATTCTAAGGACCCAAAGGCCTCATAAGGAACTATTGAAGGTAAAAGATGCAATATTTGGATTTTACATTTAATCCTAACATTTGCCAAATTCACTGTTGAATTACTAGTAAGAAGAAAAGTGCCATGGGTTGTTGCATAGAATGCTGTGCCTTTTCCATAGAGTTCTGGATATGTCTGAGTGACTAGTAACAACAGTGGCACAGACTGAGTGTGCACTGTCAAGAGACAACTAACAGGTGGGTCCTCGCATTCAGGGAGCTATTATTGAATTATTTTTTTCTGTTCAACTTCGCTTTCACAGAACTCTCTTTAGGTGTATCTTTTGCTAGGCATGCTGCAGCATTCACATGAGCAGCCAGTGCAAAGGAAATTAAACAGCAAAATGCTAAGATTTGGAAAGGTGACCCTAAACTGATGGGAGTTTGACATTCCCAGAAAAATTTATTCATATTTACTTATAGTTAATATCCAACAAAATCATCATGACACCTACTGTAATCACCTGAAGCTCAAGAGCTAGCATATCTGTCTCCAGAAATCAAGTTCTTTTCATTCAATAAATAAAGGTCATACCAAAATACTTAATCTAGTTCTCATTTTCAATCCTTCAATGTCCTCATTGGTTCTAATGCAAGCTGAAAATGTGAGGAAAACAGCACCGAATCCGATTAGTTTTCCTCACAACAAGGTATTAATTGCTCAGCCCGTCTTGCTCATCCACACTGCCGCCATCTCACACTGTTCTACACGTCCTTCCCTTTTGACTAGGATAATGGGATACAGCTGCTAAATTTTATTTTTCCATCTCATGTTTTGGAGATGACCTTTAGATACTAAATGTTAAGTTCCAAGTGGGGAACAATAAGGCTTAATTTAATAATATAGCCGTAGAGCCATTTAGATTTCATGCTGTGAAATCTAAAATATTATGACACAATTGAGATGATGGGTTTTGATTTCTAAGAAAAATAATAAGTATTACAAAGAAAAATGTTACCCTCAGCTCAATAAATAATTTAGTTTTATTTTAATTTGATTGCTTTGATCATAAGATTTCATCAGTTTCTGTTTTGCTTTAAATGCTCAGATTAAAGCCTCACATTGCCAATTTTTTTGTTCAATCATTTATTTTCTTTGGGGGCTCAAGAACTCCTGATGATTTTGTTTTCTCTAAGATAGTGGATTCTTTTTTACCTCCATGCTGGAAGCCAAAAGATTAATCCCCTGGAATCTCAACAAATCACCTAATTAGTAACTTATTAAAACTGAATAAGTTAATTATGTGTAATTTCTTTATAAAGATCAAATGCCAGGCAAATCACTTTCCTAAGGCTATTCCCTTCATTTTCAGCAAAAATAATAAAAACAGAAATCAAATCAATTTTTTCTAGTGCTGATAGCACCAGGATACAATAAGAGGTTTCTAGTTTATTCTATTAGAAGCATTAACTCAGCATGAGTCCTTGCTTACATAGATATTTTCTTAAATACACTACCTCAGCCCAAGTGTCGATGAATAACCTCATAAGACAATTCACTAAAATACATGATGCCACCTAAGCTAATTGAACTCAGTCAACATAAACTGAGTATCTACTAAGCACAGGTAGTATGAATTCCTGCATCGCCACTGACTAGTTCTATAAGCTATGGCAGGTGGCCTACTAGTAAATACTCAAAGTTTCAAGGTCCTCATTTGTGGAATAGGGATGGGAGGATAATATGTGGTACCTCAAAGGATTCCTGGGTAAAGTGAAATAAAATGAGTGCTTCATATAACAAGCACTGAAGCAGTATTATCTTCTACTAAACTGTACCCTTAGCAAGGCGGTAGACCTGTGTAGTTAAGTGTATCCCTGCATGCATCTCTGTCTCACCAACCTTAACCTGGAGAAGAAACCAACCCCTAGTATCCACACATACAAATCCTGATCAGTGGCAGGCATTTCATTCAGTTGGTTAGATCTATTGGAGAACTGGTGATTACAGTGAATACACTGGTCAAATAAATGTGGGAAAATATGTCACTTGTACCTTCACACATTAGAGATTCTGAAGAATCCTAAATCAAGCAAGCTGTATGCTTTTTGAAGCAAAAAAGAGAGAGAAAGCTCACGGGCATGGGCAACAGTGTGGTGATTGCGGGAATAGGGGGAGGAGGGTGAAGGAGGAGGTGGAAGAGGACATAGGAGGAATAAATGGTGATGAAAATAATGAAATACATTTTTATTGAATTTATTGGGGTGACATTTGGGTAATAAAATTATATAGATTTCAGGTGTATAATTCTATAATATATCATCTGTATTTTGTATTGTGTGATCACTATCCATAGTCAAATCTCTTTCTGTCACCATTTATCCTCCCTTTACTCTCTTCTACCTACACACACCCCTTTCCCTTCTTCAATCACCTGTATGCTTTTAAGCCAACATTCCCCAAATCTTCCAGTCAATGGAAATGTGTTTTTGAAAGTTCTATCAAAAATAAAGAAATAAAACCCCACACTGATTGTCACTGTACTGGGATTATTTTTCTCTTTCTTTGGGCTATTTCCTCTTTTCTGCCCAGAAGGTCCTGCTGAAAGTTTTTGATTGCTGATTGGCAGAGCTGAGTTCTGGCTGTCAAGTAGGCATTTGCTGAGTGGTCTGTGTAACAATCCACACTTTTAAAGGAGAGGAAGAAGGCAGAGGGAGCATTCCATTCTGAAACTTTGTCCATTTGATTGTCATTTGGATATTATCATTACACACACACACACACACACACACACACACACACACACACACACAAAGCAATTTACAGAACATTTTCTATTTTACCCTATTCTTGATACATTCAAATGAATTAGTTTTCTTAAAATTTGTCACCCAGAACAGAACACAGTATAATAGATAGTACAACCAGTAGAGAAGAAAATACAGCTACTGTTTCTCATGGTCTTGACTCTTCTTTAATGCAGACTAAGATCACCTGAACATTTTTAGCTTGATGTAAACAATAGTCTTCACTGTTCTTATTAGGGTTTCCATGCTAACTATCACCAAAGCCACATAATAGCAAACCTTATTGAGGAGGGGTGGGACCTAAAAACAGCTTTCCCAAGACATGCCAGTATGATAAGAACAGCAGAGCCAGATGACAGCTGGAGAACTTCCTGGGACACTGAGGCACCTGATAAAATCACTTCTAAGTGAGGCTGCTCTTGGGAAGGTCTTTGAGAGTTGACCGATGCTTAGGGAAACTGAGATAAAAGAGGAGTAAAGACTGGAGCTGGATCATAGCCAAAGAGAGAACATTTCTATTTTTTTCTTAATTTTGTAATTTTTATTTTGAAAATTTTCTTTCATATATTTAAAAATCATTAAATGGACTAATTAAAATAGCTGATACAATTATTTTCACAAACAATAATTAAAAATTTAAAATACTCTCTTTATAGGTGAGGCAAGAGAGAGCATAATTTCCCATTAAAAAATGAAGTATTTTTAGCAGGTAGAATTTTAAGAATCCCGTAAGGTTTCCTAATTCTAATGTAATCATTATAAAAATATATATATATACACATATATGCATTTACATATGCAAAAATATAAATGTGTATATGCACATATGTATATATGAAGCAAATACATTTATAATACATATTTTATATTAATGCATACATATGAAGTAAAGAATACCCAAATCCTCCAATGGGTGGTTTTGGTTTAGCATCGATGGGTCTTTAGAGCCTCCTTTGCCACACTCAGCCCATTCTTGATCCTCCGATTTTCATGGCTTCTGCACCCTCAGTATCCCATGGTTCTTTGTCCCCTACTCTGTCTCTTCTAAGTCTCACTTGAGATTCCCTCTCCTCTATCCACTCCTTAAAGTTAGTGTCCCTTCCTGCTTAGACTTTGGTACTCATTTCCTCATTCTACCCACCCTCACCCCCTTACACAATTTTGACCATCATCTCCACCTCTAATGCTGTTAGTGACTCCCAAATGATCTCTTCTGACATTTAAACCTATTTAGTCAATTATATATGAGACTAGAAGCCTGGTGCACGAAATTCCTGCATGGGTGCAGTCCCTAGGTCTGGCTGGTGATTGAAGCACAAGCATCTGGCATGGAAGCTATGGCTTATGCTTCCATGGGTGGGCAGCATGCTCTCTCCCAGCTGGTCTCATAGACCAGCTTCTGTGTGAGCCTATGGGGAGCCCGACTGGTCCCTGCGGTCCCTGGAAGATGCCATGCAGGTGTGGGGCAGGCTCCTCATGGGTGCCTGACACCTGAGCATGGGGCCTTCCTTGGCACAAACCCTGGCATCCGAGGGGAGGTTAGCAGAGGGAGTGAAAGCAAGCTCGGTGGATACTCCACATTCTCACCACACCTCCTTCCGGGCACCCCCGCCCCCAGGTAGCTGGTGAGAGGTTGCAGTGCATCACCAACGCCCGCCATGTTCCCTGATGGTCAGCAAACATCACAAAAGTGGTTGAACTCCTGGTCTCCCAGTCAAACTCTTGGTCAAACTCCTGGTTGAGGGGACAATTTGTATATTAGGCTTTTATTATACAGGATATTTCTACAGGAAGAAACCTATTTGATATATGTAAAATGTCATCATTACTTCCAAAATTAAACCTCCTTCCTTTTTCAAACCTGATTGATATGCATAGCTTCACCAGTTGTCTAAGCCAGTGACAATGGTAATCATGGTTTGCATCACCCTGAACTCATCACCAGGCCTCCCATTCACTTTGCACACCAAGGAATAATGTGCCTCCATAGCCTTTGAATATGTCCTTTAGCACCTTTTCCATGATCACTGCCACTGTCTTATTTCAGATGCCAACACTTCTGACTTGGACTACTCTGATATACAGAAGAAAAGTTTAGGCAAACCGATCTGGGATCTAATTATGCTTCAGTCCCCAGGTGTATGTGCCATTAGCTTAACTCAAAGAACCTTACTCTCTCATTTATAGGAAAATTGAGGGCCACTAATTAGTGGTAGGATGGAAGCCTGGACATAGATTCTTTTTAAAATATATATATATATTTTATATATATAAAATATATATATATATATATTTTATTGATTTTTTTACAGAGAGGAAGGGAGTTAGAAACATCGATGAGAGAGAAACACTGATCAGCTGCCTCCTGCACACTCCCTACTGGGGATGTGCCCACAACCAAGGTACATGCCCTTGACCGGAATTGAACCTGGGGCCCTTGAGTCCACAGGCTGATGCTCTATCCACTGAGCCAAACCGGTTAGGGCTGGACATAGATTCTTAAATTTCCATTCTAATCCTTAGCAGCGCTGCTGTGCTCTTAGCTATTCCTCCCAGGTTTGTGTCATCTTCAAAGTTGATAAACTTGTTTTGATGTTATTATTAGAGTCTTCGATAAAAACTGTTTCCCAGGAAAGGGATGATAGTAATAGCCTAGTGTTGCCTCTTAAAGACCTCACTGTGTCTACAGCGCAAGTGTACCTAAGCAAAGGGCAGTAAAAGATGTTAGGCAGCAGCTATAAATTGATCTGAGCTAGTGACTAAGGAAAAATTATCTGAGATACTAAGTAAGAATAGGAACCACACATTCAGACTAGGGTCCAGAATTCAGAGAAGAGGGAGGCCCTACTAGTAGGTGGGAGAGGCCTGCCCTCTGTCCTCCTCCAGATCTTCCCCCCAGGCATGGATGGCTACATCTTACACCCATGGGTGTGAAGCTGTGATGCTGGGAATCACCTCCTACATTACAAATATACCAACCAGATGTTTATAAAGTTTAATAGGTCTCCCTAAGATAAATAAGCTTCAAAGACAACTTTTATTTTGTTTCATAAAAAGTGGGACTTTTGTAATAGTTCACTTGCCTTCATCTCAGATTCGCTCTGTTATCCATGGTGGTGGTACTAGATATGGCATGTGTACCTCTGTGTGTGTGTTTTTTTTGGGGGGGCAGGGGGTGTGCCCAAGCGCTTGGCGATGGTTAAGCAGACACAAGCCATTCCGAATTCTGTTGTATTTTCCCTCTCAGCTTCACAAAGTAAAGGTGCGGAGAGAGAGGTGTGGAGAGGTCAGAACCATAAAACTTTATGAAGACAGCACATTCCTTTTCTCTTGGTCTATGCCTATTAAATTTGAGGTCAAAATTTTATATTAAAGGAAAAGCGAGTGAACTTAATTATGGCTTTAAAGTTCAAGTCCAGATTCTGCTCTAAGGCTTTATTAAATCAAGTTAAAGTTATGGTGTCTTTGTAGTTCTCGGCCATTTTTTGCCCCAAGAAAGCTGAGGGATACGGTGAACTCCTGCAGCCAGGCAAAATTTTAGTATTTTCTAATAGTGTGTGAATGCAGGGGGGTCGGAGCTCCTCCTCCAATGAGTATGGCTTGCCAATGAAAACACCTTGATCTTTCAACCTATCACTCTTATTAAAAATGATAAAAAATGCCAGTAAGTGATTTCTCCATAGTGGGACTCTTGATTGCTTCATTAATTACTAAATATCGATAAGTCATCAGTTTAATAATCGATTTTTATAATTATTGCAGAGGAATTGTCCCTGTCCCACTTTACAATTGACAGTAGTCCCTGCTGGTTTCACATCTGTGCCTGAGACCATCTATATGGCTGTAGACTTGGAGCAGCTGGGCTTTCATGGACTCGGGGTTGCCGGAGTCCAACCCCAGCAGGTCCAGGGGTCCCCAAAGGTGTGGATGGAGTCGGCGAAGAAGGAAGGACACGGAGACTGTGTTTAGTTGATCAGCAGCCTAGCCAGGATCTCCAGCCAGGATCTCCAGCCAAGTTCTGGTCTGGATCTCCAGCGAAGTTCTGCTTAGGATCTCCTGCCAGGGTCTGTGTCCATGTTCTCTTGCTAGGTTCTCCAGGTTCTCCAGCCAGGTTCTGTAGCCATGTTCCCTCGCTAGGTTCTCCAGCCAGGTTCTGTCCAGGTTCTCCAGCCAGGTTCAGTCACCAGGTTCTAGTCAGGTTCTCTTGCCAATTTCTGTAGTCAGGTTCAGTCCAGGATCTTTTGCCATGTTCTCTCCAGCGAAGTTCTTCTGTCTGTAGGTTCTGTGTAGGTTCTGTCTTCTTAGTTCTGTGTAAAGCTCTGTATTCTAAGTTCTGCCTCTTGCTGTCTTGTTACATCTGTATTTATACCAGTTGATTCAATCCTATCAATCTCTATTACAAAGGTTAGGGCGTTTCTTATCTCCATTCCAGGGAGTAAAGATTATGTAGCTTAAGCATGATTGTTTGTAGTTAAAGTGATTAACTACCCACCTGGCACTTAGTTAAGGAGTTTTATCCCCTCCCTGACTTCAGGGAAAAAATCCCTACCTGGGGAAACAACCTTTCTCAGAGAGGAGACCTTGGTTAAAACACATAGTGCCAAGAAGGTGAGCAAACACTTTAAGAACAGTATGCCATATATGCCAGGTCCTTTGAAACAGCAAGGATGGACTGGCTCCCGGCACGGGGTGGTTTGGAGGCTCAAAAAATTATGCTCATCATGACTCCTGGCTGTATTAGTTGCTGAGTTCACAGACTGTATAATTTTTATTTTAACAGAGAGTTAAAATTTATAGCCCTCATCTGCATACTTTGCTAAGAGCTGCTCTTATAGACAAGCTGTAGCTCTTCTTTTCTTCACTGATTTTAGATTCCAGTGTTCTTTCTCGGACACTCATTTTCCTTTTCCAGGTTGAAATCCATTTCCCTGGGGAGGAACACTGAAGAAAAATATGAGTGATGTAACCTTGCCTTGCTTCTTTCTTATTGTTTGTTAAGATGAGACCACATTTTCAACCTGAATTATCATATTTTTGTCCTAACATACTTGTTTTTTCTACAAACTGTCTCTAGATAATTTTCATAAGCTCTAGCTTATTTGGGTCTTCTAGACTCTCTGATGTTTTCCTTATGGTTAATTCTCTCAAGATACTTCTCTTTCTGATCAATTAATTCCTGCTAAGGTGTTGCTGGCTGATAATGGCTTAATGTATCAACCTTTTCGGATGGCATTTGAGTGCATGATAGGCAGCTTTCAAGTATTCTTACAGAGACAAGGAAAGAACTCTGGAGAGAAGAGATTTTTTTTTTCTAAAGCCCCACTAATCACAGAACAGATTTTTAAATACTTATCTATACTTAACTCTCATTCCTGTAAATACCATGAGAAAAGTCAATAGGAGAAAATGTGATTCACCTTCTTCATTTCGGACATCAGACAGCTACGAAATGAAGCTGGGGGCAGCTTGTCTTTAGAGGTTTCTAAAGTAGAGCTAATCTGACTTCTCAGCCCTTTTATTCTGATCTGATTGATTTCAGTTTTAATGTAAGGATGTTATGTGGAGCATTAAAAGCAGTAATTACAATTTTACTTGGAAAGTAATTAAGAAAATAATGTCTGCCAACTCAATGCAGACATTCTAGTGAACAACGCATTATGTTGGTTAGGAGGTTAGTGTCTGGATTCAAATCCTTGCACACTCTTCAGATCTCAGGGTCCTCAGGCAAATCACATAACTTGAAGCTTAAAGTCTACCTGGGTCAATAAGAATAGTCACCTGATAGGGCTACCTTGAGGGTTAATAAGTTAAGTAAACTGTTCAGAGTAGTTGCTAGAACATAGTGAAAATTGAATGAATATTCCTGTTAGAGCGTGTTTGATTTTAAGGAGAAAACATGACAAAACTCTTCAAGTCAGCTTTGGGGCTTTAGGGTTCCTGCAGGTTCCCATAGTTTGTCTGACAAACAGAAGGACAATTAGCAATTATTTCTATTGAGATTCTAATGTTAGTCAATTGTTTACTCATTCATTAATTTTTTCTTACATTTTTTTTATTTGTACGGCTTGTATTAAGCACCTATTATACTAGAAGTGGAAAAATAGTGGTAAACAGGGAAGCCATTCTCCATGCCCTCAAAGAACTACTTTTTTTTTTTTTTGCAAAACAATGATAAATTAGAAAATGCACCTATCTAAGGAAAAGTAAATATTACACTATAACAAGTTTTAGAAATATTTAGTGAAATTCTTATAAGAAAATTTAGAGGTTTTTTTGTTTTGCTTTATTTATTTATTTTTTAAACAAAGGTGTTCTAACATAGGAGAGGGACCTCAGAACTATATAAATTAACTAAAGTCACACAAAGTTAAGTCAGGGGCCTGCTCCATGCTGCCTGACACAGAACTCTGCTGATCAAAGATGCAAGACGACCAGGAGGAGACTTTGGAACAAAGAAAAATCCTGCAAAGATTAGTTAATAGCTGCTCACCCATACCTTATTGTTTACCCATACCATAAGGAAGACAGACCACAAAATATACCTTGTAAAGGTTAAAGTTAATCCCAAAATTTTTTCCTAGTCTCCATTTCTCCATACCAGTCATTTTCCATAGCAACTACGAGCAAATATAAGCTCAGCCTCCCGAGATGGTTGGAGTCTCTCTTCCTTCTCTCCTGAGGAGAGTCTGCCACTCAATGGTAGACTCTCTGCTCAATAAAACCTGCTTTTCCACTTTCATCTCTTGTCAGGCTCCTGTCCTGAATCTTTCCTGTGTGAAGCCAAGAACCCTACTGGCTTGGAGCTCAAGTCCCCAGGAGGAACTCGCCCCTGCGGCATCAGTTCTAGAGCACATCTTTCACTTCTACAGTTCGTGTCTAGGGAGAGAATATGCCTTCCTATAAGTTTCACAGTAAGAGATAAAAATATAAGGTTGAATGGATCACATATCTCATATGGCATGGAGTATCTTACACTTTTTAAACAGTAAGAGTGCAGAAAAATGCACAAAGCGTCCACACTGATGTTCCTCACATAAAATAATATAAATTTCTTATAGAATACTGTTTTAATGATATAGCTAATTACCCTTATTAATTAATTGAACAAATGTTTAATGAGCACCCTCCCTCCATACATCAGGCACTGTGATATATCTCCGTATACTGGGATGAGCCAATCAAGGATATTTCCTGCTCTCATGGAGCTTATAGTCTAGTTGCACATCTGAGACACCTCACTTCTTTTTAAGTTATGGAAAGTTTAGTGAATCCAAAGGTAGTTGTTCTGGCCTCCAAATTTCCATTTCTCTAGGTTAAATCATCATGATCACATTTCTTCTTTTCCTTGCAGATCTACCATATATAAACTCAGAAAGGTACAATCATTTGCCTTCGGAGCTAAAGAGAAAAGCTTTTGAATAATAACAATAATTTCAGTAATTTCTAGTAAGGAATGCACAAATAAAAATTCTCGCTTAATTTAAGACCAAGAAATGTATTGAATCTGGTTTTTGTGGGGAATAGAGATAAGATTGGAAATGGCAGAGAGATATAAATACAGGAAAGATAATATTTTATGCTTTTTAAAAACAATTTAATTTAGCCACTCTAAATTATTTGTTATAAAAAGGTTTAGGATGGCATGATGGATAATTAAAAACTTGGAAAGGAAGTGAATCCACTTAAATATATTTCCCAAATTCAATTTTCTTAGGTTAAGCAACCATATACAGATTTTCAAAAGTTGCCCAAGGAGCAAATAAGAATATTGAATGCCATCTTAATAAAGTAAAATTGGATGCACAGACTATAATCAAATTTGAAGATAATATTAACTGTTTAATATTAAATAGGGGAGTTGTTACACAGATCCCTAATTACCCTCCAATATTTATTTCCCCTTCTTGCATAGATACTGACATTGAGCTTGGTACTTGGTCACCCAATCCCCCTTTTGACCATGTGAGTTCCAGCCAGTGAGGTGTTTTATATAGACTATGAGACTTCAGGGGAGTGGCCTTAAAAGAAGAGGGACAACAACTTTCATTCTCTTCCCCCAGCTTCTGCCTTGAATTAGGATAGAGTATCTGGAGTTTAAACTGCCATTTGGGCTCAAAGGCAAATACTAGTAGCTAAAGATGGAAGAGAGAAGCCTGACTCTCCTCCACGGTAATAGCCTTTAGAGTTGACATTTACCTTCTTTTATGAACGACAGAAGGAAAGCTCTACTTTTCCATTGTTCTGTCTGTCACTCAGAGTTGAACCTGATTCAAACTAGTACCATATTTGGTAATATTTAAAAATAGGGTGCTATGCAAGAAAGAACCTAAAAAGTTCATGGAATTGCCTGTAGTAGGCACTAGGCCCTGATGCATGGGATATTATGGGCTCAGAAAACTGGGGCCTTCGTTATTTGTAGCAAAATATGTGGTCATACTGTTGACGGCTGTTCCTTGGAAGGCAAATCAAGTGCCAGCTGAACTTTTTAATATTAGGAAATACTCAAATGCTGATGTAAGTTGGCGTTCAGCAAATTCTTCAAAAGAGTGATGAACTTAGTCTAGAACTAGCCAGCCTGTAGGCTTAGATAAAAACAAACAAAAAACAAACAAACAAACACAAAAACCAACAACAAAAAACAGTTTGAAATGGAAGGTGTTCTCTGCTTATATTGGAAATCTTAATTGATGGAGAAGCCCTAATTTTTGTGCTTTAAAGAGTAGAAAGGATTGTATCCTTCGTTAAAGTACCATGATAAGTATAAGCCATAGATGCCAAGAGAGAGCCTTAAAAGGAAGGGAAGTTATAGTCCAAGATGTCTTTTATTACCTTCAGGTAAGAGTAAAACTGAAAATTTAGGGAAGAGAACAGAGCTTCTCATTCATTAGGACTTGTTATATTAGTATCTAACCCATATTTGCTGCAAATATATGATCTCCAGCAGATTTCTGTCATGTACTACCTACTATGAATGTTAAATAGATGAAAATAAAATGAATACATGAAAGAAAAAAAATCCAAACAAGGTCATTCTTTCTCAGAGCCTGAAGGTTGAAAGGAGGAGGGGGAGGCAAAGGAAGGATGAGAGTGGCACACCTCCATTGGGAACTGGCAGAATATAGGGACGCTTAAAACACGTCAAAAACAGATACTTGCATATGGTTACTTGCACACAGACCTATCTTTAAAAAAAATAGAAGACTGCCATATTTCGGAGGGAATTATATTGCCAAGGAAACCATAAACATGGCCTGCAAAAGTCACATGACTAAAGCAGTTTTAGGAACCATATCCGCCTTAGCAGGAGTCAGCTATGAAAGGATGGGACCCACCTGAAGGGCACAATCTGAATGACCTTTCCAGATAAGGCCATGTAGAACAATGCACTAGGAGGGACCTCTCAGAGAGTGAAACTTGGATCACAGAGGGCATTGGAAAAAAATACTCTGACCCTTTGCTCTTGCTGTCTAGCAAGATTTGAAAATTGCTACGGACCAGTGATGGCTGTATGATTCTCATGCATTTATCTTCAAAAGAAGAGTGTGTACTGCAGTTATCAGGTCACTAGGCCACAAAGAACCAAATCTTGACCTAATAGAAAGGGCTACACATCACTCAGAGAACTGGATTTGAGCTGGATGTAATAACTAATGAGATTCTGGGTTGGTATCACTTGAAAAATCAAAAAATGGGAAAATGCATTTAATTGTTGTCGATGTTTACTATTTATTATATTATTGACTTATCCTCAGAGATGAACTTCCCCAACAATATAAATGTGCACTTAATTTTTTTTTAAATAGAAGAAGCATGATTAACTAAAAATTCTGAAATTATTGATACAATAAGGAGGCTTCTTTTATTAAACAGAGACATCATGTTTGTGGATGTCTCATTCCAGAAAGCAAAACCAATGGGCAAAAAACATGTTTTGTTAATTGAAAAAAATATTAGCGACTTTAATAATAAAAATACATTCAAATACTGTGTTATGTTAAGAGATTCTTATTTTGTCCATTGGTACTTTAATAAACCTAACAAATTTTATTATTTCCCTCCCATTCCCTTACTTTTATGTTTCTTGTTCTGTTTTTAGCTAATTTAAATCAGGTCTTATCCTCTCCATGATACCCTTTTGAAATTCAATCATGTTTTAAAAATTTTCCTTTGTGTTTATAAATAAGTCTTACTAAGATACACTTTACTCTTCCTACTTTTCTTTCTCCATATCATCACCTAACAAGAGCATCTTTCTTTAATTTTAGAGATCTTTTGTTTTCTCCCTAATTTTTTCTTTCATATTTCTAACTTTCCACTTAATGACATTCACCTCACGTCATTATCCAGCACTTTATTATTTTTTAATGTTGTCATTTTATGGAAACCAGGATTTTTATTATCAGAATCCAACAAATATTTATTTTCCTTTTGCATCCTGATACCCAAGTTATTGCCTAAATTAGTGTTTCTCAAAGTGTGGAGAAGGAACCAAGGTTGAGATCACCCAGCAAATAGTTCAGCAGTTCCTTAAGATATTAAATATAGAATTATCATGTGACCCAGGACTATCACTCCTAGGTTTATACTCAAGAGAAAGAAGGACAAATGCGCATGCCAAAAAAATTGTACACAAATATTCATGGCAGCATTATTCTTAATAGCAAAAGAGTGAAAACAACCCAAAGGTCCATCAATTGATGAATGGATAAATATAATGTAGTATATCCATACAATGGAATATTATTTGCAGATAGATAGAAATAAAGTACTGTTAATGGTACAATTGAATAGACCTTAAAAACAATATGTTAATTGAAGAAGCCAGTAAAAACAAAACAAAAAACCTAAAATGTGTTTCAATTTTTATAAAATGCCCAGAATTGGCAAACCTATAGACAGAAAGTAGATTAGGGGCTGCCTAGGGCTGGGGGATGTTATTGGAGAATGTGGAGGGACTCCTAATGAGCCAGAGCTTTCTACTTGGAATCAGAAAAAAGACCTAAAATTAGATTGTGATGGTGGTACACATCTCTGCAAAAAATACTAAAAACCACTAAATTCTACACTGTAAATAGTGAATTTTGTGCTATGTGAATCACAATAAATAGTTCATAAAAAACAAACAAACAGAAGTCACCTGGATGCTTGGTTAAAATGCATTGACCCTACCTCAGACCTACTGAGTCAAATTTTTATTAAGGATGAGCCTGACACTCTTTTTAAAGAGGAGCCATAGAAAATCCTTATGTGTATGAAGGTATTCAAAAACATGCATTTATCATAGTAAATACAAAGATTTCCACCTAACGGTCTTTGAATCAGAGGTTAACTTTTGCACTAGCCTGGCAACTAACAGAATTACTTCTACTTCTAAGTGTCCTCCCTGCTTCATTCAGCCTGCTCACTCTGAATTCCACCCTGAAGCCCAACTGACATTTCTCTTGCCTTTTGATCTTTCGCAAACATTATTTCCACATATAGTATTAACTATAGGTATTCTAAGAGCCATTCTCCTTCTACATTCCATAAATTCTTTTCTTTGAAATATTAACCCTAAAACCATGTATACCTATTGAATTCAAGAGTCACATCACTTAGTTTGTGCAATAGCCATGAATAATAGAACAAATTCTGATGGTATTAAAGGATTTTGTTTTATTGGAGATGTTCTGAGACATCTAGATTTTCCCTGGTAGGAATTTCACATGGTCCACCGCTGGCAGAGAACATCCTCATTCAAATTTCATATTTGCACACTCTTTGATCCAGTACGGGTTTGAGAAAGCAGAGGAGGCCTCTCTTCCCAACCTTAGGCATTTTGTGAACCAGAGCTAGAGAACCTGTCTGTGCCTACAGATCAGGTTTGCTGGAGGAGGTGCTGTAGCATTTTCTGCACTCATTATGTTTAACTGCAGGGAAGGGAGATCAGAAGAGCCAGATATTGGAGAGCCTTAGGGATGTTTTGATGGAAAGTGTGTGAAAATGATAAAAAAAAAAAAATTAGGGCCAGACTCTGAATACATCTGACTTGAACACCTAGGAAGTTTTTGTCCTAATACCTCAAATCCTCCTCCCCACTCTATACTAAAAAAGACTCAGAATTTCCCTACAAGAGATTCATCCTTTTTTAGAGCCTTAAAGGCCAGAGACTTATAAATTCCTAATTACTATAAAGTTTCCTTGGAGAGTGGATAATAATTCTTAGTTATTTGAGGGATAGCTGGCTACTAAGCTGGGCAAGCAGAGCCTCCAGTCCTGCTCCCCACCCCCCACCACCACCTGCAAACTCCTGCCAAAATGTTAATTTTAAAAAGTGAGATTTTAGCAAAGATTCTATTTGATTAGTGCAGTGGTTCTCAACCTTGGCTGCATATTAGAATCACTTGGGAATTATTTTAAAAATCCTGATTTCTGGGCCTCATCCTCCGGAAATTCTGTTTCTCTGTTATGGGGTGGGGCCACAACATTAGTAAAAAAAGCAGCAAAAAAGGCCCAGAAATCAGGATTTTAAAAAGATTCCCAGGTGATTCTAATGTGCAGCCAAGGTTGAGAACCACTGGATTAGTGGATGAATCAGACTGAAAAAATGCTTGCTTATTTAAAAAAAAAAAATTATTTTTTATTGCTTAAGCAGTGGTTCTCAACCTTCTGGCCCTTTAAATATAGTTCCTCATGTTGTGACCCAACCATAAAATTATTTTCGTTGCTACTTCATAACTGTAATGTTGCTACTGTTATGAATCATAATGTAAATATCTGATATGCAGTATGGTCTTAGGCGACCCCTGTGAAAGGGTTGTTCGACCGCCAAAGGGGTCGCGACCCACAGGTTGAGAACTGCTGGCTTAAAGTATTACAAAGAGTATTATATATGTCTCCTTTTTTTTTTTCTCTCCCCTTGACCTTCCCCTGGCCTCCCCTATCCCCCAGTGTATTGTGTCCATTGGTTATGCTTATATGCATGCATACAAGTCCTTTGGTTGATCTCTTACCCACCCCCCCAACCCTCCCCAGCCTTCCGGCTGTAGTTTGACAGTCTGTTCGATGTTGCTCTGCCTCTGTATCTATTTTTGTTCATCAGTTTATAATGGTCTTTATTATCCATAAATGAGTGAGATCATGTGATATTTTTCTTTCATTGACTGGCCTATTTCACTTAGCATAATGCTCTCCAGTTCCATCCATGCTGTTGCAAATGGTAAGAATTCCTTCTTTTTTACAGCAGCATAGTATTCCATTGTGTAGATGTACCACAGTTTCCTAATCCATTCATCTACTGATGGGCACTTAGGCTCTTTCCAGATCTTAGCTATGGTGAATTGTGCTTCTATGAACATAGGGGTGCATATATCCTTTCTGATTGGTGTTTCTGGTTTCTTGGGATATATTCCTAGAAGTGGGATCACTGGGTCAAATGGGAGTTCCATTTTTAACTTTTTGAGGAAACTCCATACTATCTTCCATAGTGGCTGCACCAGTCTGCATTCCCACCAGCAGTGCATGAGTGTTCCTTTTTCTCCACATCCTCGCCAGCACTTGTTGCTTGATTTGTTGATGATAGCCATTCTGACAGGTGTGAGATGGTACCTCATTATTGTTTTGATTTGCATCTCTAGGATGATTAATGACTTTGAGCATGTTTTCATATGTCTCTTGGCTTTCTGAATGTCCACTTTTGAAAAGTGTCTATTTAGGTCCTTCGCCCATTGCTTGCTTATTTTTAAGTCTGCCATCTTCTTTAAAAACTCAACAATGACCAGGGTGTGTGTGTTGGGCGGGGGGGGGGGGGGGGGGAGGCGGCGGGAGGGAGGAGTCACACACTCAGAAAGAACTTACTTCCTAGTTCAAAGGGAGAAGTTTACATAGAAATAATTGACTATCTAAAGGAAAAAAAAAAAACAAAAAAAACAGGCAAACAAAAATAAATGATAGCAGATGAGCCCAATTGTGGACACTGGATTCCATTTCAGTTTTGTTTCTGCACATATTATTATTTGAATTTTCAGCAATTTTTAAAAATCAGTACTTTAAAATAATTTCTTCTATTCATTCAGCCAAGGCAAATCAGAAATATAAACAGAAATACCAATTTTATTAGAAAACAACCACCACAAAAAAACTTCTCTGGTTTGTAAAGAATTGCTAGAAAGAACTCCCTAGATCTTTTGTTTTTTCTTATTTGGATTACCCAATAACTTTTGGTGGCCAAGAAGGGCTGCAGGTCACATCTCCTTTCCTCTTTGAGGGTCACAGTTGGCTGGTCCATTTAGAGTCCACAGATGCCCTCCTGTTGAGCCCATATTCCCCCACCCTGCACCAGTCAATTACTCAACATGGCAAGAGAACTCGAGTCAGACCATTTCTATGTGACATGGGATTCTAACAGGTAATTTTGGTGGACCACAGCCAACCAGCACTATCCCAGCACAGATACAATCCGGGCTCCTATGCAAACTTTATCCTTCCCTCTTTCCTCCTCAGGTGTCAGACCAACTCCTTCTCTTTAACCTCATTATCCTTCAGAGTTATTGTGCCCAATACTTTCCAAAGTCTAATTGTCTTAACCTCTGATCTTTACAGCATCGAACTGAAGCATTACTCATGAAAAGGGAAAGTATAAATTGCTTCATTTTGGGGGTAAAGCATTATAAAATTAACTACATGGAATAAGCAGGAGAAATAGTTATGGTCTACAAGTAAAAACTTGACATATATCACACATTTGCACCAGACATACAAGTCAATTTTAAAATTTGGTCAATTTTTTTTTCAACTTCAGAGCAATTCAGATATGGGAGATAATTCCTAAAACATGCACACAGAGAAATAATATTTTGATTTACATCTTTGTAGGGATATCTGTATTATTTCCACACTCAGAACATTATGTTCTTAGTCCAGAGTTTTTAAAGTAGAAAAATTAATGTAAGGAGGCAAGAAAGCAGAGTATGCAGGGATAAATAGTCACAGGGTTAAGACAATTCTTGCAAGTCAAAGTTTTCATAATTTCATGATTTTTTTTTATTTGAAAAACTACTTAAACTCCTCTCTTAAGTTTAAATATTCCCAATTCAAGCTAGTCATAGGAAAAAGGCAAAGGCATATAGAATATCACAATAATTCTAGTGATAATTAACCAAAATCATAGCTTTAGTCAAATTTTATTATTGGGGATATGAAATGGTCCTTGGAATTGGGGACTACATAATGAATACTTTCCTTTCGGATGAGGTTAATGTGTTTAATTTCATTGTGCAATTCCCTTACTCTTCTTTTTTTTTTATATATATTTTTATTGATTAAGATATTACATATGTGTCCTTGTCCCCACGTTACCCTCTACCCCCCACGCCCCCCACCCCCGCTCATGCCCTCACCCCCCCGTTGTCCATGTCCATTGGTTAGGCCTATATGCTTGCATATAAGTCCTTTGGTTGATCTTTCCCCCTTACCCCCACCCTCCCCTACCTTCCCTCCAAGTCCCGACAGTCCAATCAATGCCTCTCCGTCTCTGGATCAGTCCTTGTTCATCAGCTTATGTTGTTCATTATATTCCACAAATGAGTGAGATCCTGTGGTATTTATCCGCTCTCAAGTTCCATCCATGCTGTGGCAAATGGTAAGAGTTCCTTTTTCTTCTTCCTCTTCTTAAAGAATACCTTTCAGCATTTCATATAATGCTGGTTTGGTGGTGATGAACTCCTTTAGCTTTTTCTTATCCGTGAAGCTCTTTATCTGACCTTCTATTCTGAATGATAGCTTTGCTGGATAAAGTAATCTTGGTTGCAGGTTCTTGCTATTCATCACTTTGAATATTTCTTGCCACTCTCTTCTGGCCTGCATGGTTTCTGTTGAGAAATCAGCTGACAGTCGTATGGGTACTCCCTTGTAGGTAACTGACTGTCTTTCTCTTGCTGCTTTTAAGATTCTCTCTTTATCTTTTGCTCTTGGCATTTTAATTATGATGTGTCTTGGTGTGGTCCTCCTTGGATTCCTTTTGTTTGGGGTTCTCTGCGCTTCCTGGACTTGTAAGTCCATTTCTTTCACCAGGTAGGGGAAGTTTTCTGTCATTATTTCTTCAAAAAGGTTTTCAATATCTTGCCCTCTCTCTCCTTCTGGTACCCCTATAATTCTGATGTTGGTACGCTTGAAGTTGTCCCAGAGGTTCCTTACACTATCTTCATATTTTTGGAATCTCTTTTCTTTTTTCTTTTTCGGTTGGGTATTTTTTGTTTCTTTGTATTTCAAATCTTTGACTTGATTCTTGGGATCCTCTTTTCTGCTGCTGGATCTCTGTAAATTATTCTTTATTTCAGTCAGTGTATGCTTAATTTCTAGTTGGTCCTTTTTCATGTCCTCCATGGTCTCCCTATACTTATTGAGGGATTCATTAAATTTATCGGCGGTTTCCATAAAATTCTTGAAAAACCTTATAACCGTGGCCTTAAACTCTATATCCAATCGTTTGCTTTCCTCCATTTCTGCCATTTGTGACCTGTTTCTTTGTCTCCGCATTTTGGTTGCTTCCCTGTGTTGATAGAGTGGCTTTGTGTGCTAGGTGTCCTGTAGGGCCCAGTAGCTCAGCCTCCCCAGTTACCTGAGGTGGACACTCTTGGTGCACCCCCTCATGGGCTTTGTGCACAGTCTTGTTGTAGCTATGCCTTGGTTGTTGTAGGATCACTGGGAGGAATTGACCTCCAGGGCAATTGGCAGCGAGAATCAGCTGCCCTGATGATGCTCAGCTGTGTAGCAATGCAAGCCGCTGTGGGGCCTGGGCCTTCTCTTGGAAGCTCTGAGTCTATCTGGCCCGGCTGCGGTTAGGTAATTACAGGTTGCAAATGGCCGGGGCATTCATATGCAAAAGCCTCTGCCGCAGCCTGGGTGGGGCGGGGTCTCAAGGAATCAAAGGGCTGAGAAAGCAGCTATGGCGGAGCCTCAGCCCTGCCCTAAGGAGTCGCGAGTCCCAGTGTCCCGGCAACGGCTGCAAGCACCTCTGAGGGAAAGCCGCTCTCAAGCTCGCCCGCTGCCAGACAGTCCAGTATTTCCCCGTATGAGCCCTGGGTCCCCAGAGACTTCCCGGAACCGGATTTCAGAGCCGTCGGGAGCTTGTGTCTCCCTCCGGATTCAAAAAGACAGCCGCGTCCTCAGGCGCCAGACCCTTTCCGTGCGCGAGCCCCCGTACCTCTGCACGCCACCTCCGCAGCTCCTCCCGCTCGCAGTGTGCTTTTCTCTCCTTCTAGTTGTAGAATTTACACTCAGCCAGCCCTCCTGTAGCTCTGGATGATGTCCACCTTGTGTTTTTGATGCATTTATCGATTGTTGTGGGAAGCAGAAATTTCCCGGTGTTTATCTATGCCGCCATCTTAGTTTCCTCCCTTCCTCTTCTCTGCCCATTTCTTTTATGCACATAATTGGAAAATAAACTAAAACAACCAAAATTTCTTTGGGAATTGGACTGAAAGAGAAAAATTTCTCCCTGTTAGTGTTCCTATAATGGAAAGAAATAGCTTGAAATTGCATTTTCTTTTTAAGTGCAGAAAGAATTTGGATAGAATAACAAATACTGATCTGAATATTTAAATGAGCATGCATTTGTTTATGTACAATCAGATTCTGTTTCAGAAACTAATAATTGAGAAAGAGTTACTAGGTTAACTCACTACAATAAGGGAAGACCAACCCCCTCTGGCAAAAAAAAAAAAAAAAGGGAAAAATCACATTTAATAATGAGCCAGGGTGAAATAATAAAGGAACGATAAAAATCAATATGAACAAAAAATTAATTGATGGGTTCAAAAGCAATAAAAGAAAAATGAATTCCAATGATTACATAATGTTAGCCAATCCACATCAAATACACTATTAACAATTTACAGTCATCTCTAACTTGTGATTTCCTCATTTGTTATTTTAAAATTTAATAAATTGTTAGTTGGTCAGAAAAAGTGACTCTACCATTAATACTAAATTAGTATTTCAAAGAGAGGCAAATTATACAGAATATGGGGCACCCACCTATTTTAATAATAATAAATGATATCCAGCACTATATAAATATAGGTAATGGTTAACTTCCATTTTATTTCTCAAAAGGTAATTAATAGTTTATTTCTTAACCCCCTCCAGTTTCAGTAGAGTTGGACCATAAATGGAAAGTAGACCAAGAGGAAAAGATTACAATCAGGACATACTTTCAAGCTGGAAGTCTAGGAACGAGGAGGTTATATGTGAACTAATATTTCAAGAGGCCATTGATTTCATGCTTTGAGTCAGGATTCTCCAATTGCCTTTCCGAATGGTGGTGTGGTCCCCAAATTGGAGACTTATTGGAATTTATTTTACCTGAGATGGTTTTAAATCAGTAGACTCTTGACCCTGATATATCTCATGTGTGGTGCAGTAAAAAGAACAAACTGTGAGAGTGAGAGTGTGTGTGTGTGTGTGTGTGTGTGTGTGTGTGTGTGTGTGCGCGCACGCGTGCGTGCATGTGGAGGGGGAGGTGGTTCATGATCCTCATAGTTTCCGAGGAGGAATGACAGGTTCCTGCATGGACAACAACACATTCAGTAGTTTAGGATGCACAGGTTGGAAGCAATCTTTAGGGAAACACTGGCAACTGGACCCCAAAGTTTAGAAGGGGAAGGAGGAAGTGTGGAATGGCAGGAAGGGAAAGCCCGAGGCTTTTTATCAGGCAGACCGGTGTTATTCTTGATTCCTTTTCCTATGTCACAGCCCATGTCCCACTGTGGGCAAGTCCTGCTGGCTTGACTTCCAAAGATTGTTTTCAGAATTGATCGTTCTTCGACCCAGCCCCCACATATGGCCCTCACCCAGCTACAACCTAGTCCATCTCTTTACCTGGATTATTGCTACAGTCACCATTGCCCTCTCCCTCTCATTTAGCTGTGGTCTTTTTTCAAAACAGTGGCTTGAGAGGTCATTTTATTTTATTTTTTAAAAATACATACAGTTTTTAGTTATCAAATGTACCTCAATAACGATGGGGAAAAAAGTTATAGATACAACTTCCCACAAACAGTGAATGTGCAATAAATGGTATCTATTACTACCGCCTGCCCCTTGGTTTCCAAATCTGTCTCAGCCTTCACGTTAGAAGACCTTCCTGATTCTGAGTGCTTTCATAGACGAACTTCTATCTGATGCCAGGCTGATATGGACTTGACTTTCCATCTCACTTAGTCAAAGACTTCATAGTCCCGCCTCTGCCTACGCACATTCCCAAAGCCCTGCCAGACCCCTGATCCTCATGATAATAATAATTATCACACTCCCCACAAGCTCCTCAGCTTCACATCATGTTACACTTCCTTTCCCTCTTCCAGGGTTGCCCCTACCCCTCGCTCCTCCAAATCTGTTCCTTCACCTCCTTGCTCTTTGCTCATATCCCACCTTCAGTGGGGCTTTCCCTGCCACATTATTTTGAATGGCCATCCTTATCAGCCCCTTCCCCAAGAACTTCCCATCGCCTGCCCTCATTCACTGTCTCCCGAATAGACTCAATTTGTGAATTTGTTAGTAATCTCTACTGGAATGTAACCTTCTGAGAGCAAGGTTTTTTTTCTGTTTTTTTTTTTCTTATTGGTTTACTGCTTCAGCACAAATAATATTGCCACGTTTCAGTAAATATTTAGTAAATGAAATTACTTAAACCCTGGCTCTGCTACCCCTTAGTCATATACATATATTGCACTCAGATAAAACATGGAACCTGACCCAATAAACAATTATTTTTATCTTCAAGATCCTGAAAAGTTATATCTGCCATAATAATGGAATCTTATCCCTGATTTTGATATGATCAGCTGTTCTAGACCAGCACAATCAGTGTCTCTTACCTAATGTTTACTGGGGGAGGCATGTGTGGCAGAAACTGACAGTCCAGGTGGGGATAAGAAATCCTCTGGCCTCTTGTACATGTAACTACTAACTGTATTCAGTGGGATTAAAGGGCTCTGCACCAGTTTAGATGTGTACCTGGAAAGGGATGTGATCTTTTAATTTTTTAAATATATCTTTATTGATTTCAGAGAGGAAGGGGGAGGGAGAGAGAAACATCAATGATGAGAGAGAATCATTGATTGGCTGGGCAAGGATTGGCACTTTCTTCAGAGCTGCCACCTCCCACTGTGTTCCTTACAACTCCCTTTCAATAAGACTGGCTGGCATTGGAACTTTTTACCTCTCCTCTTCTCTTTTTAAATGAAAACAACAGGGATAATAAAAAATGCCAATCCTAAGACAATTTAGAAATTTAAAAATCTTTCCACTCTCCTATTACCATGGCCCCAGGCCAGGATCAGAAAGCTTATTACCAAGCAAGCAGTTAATACATAAATTAATTATTTTATTATTATTTGACTATTAAAGTTAATAAAGTGTTAACAAAAGGAATTCCAGGTGAGCAGTAGAGGAAGAGTTAAAGCAGCTAAACTATATTTTGCTGAAGAAATATCCTACCTTAAACTTTCTTTTTCTGTTTATTCCCAGGAAAGAACAAGGCAAAAAACTCTTTGTGCTGAAATATCTGATCATGAGTGTTACTGAGGAGAACCAAGATCTTCCCTGGGATTAGTGCAGAACAGGCACAGGAGATAAAACCTCACAGGGGTGTGAAACAGCGGGGCAGTCCATGCAAAAGCAGCTGCATGGCTAGGACTTAAATTCAGAACAAACAAAGCGGGAACATGTTTTAGCCTCTGTCACCAAGTACTTGAGGGCAGGAGACCTTTAGGTAAAACTTTCAGCTAGCAGGAAAACAATTTGTGTTTAATGAGGAAACACTCTGAGTAGTGGAGAAGTTGGTGAGAGGCTTTGGAGAAGCACAGGGTGTGAAATCTGGAATCTTCCCTGGGGGTGGGGAAGTGTTGTCTCTGTGAATTAGTCTCCAGATAAATTGGAAAGGCAGTCATTATTTAGCATCCCTAGGGCCAGGCCCTGGGTTTAACAGGTCATGCTGTGCAATGTCACAAAGCAGATTCTACTGCCTTGTAATAGATGAAGAAAGTAGAACAAATTATTAAAGTTATCTATCAACTAAAGTGAAGCCAGGATCCAAAATCAAGCGTGCACAATTCAAAGCTCATTTATTTTATTTTTTTTTAACAAAGTCGATATTTCTTCCCCCTATACTAATGTTTCTGAAGATGCTTTCATTAGAACATCTGTGACTTTTTTTTTTTTTTAACATTTTCAGCATACACGGTATGAACTTGTGTGGTTGTGTGTGTTTCAAGTTACAGCCCAGAGGCAGCCAGTGTTCTAGTCGGGAAGCCAGGTGCCTGAGGTGGTCCTGAGCATTGTTTCAGAAACCAGGATTTCTGCTCTCTTCCTCCAAGCAGCTCACTGAATGCCAGGGTGGGTTTTCTTTGGTGAAATTAGTGGTTTGATAATCAGCAAAAATGATAGATGACATTGGAAAAGAGGTCTCAGTGGTGAAATGAAAGGTACTGAGGATATGTAGTTTGGCAAAACATCTTTTCTAGACACCTGCAGCCTGTAAGATGATGACGTATGACCCCAGGGAGGCCTGTGACCTGAGCCCGGGAGAAGGCTCTAGAGCAGCAGTTCTCTACCTGTGGGTCGCGACCCCTTTGGGGGTCGAACGACCCTTTCACAGGGGTCGCCTAAGATCATCGGAAAACACATATATAATTACATATTGTTTTTATGATTAATCACTATGCTTTAATTATGTTCAATTTGTAACAATGAAATTGGGGGTCACCACAACATGAAGAACTATATTAAAGGGTCGCGGCTTTGGAAAGGTTGAGAGCCACTGCTCTAGAGTCTGGATCACTTATTGATCCTGTGCCAGCCACTAACTTAGGAGGCTTGCTGTGGCCCGACTCTGAGTGTAGCTGAATCCTGCTTCCAGAACTATGCTACAGCTGCCCAAAGAGAACATGTTATTCAAGGTAGAGCAAGTCAGAGAGCTAGGACTTCATTGAGCTTATAGAAGCATGTGCATCAACAGTGCTGTGCCAACTTGCTACAATTATTCATTTAACAAAAATCTACCTGTGCACTAGACCTTGGACTCGGACTTTATTTCACTGTTTCAAGGTGCCAAAGCTATTTAAAAATTAGCTATGTCTTACTTATCTCACTTTTCAGTGGTTGATGTTGTCTTTCAAAAATAATCTAAAACAATGTGCATCCAACTTGGCTGAGGTCCATCTACAATTCTCTTCCTTAGACCAGTGGTGTCAGAATCACTTGAGGTTTAGAATTCTTTACTTTCTCAGCATCTTGCATTTTCATGTTCTAGGGGAAGAACCTGAGAACTTGAATTGTGAGGAGTTCCCCTAGTAATTTTTACACACCCTGAGGACTCAGCTAATGAAGATATAACCAAGGAGCATCAAGACCATTTGCTGACAGCTTTTCTTAATGTAAGATCAGCAACCCAAGAGAGAAGAAACATGCTACAGACTGCTTGGTTTGAAAACCAAAATTGGTAAGTAAGTGGCAATCTATAAAGCCCTCATCTCCTATAAGCTCTGTGCCATACATGTGTGGTTATAGCTGTTTGCTTACCCATCTAGATGGAAATAGATCAAAACGGGCCTTAGACCTTCAGCAATCTCATCCATGGCCAAAGATATTCCACTGTCACTTGGATGGGTAGGAATTATCAACAGCTTTCCAACGGACTACAGTGATCCATTTTCTATGACAACAATAACAACTGTTGGCCAAAAGCCCATCATATCAAATATCTCTTTGGAGGAAAACCAGTTGGGCTATTGGGCTATTGGGCTGCTTTTTCTCACATCAATAAGATGTCTGACTTTCATCCACTCATCAACTATTTATTATGAGCCTTTTTAAACTTCGGTAGTTTTAATTTCCAATAAATGCCATGAAAGATTACAGATGCAGAGGTCTAGCTCAGGACTTCTGTCTCCAAGTTGTCACTCATCATCAAACCATGACACAGAGCGAGACACTCCCTCGTACAGGAGTCAGAGATCTTGAGTCCAGGCACTGGCTACAAACTCAGTGGCAAGTCAGTAAAGCTCCTGGGGCTCCTATTTCTTCTTTTAGAGAACAGGGAATAAAAAGCTTGTCTTGCTTATTTTTCAGAACTTACTAATTAATTCACAATTATTTATTCATCATATATTCCAGGAATTTTTGTAGAGCCTTGGTGATTCAATTGGGAACAAGACACACAGGGGTGTTAAAAGTAGGTTTACAGTTGTAATACAAATAAATAATAGCAATGATTGATAAATAATAATATAAAAATAAGCTCTGTTTCACATACTCACAATGAACTATAAACCTACTTTTTCCCACCCCTGTATGAGATGGCTGCTCTAAAGTAGACTGATTCTAATAATCAGAAAAAAATGGATACATATAATGATCTATGAAACTTATTTTATATAAGCAGATAAATATATATGTGAATATTAATAGCTATATTTTAGAGGCAAATATATGTGCACATATATCTTTAAAGTTTAAACCAAAGCCTTTTCTAATGATGCAGTGTATTTGTTTAGATTTCATGTTGCATGATTTAAGATGAGAAAGGCAATAATCTAATAAAAGATATATTGCTCTAGACAAAAAACCTAGCACATTAATAAAAGGTGTCACCATATTTCATTAATGAAAAAATATCATTTTCTTCCAGGATGCATTCCTCAACATAGAAAACTTTCTAGTTTATGCTGCAACACTCTCTTACATATAGTAAAATTTATCATTAAGAGAATCCTCCTCCTTATTAATTTTTTCATTACTTAAGAACTAAGATGTGTGCAGGCAGTCTCTAAGATGGCCTGAGTAACCCCTGTGTCCTTGTGTGATCCCTTCCTTCACGTGTGAGTTAGATTTAGTGACTCATTTCTAATAAACTGTATATAACCAAACTGTTGGGATGCCATTTACAAGATTGAACTGTAAGAAAACTTTGGCTTACATCCTGGAAACTCTCTCTTGCTATGGCTTTCCTTTCCCCGCTCCTTCCCTCTACTCCTTTTCTCCGCCTTCTCCAGCTCCCTCTCTCTCAGTCCAATCACCTATAGGAGAGGCCTCTTGAAGGATCAGAGCCACATGAAGGAGAACTAAGGCCTCCCAGCCAACACCAGCACTGACTGTCAACCAAGTGAGTGTGCCTTTTTGGAAGCAGACCATCCAGCCAAATCCAGGCTTCAAATGATGTAGCCACACCCAATAGCTTGGGTATGACTTCATGAGAGAGCCTCCTGAGTCAGGAAAACCCAGCTAAGCCATCCCTGACTTCCTCATTTAGAGTAACTGTGAGATAACGCTTGCTGCGTAAGCCACCAAGTTTTGGGGTAATAACACAGGAATAGGTGACAAATACAGAATTCAAGGACTTTTGAGTACAGTATTATGAAAATGAGTAGATTCAGAATCTCATGCTTTATACACAAATTGAACTAGAATAATATGCTGATGTCATTTAGTACCTTCATCATGAAGAAACAAATTTGCCACTTTTTTTAAAAATATATTTTATTGATTTTTCTCAGAGAGGAAGGGAGAGAGATAGAGAGAGTTAGAAACATCGATGAGAGAGAAACATCGATCAGCTGCCTCCTGCACATCCCCCACCGGGGATGTGCCCACAACCCAGGTACATGCCCTTGACCGGAATCGAACCCGGGACCTCTCAGTCCGCAGGCTGACGCTCTATCCACTGAGCCAAACCGGTTTCGGCTTTGCCACTTATTTTAACACAATGGCATATGACTGATTTTCCTGATATCTACTGTGTCCATTGAATCAAATATAAATACTTCATAACCAAGCTTCATTGAAACTCTATTTTTATCAATGTATTAGTTAAAAGATTTTAAAAACGGCAGTCCTTTACCTCCGAAGAAGTACTTCTCTCCAGTTTTAACTTGAAGCGGACTGTTAGTTCGAACTGCTGATGCCTCATCTCCATCAATGGTGAGGATAGCAAAATTTTCCTTAGCAAGGAAACGAACCTCGTGCCACTGTCCATCGTTCAACCCAGAACCTGTAAAGTACAAAATAAAAGTAAATTTATTTTCTTAAGATGATTCAGGTTTAAACAATATTTAATATCAACAGTTAGAACTTTATAAGTAAAAATTAGTTATATCTTAATATAGGAAAATTCAGTGCTACTTACAATTGATATTTCATGTTTACTTAACATCATGTTTTATTCTGTATTGAACCAAGTAAGGAATAATGTAACCCAATTTAAGGAGATAATATTAATGTGCCATTGTGGTACTTGGGAAAATGAATGAAGTAAATAAAGTTGTTTGGAAGGTAATGATGAATCATTTTAATTTAATAACTTATTTTCTGGTTAGTTTTACTAGCCTCTACCATCATAAAATGGATTTATGACTTTTGTCTAATGTCTCTCTTTTTATAAACTGTTTTTGCATTATTAATTTTTCTCAATAAGAACATATGGAAAGTACAGTTGATAGAAATTAACTATTTTTATAGTTATTTGTGCTAATTGACCACTAATAAGCATGGCAAACAATACCAGGATTATCTGATCATTTACCAATAAGGTATCTGTATAATGAAATAGGTTATATTTAAATAAATAAAAAGTAAAAAAATAAATCAACAACTCCCACCCCTAACAATCACATTTCATTGATGCTTAGGATAAAGATCTTGGGAAACAAAAATCCTATCAAGCTCTCCATTACACAGGCAATAAAGTTTCTGTTTAATGAGTTTATTTTATGAATAATAATTAGAAAATTAAGGAGCATATAGAGAATGGCCACCAAACATAAATATCTGGAAAGAGTTTAAGAAACACAAAGAGACAGAGAAGTTTATGAGGGTCAGAATGGCTTTCTTTGACCTTTACAGTTCTGTGCTCTGTCAAGGGAAGTGATTTTGTGTTAGTCGGCTCCAGGTAGAATAATGTAGAGTCCACAGGTAGAAGTAACTTGAAGATAATCCTAGCAGGTAAAGGCCTCAAAAAATGGAATGAGAGTAAATCAATAAAATGCTGATGACGGCTCCCAGGCTCTGGTCTGAGGTCTGCAAAGCAAAGCTTACAGACCAACAGGCAGGCTTCTGCAGTCCATTTTGGTGCAGCCTGGTAACTAAAAATATTCTCACGTTTTTAATAATTAAAAATAAATAAAAGAAAAATGTTAATTTACACGCAAAAATTATATAAAATTCACATTTCAGTGTCCACATAAAGTTTTATTGGACTACAGGCACGCTCACTTGTTTACACATTGCCATAGACAGAGTAAAACAAACAGCAGCTACAAAGACCGTTTCCCTGGCAATGACTTAACTATTGACTGTGTGGTCCTTGACAGAAAAAGCATAAACCAGCGGTTGCTTTATCCTCTCAAACAGGAATGCTACTTTAAAGAAAAACATTAAGGCCTTTTGAAACTTAGGAGATAGTCACATGTAGGTAGTATTTACTGATAAATAGCATTACAAATTATACTGGTAAATATCATTACAAAAATCACCTCTCAGGTATTCATTTTAGATGTTCAAATTTTAATTCAGTATTACATATTTGAGCACATTTCATTTCAACAGAGGAAATTGAAATTCCTTGCTCTAAAGTAACATAGTAAATGACCTCCAAACTATGAAATATGTATAATACATATACACAGATAAATATAATTCTTTGTGCTGAAATGACTATGCAAATGTAAAACCTTATTCTAAAATTAAAATCAGGCTCTGGCTTGATACCTCAACTGCTTAGAGTGTCATCCAGATACACCAAGGTTGCAGGTTCGATCCCTAGTCAGGGCACATACAAGAATTAGCCAATGAATGCATAAATAAGTAAATCAATAAATAAGTGGGTTTCTCTCTCTCTCTCTCTCTCTCTCTCTCTCTCTCTCTCTCTCTCTCTCCTTCTTTCTCTCTCTCTCTCTAAAAATCAATAAAGCAGTTAAATATAAAATTAAATTAAAATCAGTTAGCTGTCTGAAAAGTAGTAGTAATGTTTACTGAAAAACTTCTTTCTCAAGTAGTTGGCCTGTATCTTTACCATAATGTTTTTTCTCTCAAGTACAAAACTGGGTTTAGTATGGATTAACCATAAAAGAGCCTGGTTTTGATTCTGGCCTTTGTTTTTGCCTTTACAATGTGATAAACCCTGCTTTAAAATGCAATTTGGGGTTAGGATCTCAAGTACATGAATCTTACAAATGTTCATTCCACAAATTTAATTCTAAATAATCACACATCAGAGGAAGTCACTTGTAAGATGTCTTTTACTGACAGAATGTCTCGTCCTATATGGTAGACCAAAAGGCCTTTCTAAAAATCACTGTGAAAATCTTTTCTTCACAAAATTAATTTATGTAAGAAGATCATCAGCTTAATTGTTCATGGCAAAATATCTATTATTCCAATCAGATTAAAATAAAAAGGTTACTTTATTTTCTCCAGGAAACTTAATTACTAGAGACACTGGACTGAAGATAAAAGCAGTCTGTTGATAGCAGCCACTGCCACATCTGAGCCTGAACTGTGATTTCTATTCATTTTAGTTCCAATTATTATTTTGAACTTTTCATGTTAATAATCATCCAGAGGCAAGCTTCAGCAGTCTGTGATAGGAATGGGCCGCAAATATAATGAAGCCCATTCTTCAACGGGGGAAAGAACTATCTAATTGCTCAAAATAAAATATGCTACTTCTTTGAATTTTTCTTCATCTGCATGTTATTAAAAAAAAGTAATAGCCCAAAGGCTCACTCTAGAGACGAATCTAATTTCATGGTCTCTGTATATGCAAGTATTTATAGATACACTGTTCTAAGCTTTCTAGGGCAATCACTCTGGAAAGCACTTTACTTGCATTTAACTCACTTATAATTCACAGAAAAAATATATAGATATATATTTTCCAAATAAGTAGGTGAGATAACTGAATCTAATAAAATGTAAGCATCTGTAGCTAATAAATATCAGAACTCCAAATTATAATTCAGATATATCTGTTTGGTTCCAGAGGCTGAATTCTCACAACAAACACACAAAAATAAACAAAACAAAAAAGAAAATATGTTATACCACCTCTGTGCATCTGTGGTCAGTCGAGTTCTCTTCCACTGTGCACACATGGGTGCACGTACACACACAGACACACACACACACACACACTTCAATTTGCTGCCACCACTGTACAGGAGCTCAGTTTCTGGTGATATCCTTGTCTCATGTAGTATGAGGGTTGCACGTAAACTGAGACACCATCCAGTTTCAGCATTTGCACTGTCAGATTTCTGTTGTACTGGAAGATCACATACTATACATCTTTCAGTATTTTCTCTATAAAAATATTTTAATTGCCTTTAGAGAGAGAGGAAGGGAGAGAGAGATGGAAACATCAATGAGAGAGAAACATCCATTGGCTGCCTCCTGCATGCCTCCTACTGGGGATTGAACCCACAACCTGGGCATGTGCCCTAACCAGGAATCTAACTGGGGACCTCTTGGTTGCATGGGACAATGCTCAACCAATTGAGACATACTGGACAGGGCTTTTAGTATTTTTTTAACATATATTTTATTGATTTTTTACAGAGAGGAAGTGAGATGGATAGAAAGTCAGAAACATTGATGAGAGAGAATTATCGATCAGCTGCCTCCTGCACATTCGCTACTGGGGATGTGCCTACAACCAAGGTACATGCCCTTGACCGGAATCAAACCCTGGACTCTTCAGTCCCCAGGCAGACGCTCTATCCAGTGAGCCAAACCAGCTAGGGCTTAGTATTTTTTTACATTGGTGTTTTTCTCTTAAAATTGTAATCAGTATGGAAATCTTATACTACAGGGTTGAGAACAAATTCTAGCATTTTCTCTCAAGGCACATTAAAATAAGTTCATGAGTATTAAAACCATCACTATATGTTGTGAAACTGAGCAAAGGGAGCTCTGTGTTGACTCTTCACTTTATAATGAGTGGATCAGTGCTCTTAAACCTGCTATCTTGTTATTAGTTTGTAGAGCTAAGACTCTAATCTAGACCTTTTGACACTCAAGAAGCAGTTTTCCCCACTATTCAGAACTCAGCTGTCAAATTTTATGAGGAGAAAAAAAGAGGAGGCCATCGTTTCAGCATATTTCACCTCTGCCTGAGTCCATTCTCTCCAATGCAAGGGAGACTCAAACAACTTTGCATGAAAGACGGACTACAATAAAATTATATGACCTCTCTTGCTGACTTGCTCCAAAATGTGTTTTCCCTTTATCACTTCCTAGACCATCTGCCATTTGGAAGAAGTAGTACAGAATTAGTTTTGCATCAGAGAAGCTATAAGAAATCACCTCTTTAAAGAATTTTACAAATTAACAATATTGCTTAATAATTTTTAATCCATATGAAATGAAACATTAATGTCATTTAAGAATTTTTGAAATTCAATACCATATGGAAATCACTCAGAATACCACAGCTGATCAGATCATTGATATAAGATATAAACTTACAATAAATACTAATACATTTATTCTGGAAAGAAATGTACTATCATTCCAAGTTTTATTAAAAATATCAAAGAACATAAATCACAACGAACACAACACTAGATAGGACTAAAGCAGCACTTCTCCTTTGCTGTGAAAGAGGTGTTATTCCTCCACTCACTATCCTATAGCCAATGATTGTCCCTGAGAAGGGAGACCCCCGCCAAGGACCCATACCTGCTACACAGTGGGTTCCTGATGGCTGGACAGTGGATAAGGACAGGCCTGGTAAAGAAGGGTGCTGATGCTTGAACTTAAAAAAGAGACTTATGCCTCAAATTTCCTGAGTGCCTACATGTGCCTGGTGCCATCTACACACACTGCATGTGTAGCTGTACTCACTCTTCTCAACAGTGAGCAGCAAGGGAGCCGAGGACAAGAAACAGTGTTGTAGTTAAGAGGGCTAGTCCAGGAGCCAGGGTTCTGCATTTGCTCCTGTCCTTGCTAACCTGGGCAATTTACTTAACCTCTCTGTGCCTCAGGTCTCTCTTCTCCAAAATGCAAATAGCAATGTCCACTTTATAGATTTCTTTTGGGGAACAAATGAATTAGTATTTCTAATAGCACTCGAACAGAACCTGGTGACTAGTGAAGCAGTAGATCTATATCATTAGATCAAAAAATAAAGAAGCTTTGCCCAGCCAGCATTGCTCAGTAGTTGAGCATCAACCTATGAACCAGGAGGTCACTGTTCAGTTCCCAGTCAGGGTACATGCCCATGTTGCAAGCTTAATCCCCAGTGTGGGGGTGCAGGAGGCAGCCAATCAATGATTCTCTCTCATCATTGATGTTTCTCTCTCTCTGAAATATATATATATATATATATATATATATATATATATATATATATATATATATATATATATATATATAAATAAGAAATTTTGATTCATTGTTTTCACAGAAGAGGAAGCTAAAATTTAAGTTGAGTACTTTACTTTGGATTATTACCTCACAATTACAAATATAGGTATATTTGTCATAAATATCCTTCTAAACAAGTGTAATAAATTTTAACAAGGTGGACATCACAAATATCCACATTTGGGGCACCTGAAAAGAAAAAGTCCTAATGTTATGCTAATGGGCATTTGAAGCGTAGAAAAATGTGTCCAGTGACAACATTACACATGGGAAAAATTCCTGTATTCAAACAACTTCGAGGTAAAGATAACTTGTTCTGCAAAAAATGTGCCAGAAGTCTGACAAGGTTAAGACAAGGGCACTGCTATTAAAGCTGCATGTAAAAGTTTATAGATGTGAGTTAGTCAAAAGGTACTCTCAGTGATCTTGCTGGGGAAGTGGGGGGACTGCCCTATATTGGGAATTATATTCTATTCAGGCACATATGAAAAATGCCCCTATAAGAGACTGAGCTAGATAGAGAAGGGGTGTTTGGCCTACAGAGCCACCCTTAGGGGGGTAGAATAGAACAATGGTCAAGTGCATGGACTCAAGTCAGACATCAAGATACAAATCTCATTTCTGCTCACCTAATAGCTGGGCCTCCTGCAAGTTAACCTCTTTATGCCTCAGTTCCCTTCTCTGTGAAATGGAGATAACAGAGTGTCTGCTCCATAGGGCTGTCATGAGGACTAAGGGCATATATTATCTTTTAGAACAGTACCTGGCACATAACTAACATTCGGTAAATATTAGGTATTATTTCTTATTCAGTGAGTGAGCATAGCTCTCTACATATCAACTTGTATTGTTGAACTTTAATTCTATAATCATTAGCTGTTATGAAATTATTACAATTGGTTTTCTTTATGAATACCTCCCTCCTCAATATAAATCCAGTAGTGTAATATCAGTGGTGAGGAATTTGAATATTTGGACAGGTAGCTCCCAATATATCTCTTGTTATTATAAAATTCCACTGTTTTTGAAGCCAATCTTGAACAAAATGAGTTTTGTAAAACTAGATTATTTAATAGATGTGATTCTGAATGTCTCTGTAATATTTTCAAAAATTAAATTCAATTTCAAGCAAGGATTTCTCATGATGACTAACTTTGTGGAGATTGAGATATACCACAGCATACATTTTCTAAAATATTTTTGTTTTAAAAAAAACATACTATTGTAACACTTCGATTTAATTTTAAACTGAAAGATTATTTGATGTTACTTTATATTAGATCCCTCCATTTCTTCACCAATTCCTAATGATGAAAACTTTTCAGCTGTACATTACAAAAGGAAACCAGTATTTTCACAAAGACATTTTTTTTTAAAACCAACATCTTTAAAACCATATTCCACCTTCTGGTCTTAATTTTTTTCATAAGATGACTAAATTGTTTTACAATATTTTCTCTAACATCTCCCTAACTTGTAAGTGTTAGAAAGGCTTGTTTAGTATGCAAATGTAAAATGTTAATGAAGCATATTCTATCTAGGCTGTCTCTCAAATAGCATTATTTTTAAAGTGAGACTCCTGAGTGGTTGCTTTGATTGAACTAGAAGAAACAGATGTTGCTCTTATTAAAGACAAGAAGAAAAGACTGGTTTAATGAATATTGAAAAAAGAAAGTATTTAAAATACAGTAGCAAACCAAGATATAACATCTGTTTCAATATGTTTCAAATAAAATTACAGTGACTAGAGTTTTCAATCTTTTTGCTCAATCCTCAATCTTGAAAGAAAAATGTCCTGGAATATGAATCCATCTTTAGGCAGTTATGTGGTTCTCTGATATGTAATATACCTCATAAGTTATCAGTTAACTATTTATGCAATAATAAAGAAAAGGAAGTATGCATCTCTATATAAACGTGTCACATACTTAAGTCTTTTTTTATCTACATAAATTCCATATCATTGGGAAATTGATTCAACTTAATCTTGCTCACTTCTACATGCCAATACAAACTACCTTCTATAATATATGACCAATTACACTCAGACAGAACATGAAATAAGGTTCTTGGGCAGGCACGGTATACTTCTATTTTTTTAAGCTGAAAAAACAGCTAAATGTGTTTCTGTCTCAGTATAGACAGAATGTCACCTTAGAACATGTCTTTTCTGAAAGAGCCACTAGAATGGAACCTTTCACTAGGCTAATACACTGGGGAGAGCACACTTCATGACATTTTTTTCATGAGTGGCTAGAAATGACCCAGTTGCTTATTTAATATGTAGACTCTTAGGGACGGGCAGAGTCTTTCCTTTCAGGCACCCAGAATCTTCTGAGGAAAAAAAGGCTCAGATTAATCAATTTTATTGCCTTGTCTGCAAGTTATTCATTTGGGGGAACTTTTAAAGTTCTACACTGAAACCTCCAAATCATTGCCAAGGAAATTAAAGCTCAAAATAAATGGAGATATATACCATGCCATCCTAGTAAAAATTCCAATATTGGCCTTTGTAGGAAAAGATATATAATATTATACAATGTATAAGGAAATATAAAAAAACTTAAATATTTAAAAAATAAGGCAAAAAGAAAAACAAAATTAGGAGCTGTATCACTTGTTTTAAAGACTTGCTATAAAACTATAATAATTCACAAAGCGATCAGAAATAGACCCATGCATATGTGGTTCATTATTTTTTTGACAAGGCATAAGGCAACTCAATGGAGAAAGATAAGGTGTTTTTGTTTGTTTCTTCATTTTTAAATTATGTGGGAACACTGAGTGAATGTAGGGGGGAAATGTATCTCAATTTTCACCATACACAATACATGAAAGCGAATTCTAGGTGGGTTTTAGACCCAAACACAAAAGTCCTACTATAAAACTCCTGAAAGATAACAGAATACCTTCAGGGCTTGGGGGTTATCAGAGATTTCTTACGTCATCAAAATCACCTGTTAAATTTGGCTTCACAAAAATGAAGTATCCCTGCTTATCGCTGGACATGGTTCAGAAAATTCAAGGCAAGACAGAGAGCAAAACAAAATAAACACACATATTTGATAAGAGGACATATTACAATAATACACTAAAAGCTCTTAAAGTCAATAATCGAAAGATAAAACTGGGCAAAAGTCACATCATACATAAAGATGTATTAATCCCCCATAAACACATGAACAATTGCTTGACATCATTAGTCATTAGGGGAACTAAAACCACAATGACATGCATTTTACAACCTCTTCAGTTAAAAGGACTAAGTTAAGGATCTGAGTTAATCCGTACTCTTGTACATTGCTGGTGGTATGTAATTTTGTTCAACCATTTTGGAAAACTGGAATTTTTAAAATTATTAATCCTATAGCCTAGCAATTCCCCTCCCAAATATTTACCCACCAAAATAAAAATGTATGCTGTAAAAACGTTCATATAGGAATTTTTTGGCATCTTTATTCATAATAGGCCCATGTTCCTCAGTGCAAGAAAGCTTAGGTAAACTTCTTTCAGGTCCAAGTTATAATGCTGTCAGCCATTTGTTCAGTGTTAATGAATCAATGTACGTATGTATTAATCAAGGTAACTTTAAACAGAAACACACATAAAACAAGGTTATGTACTGATCAATTGATGCAAATGTTGGGATCAGAGGACTGTAGGAACCTAACCCTGTATTTCTTGTAGGAGCAATGATTCAGTGTTCACTAAGTCAGTGTTCACAATGACCATATAGAACATAACTCTTGTGCAATGAATGGATTTAGGGAGACAAGACTGAAAGCAGGTAGGCCTACTAGGAAGCTTGCACAGTAAGTAGGACAAGAGAAGATGGAGGCTTGGACCAAGGTTAGCATTGGAGAAGAAAAGTGTTCAGATTTGTTATATATTTTGTAGGTACCACTGGCAGGTCTGACTCATTAATTGATTATCAAAAATTTGATAACAAGAAAAATATGAGACTTAAACAATGGAGGGGAAATCAATGCCATTTAATTAATCAGAGACTGGGGTAGGGAGTCAATGTTGGGTATGCCCATTAGAAATCTAAGTAGACATTTCAGGCAGACTATTGTACATTTGTGTGTGAGGTTCAAAGAAGTCAGGTCTAGACATAGGCATTTGATGGCATGAGCATAAATCAGAGGGCTAGATAAGCTTACCTAGAGAGACAATTAAGACAGAGAAGAGAAGAGAGGTGGAGTACTCTAAACTTAACAAGCTGGAAAGAGGATAAAGGTCCAGGAAAGAAGACTGAGAAATAGTAGCAAGTGAAACAGGAAAACAAACAAACAGGAAAATGTGTTGAGAGATTGTTCAAAGGAGGGATGAGCTGCTAGTAAACCTTTTAAGTGCTTCTGAGATATCAAGTAAAACAAGGACAGGATTTGGAAATATGGAGGTCTGTGGTAACTGGAGTGGGGTGAGGAGACTATGAAAGATGGGAAATGCAAGGAGAGAGACTATATAATCCTTGAGTAGTTTAGCTACACGGTGAAATAATTTTGGGTATAGTCTATATTGAACACCTGAAGAAAACCATGATTCCTGGCCTATGAAAAATCCTGATTCAGAGATACTAAAAGTGTATATAAAATAGCAGGGGTTTAGCTCTTTGTTCAGGTTAAGAACCATTTTTTATAGAGTCCATAACCTTTTAATTGTACCACCTGACTTCATTGGGCAACAAGAATATTATCAACTTAGTTATACTTTCTGGAGTCATTTTTCTCATTCTATTTTTATATTTAGTGGCTTATAGATTATATTTTCTATTCCTTAACTAAAAAAATAAATATGGCAGTTAGTTGGTTTAAACTTAATTATGTATTATTATTGTTTATAGTCACTATTAACATGGTTTCTGTTATATTTTATGTTTATGTTTTTATCTTTATTGTGGAAAGTATTACAGATTTCTCTTTTCCCCCGACACCATTGACCCCTTGTTTCTGTTTTAAATAGAAAATTATTGATGTGAAATTATTATACCATTTTGGGAAAATAATTTGTCATTATTAACATTAAAATTTATTTTTTAAATTTAAACTAAGTCATATTTAGTCTTTTATCTTTGTTTCACATATGTCTCAGTTAAATTGCAGTATCTTACAATTTTCTCTAAAGGCACAAAATCATTCTTGTTTATAGGAAACTGACACTGTCCAAATGGCCAGGGCTTTCCAATCAATTCCTCTTTTTCCAAGGGCATACCCATGTGCAATGCTGTAGAGCATGTTAAAAAAAAGGGTGATGATTCTCAGTCTCAAGAAGTTTGCCTTATTGTGCTCTCTAGTGAGATTTAAATACTTAAACATACATTTTCATAATTTCCATGAAATATTCCCTATATTTCATAAGCTGGAGTTGTATGGCACAAGGGAAAAAAAAACATAGAGAAGGCAGAATGTAGATGAGATAATTTTCATATCCAACTGGAGGTCACTGACAAGCAGTAATATCAAATGTGGATGTACTCTGATTTTCTGTAGCTTAATTGTAATATGCTGTTGGAAATGCTGATCCCCATCTTCATGGCTGCTAGAGAAGTGGATAGAATGAGAGCACATGACCTTGTCAGTGTCCCAAAGGCTACATGATACTTTGGAGGGTGACTGTTCTTCCATTCTATCACACAAGTAATATTAAAAAATACCATAGAGGCCCTAACCAGTTTGGCTCAGTGGATTGAGTGTCGGCCTGCAGACTGAAAGTTCCCAGGTTCGATTCCGGTCAAGGGCTTGTATCTTGGTTGCGGGCACATCCCCAGTAGGAGGTGTGCAGGGGGCAGCTGATCGATGTTTCTCTCTCATTGGTGTTTCTAACTCTATCACTCTCCCTTCCTCTCTGTAAAAAATCAATAAAATATATATTTAAAAAAATACCATAGCCTTAGCCGGTTTTGGCTCAGTGGATAGAGCATCAGCCTGCGGACTCAAGGGTCCCGGGTTCGATTCCAGTCAAGGGCATGTACCTTGGTTGCGGGCACATACCCAGTAGGGGGTGTGCAGGAGGCAGCTGATCGATGTTTCTCTCTCATTGATGTTTCTCACTCTCTATCCCTCTCCCTTTCTCTCTGTAAAAAAATCAATAAAATATATATTTAAAAAATACCATAGAGAAAGAATACTAGAATACCATAAATGAAGATAATGGAAATTTAGTTAATTAATTCTTCAATCTTTTTTCTTATTTTTCTAAATGTTGATAACAAATTAAAAGCTTAAAATGAACAATTGTCAGAATTTAAGATTGGGTTTCTTTAAAACAGTACACATCATGAAATTCTCTCTTTTCTTTTAAATATTGTTGAAAGTGGTCGTTTCGTATTAACCACAGAGGACTGTAATTTTAAGTGGCTTCGGTTCAATAGAGGCTTTTTACACCTGTGTGTGCTGAAGAACCACAGTTTCTCCTCAGAGGCTATCCAGCCACTCACAGCTCAGACTCTCATGAGTTCAGAGAACGATCATGATCAGAGTCCTGCCGTAGAAGAGAGATATTAAAATGTTATGTTGAGGGACAATCCTTTATGATTTGAGTGTAAATCATTATTTTTAAATTACATCATAAAATGCCTAATGGAACCACAATTTTTCATTTCAGACAATTCTGAGTTATTGCCCTTTAATAGAACTGTTTTTACACTTGCCTCTGAATAATTTTTTATCCTTTACTCAAAGCAGTGCCTAAATAAAATTCTTTAAGCCACAGACATAGGCAAAAAAAATCCATCTCTGCTTTTCACAGTAGCAATTTTTCTGCAAACCTCTCTACTACTTTTTCTACCACGTGACTCCTAGCGAGAGAGGCAGCTTCTGCTATTTTGGTTCAATGGTCTCCTCCAACTGTGAGCACTGAACCATGAAGGGCACATCTCCATCTATTTATGAACTATTTCTTCTGTAATCTTCAATTCAACAACAATCCATTTTGAGTGTCAACTGCCCTCTGGTAGTTTTTCTCACTTTTGGTGGCAAAATGGGATTGGAAAAATGCTACAAGTGAGCATGGTAAAAATAATATTTGTGTGACTCAAGTTTCACATATATTTAGGCTATAAATTTATTCTAGTCATCCCTTCTTGTGGATTTTAACCTAAATGTGATAGGTGTTGAACAAGATTAAAAATTAAAGCTAATATTTTTAAAAATTAATATATTTAGTATATTATAAATTTGAAAAATAGCTGTTTTACTTTTTTAGTATGGTTTCATGGATTGATATTATATACATAGATTGTGTGTGTGTGTGCATGCGTGTGTATACATGCACAGATATGTAAGTCCATTACATGACACATAAGATGGAAATATAATGTTAGAATCTGGATAGCATGGGTACTAATATTACCTGAGAAAATTGCTTTACTTCTCGGTCCCAGAAATTCTTATCACTAAAATAAATGATTCATACCTACTGATTACAAGATTCTTCTCAGCTCTAGACACTTAAAATAAGACTGAAATATATTCCTATGCTGTATAGGGTAACAGAAAATCACTGACAATGTATCAATTTGATAAAGTCATGTTGAGCACATTAGCTGAAGTTGATTGCTTTGGTCTATAAATCTGTACTTGCCCTTACGGGTGACTCTACACATTAAACACAATGGTCATGCATACCCAAAGTAGATTAAAGAGGCTGCCTGAGATGAAAGGAGAAAAATCACACTGAAAATAGAGATAGTTATTTAAATTGTCTACTTTCATGGATAGGAGATGATAGCTACTGGTAGTTTAATGGAAAGTTGGGAGTATATAGATGGCAGACCAGGAAGATGAAGCCAGTGCCACAGAAAAAAACAAAACAAAACAAAACAAACAAACAAACAAAATAAACCTACGATCTGAAAGGCAATTCTTTGCCATTTCTGTGATTTAACCTAAGTAGTAAAGTCACAGAATGTCCTGGGAACTTGAAGATAGAGGTATGGCTTTCAGTAAGTGAATTTGTCCCTTACCTCAGAATTCTCTGGAATACTAACCGTGGGATTGTGAAAAGATGCCACCCAGCAGTATCCCTCAAGGGGAATTCCCTGAGGGAATTTGTGTTAGATTAGGTACCTTGAAGCACTAAACTTCTATGATATAGATGAACAGTGATTATTTTCTTATTAACAGGTCACGTCCTATCTCTATCTAAAGTTAACATTAATAACATCTACAGATGGATTTTTTTTTCTTGGCATACAGCACAATTATATTTCGTTAGTAGTTATTTACTGAACATTGTTTCATGTTGGTTGCTAGATGAGCAACCTTTAACATCAATTACTGAATTTAGAAACAATCTGGGGTTTTGATAATGTTCTGTCTCTTGATATAAGTAATGATTACATGAGCATATTCAGTTTTTCAAACAACTCAGTGAGCTGTGCATTCCTGATTTGTACATGTTCTATATGTACAGTAGGATACCTTGGAGATATTTCAGGTTTGGTTCCAGACCATCTCAATAAACTGACTATTGCAATAAAGCAAGTCCTAATATTTTTGCTGATGGAGGGTTTTGCCTTCGATTTGTAAAAAATGCAACATCTGTGTAGTGCAATAAAGCAAAAAGCCAATAAAATGACGTATGCCTGTATATCAGTAAAAGTTAAAAATAATTCAAGATAAGACTCTATGGAGTACAGAACCTCATTGAAATACCTTAGCCATGTAGAAATGTTCATGTTGCTGTTATCTTTAAGGCCATGAGATAGATGTGTACTGAAGCCATCAAAAACTTATGAAGTATGCACACAATTATAGAATATTAGAGCAATAACAATTTAGCTATCAATACCAATAATTTAACACGAAGTATCATATAAAAGAAAATAAAAGATATTTAGGGACTGTGTTAAGGTAGAGAAAGACATCATAACATCATAAAAATTCTGAGGGGACTAGAGGACACATTCAGGGCTTTAAAAGGTTATGTCACTTTTTAAATTATGTCTAATTTCATTTCTAAACTTAATGACTTTCCTTTCCTTGATTAACTCATCAACCATGATTACAACCCTTTTGTGTCTCAGTTATAGGGAGTATGAACTGTTTTAACTCATAGAGCAAAAATACTTAAAGGAGCTCCTGCCCCCACTCAAAATAATCCTTTGACATAAAAATATGTGCTTTCTTTTTTTCTGTTTCTTTTTTAAATTATATAGAGTCTACCATCTTTCCATCATATAAAATTACTCTCTTAGGTGTTCCTGGTTTCCATTTTTCCTGAGCTCACCATGTCTGTATCTCTTAGACAGAAAAGTATAACTGCATGCTTAAATATCCTAATGTTCAGGTCTTGCAAGCTCACCACTGTCATAGTTCATTTAGTCAAAATGTTCACAATCTGTTTTCTTATTTCTGATATCTGAGAGAGAATAATTTCATTTGAAACTATGGCTCACAATGCCAGTGATTCTCCAGAGAGACCAAGCCCTTTGGTGGCTGGGGTTATAAATTTGAAAGAGCATATATGTAACTTGAGAAAGGAAATTCAAGTGGCTGATAACTGACTTATGCAGATTATACTTTTTATACATATTTTTATATACTCCGTATTTATATAATATATACTTTTGTAGAGCACATTATATCCATATTATCTATAATAATAAAAGTGCAATATGATAATTAGACCGGACGTTCTTCTGGACGACCTTCGGACTAAGCCAGGGCTGCAAGGGAAGCCCAAGTCCTGGGTGCCGGCTGATGGCCAGAGGGAAGCCCAGGTCCCGGGTGCTGGAGAGAAGCCTGGGTCCCGGGTGCCAGAGGGAAGCTGGTGCCGGCAGCTGGGGAAAGGAAGGCCTACTGTTGCATGAATTTCATGCATTGGGCCTCTAGTATACTATAAACATAGAATAGACACTAAGGCTAATAGTTAAACTCAGTGTCCCCTTTGTATCTATCTGTCTTCAATAAGTGTCTTAAGTATTCACACACTAACGAATTCCCAAGTTAAAGCCATATTCTCTGAAAACAAAGAGGAATAAGAAGACCAAATTCAGGATGAAGAAGGTGAAACAGTATGCCAAAATGTGCTGATTAAGTAGCTTTTGGCCTAAAGTTGACCTTGGCTGTAACCTCTTTCCCTTTGAGAAAGAGGATCTCATCCATCCTTCAACAGAGATTTCACAGGAGGACATTTGAGTCCACAGGTTAATAGGGTGGTGAATCCCAGTTGCTAGTTGCCCACCTGTCCAATATCATACTGATCAGAGAAAAAAAGGGGCTATAGGTCAACTCACTGAAAATCAATTCTCTAAAACTAGATTGATCAAAAATAATTCTCGAAAGAATCAATTGATGAATGACTAACTCACCAAATGCACTAAATTTACCAATTATCATGTAATTGTGTTAGAGAATATTCTTCTTGAATATATAGTCTATGAATATGAATCCATTCTTCTTTTAAATATATTCATGGATATATTTCTTTTAAATATATTCAATATACGTGAATATATTAGTACTTTAAGGATTGTTCAATTTATCAAAAGCTAAGGGTCACAGGTTTAGTCTTTAATGAATATATTCATGAAGAACATATTCATGAGGAATATAGTTATGAACTGAATCATCCCATGAATATAGTGAAAAAGGATATACTTCATGAATTCTTTAAATCATTTATTTAATACTATGTGCCATGCAATGCCCTAGACACTAGGCCACATCAAAACAAAGTTCCTGACCTCAGAGAACATAAATTCTTCATATGTTTAATGTCTTTAAAGAATAATTTTTAAAATAAGTTTTTGGCAAATATATTTTTATCAATTTGTGAATTTGTCTGCATTGTGTGAGCTATGTTGAGGACTGACTACACTGAATGCTTATGATTTGTTATGAAAATCTCGCAGCAGGATTTGATCATATTGGTCTTTATCAGCCTTTGTTGTGAACTTGGATGAAATTTACATGTGAACATTATAAAACAAAAAATTAAGATCTCATTCTGAAAATGAACAAAGGAGTAAGTCAAGATTCACAAAGTTTGGACAGTTGCAAACATTATGCAGTAAATTGCAAATCTGGGATTAAGACCCAGGTTTGTGGACTGTGAGTCATGGATTCTCTCCCACTTTCTAGAGCTTCCACTAACCAGTATTTGCACTTTCCAAAACTTGAGACTTTAGTAGCTGGATTTAGCACTGGTAATTAACTCAAATTTCTAAAATAACAATGAAAATATATCTTACTTTTAATATTAAATATATATTTCCCAGTAGCTTTATTTTTTAAAGCAAATTATGGCCGACATATAATACATCTAAGCAATTTCTGTTAGTGTGAAAATAAGGTTAATGTGACTATAACAGTTATTGTTACTAATTCTTATTTTTATTAAGCGATGAATAGCTTCATTAAGTAATACATTAGTCTTTTTTAGTAGCTTCATGAAAGAGAGAACGACGAAACTGCTTGAGTTAAGCTTTGTGTGGCTTTTAAAAGAGAAAATGTTCTTTCCCAAAGGGCACTCCAAAAAAAATCTAAGCTGAACATTGTTATTCTCTGAGAAAGTCATCACAACAAAATGAAAATGCTGGCATTTCAGTAGGCCCTTTTGCATTTTATTGAGCACGACTTCTACCAGGATCACTGTGGCCTGTTAACAGATGTCTGCATATGAAGCAGTTTGTCAGGGGGCCTCAGGTTTTGTCTTTAAATGGTGCAAAGACAGAAAAGGGATTCTGTTCTTATTTTCCTATATACGCCTCGGTTGTTTTTTATTTCTTCCCAAGGGATTCTCCAAAAGGAACCCAAGCAAACAAATTAGACACCAGGCCCCTCTCCTCGCCATTAATTTTCTTGTTGGTTTCAATATAGGTTTTCAACTTTGTCAATGTCTCAGCTCAAACAAAACTCATGGTTACACAAGAAATCATTTAGGGTGAACGCCATCATTTGGAAATAATCAAACATTATTGAAATCATAAATAAGGGGGAAGAGTCCACTTGACTTCATTGTAGGATCACTTTTCTTTTAGGCAAAGTTGAATTGGTTCATTCTGCTATACAGACAGATATTAAGAACAAATTTTCTTTTATTTGGGCTGTGTCTACTCATTTGATGAGAGATCTCTTTCTAGTAACTTGTAAATATTCATATTTTCCACTCTGATTGACAAAGCTTAGTCACAATATCAGCACTATAAGAGAGAAGTCATAGTGATTTCATTCTTAGAGCACTTATGTGTCTACCATCTCTATCTATCTATCTATCTATCTATCTATCTATCTATCTATCTATCTATCTTTCTATTATTTATTTAAACCTCATCCTAGGACAAGCTGAGAGAGAGAGAAAGAGAGAGGGAGGGAGGGAAAGAGAGAGAGAGAGAGAGAGAGAGAGAGAGAGAGAGAGAGAGAGAGAGAGAAAGACTGGCTGCCCTCTGTAGGTGCCTGACCCCAGATCGAACCTGCAGCTTGGGTATGTGCTCTGATTGGGAATTGAACTGGCAACCAATCAATTGAGCCAATCCAGCCAGATTGAGCATTTACCATTTAAATTGGTTTATTCTAAGACAGATCTGGTGCTGTAGGGAAACCACAGAAAGGTGACCAGGATTGTAACAATGACTGCTGTATGGTGTGAGCATACATCTTCTTGGGATGGGCTCATGTAGCAACACTATGAGACAAGCTAGGATGATTCTTCTTCTTTAATTAGATAATAATCAAAACTATAATTTAGTTCCTAGTATGTCACAACAATGAGATCTGAAGAAGTTAGAATATGTCTCTCCCGCATGAAAGTTAGTTGCTAGATAAAAATGCATTTTATATGATTATGATATCCTACAGGCATAAACATAAGAAGTACTGACAATAAAACTGTGAGGATCTGTTGCCTAATTTCATCACATATTTACTGAATACTGTGAGAAAAACAATATTTATGAGCAAGATTTATAATTTCTGATTTAAATCAGTGTTTTAGGAATGAAAGATAGTCTTGTTGATTTAGCCTGTTCAAGAACTTAAATCATGATATTTTATGTTTTCCTTTGAGAAGCTAATTTTTAACTGAGAGAATATTTTTAATATTCATCCTATGCAGAACTTTTTAATGCATTATCTGAAATTCAAGTACAGCTACCACTAATAAATTTATGTAGATTTTAACAACATGTTGAAATTTAGATAAGTATCACTAACATATTTGGCATATGATTATAAAGATAATGTTCAAAGTGATTAAATTTGGAGTTATTTAATCATCTTCATTATACTTCTTATTTCAAGTATGTATTTTTGGGTGCATCTAGCAAGCTATGTATAATTATCTATGTTCAGAAAAGAAGCTAATTATATTTATTCATTTTTACAGTAAAAAAAGGTAAGTTCCATTTTGTTAGGAGTGTAAATTATACAATTTTATCATAGATGAAAAATTATAAAAATCACATAATTTTAGAGCCATTTTTAAAAGTAATTGTGCAAGTTTTATTACTTGATGGTTTATGAAAAGATAGACTGAAATAATTTTAAAAATTCATTAAAATAGATTAGTTTAGTGTTCAACACAAAATTGTATAGATATATTACGGAGAAAATAATCATGCCCTTATTAATGTTCAATAGAAATGTTTTATTTTCCCTTATAAAAGTGAAAATTTCATTCAACATAAAATTGTGCCAAATGTCCCATGAATCTTTTGAAAGTATGTTTTTTTATTTCAATTAAATCATTTCATTGAACCATTTGATTTTGTAGAGAGAAATATTTTTTTCTCCTACATGTATAGGGAGATGAATGATTAGAAAGAAAATAAGAATGATTCTGTCTTCAATTAAATTTGAATGATTTTACCACAAGTATGTGGCTGTTTGGTAGTTTCAAGTTCTGGTGATCATGGGGGATAGGAACTCTTGGGAAAACTGTCCAGAATTTCAGAGATACTGAATTTTAGAGAGCATATGTTGAGAAATATTAAAATAAGTAGATATTTTCTCATGCTGAAATTTTAAAAAGAAGAGAGACAATAAACTATGGAATGAATGGATTAATTTCTTTAGAGGATATTAAGTAAAATGTCATGGGAAGGTTTCCATTTATGGAAATGGATGCTAAGCCTACTCCAAATGAAGGGAGTGTTAAACATAAAGGAATGGAAGTTTAGGAGGTCATTTTGTTTATATAATTTCTGCCCCTTCCTGAGCTCTTTGAACACAGAGCTGAATATACACGAACTGCATATTTTCATATTTGAATCACCAGACTATAAATACTCAATATATATTTGTTGAATGAACAAATGGATATGTGTCCTTAAGTAAGATCACTTTTCATGCAGGAGATAAGAGGAGAGGAACTGGTTGAATTTCAAGTTAAGAAGTTTGAACTCCATTCAGAAAAAGTTTGTGGAGTGGAGAAGTAGCATAATTAGAAACTTCTGGAGAAGATTAATCTAGCAGCTATGGACTAACATATGAGTAAAAGAGAAACTTCCTTGTTTACACCATCCCTTCAGATAAAGATGTTTATAACATGCATGTACAAATTTTTAAGATAAATGAGTATTAAACACTATGCTTAGAAACCTGAATTATCTCCACTCAACAACCAAAAATCAGAGGGAAATGACACAACTCAGAACTTCAAATAGGATTAAACTGGGAATTTTTATTCTCATTTTGGTATTTTATTCTGTGATTTAGTCTCAAAAATTAAATTTATCTACTTTTAGCCACTGTAATATTGTGGCTCTTCTCTTTTTCATACCCATCTAGTTTTTACTCCTTTTCTGAATTTCTTTTCAAACATTCAACAAGGCTCATTATTACATACTACAGACCTGGTGCATGAACTTTGTGCACTGGAGGGGTGGGGTCCCTCAGCCTGGCCTGCACCCTATCACGATCCAGGACCCCTCAATCAGGCCTAAACCGGCAGCCAGACATTCCTCTCGCAACCTGGGACTGCTTGCTCCTAACCACTGGCCTGCCTGCCTGCTCAGTGCGCATCATAGTGAACTGTTGCTCTGGTTGTTCTGGTCGTTCCACCATTCTGGTAACTGGGCTTTTATATATAAACATATCTGAACTCTTCGGCTGTGACTACATAAATGGAGAACTCAGTCTGATTTTGAGACAACCTTAAATGTTCCTATTTACATTTCAGCTACTTATGCATGCGCTGGGTTACAAACTATGTGTACATAGCCATAGTTAGTGAATCCCCCAAACACTGCAAGCACATCATATTTCACTCACAGGAGGAACAGAATACTAGCTGTCATTGGTGTTTTATGAAGATAAATTATTGAACCACAAGAATCATGAGATGAATTGTGCCACAGTACTTGCATTTCATCCCTGAAGGCATTGTGGCACTGTCAGTTAAACACTGGTGAGCACAACTTAGTTTTCATTTCTAACAGCATTATTGTCACTACTGACAACCCTACTCATCACGGGAGAAGAGGGTTCTTCCTGGGAAGCCCACAGGGCCCAACTGCATTACACATTCTGTTCTTATTCACAGTCTCTGAGCTTCATTTATGGTTCTTTTTTTTCCCCTTTGCCAGCTGAACTCAGTATTTGAAAGAATATTTTCTCATATATACAGATGCACATATAAAAGTGTATAAATACAAAGAAAACCTAACATAGTCATTAATCTTGCCATATCTGTTCCCAAAACACAAGAGGGGCTCATGAACTCCCAAGCACACTTGTATTTTAATGAAATGTTATGTTGTTACGGTAGAAAACCAGGGCTACAATCTAATGAGGATACAGAGAGCATCTGTGTCTGTATGAAGGCCATTGTTCCCCAATATAAGTTCCAAATTTGGCACAAAATTTACTTTTGCAAGCTATGGCATAATGTAGCTGAGATAATAGTCCCTTTCCTTAAGTTGATTTACACTGTGTCAGGAATAAAGAAGTGCTATTTAATTCAACTTACAAACATTTTGTTACTCTTAATTGGGCTTAGAAATATATGCTTGGGATATAGTTCTTTTTAAAAGATGTTCATATGTGTTCATATATGTGTGTGTGTATACATGTATGTATATATCAGTTGCAGCTTCAAAATCAAAGCATTCTACCACAATTGTTCATTTTCAAATAATAACAGTTACACAATTAAAACAATACAAATAAAAACTGGAGCCACCCAACCTAAACCAAAATGTTAGGCAGTATGGTGATGTTCGGGTAGCATCAATCCTGCTGCCCAGTTTAAATTATCCCTGTGTCAGGGCTGGTAGTGGGCCAGGAAGCAGAACACAGGACTCCTAAGACAGTTGCAGTGGCATTTGAAATGCAAGACTATGCCCTTCCTTAGTTCAAAGTCATTCAGGACCTAAGCAGCATCTGAGGAAGCAGACCAGATGAAAAGCAGAGGAATGTCCTTAAGGCCTCTCTCTAAGGCCTCCAAATGACATGTCGGTTGGTATACTAACCTTCCAAACCAGATAACTTCACTTAGCAGACATAAGGAGATGGGAGCATCTGAAAAGATAAGCCATCCAGATGATGAATAAATTTAGACCATACCATATAAATGAAGCTTGAAGAAATTGGGGGTATATGGCAAGAGAAAATTCAAAAGGTAGAGATATGCCCTTTCTTATCTCCTGAAGACAAAAATTGATCCTGATCCCTACCCTCTAGTACTCATGTGTCAGGGATACATATACGTAAATAAATAACCTGGATGAGCACTCAGTACTGACATAGAGTCAGGTGAGATAACCCTATTTAGGACATTTGGAGAAGATTTCAGAGAAAAGGTATCATTTGGGAGGAGGTTGCCAGAGAAGCTAATTAGAAGAGTTAGGAGGAGAAGGCTTGTAAAATTCTAGGATGAGGAAATAATAAATTCAAATTAAGAAGCTATAAAGAATACACCCTGGGAACAGTGTGTGCACTCTGGCTGTGATCAGGGGGCCTGGGCCAGAGGCAGATCTGAGGAATAACACTGCGTGTGGACCAGATGTGAATGTCTGCATGTCACAGAAAGACATTTGGGCATCATGCTATAGAATTTGAGAGAATTTGAGAGGTTACTTGAATTTCTTTAATGGAATCAGTAATCTCGGTGAAGCTGGAGTTAAATGGAGAGAGAAAAAACAACACTCTTATTCCTGCTGTTCCTCAAATGAATGATATTTTAAAGGAACATTAACTTTCCTAGCAGCTAAGACAAGGATCTATTCCATTTAACAAGGTGTTAGCATGATCTAGACAAGTTGTTCTCTCATGAAGCTATTTAAATTTCTATTTTAAAAGCTAAAGTTCTACATTGATCATGTTACTCCAAAGGTAATGAGCTGGCAGAGATGCAAGGTCATCTACAAATCCACACAAAGCTCACTTGTGAAAAAAATCAAGCCATAAAGAGCAGTTCTATTTTCGTCATCGGTGGGGGCATCCCATGAGGAAGAGAGGACCCATGGAGTGAAAAGAACCTGCAGATCCCAGGTGGAGGGACTCCAGACTGAAGCCTTCATACCAATGAATCCATCAGTGACCAATGATGTGATCTGATTTTAAAAGACAGTCATGTGGCTCATAGATAGTACTGATTGAAACTAGTGTTCCCTTTTGGTGTCTTCACTCTCCTCCATGGGATTTAAGAAGCCAGAGAAGAAGTATTTCAGTTTAAGCAGAAGGCTTCCAGTACACGTGGAAACATACGCTTGTATTTACATGCTTTCAGGCACCAGTGCAATTTGGTGTTCTGGGATACATAAGGAAAAGCCATTTTCTCAGACTCTGAAAAGACTGGTCCTGTTGTTATTAATAGCCCTTGAAATAAGGACCATTAAAAAGTGTACTTTGAAAAGCAACCATAAATATCCATGACCATGAAAATGCTTTAGTCAAGATAAGATGCCTAAACCTGAATTGTCTTATTAAATAGAAATAAGTGTCTTTGAAAAAAAATAATACACAGGGAGTCAGGTGCTAGTCACTGTGCCTGTCTAGAAGTACCCCCTTCAAAACAGACTTCACCTCAAGTTCATGCTGAGGGTGGCCATTGATGGCCATATGTCCCCCTCATGAGCCTGCATCCCTTCTGCCTTTAGACGGATGGATGAATTGAGTCCCATGGGTCAGGATTTCTGTGTGGCAAGCAGGCGCACCATGGTGTAGAGACTGAAGAAGGCACCAGGCAAATTTTTTAAAAAAAGTTTTTTATTGATTTCAGAGAGAAGAAGGGAGAGGCAAAGAGAGACAGAAACATCAATGATGAAAGAGAATCATCAATCAGCTGTCTCCTGCACACCTCCTAAGGGGGATCGAGCCTACAACTCAGGCATGTGCCCTGACTGGGAATCAAACCATGACCTCCCGGTTCGCAGGTTGAGGCTCAACCACTGAGCCACACCAGGTGGGCCACATTTTTTAAATTTTATTAAATGAGCTCTCTGGAGTTAGACATTGATCAGTCTTGGCCACCATTCAAAAATACCCTCACAGACAAATGACTGCCTACAGATGATTTTGCACATAAAGTTATCTCACACAAAAAGATCCCTGGAGTCTGACTAGATTCAAAGAGGTAGCTTATCAGAAGCTTGAGGGCTGGGAGATGCAGACATATAAACTATAATACATACATGTGAGCCAGGGCATTCACAGGAATAGCCTGTGTTATGATCACTGGGATCTTTTGTTTGAAATGTAGGCTCCCAGCCTGACCCTGAGTGGTGTAAGGCCCTCAGTCTGTTGAGAGAGAGGCTTATGGGTAGTGACCTATCACCAGGACTGAGACCCACTACTGAAACAGTGTTGTCCCATAGAAATACAGTGTGAGCTACAAAGACAAGTCACCCATGTAAGTTTACATTTTCCTGTAGCACATTTAATAAAAACATAAGAAATGTGACTCAATTTTGACATACTTCATTTAACCCCATATATCCACAATATTATTGTTTTAGTATGTATTTAATGTGAAAAGGTTACTAATGAGATACCCTGCATTCTCTCCTTTCATGTGAAGTCTTCTACATACCAACACATACAAAGTAGTGGACACCTGCAGGCTCATTTCAGTTTGGCCTGGCCACACCTTAAGCGCTCCTGAGACATGCGTGGCCAGCACTCTGAACTGAACAGCACAGGTACATGAGTCAGGACTCTGCTTTCGGTACAGCTATTGTGAATGCTAAACCTGCCTCAGGTTTCAGTTACCTGGCTACATGGCTTTTTGTCATTCCTCCCTTTTAAGCCCCAGGGCCTGAAGCCCTATATCCCCTATCCCCACCATTTTTACCCAGTAAATTCCTATCCGTGCTCAATACGACTTCCTCTTTCTTGATAGCCCTGACTCCTCTCATCCCCCCCCCCCACCCTAATACTACCAAATAGAAAATCAATAGAGCAAACAAACGTGCAAACAAATTTGTGGGTTCCAACCTCTCTGTTTCCTTGTTACATGCTCTGAGCACTGTGCTTCTCTCATAACATTTATCACACTGGGCTCCACATTTATTTGTGTGGTTGACAATCATTGACCAGTGCCCTCTCCACAGGAAAGGTACTGTATCTCTATCTAGCACAGGGTCTGGCTCAGAGCACTCATTCAAAATAATTGTGCTGAATAGGTGAGTGAATTCCTTGTTCCGGAATTGAGCTTCGCTTCTATTGATCTAGCTTGAAAAGAGTCTTTGTTCTTTTCAACTAAAAAGCCAGAATAAGACATTATCTACCTTAGTTACCACAGACATGTAAAAAGGAGGAATGAAATAAAAGTGCATTTCAAAAAATATATATGTGATATTTCTATTCCAAACCTTTTAAGTACCAGAGGGGAATTTACTGTGAGTCTAATTAAATTCAATCTTCAGGACACCTCACTTAAGGGGCCACCATGAGTGGGAGTTGGTGGGAGTTCTCTTCTAGGGAGGGGAAGCCAGGTTGCATTCCCTGAGCATTTCAGTATCAGTTTTTCTCAGAAACCACCTAATGGTATCTCAGAAAATAAGGGACTTGAGCCTTCAAGTCTCCAATAAGTTGTTGTGAGAGTTTTCTTATTCTAAATAAAGATTTCCATTTTGTTTGTAATTTTTTACTCCTTTTTTTGTAGAGTTCCCCCATCTCCAAATTTTATGAAGAAGCTCAGGTTTCACAAAACCTGGATCTGCCCTGGTGGAGAATACACACACACACACACACACACACACACACACACACACACACACTCTAAGGGGTAAAAAAGAAACAATACAAACAATCTTTTCCAAAAGTTTGAACTGTAATGCTTCTACTTTTACTGTCATCATCACGTAAAAAGTTCAGCACAAACTGTGTGTGTGTGTGTGGGGGGGGGTGTGTTATGGGGGTGTGTGCATGGGGGTTGCATCCCACTGACTCTACCCAAACCCTCAATACTGCCCCATGAAGACCAGCAAGATCACAGGACTAATGTGAGATTTTCCCAGACAAACTGTTCTACTTGACTTGGTTAACTTCATTAGTGAGAAGGGAAGATTGGGAATAGAGAAATAAGAGCTGAAAGTCACAGAATCTACCTTCAAGATTTTTATCATCTAAAATATATTCAGCAAATATAAAATTTAGCAGAGTACTATTAGAAACAATTGAAAATTGTATGAAATTCTCATTCATTCATTCATTCAGTCACTCATCCATTCATACAAACAGAATGATGAGTACTGGGTATATAATGGGAAGCAAAGCGATCCCTCACTAAGCCTAGATTTGGCATCACTATTAAAGAAATCAGAACAACCAAATAATGATACCCTGAGCTGGTGAAATTAGGAGAGGTTTTACAGAGAGGATAAATCTTGAACTAGCTCTGCAAGGAGAAGAAAAATATATACAGTGATTGTAAAAGGAAACAAGATTCTAGGGGAGGTCATCACCATCAGAGTTAAATTAATAAAATGATCCTATAATCTCAGTCATGACTCATTGCAATAAAATCTAAGAGCATTATTAATAATTTTCCTCTTTTATAGTTGTTTTTTGTATTTCCATGCTGTTAAACTATATTTATTGAGATTTTTGAAGCATTACATGGATAAGCAATATATATAAACATAAATAAGTGTGACTTTTATAGGAAGAATAGGTCTAGCAATGTAAAAGGTATTCTAGATGGACTATCATAAGGCCTGCATTTATTCTAAAAACCTTTTTGTGTTCATCCTTCACCTCTTCTCCTCTTGGCCTGATTATCAGGAACCTGAAAGTGAGGTGAGCAAGAAAGTCAGGAGGCGTGGGAAACCCTCCACTGAAAAATGAAGCTTGAGTACAGATGAGTTGAATAGGTAGCCTTCCATGCCCCTCTTAATCCTCACTGCTAAGTAGCTTTAATTTCAAATCATCTCCTCTGTTTGCCATTTAACCATAATGCTATCCCAGACTGCTAAACAGCTTTTGCTGGAAAAAATGAAATAGCTATTCTATAACCTTTAGAGGCATAAGATGGAAACATACAACATGTAAAAAAACAAACAGATAAGTTAGAAACTTAAATAAAGAACTAAGGTTAGAAACAAAATTTTGCTTATGATAGATGACTTAATAAAGGAGATTAAAAAAAACAACTGTTATAACTGCTCCCACACCCCCAGTTCTGCCATAAAAATAATGATTAAATCCAACAATAAGCTCAAAATCTGATTTTATTCACTGTAATAATAGAGAGGGTTTTAAAATCACTTTTATACAAGTGCAAATTTCTCAGTGAGCAGAGTGCTGCAGGGTTTCTCTGAGGATGCAGAATTATCAGAACCAGGCTTTGCCCCTGCAGCGTGGGTCTCAGAGCACCCAAATACTTGAAACACCTGTGACATGGAGGGGGTTACCTGTTGGGGATCCCCATGCTGCTTCTCCCACCCGGTCCCTGAGGATGACACACCATGGAGGGACATGGCTGAAGCAGCTGCCTCCAAAACCTTTTGCAAAGTTGAAAATTAAAATGAGGTGGCTCTGGCCTCAGGGCACGGTCAGTTTGAAACACATTTGTGACAGTAGACAGTAGTGGCCCTTCCTTCGGGTGTTCACAACCCTGCCTGGAAGGGGCTGGATTTCAACTCTCACATACCCCTTCCCTGAGAGCCCTTTGCCGTGAACTGCCTGTGCTACTGTAAGGGTGGCCTTGGTCTCAGCTGCCTAAGAAATGGTGCCCTTTTTATAAACCAAGGCTCGTCTCCTCAAGAATTTATCTATTGCACTTCACTGAATGCTCAATCAACCAGTAACCCGCTCCCCATACAGGATCTGAGATCTCTGTCCAGAAAATGCAGCTTTTCTTTATTTTCCTGGGTCTCCAGATGTCTTTTGAGCTCTGCTGCAGGTGGTTCAGAGCAGCTTAGGAACAAGGGCATAATGAAGCAGGGGACCGGGTTGAGTTCTGGCTCTCCTCAGTGCTCACTGATGCCGTCAGCTGCCTTGCTTCGGCCTCCCGTGCTTGAAACTGTAGCAGTGTGAGCCCGGTTATTGGGAACCTTGCCCTAAGTCTTCCTACAGTTGGGAGGGTTCTGCGGCATCAGAAATCTCCCAGGTATGAGGCCCCGGATCTGACCTGTGCTGGTGGGCACTGGCTCTGCGGGAACCCGTGACTCACCCCTGCCCCTCCTGCTCCTCCTGTTCAGCACTCTCCGCCTTCCACTGTGGACCCCCACCCCCAATTTTGTAATATCATCCCACTCTACCTCTTTCCAGAGGAGAATGGACCTAATCAACTCATTTACACTATGGATTTGCATATCAAAAGTTGATAAAAAAAACACTTTCTGCAATAAATAAATATCTAACTGTAAAATTCCAAGCTTGTCTGGGGAAAGTTTTAGGAGGCAGTGTTTTCCTGAGAGACTCATATCACAGTATGAAAGCAAAAGCCCATTCAGGCTCTGGGTGAGGTCTATCTAATTTTGTGTGATTATTTCCTATGTCTCAACTTCCTCTGCTTCCATTTTCCTTAACTTTGCCTGACCTTTTGGAAGTAGAGTGTGTTTACCTCACATCTGTCGCTTCCTGTCATACACATGTCAATCAAACAAAGCAAATTCATTGCCTACTCCACAGGCCTTCCTAGGTTGGGATCCGGAGGCCCCCTTGACCGCTGGGGCCTTGCAAATCAATCCTCTTTGTGGCCCGGGTAGACACTGTCTCCATAGACTCAGAAACACACACACACACTCTCCCCTGTGTATCTTACTTTGCATGTGGCTTTTTCATTTCATTCAAAGTGATTTCCCAAAGAGTGAAACTGATTTTTAATTTTTTATGGGGATGGAGAAATGAGACAGAAGGTCATATTTAAATATCAAAGTATCCATATATCTGACTCAAGCTGAATTGAACTCTAGGTAGTGTTTCTACAGCCTAATTCACTCCTTCTGGGTGCAGCACTCTTAGAGTGAGAGAGATAAAAAGACATTGAAAAAAAAAATACCAAAACCTCATTCTAGCACTTCTTAGCATCATGTGAAATCAAAATACAATTGAAGGCAAAAATGAAATAGCTATTCTATTGATCAGGTGCAAAGAGACTAGTAGATAAATGACAGCAGGATACTGACATGGTCCTGTAGCAAAGTTCGTGTTTTTTCCTCAAGGAGGAACAATGCCTATGTATCAGAAGTTAAAAAGAGGTACTTTTTAAAATTTAAAATATCACTTTCTAGAAGATTTCATAGAATCCCAAACAACCCCTATTTAAAAGCTACCTTTTATGTTTTAATAGTTCATTTCCTAGTATTTGTTCCTCTGTGGACATCATCTACAGAAAGTTACTGCCTATATTAGTTTGCTAGGGCTGTCCTCACAAAATAATAAAGGCTTACAAATTTAAATTAATTTTCTCATAATTCTGGAGGCTAGAAGTTGAAGATGAGGTGTCCGCAGGTTAAGGTTCTTATGAGGGCTCCCACCTTGGCTTGCATGTGGCTGTCAATTGTGGTGAGACCTCACATGGTCTTCCTTCTGGGTGTGTCTGTGTCCTAATCGCTTCTGATAAGGACACTGGTCATAATCATACTGGACTAGGACCCTCCCCAGCATCCCCATTTTAACTTAATTACCTCTTTAAACATTCTACCTCTAAATATATTCATGTTCTGGGGTGCTAGGGGTTAGGACTTCATTATATGAATTCTGGGAGAGGAAATATAGCTCCTAACATTATCATATATTTAATTCCTTTTAAATGCTTGAGGTTCAAGGTTCAGCCATTCCCCAATTTTTATTCCAAGTGAAGTCACTGCAGTGTTTGAAAGAGTTCAAACTGTGTTGCAAGATTCTTTAATATACTTCACTTCCACTTTCACGTCCACACCCCTCCTCTGAACTTTGCTTATGCCTTACACATCCTTTTTGGATTGTGGTACTTAAGAGCAGTCTACATCCTATATAGTAAAAGGCTAATATGCAAATCGACTGAACAGTGGAATGACTGGTCGCTATGATGCATACTGACCACCAGGGGGCAGACACTCAACACAGGAGCTGCGCCCTTGTGGTCAGTGCATTCCCACAGGGGGAGTGCCACTCAGCCAGAAGCCCTGAGCCAGTCTCATGGCTTATGAGCGCAGCGGCAGTGGCAGAGCCTCTCCCACCTCCACGGCAGTACTAGGGATGTCCCCCGAGGGTTCCTGGACTGCTAGATGGTGCAGGCTGGGCTGAAGGACACCCCCTCCAGTGCATGAAATTTTGTGCACCAGGCCTCTAGTTTTATAATAAAAGATTATTGTACTTTCTTTGTACCTTTTGCTTGGCTCCTAACACAGTGCCCTGCTCACATTAAGCACTCAAATAAAAAAGATTTCTTTCAATAGCATAAGTATAAGAAATCTTATTATACACTAGAGGTCCAGTGCACGGATTTGTGCACATTGAAAGTAAATTAATTATAAGGTGGCCAGAACAGGACTGGGTGAGATGGGCCAGACACCCTGGAGCCAACCTTCCACAGTCCCTTCCCAGCTGGCCGTGCCAGGACTCGAAGGGAATCTGTGGAGTGAGCAGGGTCCCTCTGACAGGTGGGTCCCTTGGTATGTCCTATGGGGATTGAGCTGAAACGGGCAGTCTGACATCTCCAGAGGGGTCCTGGAGTGCGAGAGGGCACTCTGCAAAGTTTCTGTCACGCAGCAGCTCCTGTGTTGAGTGTCTGCCCCCTGGTGGTCAATGGGTGTCATAGCTACCGGCTGGTCGGCCAGTGGGCTGGTCGCTTAGCCTTTTATATAAATAGATGTTTATAATAAGTGTTATAATCCTGCTTATGTCCAGTTTATGGTTAATTATGACTCTCAAATTATCTCCTGCTTTGCTAGCAAATAACCAATAATTTTTATTTGAACAGATGCTTGCCTATCTCATGATTCAATCAAAACATTTCAAAATCATTGTGCAATATTAGAAAATTTTAAGTAAATAAGATTTCCAAACTTGAAGATTTAAAGCATTTGGCTCCCATCACACCCAACATTTGCAATGTTAGCTAAAACTTATGATTTTTGCATTGTTAAATATTGATGGATTAACTTTTCATTTTTCCCTAACAAAAATAATTTTAAAAACACCATTTAAAAGTCATTAGTGCTAAAAGGTCACTTCTTTGACCTGCAGATCAAAAAGCTCCATGGGTTACGTTGTTCTGAGTGCCAGGACTTATTTTTCCTATGTCACTTGACAAAAGCCAGTATAGAGATTTCTTCTCTAGAGCTTTCAAGTACTAGTATTGGTACCAGCCCTGGCTTCCCAACATGTAGGTGGAACTCTTTAGAAATGCAAAGCCCCAGGAACTATCTTAGACCTTGTGAATCAGAATCTCTGGGGGTAGAGACAGTATGTCCAGAAGCTTGCTGGTAATTTTCCTGCACAGAGCAGAGGACTTCTGCTTAATAAGGAAATGGGACCTAAATGTAGCTGCACATTGGAATCTCCTGGGAAGCCCATAAAGCAAGCTGAGGCCTAGGTTTGATCCCGCTGCCTAAGGCATCATAATATTTAAAACTTCCCAGGTGATTCTCATGTGAAACCAAAAGAACATGCTAATGAGAAATTACAAGGGCATGACTAGTTACATATCTTAAAAATAAATCATTTGGAAATTAAACGCTTAACACTAGGCCTGATACTGAGTAGCTTGTTTATTACAAACGGTTCACTATTCAGTTTGACTTGCCAGAAACTCTAAAAGGTGCACATGCTACAAGGTGGTCTCATAGAATACCATGTTCCCTCCGAAATCATGAAGAAAAAATAGAATTAGGCAAATTCTCCCTTACTATTATTATCCACATGCTCTAGTCTAAAGCATAATAATAACAATGGTCAATTAAATAAAGTATGGATACTACACATTTAATTTCCATTTGTCATCTTGTTCCCTCGAGAACATACTCAGACTTTTTCTAACTGCTTTAATGAGTGCTTTTGATTCTATTCAAACCGGTGAAGATGATATACAAGCTAGATTAACTTTTTTTTTTTTTTTTGGTTTTTCATCATAATATTAAGGGGTTTTGATTTCATGAATTAGACTTCTTAATTTTATCATACCAAATACTTTTAAAGGAAATGCATCTTGAAGACTTGAAATAGAAAAACATTTAGGTTGTCTTTACTTGTTAAATCCCTAGCAGGTATCTTTTAACCCTGTACTACAAATATTGAGGAATATTTTCTTAGATCTGCTTGAAAGAAATTTCATGTTAAATTTCAAACAAGGAAACTATAATCTCTATCCTTGATATGGCTCATGACCTCCCTGTTCTCCAAAGTTTACCTTGCTTGTTCTTGATCTTTCTCATGATTTCCTTGGAAAATAACATTTTTTTTGTTCAGAACCCATGTCACTTTCCAAAACCACTTTACTTGCTGACCATCTCCAACAGATTTGACTCAATAATGAGTCTAATCCTTTTTATTTTGCCTAAGCAGAAATATAAATTGCATTGCATTGGAGAAATATCATTATGTCATGCAAGCCTGATGGGAACTCCATAGCTTTAAGCCCTAACAAGTATGGTGACTACTGTAGCTGGATGTGTTTCATGTCTTTGGAATTTTATGAGAGGTCATGTCCACTGTGGGAAGGAGACTCCTAAGACCGTGGGCTCCTGCACCTGCCACTGTGAATCTCATCTCTTTGCTCCTGGTTGTTACCCGGGAGACCAAAGGGCCTGCCTCCTGCATACTGAGTGACATTGCTCAGTGGACTAGTGCAAGGACTCTCACTGAAAGGGGTCATCTGAGGTCATCCTATCTGGCAAGTTCGCTTCCTGGTCAATAGATTTTTGAGTAAATTGGTGCAAGATGTGGCCAATGATTACCTCCTAAGTCTCGATGTTTAATTGAATCCTGAAAGACTTCCTGGTGGCTATTGTACAATTGGACTTCCATAATTAGTCACTTATTTTCTGTTCATCTAAGTGATTCCCTCACTCCACTACAACTATTTTCTCAACAGCCAACAGTATTTTTTTTTTGGTCCAAAACAAAGCTTTTTTCATTCCCTTGATGTCCAAGTGTTTTTGATACTTGCCATTGCCTCATAGTTCATGAAATTCTGACTTTGTTCTTGTGTTTCTTTTTTAAATTCCCGTAGCACCTCTAATTATTATTCTGTTGCCAGACCTGGTATCTTTTCTCTTTTGTTTCCTAGGAACACTCAATTCCCTAAGAACAAGTCCTGGCACTTTTTCTGGAGTTTCCACACAAAGTCAATAAATCTTAGGATGTATTATATGTAAACATTCATTTTCAATTTGGTCTCCTGTCTTCCATCACCATATAGTTTCACTTAGCTCTGCTGCTGTTGCCCCAAGTTCAACATGTCCTTAAGGGTCTGGTTTCCCACTCCTCTCCTCAAACAGGAAGAGACTTCACCATCACCAGAAGTGCACTTTCAAATGTTAATCATCAGGTTTCATTTAATGAGTCCTCTCTCCTCCTTTATGTGGTCAGTCATCATGTCCATTGTTCCCTTGGAAATTTATTCCTACCCCCCTCCATCTTTATTCTCATTACCACCACTTAGCCCAGGTCATCACTCTATGACTGCAGTGTCTTTTAATAGCGTGTGTACTGCTACCACATTTATCATCCCTAACTCACTTATCATGCCATTCTTATGCTCAGTGACCTATGCTAATATGACAAAGAGAACTGTAATGTTTAATGGCCCTAGACAAATGTAGACCCCTTTCAAATGTAGTGATCAACACTCCTTTGAATAACCCCCTTTTAAAAAAATTCTCACCCCAGGATATGTTTATTAACGAGAGAGAGAGAGAGAGAGAGAGAGAGAGAGAGAGAGAGAGAGAGAGAGAGAGAAACATCGATTGGTTGCCTCCCATACATACCCAAACCAGAGATTGAATCTACAACCTAGGTATGTTCCCTGACCTGGAATCAAATCTGTGCTCCAACCAACTGAGCCACACCAGCCAGCACTGAACAGCCCTTTTGAATTTTACAGTCTGAGAAAACAAGGTCACCTTTCTCTCTCATGCCTCACCAACCACAGGGCCTGTAATTTTAGTGTCTTCGGGAGATAGGGTGTGATGCTTGCCTAGCTTTTTCTGACTCCAATGTAGTATATGTAAATAACAGATTCTAATTTTAAAGCTAAATATATGGGATGGGCCAAAGTAGGCTTACAGTTGTACACACAGAAAATATAGATTATATAAAAATAAATAATAATACAAGATTAAACTAAGCTTTGCGTATTTACAACTGTAAACCTACTTTTGCCCACCCCTATATAGTCTTATTTTTTAAAACACCATGCTACACGTCCTTTCCACTATAAAAATATGTACAGATATTGTTTTACCCATTATTTATATTCAAGTAAAATAAAAATTGCTTTTATAAACTGTATCGTGACTTTATTCTCTAATATTTTTATTTTTTTATTGAATTTATAGGGGTGACATTGGTTAATGAAATTATATAGATTTCAGGTACACAATTCTATAATACATCATCTATATATTGTACTGTGTGTTCACCACCCCAAGTCAAATCTCTTTCCATCACCATTTTTCTCCCCCGTACCCTCTTCTACTTCCCCCACACTCCTTTCCCTCTGGTAATCACCATACCATTATCTATTTTTGACATGTCATGAAAACTTTACCTCAAGAGTTATAAAATTCTAGAATAAGTTCAAAATTAAAGATATTAACTTGTATTTTATAAACCTATAGTGCCCAGAGCATTATAAAATGTACAGTAGTCAGCACTGTAAGCAAATATAGGTGCTGTAAAAGGCCTTCAATATGCCTAAATAAATAAACACAAAAATGAATAGAATTCCCTTTCCCTGGCAGAGGGTCATCACCTGTGCACCATTCCTCTTTGTTGCAGGCTTTCTTTACCATCATAATTTTGTCTAAATTGTTCACACGTACTGCCAGTATATGATTGTAACTACAATTTAAAAATAAAGGTAATTCTATGTTTCTTCCCTTTTTTAAGCAAGATAATTACATTTCTTTGGAATATAAATTGCCACCATTTTTAGATTTAGAAATTCTTCAAAGAACAATTAAGTCTTTTGCTGAAACATGAAATAGAAGATAGGTCTAGAGAAGATTACAATGTTTCAATTCAGTGCTTCCAAAGAGAATAAAAAAATATTTGCCTTAACTGTTGCCCACAGTCAATAACTTAGAGTCTAAAATACCAGGCTGCATATTTTGAACACACTTAAATGTATTCAGCAATATAAGCAAGCCTTGTAAATTATAAAATTATTCAAGGGAATGAAATGTTTATTTCTGTATATAATCAAAAATAGGAAAAATCATATAGTTGTAATATTAAACATGATGCACTTTTAAATTTAAAGCATTTCTCCATTACCTTATTTCTTTTAGCAAAAGAATGAATGGAAAAACAACAAAAATTACTTAAAATTCTTAAGGGAATATAAAAAAACTATAGTTCTAAATGATAATGTGGTTCAAATTCATTATTTTTAGAGTGGAATTTCATTTTTACACCGGTGCTTAGCTATCTGTTTATCCTTTCTATTCCCATAATACTTTGAAGGTGTTAGAAGTATGTTTTAGTTGTTCTGATGTAGTTGCGAATGCTATGCTGTAAGTTGCATTACAGAAAAGCTTCCAGAATGTTTTATTAGAGGGAAAGACCAGCAGAAGCAGCCTTATGGTGACTGGATGGTCTTCAAAAAGCTATGAACTTCCTACTGAGTCACAGTGGGGACAAGTTCTGCCCCACAAGTGGACTGATATCTCACAAGATGGACACACACGCACACACACTGATATCTGAACAAAGCACTGGCAATTGTATGAAAGCAATAAAATACTCCAAAATTAGAGATCTAGACTTCCCAGATACATAAGAGACTGACTCCACTAGGTCGGAGTCAGAGAAACAGGAGAATGAATCCCATTTTCCCTACTTACTGTGTGGCTGGAGCAAGTACCTGTACTAAAATATGTGCCCCAATTATTAAAATAGGAATAATACCTATGCCACAGACGATGAAGAGACTGTGTCGGCACTGTGCTTGACACATAAGATGCACTGAGACAACGACACTCCCAAGAATATGGCATCCAGAGGCCACCAGGCACGCTTGGGATCGCTCCGAGTTGTGGACATGACATGATTAGAACCGGGCGGTGCCCAGCTGCCCATGAGTGAGACTCTTGACACTTCAGCTCGATCTTGGAGAGCAGGGGCTGCACTTTGGAGCTCTCGAACCTGAGAAACAGTTTTGTTGGTGGCAGTCTTACACTTACAAGTTACACTATTACATCTGGTCATTATTCTTTTTTAGTCTCCTAAGTTTTCAGAGAGCTCTGGTTTCCTGACCCCAACATGCATCCTTTCATCCTCGTACCACCTAAGTGGTCTTTTAAAGCATCAAGAAAATGACAGGGGCTCTGAAATCATCAATGTCTTCTATCCTGTTATGTTACACTTGCTTTATTTTATTAAATATAATTTTATTGTTTAAAGTGTTACAAATAGTAGTACATATGTCTGCTTATTTTTCCCCATTGACCTCCCCCCTGGCCTCCCCTACCCACCGGCCATGGGCAGGGAACCCTCACTTGTCAAAAAGATGCTTCTGAGTCCCTTTCTGTGTCATCTTCTGCAATAACCAGGGCAAAACACAGTGTCTATGCTCAGAGCTGGTGTAGAGGTTTAGTCCAGGGACTGATGACTATAATATAAATGGACAAGCATAGGGGCAGGGGGTTGGGAGGGAGGTGGATTAGGCACTCCAATCGAATACAAGGAAATGACCTGGGCTTTAATTACCTGAACTAAGTATATCATTTTCTCCCACTGAAGCTCTTTAAAGTTCAACTTCTTTACTGTTATTTAACATCCTCTGATTTCTGACAAGGCACAATCTGACTACTGGAGACTCCAGGAGGGTGAAGGATATCAATGAGTGGACAGTTTATTGAACAGAGTCTCTGGAGGCAGCCTTCCTGGGTTCAAATCCAGCATCTGCCACTTGCCAACTATTACAACTGGGCCATTTAACCACTTAGTGTCTCAACTGTATCATCTGTAAAATGGGGATAGTAATTGTACCTACATCACAGGGTAATCATATGGATTGAGTTAACTTTTGTAAATAAAAAATACATAGCAGGAACTGTGCAAGTGTTTGATGATAAATAAAATAGGACAAATAAACCTACAATGGTCTTGGTATTATGGCAGGTATCAGAACCCAAGGATAGAAAACTCCACCTCATATTGCCTCTTTCCTTGAATGCAGAATTTTGATTAGTCAGTCATAGACCGTGGAAGACTCCAAAGAGGTCATTTTTTCCTAGCCTTCGTTTTCATTTGAGTAAGAAATTATTTCCCCCACTTTTTTGATGAAGCAGTTGATATTCAGGAAGTTTAAATTACTTACTAAAAGTGGAAAAAAAGAAAAGAGAAACGTAGAAGAGATGAGAGTAGAATCTTAGATTTGAGAAAAAGTCCCAAATCTGTTGTGAGACAGAACTTTTTTACAAGAGTGTAATTCCCAGCCCCTCCTGGAAAGTAACTAAAATTCCTGACAAAGCTCCTGAGCAGCTTTCTAAGAAGCTTTCATGGTCTTTCAAGATCCATTCTGGGGTGTAGGGCTACCAACTTAGCTGACTGTCAGTTTTGGAACTTGTTTACATCTTTAATACATTTTGTGACAAGCCAGTAACCTTTAACCTGACATTCATTATTTTAGCATCTCTTTTTTTTTTTTTTTTCAACAAAATGTTTGACCAGCAGGGGGCATCCTTGAGTTTGGCTTACAGGGTAACCTAAGCAGCATGTTTGAAATAAAACTGTGATGAGAACTCACAATCATTTTATCTGGGAAGCTGTCTTTACATATATGCATATTTCCCAACGTAATAAAGCACTCCTTGCCATATGCCTAATGATTCTTACGCCCTGCTGTTTTCTGTTCATCCTGAAAACTCCTAGAGCCGCGGAATTCATGTCGGAAGGAATGTGAGGATCAGCCAGGCCAACTTTCTTAAGTCAGCATTTTCTCAGCTGCAGTTATGGCAAAATACAGAGAACTGGAAACTGAATGTAAGTGTCTTGAATAAGCTTTACTTATCCTTTCTAAGTGCATAAATGTGTGTGTGTGTGTTTCTATTTTCAGTGGGTTTATTTATTTCTGATTCCTTTCCCATTCAGGTTCTAGACAAAAGTAAAAGTAACAGGAAGCCCGACTTTCTTTCTCTTTCTCTCCTTCTTTCTTTTCTCTCTCTCCATCTCCTTCCCTCCATCACTCTTTTTCTTTTGTGGACAGAAAAGGGGCCACATACTAAACTCGACAAGCTCAGGGGAGGCCTGCATGGTGGGTATTACAAACTCAGAGACCAAATGTAGCCACACATGGTCTGAACAAAATGATTCCTAACTGAAAGCGGGTCACAGTGAGTAGTCATGTCCTTGACCATGTCTTGACAAAGGTCAATCTTTACCTCTGAAATAGTGTATTGTCTTTGTGCATCTAAGGTGACATACCTGTGAAATGTCCCAGTAATTTTCCACTCCAGACCACTAGAAGGCACAACCACAGCACCAGAGCATGAGATGGCAATGCTATCTTGTTTCGTGAATACCATCTCTACTTGATGTAAATGTTAACTATCCTGTACCCACCAATGTAAAAGAAGTCTATATTTTGCTTTTTATCCAATCCCAGAGATTTCCCTGCTTTGCTTTCTCCCACCCCCAATCTATGTAATCCTTCCAACATCTTTCTCCTTTGATCCTAATGTATGAAATATGCTGCAAAACTGCCATTCTCTGAAGCATTGTCTCAATCCTTTCAGATTTTGCTTCCCAGCAACTGTCATCAGTTTGGCTCAAATAAACTCTTATAAGACATTTTCTTAGGTGACATTATTTGTTTCTTAACAACCCAAGGTTGAAAAGGAGAAGCCCAGAGAAAACATGAGACAGCTAGTCTCAAACCTTAGCCTGCACCAGAATCAACTAAAGGGTTAAAACTCAGATGGCGGGGTTCTGCCCATGAAGTCTCTGATTCTGTAAATCTAGAGTGGTATCTTTGAGTCTGCATTTTTAACAAGTTCCAGATGATGCAAGGGGTCCCACAAGGAGTCACAGTGAAATATGCTACTTCAATGTGAACTCCATTTTTTGACCCTCACCTTTAGGCCAGACACACCTTTTCTCTCCTTCTCCAAATGCCCAAGCTCTCCCTCTCCGTGAGGAAGGAGGTGGACTAAGAGAGACTGAAAATCAGAACACAGGAAGTTGGGAGATGATTAGAGTGGAGTGCAGGTTGCTAAGGGGTTACAGGATGTGGTGGGAGAGGATGTCTGGAAGTCCCCATGGGAATGAGATCCTCATTCTCAGAAGCCATTTATGAATCCCCACCATCAGGACCCTTTATAAGGGTTGGATTGTATCAATTAAAAAATGGGGAAAAAAGGAACTGGCTGAGCATTCTTCAAAATTCTCATAGAAAAAGATCCAGATGCTCTTCATTATTTGAGATTTAGTGAATTTCTCCAGGGGAAGCGGTGAGGAGACAGAGAGATGCATTCTTGGCAGAGCCTTATCTTCAGTGGTTCCTAACATCCAGAGCTCCCTGCCCCCACAACTCCCCTGTGAGACAGATATAAGAAGGGGCATGTTCCCAATCTGCAGAGGTGAGGGAGAGAATAACGGTAAGTGCTTGAAACTTTTTTCACCTCCAATGTCTTCCTTTGTTGTAGGCCATCCTGTGTGACTCAGGAGCTACCCTAATTACGGCTTCTTCGTAATTGGGAGGCTGCTGATGGGATGCTCAAAGGTGTCTGCACTTGGGAAACACCCACGAAAGGGGACAGTGGTCATTTCACACAAGAGGTTTTTACAAATTTACTAAGAGAGTGGTTTGAATTTCTCCTGAAGAACAGAATACACTGACAGTAAATCTGATAACTTGTGCCTCTTACATAGTGAACAGACATAAATTTGAAATATTTGATTACAATCTCTGCTTATTCTTTACCTTAAGAAAATAAAACTCAGTTACCCACAATGTGGCTAAATGCTATATCCTTAGGCTTCAAAGAAGCAGTTTATTTTCTAAAGCCTTTCTCTTGTCTAACTGCTTTTTAACTAGTTAAAAAGAATCCCCTAAAAATGTCTAGAGAATGGGCTCCCTGAGCATGGAATGCTTAAGTAGTTTCCTTAACCTGTGCAAACTCTTCATTTGTAGAGTTTTCTTTGTATTTTCAACTAAGATGGGCAGAATTTTTCCTCGGTCTCTGGTATTTGGAAATTGTGTGCGTTTCCTCCAATTCTTAAGTATACAGTTTTTGTTTTTTTCTTTCCCACAAAGAACAGATGGGTCATCAAAGCCAGAATTATTTTCAAAGGTACATCCATATGCTCAGTCATGGCTCCATTAGTCTTGCAACTTGGTCCCTTTGGTAGTAATATGGCTCTCTCATAACCATCTTAAAATTTTTCTTTTTTTTTTCGTATCTGCTTTCAAAATGGTAAACATGGTAAAAAAAAAAAAAAAAGTATACTCTCCAAGCTACAAAATAAATAAGTCATAGGGATGTAATCTAAAGCATGGGGACTAATGAAGTGATGCAGAGCAAGGGACTAAATCCAAGAATACTCTATCCAGTAAGGCTATCATTCAAAATTGAAGGGGAAATCAGGAGCTTCACAGACAAAAAAAGGCTAAGGGAGTTTATCACTATCAAGCCACCAATGCAAGACATGCTAAAGGGACTGTTGTAAAAAGAAGAAGGAACACAGGCATAAAGAATTAAAATGACTAAAAACAAGTACCTATCAATAATTTTAAACACAAAGGGACTAAATGCTCTAATCAAAAGACATAGAGTGGCTGAATGCATAAGAAAACATGACCCATATATGCCATCTACAAGAGACCTCCTCAGAACAAGGGACTCACACAGACTGAAAGTGAAGGAATGGAAAAATATTTTTCAGGCAAATGGAAATGAAAAAAAAAAAGCTTGGGTAGCAATACTTATATCTGACAAAATAGACCTCAGAGTGAAGGCCATAACAAGAGATAAGGAAGACCACTTCATAATACTAAAGGGATCAATACAAAAAGATGATATAATTCTGGTAAACATATATGCACCCAACACAGGAGCCTAAAATACACTACATGATGGATCAGCTGCCATAAGATATCATACTTAATTCTCTCAGAATGTGTTGGATAAGAATTATTACTCCCTTTTCAAAGATGATAAAACTGATACCTAGAAAGCCAGTCTTTCTAAAGTGAAGCATCCAGAATGTCATTCAGATACATTATCTTTTCATTGCAGTATGATTACATTGATTAAGTGTGTGAAGAGTTAAGACACAAAGAATTGGTAGCTGGAAAAATAAGTGGGCTGATCAAAGAGAGCATCCTATAAGTTACGGGTGGAGGAAACTTTGTGTTAAGAAAGGGAGGCTGCATTTTGTATTGAATTTTAGAGTCGATTAGGTAAATGCACATTGATAACATCCAGTTAGGCAGTCCTATTTTTAAAAATTGGTGAAATTAAGATGGGGGACACTAGCAGAAGGGAATATAATAAGTAATAAATACTAAGTGACATGTTTTGAAGTTTGTATTTGATCTAAAGAGTGCCAAAGAGATCAACCAATAAACTTGTATGCATATATGCATAACCCAAGGACACAGACAATGGGGTGATAAGGGCTTGGGAGGGGGGACAAGTGGGAATGGGCTGAAAGAGGTTAATGGGGGGAAAAGGAGGATGTATGTAATATTTTCAACCACAAAGATTAAAAAAAAAGAGTGCCAATGACAATTTCAGTGTCTGGGGAGCAACATGATCAAGGTATCAATATTTCAAAAATTGACAGTATTATACAAAATGATCTAGAAGGGGAGAAGAATCTACCAGCCACATAAAGATTAAAGTTTCTATCACACAAGATTTTATTTAAATGAAAAAATCCATAATGGGTGTTACAGAACTGGACACATATAAAGAAGAAAAGATGCATACCGTTTCTTCCAGAATTCTGGTGTGTGGAATAGAGCAGTGGTATTGTTCTAAACTTGTCAAAGAGCATGCCAAAGGAATAATGGTCCTGTGTTATTAAAAACTTGAGCATTACTTAATAAAGTTGACTCATTTAGAGAAGATATAATAGTAATAAACACTTTGGAATAATTCCTTCTCACAAGAATAAATATTAAAAGTAAACAAATGTTAAAGTAGAAAAAAAAGAACCAGGATATTGGAGAAACAATGATGAAGCTAACTGCATTGCAAAAGCAGGTAGAATTAATGAAGAGAAATATTCATGGAGCAATTGGAAGACTAAAAAACCAAGTAAATTCAAATCAAAAGAGGATGGTTGGCAGTTTTCGCATAAGAAATAAAAGGAAACATATGAGAACTCAGTTTTTATACAAGTCTTCTCTGCTTTATAAAGGTTACTCAATAATTAGAGTGAGATTAGGCTGGGCAGATTTAACTAATAAAATACAGACACCAAGTTAAATTAAATTGATACATACTTATATTAAAACATTGTTTGTTACTTATCTGAAATTCAAATTTAATCAGCATCCTGTATTTTACCTTGCAATTCTAAACTAGATGCACCAAGATGTCACCCATCTTAGTTGTCACATGGTAAGGAAAGTTGCAAAGACAGAAGCAACTGAAAAAGTTCAGACACATAGGAATAAGAAGGAAAGAGGAAATGATTTTCTATGAGAAGTCATAATTAAAGCTAGTATCTGGGATTGGGCAAGAGATTCCATGCTCTGCTATAAAGAAATGAAATGAAAAGGTATTCAGACTTGGAGCTCACACCCAACATATTGTCACATCAGTGGTATTGTGGAAAATGCTTTAATTACTGAAAAGAGAATGGAGACATGATGTGTGTGCTATTGTGGTTCCATGGAAAAGCATGTCACATGAATGGTTTGGGTTTTGAAATGTGTTTTATTCTCTTTGGTTAGCATTTAGAAATAAAAATAAAAACTTGTAACATTTATTAAGTATAAAGTAAACATTTATTAAGTAAAACTTATTCAATCTTACTATATTGTCCATCCTAAACGTGTTTTGTAGGCAGTTTCTATATCTACTGCATTTAGTGGTTATTGACTTTAAGTTTGCATACTCAATCAGGAATACCTACCAATGAGTGACCAAATTTTCAGATGCAAGCTCAATAGTTTTTGTGGTATTTTCATTAATGTAGAGTACCACTGCAGAATATTCCATCTACTGACCACAAGATTCCTTGATAAGTTATTAGGAAGAGTCCTCATCTATAGCATTAACTGCATTCTCATTCTTTCTTCTTTTTCTTCTTTTGAGTTGGATGGTGAATGGAACCCAGCTAACTCTAATTAAACTGAATTGAAGTATAACCATTCTTAAAAATAACTGTTATAAATCTCTTGTGGTTCACCTTGAGGTGACTTAACAATGAATACTGAACCAGTAACAATAAGAGCAAAGCTTAGAAGTAACTTCTGTTCTAAAGCACAACAACTCAGTAGACTAAATGATGCTTTTATAACATTTGTTACTAACTTATAGGAAATTAATAGCTGAATATATATCTGGGAACAGAGGAAGGGGGGATGAATGGTAAATAAAAGGAAATCTCTGAGAACTTTAATTTGCCTATGTTTACTTGGAAATCAATCCAAATGAAAAATAATAAATAGGGCTAAATCTCAAGGATCTAGTATGGTCAAGTACACATCAAATATTGGGGACAATGAGAAATAAAATGCATCCTCAATGGTAAAATTAAGCAGAGGTGTTTGCTAACATTTATTGAGCCTGATGTACAAAAGCAAATGAAAAATTGTGACGCCTTCCATTCAAACCATCAAGAGAGCTGCTTCCTGCTTCATCAGGATTAAGATGTCTGTTGAGAAAAAATTAAAGCAACTAGGGGATGTTATGCAAGAGGCGGTGTGTGTGTGTGTGTGTGTGTGTGTGTGTGTGTGTGTGTGTGTGTGTATGCACACGTGTTTGTGTCTGTCTGTGGGAATGAAACTTGGACTTATATATCTTCTGACAATCAAAACTCAGCATCTACTTCTGATTTCATCATCACTCCCCAATGGAGTTTAGATTTCAAGTCTCTATATTAACTTTTTATTGAATTTTAAATCAAGTCAAGTGTTTGCAACCTGACTAAATGTATTTGTGCAGAACTGTTTTAATGAACAGGAATAATCACAACTCATAGACATACTTATTTATTAAAGTGTTCAATAATCTTTCAGCTTTAGTAACAGTTTGGAGATGTATAGCTGACCAAATTTCCACCATTTATTTTCTTGTACAAACTTGCTTGTATGTCATTCTTTATTTGTCCAAAAGTCGCAGGAGTTACATATATGCATGTCCATAACAGACGGAACCATTATTCACCAAGTTTTTGCCCCATGCCAGTCTGTAATTGGAACTGGAAATATCAAAGGGAATGGATATGAAACTTGGCTTTAAGAAGCTTGCACTCTGTTGGAAGGATAGATATTTGAATAAGCAATTATAATACAAGTTGAAACAAGCTGCAGTAGAGTTGTTTGTAAGATATATTTTCGATCTTGGGGAAAGGGAAGTCTCAATCCACCTATGGAAGTCAGGAAATCCTTCCCAGTGCAGCTAGCAATTCAACTTGTTACAGAAGAGCAGGGACTCTGATCCCATCCAGAAATGTGGAGTTCTAAAGGGTTTGTTATTGCTAGGTTATGGAAGCAGCAAAACGGGGGACAGTCACATACTGTGAGGCTGAGGGACACACAAGAAAAGGCCAAATTATGATGTTAGTTGACAATCCAAAAGGTGGATTTTACCTTAAAGCTTTAAAAAATTTGGGTTGTGGCAATCACAGGGTGAGATTTTCAGTTAGATCAAAATGCAAGATGGACTGGGGAGAGTGATTAAGTACATTGATGGTGAGGATTTTAGAAAGTCCAGTTAGAAGAATTGAGTAATGTATTTGGATTTGGGAGATAAGGAAATCGAAGAACTCTAACTCGAGTCCCAGGTTTTTGGGATCAAATGAAAGTAATACCAAAGGAAGAAACATTGTTGACAGTGCCCCTAACTTCTAGCAAAAGAAAATAAAATTCTATTTCTAGAAAAATCACTCTCAATTTAGATAATCAAGATGCTCACAGGTTAGGTGTAAAACAAATAACTCGCAATCAAATATCAGCAAATGAAAGAATGCCACAGTGAATCAAAGTCAGTAAAAACAATAAGCAAAATTTAGAGACTCCAATGATATGGGGATTATAAAATACAAACTATTTCATTGAGTATATGAGATGTTTAAAGGATAGAAATTTCTTTAAAAATCTGAGCAAGCTCAAAATAAGATAAAATCATTGTATTAAAAACACAGTGAGTGACAAATAGCTGAATAAATATAATTATATAGAGAATTAGACCACAAAGGGTACTCAAAGGGTTGGTGGGATATAAAGAACACCCAGGAATGGGGCAGCCACTCAGGGCATTAGAGTCTGAGCAGGGTGAAGATGTCTTCATGTGGAAATGGCTTGACCTGGAGACTTAGATGCTTATCAAGGTGAAGAGAATTACCATGTGGGTGAGGGGGACAGAGGGTTGCCTGGTGTCTGGTGTTGGAGCCTAAATGAGGTGTGAAGAACACAGTGGAGGAGATGGTAGTGTCAGAGATGGGACATTGGTAACAAACGTGAAATTAAGTTTATAATTAAGTATATTGAAGGCAATGATGGTCAGGGTTCTTCCATTTAGAGAAAGGGGGTATCATTATGGAAAAGTGGAAAACTAAAATAAATCCTATGATATTGGAGTACTGGTATGAATGCATGTCTTTCCAACTCTAAACATGTAGAGAGAACTACATATTGATGTAAATGTGTATCTATCTACCTACCTAGATGTTTATTTACTACCTACTTATGCACATTCATACACATATTCCCTTACTCTGTCCATGGAGAGGACCAGGGGGCAGAGATACCACATTGTAATGAGCACATCTAACACGCAGATTGTGGCTCCTAAACATCATTCTCCACGGAAATAAACAAGTACTTTGCCTGGTCGGTGTGGCTCAGTTGCTTGTGTATCATCCCATGCACCCGGAGGTCACTGGTTAGATTCCCAGTCAGAGCATATGCCAGGGATTGTTGTCATGATTCCCAGTAGCTGGTGTGCAGGAGGCAGCAGATCTATGTTTCTCTCCCATTGACATTTCTAACTCTCCCTCTTCCTTCCTCTCTGAAATCAATAAAAACATATTTAGAAAAGAAGGAAGGAAGGAAGGAAGGAAGGAAGGAAGGAAGGAAGGAAGAAGTACTCCTTAGAGAAAAGGCTGATTTCTTCTGGGGTAATTATAATACATGATGATCTTAGAATATCTGTTTGTGGCAGAAAGAGGAGAATGCAAAAAATATAATGTGAGATCATGATCAAGGGACACAGACACCAGCTTTAAGGGGTTCCCACAGGCCAAATATAGGACTAATTGAACAACAAAATAAAAATAAAAATTAAAGCAACAGATTTTAACCCATTAAAAGAGGAAATATTAATCTATACTGAAAAAAGTAAATAAAATAAATGGAAGGTTTTATAAAGAGAGGACATTTATAAGTTTCAAATAACTTGCACAAAATACTTATTAATTAGAAAGGAAAAAAAATATTTTCACATCAGAGAAGCCTGGTAGCCATCACCTTAATCAAATGATCAAAATAATGGAAGAATTTGACATTGTACATCACTAAACCAAAATTAAATCTTTTAATATGCTTTTATTGATTTCAGAGAGGAAGAGAGAGGGAGAGAGATAGAAACAATGATGAGAGAGAATCATGGATGGGCTGACTCCTGCACGCCTCCTACTGGGCATTGAGCCTGCAACCCCAGCATATGGCCTAACCAGGAATCAAAACTTGAACACTCAATGACTGAGCAATCACCAGCCAGGCTAAACCACCACAGCATCTCTTTAGTGATATTTCTACCAAAGATGCATAAATTGAAGCAAATCATGAAAAAACAGTAGACAAACTTTGAAGGAACTTCTTCTTTAAACCTTTTGCTTTAAAGGGTGTTACTGGGACAACTGGTGAAACTCTAATGAGATTTGGAGATTAGAAGGAAGTAATAAAATAATGGTGGTATTTTGTTTGTTTGTTTGTTTTGTTTTTGATGGTTGCACCGCCCTTATGTAGAAGAATGTCTGTTTTTGTTTGTGGAAAGCAGGAACTGAAATATTCAGAAATAATGGGACATCAGATTGTCAGTTTACTCTCAAATGACTCCGGAAAAAAATGTTTAGTCTTCTGTATTTATAAACCTTTATGTAAACTTGAAATTGTATTAAAATGAAGTAAAACATTAATTAGATTTCTTGTTGAGTCTTTTTTTTTTTTTTTTTTTTTTTTTTTACTGTGGAGATTTCATAGTATTTATCGTGCTAATTTATGTTTTGCATTTCCAAGAAAGAAATATAGTATGCAGTATTTCCTTCTTTAAACAAAATATCTCATGGGAAATATAAGTATTTAAAAACAGGATGTTTTCATTAAAAATTATAAAGAAACATAATAAATATACCAAAATCTAATTGAATATTATAGCAATTAATTACTATTAGGTAAATAGTAGCAAATGTGATCAGGATTAATAGTCATTTAATTAAAACAGTTGTTTAAAAAATAAATTTATTAGAAATTAAGCGTATTAAATATTTTCTGAATTTTGTGTAAATTTTCATTAATTCAGCAATATTTTTATACAGGACACTTTTTAAAAAAATGGGGTATACTAATTAAATATCTGAATAGTCTTTTACACATGAGCTATCAAGCCCAGGCCAGGTGGCTCAGTTGGTTGGAGCATTGTGCCCTGCACCAGAAAGTGATGGACTCGATCCCAGTCAGGGCACACAACTAGGTTACAGGTATGATCCCCATCATGGAGTTTGCTGGAGGCAACCAATGGATGTTTCTCTCTCATATGTCTCTCTCGCTTTCTCTTTCTCTGTCTCTCTCTTTCTCTCTCTCCCCCTCTATTTCCCTCTCTCTAAAATCAATAAAAATATACCCTAGGGTAAAGATTAAAAAATAATAAGCTATATATGCATTTATGAGTATGTGTATAATCGTTTTAGAGTAAAATATATAATCATCAGGTTGCTCTCTATATTTCTATTTTTATGCTTTCTTTGGTCCATAATTTACAATTATTTGACCATAATTATTTTGATATAGATTTTGATATGTTTTCACTGGCTTTCTTTACAAATCAGTAAAGTTGGTTTTCCTGGAACAAGTTTTTCTCTATACATCACATTTTATAGCATCATGTAAAATTTCAATGCATTGTGGCATTAAAATAGCAAGTCAAGAAGATATCAACTGTAAGAGAACAGATACTGCAAGCCTTGGTGAGCAGCTGGGTGGGTGGAAGCACAGCTTGGCCAGGGGACTGGGAGCAAGCTGCAGACAAGCGTTCCTCCTCTCTGGCCTCAGGCAGCTGACTTCATGGAGGAAGGAGGGAATGTATGTTCATCCATCCAAACTGGCTGGCAGAGGTTTTTCTTGAGGGCAGGATCTGGGATTACTTTGTTCTCTTCCTGCTAATTTCAACTTGTTTGTTTATAATGACACTGATTTTATAATAGAAAGCATTTCTGAAAATACAATGAGTGATTTTATTGAAGGAACATATAAAACTTCCTGAAGCTTGGCTCCTTTTCTTTGGTCAGAGGCATTCTGAGAGGTCCAAAGCCTAGCATTGCATTGCATCATAACACAGCCTGTCCTGTCCATAAACATAAAATAATCCAATCATTTTTTCTTAAATCTGAGCTCTTAGTAATATAAAAATTGAATCAGAATGGTCAAATGACAGGCTTTGGTTTGCCTGACATTTACGCATCATATAGCCATAGAGATAATGTGGACATTTGTTCTTCAGAGAAATAACAAAGTGAAAGATTAAGTCCTTTTCACATCTTGAATGAAAAGAAACTCAGTGAGGGAGAGGTTAAGAAGCATCAGATTTCTTCAGAAGTATGTTCTTCTTTTGCCATGTGATGAATGTGCAAAGCAATAGATTTATTTATATATTTACATGCCAATATTAGAAAAATTTATTTGTAAACAACATATTAATGTATACATGTATATATAATATTTTTATCGATTTCTAGAATAAGAGGGAGGGTGAGGGAGAGAGTGAAAAACATCTATTTGAGAGAGAAACATAGATCAGCTCACCCCACCCCCAGCCACCAGAGATCCAGCCCACAGCCTGGTCCTGTGCCCTGACTGGAATGGAATTGGCAACCAACCTAGCCACACTGACCAGAACTAATAACTATATTTTTACAGAAAGCGTAGTAACTTGTACCTGGAGGCATTACTACATTCCCATCACCATTTTAGGAAGACTCATGTTCAATGTTTAGGAAGACATTTTGAAAGCATAGAATATAAAGCATTAAATGAGCCAAGGATGAGATGGTCCATTATTTTCTTTCAAATCTGAACAGCATTTATTTTTATTTCATCTTATTGAGGTTTTGGTTCTAGCTTGATTCGTTTACCTCAGTAGACTAGAGAAAAATAATCTACCTTCACAAATTTAATGCGATGCCTTTGTCTACACAGACAAGAACATATTTTAAATGCATTGGTGAGCGTGAAAGTATTGACGACTATCCAGGAGTTTCGGCTAAGCCTGAGAAAAACACTGCCCACAACTGTCATTCCTTAAGCCAACATGATAAAATATGAATGGCCTTTTCCACCAAGTTCATTTGAAACCTGTCTCTGCGTTTGCACTAATATTTGTGGATACCCATGGAAACACTTGTTAAGTTAGAGTCTAGAGGTTTTGTTTTGGCTTGTGCAAAGGCTTTCCTTTTGGCAGCCAGCATTCTGGTTTTTATTGTGACTCACACAGCCATAACAATGGGCTTCCAAATTGACCACCCATCCACTCAGCTGTCAAGTCTTAACATACTTTTCATTGATTCAAAACCAAAGAGTTTTCGAACAGTGGAGTTAAAAGTTTGACTGAAATGAATTTAATTTTAGTGGCAACTTTCCTAAGAGCATTTAAACCAAGCTGTCTCTTGTGCTTGAGCAAACCTCCGAATCCTAGTTCCCAATGAAGGAGCTCATTTACAAACTGGAGATGCTACAGGCCCTCCCAGACATAAGGAAAAGGATGAACTGTGTGCTCCCTACATGGGCTACATTCAATTAGAGCAATGTTTTTCTCAGGGTTATAATTGCATAGTAGGAGTTAAGAGGCTTAATTAGCCTTCTATCTCAGCAGAAAATGTACTTCTTTATCCTGATGGAAATGCTTCATTTTAAATTTATGATTAGAGATTGAGTTAGCTAAATAGTCCCTTATGTTTAAATATTGAATGCTCCTCGAAAGGCTAAGGGGCCTTATATGCCTTCATTCACCCACACTCAGCCTCCCCCTCTGCTACTAAGATCAGCTGTCCCTACCTCTAGGTCTTGCTACTCTTGTGTACTTAGTCCTCATTCCCCTACTTTGTGCCTGGAAATTTCTCCAACAGTTTCATCCCTTTTACCTGCATTATCAATTGTTCTGCCCTTTGCAAATTGATTCCATTATTATGCAAACAAATTTCTTCTATCAAAAACAAGACTTAACTATGCTTCCCTGTCCAACTATTGACCCATTTCTCTGCTCCCTTTTTGACAAAACTCAGTTGAAATAATAATAATTATTATGAAAAATATGCTTGCTGATTCTAATTATTTTTCTTTCATTTTTCCTTGAAATGACTCCAAACAGGCACACCAAAACATCTCTTATTTTAGTCACCTATTATTGCTAAGTATAGCGGCTTCTTTTGTCTTCACCTTCTAAGGCCCATCAACAGCTTTTGACCTTGTTGGTCACTCTCAGTTTCAAACACAGCAGTTAGAGTGAGCCTTTTAAAATCACAAAACCCCTCAAAGGGTCCCCATAATACTCAAGTAAAGACCAAAGTATTTTTAGTAGCCTACATGAGCCTGGATATTCTCCATATGCCTCTACCCCACCCCTGATCATCTGATTTCACCTCCTCTAATCCAACTATAGTGGCTTCCTTCCTCTTATTGGACCATGCAGGGCATCTTCCTACCTCAGGACCTTTGCACTTATGGCTTCTCTTGCCTAGAATACTTTCTCATTTTATATTCTCCTGACCTGTATCCTTGGTTATTTTACTAATTGTCACCCCAAAGCTGTTCCCCAACACTATTTAGAATTGCAACTCTACCTCCCAGAACTTTGTATTCCCCTCTCTTGCACTTACTCCCTTTAAATATACACAATATTTTATTTGTTCAGTTAATTGTCTATACCAGGGGTGGGAAAACTTTTTGACTCGAAGGCCACAATGGGTTCTTAAACTGGACCGGAGGGCCGGAACAAAAGCATGGATGGAGTGTTTGTGTGAACTAATATAAATTCAAAGTAAACATCATTACATAAAAGGGTACGGTCTTTTTTTTTTTAGTTTTATTCATTTCAAACGGGCCGATCCGGCCCGCGGGCCGTAGTTTGCCCACGGCTGGCACTCTATACTGTTCCACCAGAATATAAGCTCAATGAAGGCAGGAATTTCTACTAGTTATTTTTATCCTGTTGCATATTCAACATCTGGAATATTGGTAGTCACTCAATATTTGTTAAGTTAATGTGTAAACCTTGAATAAATTCTGAGTAAATTATACTGGAGTAGCATGAATTATGAAGAAACAGGAGAGTAGAAAGGCAGAAGACTAATTTCTTGTCCTATAGTAAGTGAAGAGACTAGTCCTCCGAACATCTCTAAAAGAGGCTACTTTTAAAGCTATGTAGTGGGATAGGGTTATGAAGGAGGTTTGGAGGGCACAAAACAACTTCTTTAAAGTTCTCCTGGACCTTAATAATACCTGCCAATGATATATTAAATCCAAGTGACCGTGAGTGAGAGAAGGGAAGTTTCTTCCTTTAAGGTAATTTTTTTTTCCTGCTGTTTTCCTTGGCTCCCAGCTCTCACTGATCTCTTCCCCACCCTGGAAGAGTTCAGTGCCACATGGACAAACTTTATTTTCCAGCCTCAGTCAGAAGCTACAACTTAAGTCCAAATCACAGGACAAAGCCCTAATGTAGTTGATGGTTATTAAACCAAGTTCCCTAACAAATTACTTTATTTTACTAGAGACTGATTAGGAAGAAGGAAATAATGACTCAGAGAAACAGGGAGATTTTCACTGGACCAATAAAGACTTTGACCAGATTTATGACATAAACAACAATATCCATCATTGATAGAGTGTTTATCACAACAGTTGTGTTACATCTATTATTTCTAATCTTAACAAGAATATTGCAAAGAATGGATATTAACACCTTATCTCACAAGGTCAATGATCCCTTGAAAATTAACTTGCCCCAAAATACTCAGAGGCTAAGTGGTGATATTAAAAATTCAAATCCCTGTTCAAATACCTGCAGGCCCATTCTGTTGTACAAAGCATGAATGGTTCCTTTTTTTTCTTCTTAAGGAATTATTTGGGGCAAAGGAATTCCAATCTCCAACACTGGCATATTAAAGGGATGCAGATATAAACCAAGGAAAGCAATTCCCAATGCTGTTTCTCTTTCAAGCTGGACATAAATTTAAAGCCAATTTAGTATGACCTGAAAAAGTTTTTAGATGATGTCTAAATGAGGACAGTGATAAAAGGCAGTGTGGAAATGGGTCGTTCTGGCATTACCTGTTAATTTTTCTCTATACCGAGAGAGAATGGCAAACTGCAAATGTTTCTTTAAATGTGAGAGCTGTATTGTTTGGGTGGGATAACATGTAGCCCTACAACAAAGGAGAAAAGTCATTTTCACTAGGTTTTATGTTTATTCTAATGCCATTTTTAAATTAATAAGATAATAGCTTAGCAAAAGAAATAATTAATCATGCTAAAATATTTAGAACCAAAAAGCAAAGGGAGACCCAAAAAAACACTTCCATTTCAGTTACAAGATAGTGCATATGGTAAGTTCTTTCCATTCACATGTTGCCAGCTGAAAATTAAATTGGTAATTGACAGTTGAGCTTGGTAGTAAGCAATATGGCACCCTATTTATTTCTGTAATTATTTTAGAACTTTTAAATTGTGGCTTCTATTTGAAAGGCCTTAGGACATAGTAAACACAGCCCAGATTACTGAGGGTTTATTGTTTGAGATGTTTTACTTAACTCCAAGTAATTTAATTCAAGTCAATAAATCTCAATGAAGATATATCAAATGGCCAATCCTGTGCCTGCTACATACTAGGCAACAGTGGAGATTTAAAAAAAAGTATGAGATAGAGTTATCACCACATTTAAAAAATCATTAGAAAGATCAGCAAGAGGGATCAGAAAATAAGAACTAGTATCTCCAAAAATAAAACAAAAAACCTTTGGTATTAAAAATGAAGTTTTTGGAGAAACACAGATTATGTTAAAAACATTATGTAAAATTGAAGACTAATTTGGTCTTCACCCATTCTATACTTTCTGGAAATATTAAAGGAGGCATGTCTAATTTAAAAAAAATGAAACTAAAGATTCCTTAATAACACTCTGCTTCACTTGATTGCTTGGGAAAAAATAAAGTTATTGAATTATTGTCGTGTTATATTCAAGAATGGAAGAAAGGGCAACACTTTTATAAAACGATCCCCTACAGATCAGCAGACCTTTTCTGAGGGTGATAGCAAGTGTTCTAGGCTTTGTGGCCGTATTCAACTCTGCCATGTGTGTTCCAATAAAATGCTGTTTGTGGACACTGAAATTTGAATTTCCTGTAATTTTCACGTGTCACAAAATATTACTGCTTTTATTTTTTCAACCATTTAAAATGTAAAACCATACTTAAAAAAATGGTATGCAAAAGCAGGTGCCTGTCACTCTGATATAACCTGCTTTTCTGATTTAAATCACAAAACAGCCATCGTGTTTGTACACACATAAACTGTTCCTCAGGGAGAATACGATTGTAACTAACCATGCAGTGCTTCTGTGCCAAACATTGTTCAGTATATTTACTAACCTTCATAAGCACATTCCCGTCAGTTAGGAATGTTACTCGAATTTTGTAAAGAAGGAAACCAAGGCAGAGAGGCTGAATGACTTGCTCAGGGTAACACCTTATTTAAATGGCAGGGCTGGGATCAAACCTAGCACCTGTGCTCTTGGCCACTGCTTGGATGGTGTTGGGCTAGGTTACCAGCTACAGAACAGGAAATTGGGAACTATTTGTATTTAAACTTCTTAAAATTCAGAAGAATGATGTAAAGGTAAATGCAAACTGTTCAAAGTTAGATTTTTTTTTTTTTTTTTTTTTTTTTTTTTTTTTTTTTTTTTTTTTTTTTTACAACTAGAGTATTTGAGATATGAAGTGTTATAGTTTAGGGGGAAAAAAGAATATTTGTGACTAAATGCATTGCTGATTCCTGTTGAAAACACCTACATGTTTTCCTTGGGTTATGCAGTTCTAAGTGTCTGGGAGAGGTTTTTCATTTGACATCCTGATATCAGAAAAACTTCACCTAAAAACACACCAGGAAATTGAGTATTTATTTTAGTATGACTCATCCCTTACATTGCTTCTTTTCTATTTAAGAACTGTTCATACTTAAATTATGCACAATCTGTTTTAATTATTTGTATTTGTTTTTAATGCAGTGTGAAAAAACTAATAAAACTGATATTCATTTCCCAAACGCCCTTCCTGAAAAGATTTAGCACATCTCTCAAGAATTGAATTATATATCTATTTGTACATGGACAGGGTTGGGGGCAAGAATATCAATTTGGTAATTACATCACCACTGTTTATATAGTATTATGTAATTTCTTGTGAGATTAATCCATTAAATGAAGTGTATTTTAATATAATGGGCTTGATAGATTAAAATAGTTTATTTTCCTTAATGTGACTAATTTAAACAGTTCATTTGCAGAGATATGCTCATTATTTTTCAAATCTTCATAATATTTTTATAATGCTATTATGTTTATTCTTTTAGAGAATTACACTCATTACCTTCCATAATTACCCACACAATATTTGCATATATTAGATATGTGTGTGCTTGTGTTTATCGTAACTATTATAAAATGGCCAGATTTGTGATTATAAGCCCAAATCCAGAGAGTATATGGCCTCTTTACCTATTTTTCTTAAAGTTTTGATCAAAGCATTTATTATGTACCCATATAAGGAGATGCAAATAATACATTTTTTAAATTTTTATTGAATATATTGTAGTAACATATATATATAAAAGCCTAATATGGAAATTGTCCCCTTGGGAGTTCAACTGGGAGACTGGGAGTTTGATCACTCGCTATGATGTGCGCTGACCCCCAGGGGGCAGCACGGAATGAAGGGAGGCCCTGGTCGGCAGCTGGAAGGAAGGCCCTGGCCAGCAGCCTGAAGGCCCCAATTGGCCCTGATCGCTGGCCAGGCCTAGGGACCCTACCCGTGCATGATTTTCATGCACCAGGCCTCTAAGTAGTTAATAAAATTATACAGGTTTCAAGTGTACAGTTCTACAATATATCATCTGTATATTGTATTGTGTGTTCACCACCCAAAGTTTAGTCTTCTTCTGTTGCCATTTATCCCCCTTTTATCCTCTTTTACCTCCTCCCACCTCCCCTTCCCTCTGGTAATCATCTTACTGTTATCTGTGTCGATGAGGTATTTTTTTTTTCTTAATCCCTTCACCTTTTTCACCCAGCCTTTCAAATGGCCTCCCCTCTAAGAGCTGTCAGCCCGTTCTCTGTATCTAAGAGTCTGTCTCTATTTTGTTAGCATATTTTGTTCATTAGATTTCACATATAAGGGAAATCATATAGTATATGTCTTTCTCTGGCTGGCTTATTTCATTTAGCATAATGCTCTCCAGGTCCATCCACGATGTTGCAAAGGTTAAGATTTTCTTCCTTTTTTAAGACCAAGTAGTATTCCATTGTGTAAATGTGAAACAGCTTATTACCCACTCCTCTACTGATGGGCACTTGGGCTGCTTCCAAATCTTGGCTATTGTAAATAACACTGCAATGAACATAGGGGTGCATATATTCTTTTGAATTAGTGTTTTAGTTTTCTTCAGCTATTTTTGTAGTAGAATTGTTGAGTCATAGGCAGTTCCATTTTTTAACTTTTAGTGCTTTTATTCAATCTTCCTTCATCTAGGTCTTTCAGATAATCACAGGGAAATGTAAATAAAACAATTCACAGTAATCTGTATAAGGTCTTTCCTACTAGAACATGTATCTTTAGCTAGAGATTTTCTACTGTCCCACTGAAGTAATTAAAAACGCATCTCTGATCTTTAAATGCTATTATTTAAGTTCCAGTTGAAGAGAAGAGGGATAAAAATTAAACTGTGAATGAAAGCCAGTACGCAAATGTAGACTGGAATTCTGTCTGAATATCAGCTTGGGAGAAAATAACGACAATTTAAAAAGTCATATACGGAGCAGAACCGACCGAGGACAGATTAACTGAGTAACATTAGCAGGGATAGCATGACCTGAAAAGCTTCTCCTGGAGACACCCAGAGTGAGTGGGTTCGCCGGGTAAACAATTCCATTCCAATAAAATACTTTATCAGACAACAGCTACATATGTGGCATGATCACTCTGCAAAGAAGAGTAATATGCTCAAATCATTTTTTAAAATACTGATTACTTGTCCAAGGTTGGTTCTCTCAACAATAGCTTGTGGCATCCATCTTGGTAATCGACCAGAGAACAGATGGTATTTTTGAAGGACAGACTCAAATTAAACCACTATGTTCAGAAGAAAATCAACTGTATTCCTCTGTTATCATGAACATGGTGAAAACATTTGTGATTTTATGGTTTTTAAGTAGATGTGATCTTGACAGCAGTAGTTGGCTTACTGAAACAACCAACCATAAAAATTATCTTTCCTTTTCAGATTATATCATTTACTTTAAAAGTAAGCATAACTAGAATATAGGACAGTATCATCGGGCAATGTAATATCTTAGGGTGTTGATTCCTAATGTTATATTAAGCTAAAAATCATATAGAGCTGCTGTTCTCCAGGTTTTGGACATATTACCTTAAATGAGCTTCATTTTTTATTTAGGGGCCCGTTTTTCAAGTGGGATTTTAACACAATGTCTGAAATTTCAAATTTTGCATTGAGAAAAAGTTTTACTACCAAGTTGGAAGTGTATCAGGTTATGCCCTGTTATACTAATGTGGGGCTACACTATTCTGCTTTGTAAGTTGCATTTCTTCATTGAACTAATATAGTGAATATTTTTTCAGTCATTTTTCAGGCAGTGCCAAATATAGCTAATGGCTGCATTGAATCCCATCATATGAATACTACTGACTGTTGGATTCTGTTTTCTCATATCTTAGAACTTCTGTCGATGAGCCAGTACCACCCCCCCCACCTCTAGGTTCTCTCATTTAATCAAAGGCTGGAAGTCTGGGAACTGTTTCCTAGAATCCCTGAGACGTTTCCACATTAGCCTCTGCCAATGAGGCTTTTGAGCAAAATTTAGAAGATGGAGAATGGAAGCTGTTGTTTATACAACACCCCACCCCCCCAACCCCCAATCTACAGTTTTGCTTGCTGTGGTTTCACTTATTTGCAGTCAGCCAAGGTCAAAATATATTAGATGGAAAATTCCAGAAATAAACAGTTCATGAGCTTTACATTTGGCACTGTTCTGAGTAGGGTGATGCAATCTCGCACACCCAGTTCCTTCCCGCCTGGAATGTGCACCATCCCTTTGTCCAGCATCTCCCTGTTGCATACACGACCCACACAGTCAATACCTGGGCTTTCTCATTGTCCGTTGTGGGACCACAGTGCTTGTGTTCCAGTCACCCTCATTTTCCTTAATAATGGCCCCAACGTGAAAAAGCAGTGATGCTGACAATTTGGATATTCCAAAGAGAAACCATAAAGTGTATTGCTATATAAGAAAAACATTAGTATACATAAGGTTCAATACTGTCTGCAGTTTCAGGCATCCACTGGGGGTCTTGGAACATATGGCACTCCAAAGGTAAAAGGGGACTCTCTACTGAGAATGTGTGTGATAAAAATAAGAGATCCCTGAAGGAACCCAAAGAATTGTTCAGAAAAGAGAAAAGGCTCTGACCCAGAAACACAGTTGCACATCATGCCTGATGACAGAAGTCATATTAGAGTAGTCTTTGTTCTCTAATGAATGTCAACATCCCTTTGGAATATCAGGCTTTAAGTCAGAGTTGTGGACCTTTTAAGTCCATCTTCACTTTCCTAAAATATGTAAATATCAAAACACTAACATAACCCTCAGCTGACAATACTTCAATCATTCAATTGAACATATTTCAGCCAGCTACTCAAGAGTTTTTGGAGCCTGATATTTTATCAATTTACAAACAAAGAGTCTTTTTAACTTCCACCCTACTAATGTGGAATTATATTATTTTATTGGGAATGTTGTATTGATGTCCATTTTAACCAAACACCCATAAGTTCCTATACAGACCTTTCCCCACACACAGAGGATGTGCCTGTTGGGAGTTAATCTCCATGAGTCTGCTGTGTTTCTGCCCATCCTATGGACAGAGCCCTGACCATCCTTTGTTCTGGACGTGGTGTTCCAGTAAACAGCCATGGAAGAGGGGGTTGTGGCATCTGCATAGGTAGAGTGCATGTGTGTCTGCTGCCCCCTCTGGGCAGGTGTGGGCTAGGTTGGCTGTCCTTAATAGAAGACTAGAGTTTCCTGAGCTTGGAATTCCTCTACTGACATAGAAGGTCATCCTCTGGCCCTCCTGGCACAACCCTGTGGCAATCAGGGCTCAGGGAACCCGTGGAAATGCTGATCCTCTGGCCACTGCTATTGCTGTGAGTAATAAGCAGTCCTTTGCCTTTGGCTGGAAAGCCATGTCTCCCGCCAGCATCCATGGAACCATGGCAGGCTACCTTGTCAGCTTGCATGCAGGGTACAAAACCAGCCCCTCCCCTTCCCCCAAGGTTCTTGGCACTGTCTGTAAATCTGACCTGGCATTTAAATCTGTTTTCTGCTTTCTTCTTGAGAACTGGTGTGACTGAGGGTCACACTGGAAGTAAAATAGTATATTGATGCCAGAGGGGGAGAAAAGGGGGGCATAAGAAGTCATAAGAAAGGGCTCCAGAGAAAGAGAGAGAGAGAGAGAGAGAGAGAGAGAGAGAGAGAGAGAGAGACAGACAGACAGACAGACACACGGGATGGGGACTTAGAAAACCAACTCAATCTGCTTCACAATGCGCCTGGGGCCCACCTGCTGCCATCCCACAATCTCTGGCATTGATCTCCTTGTAAGCATAAACAAACTCTGTTGGCGTTTGTTTATATTAATTATCACACAAATCCACTCCTTCAAATGAAAATGAGACAACCATCTGTACCTAATTCCACATTTTCTGAGATGATGAAACTGAATTTTTAAAAAATAGAGAATTTGGAACTGTTTTCTAAAATCTCAGAAGCAGTCAGTCTTTCCTAGACCTCAATAGATTCTCCTCTTCCCTCCAGGAAGCATGCCAGAGTAATTGTAACAGACACACTTCATTTCTCTAAAGACTCTGAGCACTCATCCACAATCTCCAAGGAACTCATTTTGCTAGCAGTGAAACAACAGTCTTAAAAAAATACTCTAATCAATAAAAACTTTAGAAATGGCTCTAGTTGAACAAAAGCACGTGATGTACAAAATAATCCACTTAAAAGTCAGCAGGAGATAGTTATGTGTTTGAATAAATACTGAATGAGTTTGAAATAGCATACTATTTCAGCTTGATAGTGTATCACCTGAAAATAAAAGTTGTACTTTTTAAAAAAAATCCTCACCTGGGGATATATTTTTATTGATTTTTATGGGGAGAGGAAAGGAGAGAGAAAGAGAAACACAAATTGATTGCGCGCCCCCTCCCCCACCCCCCATAACACACACACTCCTATATGCCAGGGATCGAACCTGCAACCTTTTGATGTACCAGATGATGCTCAACCAACTGAGCAACCCGGCCAGAGCTTACATTTCTTAATGTCTACATTTGAGCTGAATTTATTTTTATGGAACTACATGCTCTGGGGTTTTAATACTCTTAATTATAGAGATGCACAGTGCTTATTCTGTAAGGAAAAGTTTATTTGACCTTATCTCATGGCAAGATGCTAAACCTTGATCAGTTAGCCATGGTGCAACATTCCAGACCATTGATCTTTCTGTGTAAATTCTGGCTCAGTTCTGGCTAACCAGCACCACTCATTTATTTCTTCATTTCAACGTTAAAATCTTCCAAACCTGTATTATTGTGGTTTTGTGTAGCAGGATGGCCATTGGAATGAGTCTAAAGGAGTCTTTCCTTGATGAATAAGGATGGCTCAGGGTCTTATGCTCATTATTCATATCACCAATTATCACTGGAAACTACTATATGTGTATGCAGTATAGGGCATTGGCTAGCATCTGAGTGAGAGTCCAGAAAATAAACTTATGCAGAAGCCTTGTATACTGGTATTTTTGGGTAGGCCATATTTTACTTAATTTTTTTTTAGATGGTGTTAAAGTATTTTATATACTCTATTTTATGAATGGATTTTAAAACATAAAATGTTACAAGTAAATTCGATTATAAAATAGATTTTATGAGTAGGTTTTAAGAATAGTTTTCCATTTCCCTTTAAGTAATTATTAAGTTTATATAAGTATTTTTAAAAAATAATGTATTTTAAAAAATATTTAGTCATAAATACTGTATTTTCCAGTTTTGAGGTATCTTTTGTTTGTCTTTTAAAATAATAAAAGCCATTTGAAAAAGTCTTCAAAGAATTCAAAGTTTGGGGCTCAAACTTTATTTTTGACCATTTTAAAGAAAGCCAATAACTGAAAGAACACTGAATTACCTCAAGAACTTAGGAAATAATATATATTTTGATAAGATTATTTTAGAAACTAATGTGGTGGTATTAAAGTGAACGTTATAATAGTCTTTAAAATTGTTTCAATGTTAAGAGGAATGGGACAAAATATGTTCAGTACCAAAATCTCTTAATGCAACAAGTTTTCTATGCCATGTTGGGTATTATTGGATATTCTAAATGTTCATGGACAATTCTTCCACGGTTAACCAACAGCATTAGGTGAGGGTGAACAGCATGCTTCTGGGCTGTTTTTCCACTCCGCTGTCATTGTGCAGCGGTGATATTGATCATAGAGTCACTGGCAATAACACAACAGGAGATGAGCCTGAGCTTCACACTTTTCTGCCGGGTCCAGAGCCTCACAGTGGCACTGTCCTGCCTACTTCCAGCTGCAGGGTCTCTGCCTCATTCGGTACTTGGTCCCCTTCTGTAATTTGTGATGCTGTGGGAAAGTGACAGAGGAAGCTGCCTTTGCTTGTAGCTGGAGGGGTGGCAGGTTCCAGATGACTGATTCTCAAGTGGGCATGAAAGACTGTCAGGTGCTTAAGAAGGTTTATGCCTTTGTATTCAGGCAGGGGCACCTATTTGCACACTCCACTCCAACAAGAGATTTAGACTGAAGACGGCCTTGCATTTAGCACAGCGTTCCTTCATCCCGAGGGCTCGAATGCTTTCGATCATGCTAATTCATCCTCTGGACAGGTCGGTGGTGCAGGTGGAAGTCTCTGTTGTTCTTTTATTTTTCCTTACAAAGGTAGAAAAAGAAAAGATAAGCCTAGCTAACAGCTTACTCATAGCAAGTTCAGCACGTATTTGTTGGGTGGGCCTGACGCTGTCTACGGGAGAATTTCCTGCAACATCGTTGTTTTAATTTGAATAGGCAGCTGTCATTTCAAATATGGGCGATTTAAAAATAAGTGTGTTCCTTCACTTGGGTCACCATAACAAAGTACCACAGACTGGATGGCTTAAACGAGTGAACTCCATTTTCTCGCAATTCTTGAGGTGAGAAGTCAGAGAGAAAGGTTTCAGCAGGGTTGAATTCTTCTGAGGTGTCTCTCCTTGTCTTGTACATGGCCGTCTTCTCCTATGACTCCACATGGTCCTCCCTCCTTTTTATAAAAAATAAGGACTCTGATCTTAACAGATTGGGGCTCTCCTGCATGGCCTCATTTTAACTTGACTACCTCTTTAAAGACTCACCAGTTTTTGTAAGGTTTTAAAGAAAAAAAGCACACATAAATATCCTTGTATATCATGAGTAATCATCATCGTCATCTTCGTCGTCATCATTATCAGAACAACAATAATTTTTATTGTCACACAGCGAAGAAGCCAGGTTCTTTCAACCCAAGCTGTCCCACTACCTACCATCACTTGTCAGTACTTTTCCAATACATCAATGATATGATTGGCAGACTGAGAAAATACCAATCCTGTTTACTCAATAATCCTTCACTAGCCCTGAGTAAGACCAGTAGGATGAGTCCACTTCAGTCAAACAGAGCTAGAGAAAAGATTAGCAATCTGTAAATCACTACTCTATTCCCAGCTTTATTTACCCCTATATTATTTGGTAGCACTAAAATCAACCAAAATGCATAATTCCTCAAAATGCAAAATGACACTGATTATAACAAGTAGGTTGAAAAGCAAACATAATAAGAGAAAAGGGAGAGACCAGGTGCCCTGAGGCACTTGGCAGGTAAGGTGAAGGGAAGCTCAGGCTGTGGTGTGATCCATTAATAAAAAGATGGAATGTACTAGAGCTGTGGTTCTCCAATGTTAGCCTGCTCCAGACCCACCTGCAGGGCTGCTTACAACACGGGTCACTGGGCTCCAACCCAGACTTTTTGATACAGTTGGTCTGGGGCTGAGCCCTGGGATCTGGTATTTGTAACAAGTTTGCAGGTGATGCTGATGTTGCTGGTCAGAGGACCACTCTGAGAACTGCCAGGTTAGAATACAGGAGAAGAAAGGTGAGACTTTTAGGAGAAAGAGGGATCATCAATCCCTGAGCAAGATTTCTGTGACCAGGGATAAAAACTAAAGAGAAGGAGTAATCTTGAGAAAGACAAGGATCTGTCTTCCTGGGAGACGGGAGGCACTGACCCGTGGGAAAAGGAAGCTGAGAGCTGGGATTTCACCAGGAGGCAGAGGGGATTGTCACCAAGCCCTGGGGAAAGCTGTAACAGGGAAGGGGCTGGCATTCTTTTGTGCTTTGACCAGGATAGAGAATGTCGCTGAGACCAAAGTACCCTTTTCTTCCAATTAAACAGTCATTTCCTGATTAATAGATAAGTATGAAACACCCGTTCAGAAAGTGTGGGCCATTTGCAGATTATTGTTTTTGTATCTTATAATCATGTTTAGACCTCAAACAACATATGGCTCTTCCCCCCCCAAAAAATGTCAGCACACATGTGCCTCAGTTGAGCTTACTAATAGGCAGGAACAGGATCCTGTGAAATAAAATTCAGCTTTTCTTTTTTAAAAGGAGGTTCTCCCATGTGCTTGTTACCTTGTTTATACTTTTTTATAACGGCTGCAGTGTTGTTTAGATGGGGTTAAGAGTGTGTAGCATCTGGCAAATTTTGAATTCCTGGAGGGTTTGGAGACTTGTGGGTCTTGTGAAAAAGCTGGCTAGGAATATAAAGGCAAAAAAATAAAATGAAATGAAGAAATAGAAAACCTAGAGCTAACTGGATTGTTCTTTTCCCCTCCAGAAACAGTATTTTTCACTGTCACATATAAATGTCTTCTGTAAAGTACACCAGGCAGACCTCCGGGAAACCAAATTGCTTGGCAGAGTTGCCGGAGGCCTTGCACTAAAATTGTGGGTCACACCACAGGCTTCAGAATAGTGGTCCATGGCCTCCATTCCTGTCCTCTGAGCAGAGCTCAAGGATTCCTGGGCCTCCCCTCTCAAGGTGGGCTCATGACCTTTGGCCCCTTCAGAGGACCTGTTATTACTCCTCAGGATTTGTTCTGTCTTGTATACCCATAAATGTGGGACTTGACTTTAATTTTAATCCAAACTTTATGGAAATCAGTCTTGCTCCCTGAGTTAAATTTAATTTGGGCTATACTGAAAAAATACTGCATTAAGTTTTAGGGGCCTGTCACTTTCTACCTGTGCTGCCTCTGGCGATCCATTCACCTTCCCCAGGCTTTGGTTTCCATAAAATCCAAGGGGGAAAAAGATGATTTCTGAGGGCCTCCCCGACCTGGGCTCTCTATTTCTAGAATGCACAGAGTGAGTCATGTTATATCCCTTTTTCCTTCCCCTTTTTTTCTTTCTCATTTAGAACATTACATTTGATATGTCTATCTGTACATCTTCCAGGTTAGAGTCCTATACTTTTTTCCCCTTATAATTTGATTTTAGTCCTTTAGAAATCATAATGGGCTTACACCAAGAAAGGAATAATACTCATCCCAAGTATTATATATCACAACCATTTTTCTGTCTTCCGAGGGCAGTTTAGTTAACATTTTCCATATCTCCCTCACAAATTCCCTGTAACATTATACATTTTATGTCCGTATAATGTTACAGGGAATTTGATCTGGCTAACAGTGACACAGTTTAATGCTTCATAAACTCTCCAGTTTGCCAGGCAACTGAATGCTGCAAACCAAATGACAAGGTGATGGGCACAGCATTACTTGTGGTGATTGATGTAAATGGATTATACTTAATATTTTTTTTCTTCAGGAATTGTCATGACTAGAGTGCATATCAATATGCTCAGTCCTAAAGCCAACACTACTATAAGGCTGATGTCACATTCAGTGTTCACTGCTTTGGAAATGATAAGATGATGATATGTGATTATGACCCATAGGACAATTGATAAAAATTACTTGCATTGCCATTCTCAGAATCAGAATATTGTAATACACTCTATTCACAAAGAAACTTTCTCTCCTTTCACAGTATAGCTCTAGGACCACAACAACATATGAATGCTCTTACTGTGGTTTTCTATTTTACTTGATGAGCACATCAAGAAACCGGTTGTTATATTTGATTTGGGCATATCAGTTTCCCAAGAACTTATTCTGAACCACTAATTGAAATAAGTTATATAAGTAATGAGTGACTCCTTTACATTATTTTATATCATGATATAAGTAGGAAGACAAATCCCTCCTCCTTTTTCTTGAACCATAATGAATGACCACAATAAAAAGTTCTTTTTTTAAAATATATTTTTATTGATTCAGAGAGGAAGGGAGAGGGAGAGACAGAAACATCGATGATGAGAGAGAATCATTGATCGGCTGCCTCCTGCACCCCCCACACCTCACTGGGGATCAAGCCCAAAACCAGGTATTTGCCCTTGACTGGAATCATACCTGGGACCCTTCAGGCTGCAGGCCAATGCTCTATCCACCGAGCCAAACCAGCCAGGGCAATAAAATGTTCTTTTTGTATCTAGCACACTATTTTGGATATTGAACCTTGCTACTCATTTCTTTTACTGTGCAGGGTTTTTAGTTTTATATAATCTGATTTTGTTGCTTGTGCTTTAGTTGTCATATCCAAAAATTTACTGCCAAAGCCATGTCCAGGAGCTTTTTCCCCCCCATTTTTCTTTTAGGAGTCTAATGGTCTCATATCTTATATAAGTCTTTAATATATTTGAGTTAATTTTTGTGAGCAGTGTAAATTGTGGTCTAGTTTCATTCTGTTACATGTGAATATCCAATTTTCCCAGCACTATTTATTAAAGAGACTATCTTTTCTCCATTGAGTAATCTTGACTCCCTTGTTGAATATTAGTCGAGCATATAAGCATGGATTTCCTTCTGGGCTCTCAATTCGGTGCCATTGGTCTTTTTGCCTGTTTTTATGCCAGTTCCAAAGTACTTTGATTATAAACTATCTATATAAAAGCCTAAGCGACCATCACAACCGAACGAACGACCAAACAGGCTGCATGGGGCGACCAGGCTGGCAGGGGGGTTAGTGAGGGGTGACCATACGACTGAGCAGCAGGCTGCATGGGGCGAACAGGCAGGCAGGGGGGTTAGTGAGGGGTGACCATACGACTGAGCAGCAGGCTGCATGGGGCGAACAGGCTGGCAGGGGGGTTAGTGAGGGGTGACCATACGACTGAGCAGCAGGCTGCGTGGGGCGAACAGGCTGGCAGGGGGGTTAGTGAGGGGTGACCATACGACTGAGCAGCAGGCTGCGTGGGGCGAACAGGCAGGCAGGGGGGTTAGTGAGGGGTGACCATACGACTGAGCAGCAGGCTGCGTGGGGCGAACAGGCAGGCAGGGGGGTTAGTGAGGGGTGACCATACGACTGAGCAGCAGGCTGCGTGGGGCGAACAGGCTGGCAGGGGGGTTAGTGAGGGGTGACCATACGACTGAGCAGCAGGCTGCGTGGGGCGAACAGGCAGGCAGGGGGGTTAGGGAGGGGTGACCATACGACTGAGCAGCAGGCTGCATGGGGCGAACAGGCAGGCAGGGGGGTTAGTGAGGGGTGACCATACGACTGAGCAGCAGGATGCATGGGGCGAACAGGCAGGCAGGGGGGTTAGTGAGGGATGACCTAACGACCAAGCAGCAGGCTGCATGGGGCGACCAGGCCAGTTGGTGGGGAGGGAAGTTGGGGGCGATCAGGCTGTCAGGCAGAGGCAGTTTGGGGTGATCAGGCTGGCAGGCAGGTGAGCGGTTAGGAGCCAGTGGTCCAGGATTGTGAGAGGGATGTCTGACTGCCGGTTTAGAACCAGGGATCGGGCCTAAACCGGCAGTTGGACATCCCCCGAAAGGTCCTGGATTGGAGAGGGTGCAGGCTGGGCTGAGGGGACCCTCTCCCCCCCGCAACCCGCCTGCACAAATTTCATACACTGGGCCTCTAGTAGCTTTGTAATACAGCTTGAAATTAGTAAGTGTGATGCTCGTCCACTTGTTCTTCTTTCTCAGGATTACTTTGGCTCTTTGGGATCTTTTACAGGTCCATGTATATTTTAGGAGTGTTTCTTTTTTCCTACTAATATAAAAATGCTTTTAACAATATTAGTTCTCTAATCATGAATATGGAGTCCCTTTTCAGTTATTTGTGTCTTCCTTCTTTCTTTTATCCATGTTTTGTAGTTTTCAGTATAGAGATCTTTCACCTCCTTGGTTGAATTTATTCATGATTATTTTATTGTTTTGGATGCTTTTGGAAATAAGATCTTTCTTTTTTCTTTCTTTTTTCGAAAAGTCATTGCTAGTGCACAGAAAAAATACTTATTTTGGTATGTAATTTTGTATCCTGAAACTTAACTGAATGTGTTGACTAAATCTAACAAAATTTTGGTGGAGTCTTTAGGATTTTTAATATATAAATCATATATATTTATATCTAATATATAAATCATATATATTTAAATCATATCTATTCTGCAAATAGAGACAATTTTACTTCTTCATTTCTAATTTTGATTTGTTTACTTTTTTTTCTTATCTGATTACTCTGGCTAGGACTTCCAGTACTGTGTTAAATAAAGTAGTGAGAGTGGGTACCCTTGTCTTGTTCCTCCTCTTAAAGAAAAAGCTTTCAACCTTTCACCATTGAATTAATTTTTGTGAGTGATGTTATACCATTGAGTATAATATTATCTATGAGTTTGAAATCTATGATCTTTCTCTTTTCTGCTCTAATTTTATTATTTCCTTTCTTCTGATACCTTTGGGTTTTATTTATTCTTCTTTATCCAGTCCATTAAGGTATAGAGTTAATTGCTTGAGATATTTCTTGTTTCTTAATCTTGCCTGTTTATTGCTATGAATCTCCCTCTAAGAACTGCTTTTGCTGCATCCTTGAAGTTTTCATATGTTGCATTGCTATTTTTGTATGTCTCAAGGTACATTTTTATTTTACCTTCAATTTCCTCTTTACCCATTGGTTATTCAAGAAAAATTTTATTTAGGATGCACTGGATGCTAAGCAAGTGGACCTTAGATATCTTCTTATTTAATTCTTATTACTAAGCACTTCAATATAGGTATCATATCCATTTTTTAAAATGATAAAGTCTAAGGAAGGTTAATTAATTTGTCCAAGGTCATTGTCTTGGTAACAGTATCCCTAGTCCAAACTCTCTGTGGAACTATTTTCAGTACCAGCCCTTACCTCCACGACCACACAACACAAAACTTTCTCTTTGTAAAAAAGCTTCTGTTCTTTGACTCAAGTACTAAAATAGTTATAAATTGTTTGCATTAGGTACAAAAAACCTGTTTAATGCACCAGGATTAATTTGTCATATTATATAAGTATGTACATGGCTTTAATGATATTACTGAAGAAAAATAGTGGGTCACTTGCATTTAGAAAGCCAAGTTCTGAATTCTGATCACTTTTAATACATCTAGGCAGCCAATTCCAATTGCCAGGCCAAACTTAGTAAGATCCAAGAATAAACCAATACGGCTGCATGAGGGGGAAGGAACAACGAGATAGCCCACAGCAACAGGATATACTGCTATTCTCTGTAGCTGATATTGTATCTGATGAAACCACTGGGAGATGGTCTCCTTTTGAACCACAAAGGGATTTTGTACCTGAAGTCCCCACCCTTTCCGCACATATTCCCCCAGGGTAGGCTGTCTTCAATCTGCTCCAGTCTTTTTATTATTTTCCTGGTCTCTGCCTTAAAGAGTCTTTCACTATAATTTGTACATTTTTCATGGTCCATAAATATGTCAGATGGGCATCAGCCTCAATTCTGAGACTTTCTAATCTGCATCAGATATGACACTTTGGTTTTAAGCAAGAGAAAATTCATATCCAGCTAGTTAAATAGTAAAGGGCTCAGGTACTGGAAAACTCAGGAAAGGGGAAGCTCCAGGAGTGACCTAGAGTCTCTAGAGACACACTGACCCCCTCCTTTTAGTCACAAGGTGGAAGGGAGGTGATTCTTATGCATCTTTGAGTAGCTCACATTTGTCTCTGAGATGAAGAATGGAGGAACTATAGGACCCAAGCACATTCCTCAGGAACTCAGGTTTATCAATATTCATATTTGAAGTTTAGTCACTATTTTACCCTATAATTATCTAAATGATAATTAAATATCCTTACCTTAGTTTCTTGCAATAGATGACATTTCTGTGAAGGATTTGAAGTTTACAGTTTTATAAAAGGCCCACAAGTTCTCCTTAATGTATAGTAGATACAATGCATCACTGATAATTACTGTCAGATATTGACTCTCTGTTTGGCTTGATATGGGGTTACTAATTAATATAATAGCCATTTACTTACTGGGAAAATACCACTATACCATTATGGAGTTTTGTCCTGTTTTCATTTGGAATACATTTTGACTGTCACTTGCTTTTGTTTCTATGTATATTAGGTATTTCCATTACATTTCCCAGTTTTGAAAGAGCAATCTAATATAGAAGGTGTCCTATGAGGCCTAGTGGCACAATGTCCCTTGGACATCTGAGCCAGGTGTTCCTGGGGTATTCGCTGTGTTGGTTGTGTGCCCTCCTATTGTAGTTGGGCTGCAATGCTGCAAGGATATTGGCAGGTGGGTTTGAGCCTCAAGCAGAATGGCTGTGAGGACTGGCTGCAATTACAGCAGAAGAGCTGTTGTATGGGGGAGCAGGAGTCACTTCAGTAAGGTTCTCCTGTTGGCTGAGCTGACCTTCAGGTGAGTTTGTTGTGGAGCTGCTTGGGTGGAGCTCTGGGTAGAACTTGGGTTGAGGCTGGCTGAGGTGTTGTGGGTCTGGAGCCTCTTGAGAGGGGCCTCAGTGTGGGCCAAGTCTTGACCTGGCTTGTTAAATTTCAGATGTTACGGGGATCCCCTCCTGGCATTGGCGCCTCAGTCTGGGAAGGCTGGTGTAGGTCTCTGACCTCCCTCACTGATCAGGGGAACCTTTACAGCTCAGATAGTCCCTGCCACACTGTGATGGGGCCTGACTCAACTGAATGTCTATCCCTCCTACCCATCTCAATGTGGCCTCCACTTTATATCCTTGGTTATAGGATTCTGTTCAGGAGGCCTCAGGTGGTTCTCAGTGGTGGTTGTTCCACCTTATGTTGTAATTTTGATGTAATTGTGGAAGGAGGTGAGTTCAAGATTTACCTACCCCATTATCTTGACTCTGCCAGTTCTATCACATTTGTTTTTAAATACCGTTGGGTAATAGGTCTAATAGTCTAGTTACTGACTGAACAATAAAAACATTCCTAATAATAAGTATGGATGCAATTAAGTTTCCATTCATAGGTACTGAATACCTGTTGCTTTCACAAATACTACTTATTTCTATTATGTGAAATAGAAAATGAAGTACTAAACTCCAGGGAAAATGTATTATGACATTGCATAATGGAAATTGCCTATTTTATTACATAAATAATAAAGTTTAGGATGAGAGCAGAAAAATTGCCATCCAAGAGAAAAAGCTTCAAGATTTAACAAACTTGCCGAAACTGGTTTGGCTCAGTGGATAGAGCGTCGGCCTGCGGACTGAAAGGTCCCAGGTTTGATTCCGGTCAAGGGCATGTACCTGGGTTGCGGGCACATCCCCAGGAGGAGATGTGCAGGAGGCAGCTGATCGATGTTTCTCTCTCATCGATGTTTCTAACTCTCTATCTCTCTCCCTTCCTCTCTGTAAAAAATCAATAAAATATATTTAAAAAAAAAAAGATTTAACAAACTTAATTCTGTTATAGCCACATAAAAGGTACCCCAAAACTGATATTTGCATTAATCTAAGGAAATCATAGAGTTCAATAAAGAACAGAAAGTAATGATGGAAAGTTTAACATTGGAAAAGGACTACAAATTGAATAACAAGGTTATAAAATGGAACTAATGTGCTTAGTGTATGGTTGATAAAGATGCTATTTTTCTTTTTGAAAATAATATGCTGCATGAATATATCTTATATTTAGGTAATAGAATTACTTTACTATCTCTAATAAAATTTAGTAAAATAGTCCTTTGAAAATATAGCAAATTAACATAAGTTTCTAAAAAGTATTTACCAGGAAAAAAAAGAGAAGGCTAATATTGATGTTTTGCTCCTTATTAATTAATAGGCTGCACTAACACAGCCGAGCAATGCTGGTTAATTGGAGTTAACAGGCTTTGCTTAACCAAAGCACTTTGCTTTTGTTCTTATTTTTCCTGTTTAATGTGGAATTTATTCTTGAGCATATTCAGTTTCAGTAATGAAAGGAAGAGCTACATCTAATTTGCAACTTTAAGTCCTTCAATAAAAATGAGCCTGTGAACATTTTATAGCATTTTCTGAAAGGACTGAATATAAAAGCCTTCCAGATATTCTGACAACTCTGAGAGTGAAAACAGCATTTTAATGAGTTTCTTTTTAATTAAAATTTTGGCGTAACATTGGTTAATAACATTGTATAAATTTCAGGTGTACAACTTTATAATATGACATCTGTATACTCTTTTTTATTTTTTTTTATTGATTAAGTTATCACATATATGTCCTTATCCCCACATTACCCCTCATCCCCCCACTCATGCCCTCAACCCCCTGTTGTCTGTGTCCATTGGTTAGGCTTATATGTTTGCATATAAGTCCTTTGGTTGATCTCTCCCCCTTACCCCCACCCTCCTCTACCTTCCTTCTGAGGTTTGATGGTCTGATCGATGCTTCTCTGTCTCTGGATCTGTTTTTGTTCATCAGTTTATGTTGTTCATTATATTCCACAAATGAGTGAGATCATGTGATATTTATCTTTCTCTGACTGGCTTATTACATCTGTAAACTCTTAATGAAGTAAACTGTGGGTCTTCAAAATTACTATTTTTAAAAAAATCTCACCTTTCTATTGAAGCATTTCTCAGTGTTGTTGGATTCTGTTCTTCAGTAAATATCAATGATAGTTTTTGTAAGTTTGCAATGATTTCCTTAGACCTGTAATATTTAGTGCTTAAAGATATACAGAAATTTACTTTTTCTAAACATGGTAAAGGCTTTAAAATTTTTTACTTTAAAAATTTTGAGGCATGAAAATTTTTTTCCAGTAAAATAATATATCTACGTGATTTCTAATGCTAAAAATACGTGTTGAGCCCCCTATGCTCCTTCCAGATGGAAAGTTTTCAATATGGTGCTATCTCTTCTCTCTTCTCTATTCACTCTACTACGTGCATTTCAGACATGCGTTTCTCTTATCTCTGGTCTCTGGAGTCTGTGCCACCCTGCGTTGCCCAGTCCAACCCTTTCACTCTGCTTACAGATTAATTTTCCTGAAGGAAGCAATATTATGACAGTTCTTGTATTTCATACTGACTTATTTCACATTGGGCCCGTACTGTGCAGTGCTTATACATTTTTAATCTTTGCAATGTGTTCGGCCACTTCTGTTTGATCAGCCTCAGGCCCTGTCTCTGGCACATGATGCACACGGCTATCTATCTGCAGGGTGAGGTTGGTGCGGGGAAGCAGCTGCCTGCAGCACCCGTGTAAGGTAACGCATTCACAGGTTCCAGGGATTAGGTTATGGACATTGTGTGGGGTGGGGTCATCATTCTCATTCTATCTGCCACAGCAGGAATGGAAGGGAGGAGAGAAATTAGTGTATTCTTTACATTCAACATTTTATAGTCAGATCAGTGATCAGAACAGTATATTCCTGACATGAGGTATTTCCAATCTGTTATGGTACAAGGACAATGAGCAAAAGGTAAAGATCTCACTTCAGTTACTCAGGTTTTCACCCGGCCTGCGTCCTGTCGCTGTCCAGGACCCCTCGGGGAATGTCTGCCTGCCGTGGAGGCGAGAGCAGAGTTCCCCCTGTGGGAGCGCACTGACCACCAAGGGGCAGCTCCTGCGTTGAGCATCTGCACCCTGGTGGTCAGTGCGCATCATAGTGATTAGTCATTCCCCTGTGCGGTTGATTTGCATATTAACCTTTTATTATATAGGATTGCCTTTGGGTATAAGAAGCTGAAGTAAGAGCTATGTACATTAGCCCACCCTTGTAACTAACCTAGGTTTTCCTCACCTTCAAATGCACCTAACATATTGAAAGTGGAAACTGACTCACCCTGCCAACAAAGAGTAGGCCTACATAGTTCTCCACACATTTTAGATTAAAGAGAAAACAATGAGATTAAATACAAATATTTTTTTCAATGAGGGAAGGAGAATATTACCTTCAAGTTTAAGAAGGTAATATATATATACACACACATATATATATGTATACACACACACACATATATGTATACACACACACATATATATGTATATATATACACTATATATACACACTATATATATGTAACTTGCTCTACACGCCATACATTTTCTATTTCTAAGAATTTGATTTTAGAAGTCATTATTGAGCATCCACCTAGCACAATTCCTGATCTATCCTAAGTGCTCCATAAAAGTTTGATGGTTAATTAAAACTGTAACACTACACCTAGGTTAGACATTACTTAGACTCTAATTATCCTTTTATGTTATGAAATAGTCAACTTTCAAGTGAGGTGAATAGATCTTCAATTCTGACTCCATTATGTCTTGAAGTTGATCCTGGGAGGGCTTTCTGACCTCAGCTGAGTGACTTCAGAAATATTCTTATTAAATGGAATCATACCCTCAGAGTCAGAGGCTCCTATCAGATTTAGCCATCAGTATGAGTATGGAACTTATGCTGAATGTTCAGAGCAACCATATGAAAAGATTGTAGAATTCCATCTGGAGGAGGGGCATAACATCTTCTTGTCCACTCCAAGAAACCTCTGATACTAGGAAACATGGCTGGGGAAAGTTGGATAGAGGTTTGCAAAAAAATATAGATGCTAATTATAGACTGTTAGAGAGCTTGTTCTATTAGTCCTAATTGGTAGAGACTCATACAGTTTTATCTGTTGAGAACTGCTGAACACAGACACTTGCATTCCCACCCAAGGATGCTCAAGGAGTCCATCCAAAGAAAAGGGTATTGTTCCTGCACCCTCCCTCCTGAATTCACTCCTGTAGTACCAAGGGCACAGCTCAGGGCCAGCTCCAGGCATATTCACTGTTTCTTTCACTGTGCCTTTTCTCCACCTCTGAAGTTACACTTCACCTCTCTTGTGAAGGAGGGATAGAGTCTGTGAGTTGAAAGGGAAATCAATTGATAAGTATGTGAGAATATGTATAAGAAATATACAATAGTTTAAAACAAAAACTGAGGAATAGTATCTAATAGAAAAGTCATGGTTAATTGTCAAATAAATATTTAAGTCAAAGTCTAAAGAATTTTGATGAAATACTTTAGGTCAGAGTAGTCTAGAATAGTGATTTTCATCTCATTGCACACATAAACTAATCATTAAAATTCTGCAGCACACCAACAAATATATATATATAATTTTTGCCATTCTGACCAAAAAAAAATAGGTATAATTTTGATTTATTCACATCAGACAGCTATTGTTGTGTTGGCTGTTGTCACATTTTATTTGACAATCTAAGGCAGGGGCAGGGAACATCCAGCCCATGGGCCATATAAACCCCATGAATCATTTGGTCTGGCCCTGCCAAGGCAACCACAGGCAGGATTTAAATTCAATAAATCTAGGAGATTTTTTCATAGCAACATAAATTTATATTAAGTGAATTATATTAAGGGAATGACATTATAAATATCTAAATGGCCCTTGGCAGAAAAAAGGTTCCCCACCCCTGATAAGGGAAAAGAGGTCAGTGCCCCTGACTAAAGAGTCAGGTACTGCATGTTTTAAAAATTGTTCCAGTGCACTGGTTGAAAATCACTGGTCTAGAAGGGTATATGAGGGTGTATAATTTGAAGGATGAGTGGATTTGAGAGGGAGGAGGGAGAAGGGCCATATATTTCCATTGGGTGGAACTAAGTAGACAAAATCTTTGGTCTTGGAAGGTTGAATCCTGGATGCCTTTAGACAGGTAGGTCCTAGAGTCAATATTTGACTTCTCTGTGCAGAGCTAACAAAGTGCAGCAGTTCATCCATCCAGCCCTCACAGTGCTGTCCAGTAATACGGCTTCTTTCAACGGAAGACTGGTTTAACACATGTCTTTATCTGTCTATCCTCTCTGCAGAGGGAATTTCACCCCAGTACGTGATCTCTCAGATGTTTCCGTATTGTCATGGAATTGGTAATGCTGCTGATGTGGATACAAGTTCAACTTGGATTTTAGGGAACTATGACAACTTTCACTATCATTGCATCTTATAGTGTGATCTATGCTAAATTTATACTCATTAGAATGTTTCCAGTATTACAAAGGTATAGTCCAAAGGGTTATAGTGTACACAGTATTTATCTATTTTTATTTCTGTTGTAAATTGATTATTTATCTCAATGGTGAATGACTGACAATCCAGAGGCTCTTTATTTTGACAAAATGGCCTAGAGACTAAAAATCTGAAAAGCACTATAAAATCAGTAGAGTAGTATCACTAAAAGCTTCTATATCATCTTTTTGTTGTTGTTAATTCTCACCCAAGGATATATTTCCCACTGATTTTTTAACAGTGGAAGGGTGGGAGAAAGGAAGAAAGAGAGAGAGAGAGAGAGAGAGAGAGAGAGAGAGAGAGAGAGAGAGAGAAGAGAGACACATCTATTGGTTGCCTCCAGCAAGCACCCAGACCAAGCTGGGGCCTGCAAGCCAGGTATGTGCCCTTGACTAGGAATCAAACCAGCAACCTTTGGCCCCCAGGCCTATGTTCTAACCACTGAGAAACCTGTCAGGGAAAACTTTTATATAATTTATGTGAATTCTGCTCTCACTATATTTTACAGGACTACTTTGCAAGTCATGGTTCTACTTTCATGGAAAAGAAGGATCAAAATAAAATACAGATTGGGCCCTGTCAGGAGAGTAATTTAGGCTACTCAATATCTGCAATGGAGAAGTATTGAAAAAACACAAGCAGGAGTGACATGATCAGAGTTACGTTTCACAACTATTAAAAAGATCATTTAGAATGGCTTGAAAGGAGTGGATATCCACCAAGCCTAGTTTTGTGGTTTATACAGGCTGAGCATTTCTTTACTTTTTTTAAAAAAAAAATTTATTCAACAGTTTACATTCAATACTATTCTGCACCATTTTGAGATGTACAACAAGGTTTCCAGGAACTGTGCACTCTACAGAGTAGTCTCCCTGCTGTTCCAAGGACCCACCTGGCCCTGTTCCCTGTTCCATCTCCATTATTGACTATATTCCCCATGTTGCAATCTGCTAAGCACTTCTGAACCAGGAGACAAAAGAAGAAATACAAACCCTCTTTCTTCTACTTACCAGTGCCGGTGCCAGGTGTGTTACTGGCAGAAACACAATGGATCATCCCCACCATCCCCATTTCTTGTGTTATTTTTTGTTTTGTTTTGTGTTTACTTGTTGACAGTATTACAGATGTGTGCCATTCTCCCCTTTTTTATAAAGCTAATATCATCTGCCTTATCACTAATGAAATACTCTCCATACAATAGATTCAAAGACAGTTCTAATTCAATATCTCATTATGATCTTCAACATTTTTTTCCATAGATATTTTATGGGGCAATTGGAAGAGCTGGAGTCAGATATTGTCAAAATGGCATCTGGTTAAGAGAGAAGATATATGATGTGCTTGGTTTATGTAAATGGTAGCCGCAAATCAATCACAGGCTTACTAAACTATGCAACTCATTCATAAAAACAACAATTTGAAATTTTCCTGTTAATAATAGTCATCCAGGAGGTTATCTAAAATATTATTACATGGCAAGTAAGGAAAAAACTAATATTAACTGCACTTATAAGTCCTCCCTTTGGAACCTCAATATAGTTACAAATCTTTGGCTATTCAGTTTCTAAAAAGTGTTAAAGAATTGTTCATGAAGTAAAATAAGGAACATATTCTCCTCACTCCACTATCAATTTTAAATTTCTTAAATGCATTCAAGATTAATTCAGTCATTCATCAAACAAACACTAAACAATGAATGAACTTATTCTAAAATCATAGGTAAAGCAGAAATATAATAAATTATATTAAAACTATATGCAAAATGAAGTAGAAACAGGAGGTGCTATCTCAATCCTCAAAGGATGAATCAAAGTAGGCTGGAAGCAAGCAGATGTACTAAGAGCTATAACAGGTTGGCAAGAAGCATACTGTATATACTAAAGTCCAAACTGTTGGGCACTGGCATATTTTAAAACATCAAGCAGGACAAACTCAAAATAGATAAGGGATTTAAACATAAGACAGGAAACGATTAAAATGTTAGAGGAATCCACAGGCAGCAAAATCTCAGACATATGCCAAAGCAGTATCTTCACCGATACAGCTCCTAGGACAATGGAAACTAAAGAGAAAATAAACAAATGGAACTACATCAAAATAAAAAGCTCTGTACAGCAAAAGAAACCATCAACAAAACAACAAGAAAGCCCATTGTATGGAAGAACATATTTGCTAATGTTATCACCGACAAGGGTTAAACTCCAACATTTACAGGGAACTCATATAACTTAACAAAAAAAAGACAAACAACCCAATCAAAAAATGGACAACAAACCTAAATAGATGCTTTTCAAAAGAGGACATAAGGAAGGCCAAGAGACATATGAAAACATGCTCAAAGTCACTAATCATCTGAGAGATGCAAATCAAAACGACAATGAGGTATCATCTCACACCTGTCAGAATGGCAATCATCAACAAATCAATAAATGACAAGTGCTGGCGAGGATGCGGAGAAAAGGAAACCCTTGTGCACTGCTAGTGGGAATGCAGACTGGTGCAGCCACTATGGAAGACAGTATGGAGTTTCCTCAAAAAGTTAAAAATGGAACTTCCATTTGACCCGGTCATCCCACTTCTAGGAATGTATCCCAAGAAACTAGAAACACCAATCAGAAAGGATATATGCACCCCTATGTTCATAGCAGCACAATTTACATAGCTAAGATTTGGAAACAGCCTAAGTGCCCATCAGCAGATGAGTGGATTAAAAAACTGTGGTACATCTACACAATGAAATACTACATTGCAGTAAAAAATAATGAATTCTTACCATTTGCAACAGCATGGATGGAACTGGAGAGAATTATGCTAAGTGAAATAAGCCAGTCAGAGAAAGATAAATATCACATGATCTCACTCATTTGTGGAATATGATAAACTGATGAACAAAAACAGAACCAGAGACAAAGAAGCATCTATAAGACAATCAAACCACAGAGGGAAGGTAGAGGAGGGTGTGGGTAAGGGGAAGAGATCAACCAAAGGACTTGTATGCATACATATAAGCCTAATCAATGGACACAGGACACCAGGGAGGTGAAGGCATGAGTGTGTGTGTGTGGGGGGGGGGGGGATGGGGCACTGGAGGGATAAGGACACATATGTAATACCTTAATCAATAAAGAAAAAAAAACATCAAACAGGATATGACAAGGTTAGCTTTGTGGTTTAAATAGATTAGACTGTCTATTGTATGAAATAATTAAAAATTCATTATAGGAGTTGGAATAAAGACTAAAAGTCATCTACAGATGGGAATAAGCTATGATAATATGAATAACACACATGAGAGCCAGAACTAGAGGTATCATAATAAAGATAGAGAAAATGGCTAAGTTATAGAACTTTTTTAAAAAAATACATTTTTATTGATTTCAGAGAGGAAAAAAGGAGAGAGAGAGAGAGAAACATCAGTGATGAGAAAGAATCATTGATCGGCTGCCTCCTACATACCCCACACTGGGGATCGAGCTCACAACCTGGGCATGTGCCCCAACCAGGAATTGAACCATAACTTCATGGTTCATAGGCCAAGACTCAACCACTGAGCCATGCTGGCTGGGTGAGTTATAGAACATTTTAAGAGATGAAATCAGGATGGATAATTGGTTGACTTGGCAGTGAAACAAGGGGGTAATCAAGGCTAATGGCAGGATTTCTAGCTTAAGGGATGGACGTATGGGAATGCCGTCTAACTATGATAAAAGATATAGGTAGGGCACTAACTGGTTTGGCTCAGTGGATAGAGTGTCGTCCTGTGGACTGAAAGGTCCCAGGCTGGATTCTGGTCAAGGGCATGTACCTTGGTTGCAGGCACATCCCCAGTAGGAGGTGTGCAGGAGGCAGCTGATCGATATTTCTTTCTCATCAATGTTTCTAACTCTCTATCCCTCTCCCTACTTCTCTGTAAAAAAATTAATAAAATATATATTTTTTAAAAAACGTATAGTTAGGAAAAAACAGTGAAGGAAAAGGAAGAGGAGCCATTCTTAAAGAAGGAGAAAAATTCAGTTTGGGGCATTATGAAACTGAGGTGTCTACAGACCTTTCAGCTGTCATCATAGAAGAATTAATGTTAGAATCAATATATTTATTAGCAAATATTTGAAATATAAAGGGAATACATAATTCATCATTCCCTACTTATAATTCAATCAATTCTATGTTGCCCTATAGAGGATCTCACCCTCTTCCTTTGACATTTTTATATTAAATATTGCCTATTCAGAATAAATTTGATTTAGGTAACCTTTTATGAAGCACAGGAACATGGGATGCCATAAATGTCAAGGAAAGAATAAACCTTTGTCTCTTCCTGCACATATATCAAAGGATAAAGCTGTTATTGGTACATATTAGATAGTCTTGGAAAAGTCTGCTTATGTTTAAAATCATCAACTGAGAATAGCATCATTAAGAAAGGTAATAAAAGTGGAGATTAATATGAACCAGTATTAGTGAGAATCATATCCAGAGAGGGCAGAAACATCATGCTAATCATCCCTGAATCCCTGACAGTAACTAGTGTAATGTCTTGAAAAATTCTAGGCACTCATTAAATGGGTATTAAAAGAATGGCATTTTGAGTATTTCATTGCAGGTCCCCCCAATTTTTTTCAGAGAAAATATTTTACTATTAGGTTTCATGATCATGATGTAATACCCAATTTGTAGGTAATTGGCAGACAGGATATACAATTATTGACTCAGTTTCCTGACACTATTTTCATCAGAAATTGGTTAGTCAGCATGACCATGAGTCCAAACTCCAAACTCCTTGTTATGGACTGAATGTTTGTGTCTTCCCAACTCCTATGTTGAAACACTACCTGCCAATGTGATGGCCTTAGGCAATGGGGCCTTTGGAAAAGAATTAGAATTAAATGAGGTCATTGCGTGGAACTCATAGAAAAATGGGAACAGTGCTCTTCTAAGAGTCACAGGAAAGCTTTCTCCCTCTGTCCCCAGCATGTGAAGATACAATGAGAAATTGGCAGTCTGCAAGCCAGAAAAAGTTCTTCACAAGAATTAGACCATGCTGGCACCTGATCTCAGACCTCCAGCCTCCAGAACAATGAGAAATGAAGTTCTATGGTTTATAAACCACACAGTCTATGGTATTTCTGTTACAGCAGCCCAAAGGACAAAAAGACTCCTTATTCGGCTTCTTAAATATGTAAGATAATTTACCTGGTACATGGCACATACCACATACATTGTTGGAGAAGCCAGACATGATGTCATTGAGTAGATTTTTCATGATACTTATAACCAAACTGAGCCAACCACATAATTTAAGCTTTTAAAAATGCTGTACCTTAAAATTAAAGATACCAATTAGGAGTAAACAAATTAAACCCTATACCTTTGGGTTATTCAATAGATTTTGTTCCATCACACAAAGTTTCACTTTTTGTTTATGTGTGTAGTTGAAACTTAATGATGCATCTGATTTCCTTTGCAAGAAACTTTGTTCATCACGTTTCCCTGAGTTTTCTTTCTTCGTGAAGACAGAGTTTCATATTTAGACATACACATGTGATTCACTAATAAAGATTTAGCCACTCCAAGTCCATTAGTTTTCTTAAGTCAAAATGGTTTCAATAGAGTTGTATAGATGAACAGAAAAAACAATTATTGGAATTCAAATTTCTACAAATATACAGAAGGGTAACACCTATATTTCTCTCTTACTAGTTTTCCATGAGCATTATGTATTACACATTTGGTGGAGTTATTTGAAAGAGAATAATCCCACTTGATTTAAATGACATGTATTGTCAAATTTGAGACTGATGAACTGATTTTATCTTATGAAGGCACTTGTTTGCCTTAGAGTCAGTAAAACTTACCACCATTACATACATCATATGTTATATAGAATGCTGACTATACTGCTTTTTCCCTCACTGTAATCATATTTATAGAAGACTGGAGGAAAAGGAATAAACTAAATTTCCTGCTTATAATGTATTGCATTTTGTTGTTAATCTGTTGAAAGATGACAAATGCTTTCACTTATAAGTTGAATCCAATGGAAAAAAAACACACCTAACAAAGTGGAGACAGAGTCATGGATACAGAGAACAGACTGACAGCTGTCAGAGGGAAGGAGGTTGGGGTTTGGGTGAGAAGAGTAAAGGGCTGGCAAAGAAAAAAAAAGGCCCAAGAACACAGATAACAGTATGGTGATTGCCAGAGGGAAGAGGGGTGGGGAGGTAGAAGAAGGACAAGGGAGGATAAATGGTGATGGAAGGAGACTTGACTTGGGGTGGTAAACACAGATAATGTAGAATTGTATACCTGAAACTTACATAATTTTATTACCAATTTCACCCCCAGTAAATTCAATTAAAAAAAGAAAGGTGACAAATGTATTAAAATTAATTTCTCATTAACAGCTAGGGAAAATAGAATACATTAATTTCTAAGATGTAGCATTATATATAGAACACACAAAACTTGTTTTCTAATATTTTAGCAATAAAAAAGGTTGCAGCCGTAACCGGTTTGGCTCAATGGATGGAGCGTCAGCCTGCGGACTCAAGGGTCCCGGGTTTGATTCCGGTCAAGGGCATGTACCTTGGTTGCGGGCACATCCCCAGTTGGGGGTGTGCAGGAGGCGGCTGATCGATGTTTCTCTCTCATCGATGTTTCTAACTCTCTATCCCTCTCCCTTCCTCTCTGTAAAAAATCAATAAAATATATTTAAAAAAATAAAAAATAAAAAAAGGTTGCAAAGGGAATCCTATATAATAAAGAGGTAATATGCAAATTGACCATCACACCTCACACAAGATGGCTGCCCCCATGTGGTCACAGATGGCTGGCAGGGGAGGACAGTTGGGGGTGACCAGGCCTGCAGGGGAGAGCAGTTGTGGAGGACCATGCCTGCAGGGGAGGGCAGTTGGGGGCAACCAGGCCTTCAGGGGAGGGCAGTTGCGGGGGTAGGGGGGCCCAGGCCTGCAGGGGAGGGCAGTTGGGGGTGAATGGGCTGGCAGGGGAGCAGTTAGGCATCAATCAGGCTGGCAGGGGAGTGGTTAGGGGGTGATCAGGCAGGCAGGCAGTCGAGTGGTTGGGAGCCAGCAGTTCTGGATTGTGAGAGGGATATCTGACTGCTGGTTTGGAAAAAGAAGAAAAATACAGCCTTATAGTTGTGAGGAAATTCCAAATGTAGTATAAAAACCACTATTAGAATTGTTTAAAAACTGGGAAACTCATTTTACTGTCTAATCCTAATTCCCTTACTTATAAAACAAGTATGCTTGACTTGATCAGAGTTTTGTTGTTTGTTTTTTAAGCAAGGTCCCTATCAAAATCTCTTGCAGAGTTTTTCAATAATATCATGTGGGCACTCTGCCTCCCTCAGTTTCTTTGAAATGGCAAAGTTAAAAAATTTTCTGGGAAGGTTTACTTTTTCATATCAAGGGTCTCAGGCAATGAGATTAGAAATATAATGACTTCTCATCAAAAGAAATCAAAATTATTCGGAAAATACCAAATTTTCTTATCAGGTCTTCAGTTTCATTTGAAATTCTTAAGCAGTAGGGAGCCAGCCTAGAATATCAAAGAGAGCAAAATCTATGGGAGGGCCAATGTTAGCAAAAAACTGATGGTGACCCCTGACTTTGAAAAGCAAAAATAAGATTGGAATATACAAGTGTTAGAGGATAAAGTGTAAACTGAGGAAAACTAATCTTGTAACCTTTCTGGACTTCAGTTTTCTCATATTTAAAACAAAAAGTGCTGACTATGGAGTCTTACATTTTCTTTCAATTTTAAAAATCCATTAAATCAAAGTGTTATATTTATGTAAATACTAGGGGCCCAGTGCATGAATTTGTGCACCTTGAAAGGAAGTGTGGGCTATAAGGCTGCGGTGGGCACAGGGGCAGGTCTTGGCCCATCCTCCGCAACCCGCCCTGACCCCTCCTGCCATGGCCCCGGTCCCCTGTCTGCTGGCAGCCCTGCTCCTGCCACAGCTGCTCCCATATGCAATGTCAGCGGGTGCGAGCAGGGCTGGCACCGTCAGTGAGTTTGAGGGGTGGCTGCTGCCACAATAGCCCCTCAGGAGTAGGGGAGGTGGAGAAGCCCTCAGGGGCAATCAGGGCTGGCAGCTGCCACTTGCACCTGCTGAAGGTGCCGAGCAATTGGACTGGCACCAGGCGCCAGCAGCGGGTGCAAGCAGCAGCTCTGGCGCTGGCTGCAGGCGCAAGCGGGGTTGTCGCCAGCAGTGAGTGTGAGTGGCGGCTCTGGTGCTGGAAGCAGGTGCGAGTGGGGGCATCACCAGCAGTGGGTGTGAGAGGCAGCTGCTAGCCTCGATTGCCCCACAGGAGCAGGGGTAGGTGGAGAAACCCTGAGGGGTGATCGGGGCCACAGCTGCTGCTTGCACTTGCTGATGGCGTAGAGCAATGGGGGCTGGCACCGGGCGCTGGCAGAGTGTGTGAGCAAGGTCAGCGCCAGCAGCAGGTGTGAGCACCAGGTGGGACTGTGGGGCACGGGAGCACAGAATTTTCAGTAACCACCAGAGGCTCGCCCCAGTGACAATGACAGCCGCTGTGCCTTGGTCTGGTGCCCCCACTCACCTATCCCATCCTCCCACTGTGGCCAACACTCGCCATGTTCTGCATGTGCCTCCTGGTGGTCAGCACACATCATAGCGACCAGTTGTTCAGTTGTTCTGCCATTCGGTCTATTTGCATATTAGCCTTTTATTATATAGGATTATTCAGGATTATGTTTAACTGTACCTTACAGTAAAGAATAGCATTAGTATTTTAGTAAGTAGTTCTAAAAATAAGAAAAGGCACATTTAAGTAGGAGCTATGTGTTTTATAGAAGTCTTTTTTAGCCATGCGTGGCACAGAACCGAACTACTTGGTTTCTCCACCATAAAACGAGTCTCTGTTCCCTTGAGCCAGCGAGGGCAGGCGGAAGTCACCAAGCAGCCTCTATGGGCCCTGCTTGTCAACTCAGTCTTGTGAAATAATGACGGTGATCACAACTGGCTTTCAGAATATAAGAAATAGTTACAGACGGCCCCCCTTTGTTTCCTAACTTACTAGAATTTGAAAACTAACAGCTTTCTTGCAATTATGCTTTTGCTTTTTCAATATGAGCACGTCACAACCCCTTGAGAATAGAATCTCCCTTTACCTGTGGAGCAGTTCAGGCATGACCACCCATCACATAAACCTCTGCTACCAAAAATGTCAATATGTATCTCTCTGATTGTGGAGGGATTTACAGTACAACAGATGTTCATTTTCCCCTTGCAGTTCACTTTATCATGAGTTTCAGAAAGCATCTTTTATAAATTCAACCTTGAAAAATAGAATGTCTGACTTGGAAAAGCTAAAACAATTTTCTTAAAGAATAGAAAATGGAAAGGGCTGTGTGTGTGTGTGTGTGTGTGTGTGTGTGTGTGTGTCCCTTACTCTATTCTGCCCAATAAGATGTCCAATTTAGAAATCCCACAAGCTCATAGATTTCCAAAGTAGGATGTCTGTTTCTATCATCGAGGCCACACATACATAGAATGCATTTGTCAGCAGATGACAACAAAGTTATTTCTGGAGAGGCAAAGAGACAAAGGATAGTTTTTCTAATATTTCTCTATCACAAAATAGTTAATCAGTGTATTTTGTTCAATGTGGTTTATACTACACACTCTGAGCATATGTTCAGTTAAAAATCTTTCTCAATTAAACATTGATATTGGAAATATTTACTGAGGGAAGTTTCTTCACCTAACTTCAAAGAAAACAGTCTTCTAATGTGGTAACATACAACTTAACTGGAATGATGAAACAGTCATACAAAAAATTCCATGGCAAAATGAGGCCTCAATAATTAAATTCCAGAAAAATAAAGAAGTTTCCAACCATAGGTGAAATCTGTTAAGTAACTTAGGGTTGACCAAAAAAGGTAGTAATAACACCTGTCAGAGTATGTGTAAATATTTTAAATTCATTAAGACAATAAAACAGCATACTGAAAACAGGTCACATATTTTCAGTTTTTACTAATGAGTACAATGACATGATTTGGCTTGGGGGTGAGTCTGCCCTCACCAGGGCAGGCCCAGACCCTGGAAATCTACCCGGCCTATGTGAGCTGCACAGGGAGCAAACTTGAACCCAACCCAGTTGATCTGAAAATGTATGAGTGAGGAAAATAAGCCTCTGTATTCATATGACATGATTGTAGAGAAACAACCTATATAATAAAAGCCAGTGACCGTAAGCGTAATGACCGGAATGACTGCTCGACCAGTCACCATGAGGTGCATTGACCACCTCTCAGTCCCTCCCCCTGGCCCACAGGCTCCAGGGAACTGGAGCCATGCTGCGATCAGGGAACCATGGCGAACTGGGAGGGTGGTGGCGGGGTGGGACTGGGGACTGGCGAGCAGGCAGGAGATAGCCCTGATCGCAGGCTAGACCTAGGGACCCTACCCATGCACGATTTTGTGCTCTGGGCATCTAGTTATTAATATATATGTTTACGTCAGACAGTGGTGACTCTTCTTTTCCTAAAAGTCAGATATGTTTTCATGCTAATTAGCTCAGCTTACATGTTATGCAACCTACTGATTTATGGGTGGAAACAGAGAAAAGTAAGTTGTCAGTATGTATTTTGTAAGAGGATTATTATACCCAAAGATTTGTAGCATAATTATATATTCTTATAGAAGACATTTTCACTTGGTAAGTTTATACCTGCCTACACCCATGTGTAACACAGAGAGAGATGCTAGATGGCTTCCGCCACTGATGAGGGAACCGACTAATTATTAACAGATCAACTATTAGCTTGTGAAAAGAGTTTTTTTCTCCTTTTATTTTGTACTGTATAACATTGTTCATAATAAATGAACTCTGCAGATAATCCACAGATTAAATTTTAAGCAGTGATACATGGATTCACATAAGCACCGAGCTACATGAGAATATAGATGGGCCATTCAATAGACTAGCTCTAAGTATTCCCACATGCCCAGAGTAGAACATTTATAAACCTTTACTACTGAGAGTGGAAACATTTGTGGGTATGTATAAAGGCAGGCAAGGAATTGGCAAAGATGTTTTTGCTTTAAGAAAACAAGATGTGGATATGGTTTTTGTGATTGATTTGTTTAAGAGCGAAATACTCTATTCATAGCATATGCTCTGGACACATCTATGGGGCAAACCCAAGTCCCCACTGAAGTGTTTTCATATATGCAACACAAACCCTCCTGGTTCTTCTTTTGCTCTGGAAGTGAGAGAGAAGGCAAAATGGGTAACTTACAAAGTGGGCATGGCCTTGGAGCTTCTCTTGATAATAATAATAATAATAATAATAATAATAATAATAATAAATAAATACATAAATAAATAAATACAGACATTAAATACACCTTGTAAGGTTCTGTTTGCATCAAATATACCCACAAAGTATACCAAGGGGACTTCTTAAATGGACAGATTCACAGGAAGAAGTTTCAGTAGCGTATAAAGCAGAAATAACCTCTTCAAACTGAGGCCAGGGATGTGGATGAAGAGGTCAGTTGACAGTCCAGCAAAGACGCCAGTGCTCACTATGATAGAGAATGGGGAAGGATGTGTCATTTTGTTCCCCTTTAAACATGACTGGGAGCAAGAGAATGGTGCCTAGACATTCCGAGAAATCTCTTAGGGAAGAGGCTTGGGAAATAGCCTGAATATCCAATTCATTGCTGCTGAGTTCCCACCATCTGACAGGCACTACACTCGGCCCCAAGTATAAGTGGTTAGCAGACACACACACACACACACACACACACACACACACACATATATATATATATATATATATATATATATATATATATATATATATAAAATGTGTTACACATGTATAACGATAAGCATAGGCCAGCTTAACAACCTAGCCCAGGGTATTCAATACAGCACCCCCCCAGGAGAAGGTTGAAGGCTGACCTATCCTGACCCATAGACCAAAGTATCAGGAGAACCCACATTCTGCTACTTCTACTTAATGCAAATTTGAGTTGGGGCATCCAAGTGGCACTTCAGACACTTCTAACAGCTACCCATGGAATATAATGAAGTGCCCTCAGAGGGCACACAAGACTTCCCAACTTAGATGAAATCTGAGAAACCTCTGCTCCTTTTCAGTATTGTTCTTGTGCTCCAGACACCCCTAAAGATCCTTGAAGACACTGTGCAATTTCACACCTTGCAAATGCTCTTCCCTTTGCTCACACCAGCAATTTTCCATGAGTGTGCTATGAGGATTTTTCAAACATGAAATACCTGACTATTTAGTCAGGGGCTCTGACCTCTTTTCCCTTAAATTATCAAATAAAAAAATAACAGTCAGCACAACAATAGCCATCTGGTGCAAATGAATAAAAATTATACCTTTTTATTGTGTGTGTGAGATTGGCCAAACTATTTTTTTTGGTATGCCACAGAATTTAGTCATTAGTTTATGTGTCATGAGATGAAAAAGGTGGAAAATTGCTGGCTTAGACCAACTCACTCTCCTCCCCTAATCGAGAACCCTGCCTGACCTTTCCTTATTTCTCAGGTCATATGGTATTCCCTCCGCCAAATCTCCAGTGAATTCTCCCAACTCAGAAAGCAAGGTACACCACTGTTTGCATGCAAAACACCACATGTGCATTTTTTGTATGGATCTTATTGCACTGTCTTGTAGTTTTTTGTTAGCGATCCATTTCCTTCTTTAGAACATAAACTCTTTCAGCGGAGGGAGCCTGTTTTACTTGCCCCATATTTTCCAAGTGCATTGCTTGGCACACAGCCTCCCGGTGCTCACCAAGGACCTAATTCATTCCAGCACACACAGGAAGAGAGAACGATAGACATAGAAAATCCATCACTAAGCTTTTGCTATGGATTTAGGCACTGCCGTGCTTTTTAATATGGAAGAAAAATCACCTTAAGACACAAACACCTACATCTTATGTTAAGATGTACTAATGCTTATCATAACTCCCCCTCCCCCTTTACGTCCCTTCTTAGTCACAATAATGAACAGGTTAATTCTGCTGCATCTCAGGACAGCAGCATAGACGTGATTTAGCTAAGCAGAGTGAAAAGTCGTTTCTTTTCATAAACACATGCGGCACCTGGGCCTGTTTGCTTGTCATCCACAGTGCAGAAATAAACCCTCTGAAGAACTATTTTCATAAATAGCATTATTAGGGATGAGCTGAACTTAATTATTTTCAGCTATCATTCAAAATGGATTTATAAAAATACAAAAGGTCTTTTAAGCTTGGTGGAAACTTGTTCCATTAGAAGCTGATGTGGTTATTACTGGATGTTTCCATATGACAGTTTTCAAAAGCCCATGAAATTTTAATTTACTTGAAATACTAAAATGCAGAGTTATTTGTTTTGACATGTTTAATCACTTTTCCATTTTAAAGCTAAAGATGAGAAATCACTAGGGAAAGTAAGAAAAGCAGACAGTGTCGGTATGAGCACAGAGAAATGAGAGATTTGCAAATAAAACTTCACATTATTAAAGTGTCATTTAGTTGCAGTTTTTTTATGACTTCTTTAGAACATGAAAAGCATTTAAATTGTTTTTGTTACTGCTGATTTAATGTGAAATTACTAACGTACTTTAAAAAACAGGGGAGTTGGGGGACTGGGTAAAAAAAGTAAAGGGATTATGGAAAACCAAAACACAAAAGCTCATAGGCACAGACATTGTAGCATGATGACTACCATGAAGGAAAGGGGGAGGGGGAAGGTAATGGAGGGAAAAGGGGGGAGGTAAAAAGTGATGCAAGGAAACTTCATTTTGGATGGTGAACCCACAATACAATATACAGATGATGTGTTAGAGAACTGTACATCTGAAACCTATATAATTTTATTAACCAACTAGAGGCCCAATGCATGAAATTTGTGCAAGAGTAGGCCTTTCCTTTCCCGGCTGCCAGCATGGGCTTCCCTCTGGCTCCTGGGACTACAGCTTCCCTCCAGCCACTGGCAGGCACCCGGGACCAGGGCTTTCCTTGCAGCCCTGGCTTCATTCGAAAGGTTGCCCAGAAGGACGTCTGGTCTAATTAGCATATTATGCTTTTATTATTATAGATGCCACCACAATAAATTCAATACAAATTAAAAAAATAAATAAAAAGAAGAAACATAATGTCCAGCTATCTGCTACTAACTGACTTCCTGATAATGAAAACATAAATAGGTAATGTTAAAAATTTAGATTTAAACTTAACAATTGATTATGCCTTTTCTGATAAATATAGGGCATTTATATCTGGATGGCACAAGAACTATCTGAAATTCATTCACATTTATTCATTCATTTGTTTATTTGTCCAGCCAACTGCATTGAGCATATACATGTATGCCAGGCACAGGACTAGGTTCTTGAGGAACAATGTGGAATCAGGGATGTGGGATCCTGATTCTCAAAGAACTTCTATTAGTAGTAGGGATAAACAACAACAACAACAACAAAAAAGCAACAATGAAAAGATTAAATGAAACAATTTTAGAAGATGATAAAGGGAATGGAATGCTCAGAAAGACCCTCTTGAGGAAGTGCCCCAAACCTGGAGAATGAAAAGAAACAAAACAGCCACTCTGAGAACTGTATTTACAAGGAGGCACTGCTCTCTCCAAAACCGTTCGTTTCCTATCAGACTGTCTTCTGCTCCGCCCTTCTCAGTAGCACCCCCTCAGATCATCTCTGGCACAGCATTCACGTCAACATTGCATTTTAGAAAAGATGTGAATCGTCTTCCAGAAATATTTGCATTTTAACATGGGTCAAAGCCCCTGATTACCACAATGGAAAAATTATGCTTTAAAACTAATGTTCCTGGTATTATGTGCTCAGTACACTTTGTGGATGAGGGGGGTGGGCGAGGAGGGGATTTCTTGGCCCAGAAATGAGACCAAAGAGGCAAATCATTGAAAGGCAGCCCTATTACTGTTTTCTTGGAATTATTTTGTTTTCTTGGGATGTTAGCTGGATAACACACACCCATGCCCAGAGAAAAATGGAAAATGAAGGCAGGTGTGTTTATAACATAGGCTTTCTGGCCTTTCTGAGTTTTACTGAAGAGAAAGAGTAGAAATAGGGGGGGGGGGGATAGTTATTTTCTTTTCCTATACGCTGCACATCTGGCTGGGGTCCGTGTGATGTGAAAGGTGATGTGTGGGTGTGTAGAGGTGAAACCATGGCCTCCTCTAAGGAGGGGTACCATGAATATTTCCATGTTGTTCATTTTTTTAATAGTTTAAAAGCCTGTTGTTCAGTTTGTTCACAAGATGATGAGGCCACAGGCATGGTCAGTAGTTCCTGAGACACGGGGTTTGGGGAAGGACTGCAAAGCTCATGTGCCCACATGGAGGGTACACAGTGCAGACAGGGCGAGCAAGACATGAGCAGGGTTCTAAGAGAAGGGCAACGTCCTTTTCAGCACAGTGGACAGTTTTGTCCTGGGTTTTCCCTGGCGAACAAAATAAAGCATTGTGAGCTCAGTGGAAATTTCAGAGGTAAGAACAAACATTCATTTCTCGGTTGACTCAGGCCATTTCCCTCACTTACTGCAGGTGCTAAATTCACATAAATGACCACAGAAACTTTTTTGGATTCATTGATTTGTTCAATATCAAAAGTGGCAACTAAGCGTGATTTTTACTTATCAGGCCAATGCACATATATCTCAGTTTGTCAGTTATTAAACTATCATCTCAGCTCAAACCCCATCCTTCTATATTTTGCTTTGTGATGCAGGCTGTGAGACTCTGAAAACCACATTTCTCCTTTACCTGCTGGCTCTTTGCTAGGCTCTACAATCTGAGTCCAGGAAGACTGTCTCTTCCCCTTTCGTTTGCTGTTCTTGCCAACGTTGCCTTTACTCCATGTACCTGTGCTTGGTGCAGTGTCATTTGGTTATCTTCCCATGCTCTGAGATGTATCAGCACACACGGTCAGGCACCTGTACTCAGAGGTCTGATCCCAGATCCGAAGGATCCCTCTTCTAGTCACTTACTGTGCCAACACAAGTGGGGAACATTGTTTCCTTAGCATTTCCTTTCCCCACTAATATATACACCACCACTCTATACGATGAGTTTACATAGTACATACTATGCTATCATACATAGAATTCATAGAATGAACTATTATAAACATGTGCATGAGTGTCTTTAGAGTACATAATACCTATTATATAATTGTGCACAATATTATTGTTTCCACGACTACTCTTTACAATGGTTATTCATACAAATACATAGAGTATCAACTATTCATAGCACAGTCTAGTAATTAAATACCTGTACATTCCTGTTACCTATGCACAGGTCCGGGTTCCAGTTCTCCAGATTTGAGGCTTCCTAAACTCTCTCTGTTTTAATAACCCAACTTCTCAGTGTTCCTCCAGCAATTATCACACCTATAGTACCTCAGTGTCCTCTTTTGCCTGCCAATGTCTATTTAGTCATTTCTCTCTACTGAATTCTCTCTATTGAAAAAACAGAAATGGTTTCTGTTTCCTGACTGGGCTCTGAGTGATACAACAATATGTGATGAATCTAGGACATCATCTAAGTACATCAGAAACCATATCAGAAACCATACCATATATCTCTTTACAGTATTTGAAACATTCAGTAATCAGCAGTTTAAAAACTTCCTGAAAACAAGGGTGGTTTTAGAAGTTGCTGGTTTTAGTTCAATAATTTTTTTTTGAAGGCAGCTAAAAACAGAGCTCACTATTTTGGTGAATGATGTGCATTTTTTTTCCATTTACCCTAAGTACTGGAGAGAGACAGGACAGAATACGTTATGTTTTCTTAGTCACTAGAATGCAGGGATAATTAATATAAAAATGAAAATTACTTTCAAGTCAATACATATTATCAATATGTTGAGAACAGACAATTGCTTATGCAAGTTCAAAGATATCAACACAACTAAATTTAAATGTTTTTTAATTCTAGGTGAAAATAAATACTTTTCTTAAAACAGGTCTATTTTAAACCAATCTAGAAAAGGCCGGGATTGCTCCACAATTTTGTGCAACCTAGTGGATCACTGCATTGCTGAACAAAGTCTCTTTCAAGTTGGAAAAAGATCTCCCTTTCAAATTCTTCAGCTACTCATTTCTTTTATGCAAAATTCCTCATATCACATGGTTGTAGTCTCAATCTCCAGTTCCTCTGATCTAATTTATCCTCTTTCTCTTTAAAACCATTGCTCACTGCTCTCTCTTATCAAGGTCACTGTGAAGGTTATCCATTCCACGGGTAGTTCTTGGTCCTTATCTTGGTTGGCATCCCAGCAGCAGCTTACCCGGGAGATTACTACCTTCTCCTTGAAACAACTTCTTTCCCTCTTTCTGACACCCTATTTTCTTGGAGAGTTACCCTCGGCTATTCTCTTTCTCTTACACATCATATCCAGTCTGTCAGGTAAGCAACTTCAAGTTATATCCAGAATCCAAGTGCTTCTCCACATGGCGCTTCTATTACCACAAAGTCTAGTCTTACCTGAATTTTAACACCTTCTCTATTTCAGCACCTGGACTCTACAGTCTACTGTGTAACACAGCTCTCAGAGTGACCATTGACGATGTGAAAGGGATGGCAACTCTTCAGTTGCTGCCTATTTCACTCAGAGGGGTCTGAAGTGGATGGACAACAGGTCATGTGGTGGGCCCTTACCTTCCCTCTTTCACTATTCTTCCCAGCAGCAGTTTACCCGGGAGATTACCACCTTCTCCTTGAAACAAGTTCTTTCCCTCTTTCTGACACCATATTTCCTTGGCGAGTTCATTCACTCTTTTCTCTAGAAATACTGACCTCCTTGCTTCACACAGTCTAGGCATGCTCCCCTCTTTGAGCTATACACACTAGAGGCCTGGTGCATGAAATTCCTGCACAGGTAGAGTCCCTAGGCCTGGCCGATGATCAGGGCCCATTGGGTCCTTCTGGCTGCCAGCTGGGGCCTTCCTGTGTTCTGTCCCACCCCCTGGTGGTCAGTGCACGTCATAGTGAGCAATCGGTCTCCTGGTTGAACTCCCACAGGGACAATTTGCATATTAGTCTTTTATATATATAGAAAATTCATTTCAGAGAGGAAGGAAGAGGAAGAGAGAGAAAGAAACATCAATGATTAGATGATTAGAGAGAATCATTGATCAGCTGCCTCTTACATGCCCCCTACTGAGGATCAAGCCCACAACCCAGGCATGTGCTCTGACTGGCATCTAAACATGACTTTCTGGTTCATAGGTCAACACTCAACCCAGGTATCTAACCATGATTTTCTGGTTCGTAGGTCAACACTCAAACACTGAGCCACACTGATTGGGCAGTCCCCTCCTTTTTTTAATATGACAGTGGTACAATCTGATTTGTATCATTTCTTTTGATTTTAATTTTATAGAACTGTACTTTTTATAATTTGAGCACAATATTTATAGTATCTATTTATCTAAAAATCAAGCATTATAAAATAGTGTGTGTTTTCTACCATTAATTAATCTGATTTTGTTTTCAAAGTCATATAAGTAAAATGTCCATTTATTTACTTTTTTATCTCTTCAACTATATTATGAATTATTGGAGATACTGATTCCATCTTTATGTGTTTCCATACAAATAAGATCAGTGACAATAACATAAAACAACATCACAGCTCAAATTCATATGAGCCAGAGACTCATATCTTTGCATTTAATTTTAACAATTTTGCATTTAATTTTCATGGCAGAGTAAGAGGTAGAAGCTATTATTACCTTTATCATACTATCTTTCAAATGAAGAACCTGTGACAAAGAGAGATTAAGTAGTGGATAGAAACTGAACATATGATACATCAGAACCCAGGCATTCAGAGTCTAGACTCCAAGTTCTTAACCACAACAACCTACCACCCCTTACATCTTAGGATGTAACTAACCGCTCAATACAACTTAGGTATTTAGACAAATGGAGGCAGAGAACAGAACCAATGAATTGGTACATGCTTTTCTGATCATAAAACTGTTTCAATATGCCTAGATTAATATCCACTTTCCTGAAAGACAGTTAATGTCCTATATACAAAATTTTGTATCTTTGCTACAAACTGTTTATGCTTGGCACAGGCAACTTCAACATTGTCATGGGTATAAAATTCAAGCATTAAATGGTGCACATTTGAGGGCATAAGCCATGATGTTTCCTACCATTTCACATTGGCAAAGTTCAGGTTAACACAGCTTTTTCATGGCTGCATCAGGGAAAAGAATTTGGATGTGTAAGTACATCCAAAATTCAAAACTAGCAAGGGAGGCTTTCCAAAGACAGTTCCATTTTCAAATTAGTACATGGAAGCCAAAGAAAGACCCGGCTGCTCTTTCTAGCTCTGTGCCCTTGTAGCAACCATTGAACAGCAGTGGAAACATATTGGAGTAACACATTAAGAAAAAAAAAAAAAAAAAAGCATTCCTGAGAGGAACCATCGTCTTTTGGATTTGGCAAGCAAGACAAACTGACAAATCCACACTCAATGTAAATTGTGTTTTATGTGCCCCCCGCCCTTTTTTACCCGTGAGAAAATGCTTTTCAGAAAATTATTGGTGAAGAAACAAAACAATTAGATTTTGCAGATGAAAGTGAAGAATAGAAGTATTAAACTTAAGCCACTAAAATAGACTTTTGCCTGAAATACCCAAACTAGATGCAAACATTTGCATTATCATATATAAGGGAAGTTATTTCAAGGATTACTTGAAAAGTACGTATTTAGTTATATTTGGCTTTGTGTTACTATTCAACAGCTGGTTGCTAGATACATGTTAATTTAATTATTGTTTTATCTGCTTATTTCTCACATTTTTTTCTTGCTGCCTAACCTTACAAAATAGGAACAATGTGCCTATTCACCATTTTCATTACACCAGTGCCCTCTTATTTATCCTTGGATTTGCCTGATATCTCAACATTTCCCTTTCTTTTGGAACATCTGCCACCTCTTTATTATTTTTTTACTCGCATGAGGTACTAGAAAATGTGAGAGTTTGGAAAAAGAGCCAAATGTATTTCAAGTACCAACTCTGCTACTTTAGAACTTAGATTATTGGTATAATCTTTATAGGTTTTGGCTCTATCCTTATATAAAGTTAACTACCCATTTCATAATTTGTTGTTACAATTATGTGAGGTGCATGTAAATCAAGCATTTAATATTTGCCACAGAGAGCTCCTTAGGTGTTAGTTCTGCTTTTTTCTAGTTTCTTTTCTGTTGTTGTTTTTATAAAAATATGATTTTATTGATTATAGAGAGAGGGAGAGAGAGAAAGGGGGGGGAGGGGGGGGAGACAGACAGACATTAATGAGAAACAACATCAATCAGCTGCCCCTGTATACCCCCCCTGGCAGTGCCCTGACCTGGAATTCGAACTGAACCAATGACCTCTTGGTGCATGGGTTGATGCTCAACCACTGAGATACACTGGCGAGGCTCTAGTTGTTTTTCATGAAACAAGATTGTCTTGGTTGATTTTTTATTTCTTTTATAGCACTTTGGGCTCCTTCCATGGTTTAGCCTTCTCTCCTGATCTCTTTCAATGTTCATTTCAAATATTTTCAATTTATTTTCCTTAGGATCCAATCTCTCTAATTATTCTTTTTTTTTTTTTTAACTTTCACCTTCCTGAATAAATGTATTGACTTGTCATTAAGTTGAGGAGGAGCAGGTTGAACAGGGCATAGATAGGAAGTCAACATTGAAAATCATAAATATCCTATATAATAAAAGCCTAATATGCTAAGTGTCTGGTCATCCATTTGGCTGTTCAACCAATCAGAGCATAATATGCTAATGATATGCTAAGGCCACTCAACTGCTTGCTATGACATGCACTGATCACCAGGGGGCAGATGCTCTGACCAGTAAGTTAGCTTGCTGCTGGGCTCCTGACAATCAGGACTGAGTGAGGCAGGCCAGACATGCCTTGGAGACCACCCACAGTCCCTCCCCTGCTGGCCAACCTCCCATGTCCCTCCCCAGCCCCAATCATCCACCAGTGGGGTCTCTCGGCCTGAACTGAGCCCTCTTGCAATCTGGGACCCCTCAGGGAATGTCAGAGAGCTGGTTTCGGTGGAACCACTGGTCGCTATTATGCGCACTGACCACCAGGGGCAGACACTCAACACAGGAGCTGGGCTCATGGCTGACAAGCACAGCAGTGGTGGCGGGAGCCTCTCCCGCCTCTGCGGCAACACTAAGGAGGTCTGCTGATGGCTGGGTGGCTGGGGAGCGGGTCTAAGCCATCAGTCGAACATCCCCTGAAGACTCCCGGACTGTGAGAGGGCGCAGGCCAGGCTGAGGGACCCTCCCTTCCCCGTGAGTGCACAAATTTCGTGCACTGGGCTGCTAGTAAGATAATATTTTCCTGTTTCAAATAGCAATAGCTTGGGTTTACTCTATCTAGTAGAGATAACATCTGTCTTATTTTGGTCTTTCACAAAATCATTAAGCAGGAGAGGTTGGAGTATAATTCTCATACCATATTAATTTTGACCTTGCACTCAGAAAAGTTCTAAGTATTCATTTATTACATAGTTGACAACTTAGGTGTATTTTGTTTTCTTTATTTTAACAGTAGTTAAACTTTGAGGAAGTCTCCTCACGAGATTCCAGGATATCATACTATCTTAGATTTTTTTTCTTACCTAATTGTATACTCCTTCTCTATCCTCTTGTGGGCTTTTCCTCCTCTTTTAATTCTGAAAAGATGAACAATCTTGAAGCTTGTTTTGGGACTCTTTTCTCTGTCTATCTTTTCTTATTCATTAAAGTAATTCAGTCTCTTGACTTCCAATACCATATGCCGATGACACCCAAATGTATAACTCCAGCCCTGACTTCTCTGAGCTCCAGATCATATCCCTAACTGACAGCTTTGCTTGTCCATGTAAATTTCTACAAGGCGGATAAAATGCAGCATGTCCAAAGAAGAATTGGACTTTCTCCAAACTCTTCTTCCCATTCTTTTCCACATCAGCCAAAGGGACTAACGTATCTAGTTAGACACTATGTATTCAGTTAATCAAATCAGGAACCTGCAGTCCAGTCATGATTCCTACCTTTGTTTCACAATCACATAGAATCTATTGCCAAGGTTTGTTGGTACTAAGCTTTTAAATTTTTCGCAAAATGTGTAACTCCTCTTCATCTCCACTTCTATCATCTTATTTAAAACTATCACTATCTTATGTCTGGATTACTCAACAGATTCTGACTTGTCTCCTTTTCTCCACTGTTGTTTGTCTACAATCCCATTCTATAATCTATTATCTACTATATCATTCCTTCCATTCAACTATCCATCCATGGATCCATCTATCCATATATCTGGTATCTGCATAGAAGCCAGAGACATCATTTAAAAATCAGATCATGGCACTACCTGAGAAGAAAATTTTAATAAGTTTCAATCTTACCTTATTACAATAGCTTATGACACCTCCCATGATCAGGATTCTACTTACCTGTACAAATTCAGTTCTTTTTTTTCTTGCCCCCTTTTTATTTTATATTTCTTGAATAGTCAAAGACTTTCAATTTGTAGGGTCTTTGTACTTTAGATTTTTGCTATCCTAGCTTGACCCTTTTATTTATCATTTATATCTGAGTCTAAATTTAATACTCTTTACTCATTACATACAATAGTTTTTCTTACTTCCTTTATAGCTTTAATTAGAGTCTATAAATGTTTATGTATTTATTTAATATTTCTCATCTCTCATTATAGCATTAGTATAATGAGGGCATTCTGTATAACCTTAATGCTTAGCACATCCTAGGTACCCAACGTGTAACAGTGAATGTTTCAGGAAAGGAAGGCCTGTGTGTACATACATGTGTGAGAGTGTCTACACATGTGTGTGCAAATTTGCAACCTGCAGATAACACTAAAGTCATATAGGTGAGAGGAATATTATGGAGAACTGTGACTGTTCTTCTCTTTATGATTTTTCTATTTTATGATTCTCACAAAATGGGGTGTGAGCTTTTTGTTGGAGATCAAAACCCAGGGTAGTAAAGGGTAGTAAAGGGAGGCCCAGGCAGTAAAGGGGAGGCTGGCCTCTGTCGAAAGGAGTGGCCTGTCAGCTGTCACCACTGCACAATGAGAAGAGGCTTGCTTGGGAGCTGGTGAAAGCAAGAAGGGCACGCGAGGAGAAGGAACTTCTAAGCTGACTACTCAGGGAAGGTCCCCACTCCATTCAGAAGCCCAACCGTGGCCGGACACAGGTGCCCAGTGCTCACCCCTTTCTTGTCAGATCCGGGCTCAGTCACAGCCGCCTCGTCTCCCAACTTAGACCTCGGCCAAACATAATCTGAAAACTAATAACATGGCAGTTAGGTCTCCTTTTCACCCCAAAGCCCTATCTTCCTCTCACCATTAATACAGTTCATTGAATTTTTGTAACTCTTGAATCTAACATGGACAACCAATTATTTTTATCCTTTAGATAATTACCTGCTGCCTAATGCCGACCTCCCAAAGAAACGTAACCTGTGTGTGTGCCTGTCAGGATAAAATGGCAGCCCCAAGTGATAGTGGCACAAAACACCACAGGGTTCAGATACTTAGGAAAATGGAGTTTGGAATGTGTATAAAACAGAAAAATAATAAAGCCTGGTATAGGATAGTCCAGAAGAGTGTTTCCTGGAGAAGTCGCTCACTGACTAGAGCTAAATCAGCAGTGTCTCCTCATTGTTTGGAAGTGCAAACATTTCAGAGAGAACGCACCACTGAAATAAAAGGGGGGAGTTGGGTTTTTTCAAAGCAAATACATACTGGGAAGGGGAAAGAAGAGGAGGAAGCCATCGAGCAAGTTGATAAATAAAAGAAAAACCATAAGGGCATCTAACAGGGACCTCAGGAGTCAGTTTATCTAAGCTTGTTATTTAGCACAGGAGAAAATGGGAGTCCGCAGAGGGGAGGAAGCAGGACCCTCTCCTCACAGCACACCATGTTTGGAGTGTAACAAAGAACGTTCTTTAAAACAGAGCTCTCAATCTGGGCACCAGTGACATTTTGGGCCAATACGTCCCTGCTCGGTGGCAGTTGGGGGAGCTGTTATCGCCCTTTGTGTGGATCATGTGCCGCTGAGTTGGCTACCGCTCCTGGCTATCTTATGAAGAAGTGATGCCCACATATCCCTTCCTAAGCAGCCTGCTCAGCTCCTGCAGACTCAGGCGCCTGGCTTCTTTTATGAAGTCCATTCATCTCATTTTTGTTGTTGTTGCTTTCTAGTAATGCTCAAATGTTTGAGAGAAGGAAGTATTAAAAATCTAAGCATTTTACAAAAGTTCAGGATGAGCTCTAATTCTTCTTTGTTTACATCACATTATCTTACCGGTTCAATCTTTTCTTCTCTACATTATTCAACCATGGCAAATGACAGTATAGTACTTGCAGTATAGTACTAGAAGCAGAGTTATTGAATTTTAAGGTTTTTACTTTATTAAATATTGAAGGCATTTGAAAGGTATGTATACACACCTACACCCTCCTACAGAGTCACACAACTGTCAGCTGCACTCATTGCTACAGATTCGTTCATTGCTGCAATGGAGCTCACGTTCTTTAGTTGCTTGCTGTGTGTGTGTGTGTGTGTGTGTGTGTGTGTGTGTGTGTGTGTGTGTGTTTTCCATAGTGATGCCCACTGACTGTGCTATGTGGTAAACTGCACTGCGTATTACAGCACTGCTCCAGGCAGTCAAACGATATGTAAAGATATAGAGCACCCTCTTTTTCTTTCAGCTTCCTAAGGGAAATATTTCTTATAGAGACTATCAAGGGTTTCATTTCCCTCATCAAGCTTTTTACAAACAGACCATTTGCTACACATGCCCAAGGCACTGACTATCCTGTGTGAAATAGCATACATAGCTCTTTGGAAGAAGCTCACCTGCCGATGGATCTACATGCATGATCAAAGTTCACATGTTCCTGTATAGCATGGCATAGTAAGGGATAAAGCACATCAGCTCTTTTCTTCCCATCACAGCTGAATAAAGTGTGCGGGAACTTCCGCACATATGTGCTCTATGGTCTTAGGTGAAGTGAGAAGAAGTCAGAGACAGCACTATTCGATTGCCCAAGACGCCATCCCCCTTGATAAAGCAAATCAGAGGAAGCTCCTTCAGCTAATGGAAAGTCTGTTTTAGGTAAGTATAGAACTGACTGGTGACCAGGGGCCTTAAGTAGAAGGTAGTGGGGGGAAATGGATGTCGAATGCTTTCCCAAGCCTGAAGCATGTCGAATGCTTTCCCAAGCCTGAAGAAGAGAATTAAAGGTAAAATTAATTTTAATCATGCACATTTCTTTTTTGTATTCTGTGGGGGAAACATAGAAAGGGAATAGGACTCATTTCAAGGTTTTACTTCATGCCATGCTCCTGAGAATGCATTTTTCGGCAAATGTATATGTGCTTTAATTTTATTCATATAATAGTTTATCCAGTACAGCTCTAGGCTTCAACAACTTAAAAAACAAGTCCTTTTGCTATAAAAGCATCACATCAAAATTCAGGTCTTGATCAATTTCACACATATTAGCCTCCTACAGTTAAGCAATTATTTCCTCCGAGATACTTGCTGCTCTCATTTCACAATGAATTTGGTTCATATAAAGGGATGAAGACAACGGAATTATAAAGTTACAGTTTATAACATCTTGGCATCAGTTCATTAAAAAAAATCAATCAGCTGGATATTTGGAAACATGCCACAGTGCACCAGGCTCAGACAGAGGTAGACAGGCAGAAATAAGAACGGTATTATTGTCCTCAAAGCGCTTAAGGAGATTAAGTATTTTCATCCAGAGGAGGCAAGTGTCTGAACAATATAAGACAATGTCAAACAAGTAAAAACAGTACACATGCTTTTAAATTTTAGAATTGAGGTCACCATGAGATGAGTGGTTAGGCTTTTCGGGGAAGCCAGGTGAGTCTTAAAAAAAACTGGGCTTCATGGAAAATTTTTCAATCAGAGTATAACACAATGGAAACAGTCATTTTGGAATTTTAATCAGGAGAGAATTTGTGGAGTGGGCTTGTGGAGAGAGGCAGGAGGTGGAGAGAAGAGAAAGCAAACTCTACAATGTTCCAGTGCAGACCAACAAAAATATCAGTGCTGGAAATATTGGTCACTGTAGACTGCCAAGTGTCTTAGTGAGCTTTGGGGGCACAAAGACGAGTGAGTTGTGATAATGGATTCACAATTTAAGATGGAACAAAAAAAATGATTATTACTCAAGATATGAGTACTAAAGGATGGTGTATTGACCTCTGGGGTTTGAAAAACAGGCAATGATACTAAATTGACACTAAACTATACTAAAACTGGGTCTTGATGGGTGAGCAGGAGTTTAATAGGGTAGCATACAAAGGGAGGGAATCTTGGCAGATAGTGGAAAGTAGTCAGAGTCCCTGGGGTAAAGCAAGAAAAACGAAGGCCAACTACTCCAGTTGGGCTCAGTGTGTGCATGCTCTTGTATGGCAGGCCAAGAGATTTGGTCTTGTTTTAGGTAATGGAAGAAAATCTGAATATTGCCCTTGTATTTTAGAAATAAAAATTTGGATAATGTGAGAGAGAAATGAGAAACAAAAGGGAGATTATTTGAAAGGCTCCTTGGTGAATCCCAATGACACATGATAACATCACTGGTGTTGGGTGCATGTGACAAATGTTTCAGATGTGTCATATTGAATGATGCCCGATCCTCTGAGAATGGAAGCCAATGTGTTGAATGAATGTGAGAGGCAATACAGGAGAGTGGCCCTGAGGACTGACTTTAGACTCAGATGTTCTGAATTCCTTTTCAAGCTTTGTGATTTCGTAGCTGGAAAAGGCTGGGTGAGTTATTCTATCTCTATGCCTCTGTTTCTTCATCTATACAATACAGAGGATAATGGCCTTGATCCTGAGGAGTTATTGAATTAAATGACTTCATACATTTGTGAACATTAGCTTCATTTAAACAGGGACTGGAACAGAGAAAGGACTCAGTCAGCATTAGCCATTGGGGGATCTGACTCCAGAGTCTCTGCTTATTACTAGTATCATAATAACAGAGCAATGATGGGGAAAAAAATGTATTTTTGACAATTAAGGTGGTCTTGATTATCTTTTTCAAGTGATGATTTTTTCCCCCACTGGAATAAATAAATGATGGATGGATGAGGTACTTCACAAGAACTGGTGGTACTTGCTAAATTTTCATATGAACCAGACCAAGATAGAGAATAAAATTTGATTTTCTCTAAGTTTTGTACTTGGGTCGCAAGAAGAATGATTTTAGCATTGATATAAATGAGTGAGCAAGAAGGTTTCATACCTAACTCACAAGGTCACTGGAGCCTTAAGAAAGACAATTAATGTAAAGGATTTAGCACAGTGACAGTCATGGGGAAAGCATTTAATAGCGGTTCATTACCATCATAGTCATCGTCACTCTCTCTGGACCAGATGAGAAACATCTCATTTCCTCCAACCTTTTAGTTCCTTCGGAGAGAGCTGGATTAGCAGATGAGTCAGCACCACACAGGAGCAGGTTGGCATCAGCTTCTGGGCTCCAGGGGCCTCCCTTTCCTAACAAGGCAGCTTTCCTGATTCCTGCCCCATAACAATGTAGAATGTTAAATATTCAGGCTCCTCTCTGCTAGACTCTTGGCCATGATGTGAATTGACCAAACATGCCAAAATGAAAGCTCGTGGAATTGTGTGCACTGTACTACTTCCCTGCTTGTAATTCTCTCCTTGCCCCTTCTCCCCAGTTAACTATGTTTTATCTGTACACCTAGAAGCAACAACACTTTGTTGAGAGAGAAGACAAAGTGAGGTTGAGATTTCGCATAGATCTGCACAAGGATTGACAGAGGCATTTCACGTTGTGCCAAAGGACACAAGGCAATTATCTGTAGGCATTAAGAGGCTGCAGCCTAGACTGGAGTCAGCCATTTCAGGGTTTAAACTAAAACAGCAGAGATCTAGGAAATCAAGGTGAGCGATATGTCCAGGGGTAGCAAAATCCCAGCCTCTGGCCGCAGGTTCAACAATAGGGTTTCAACCTCTGAACGGATCCAAAATAGACCAGAAGCAAGACTGGAAGAAAAACTGGCAGGTTATCAACACCTTTCAGAAAACCTCACACCCTAGTCACATGGTTATGAGTACTACAACCAAGATCTAGGCAGAGCTTTACTTGTAAAAATTAGATCATAGGGTGTAAGAGGGCAAAGGCAGTGGCTGCAGAGTAGAAAGAGGACTCAGGAAAAACTGTAGGAATTCGGTTATCAGAAGTAGGGTCTGTGCTTGGGTTAGAAAGGCTTCAATAAATCATAAAGTTGAGTTATCATAAAAGATTGGTTCATACACTTAATTACTTTCTGATACAATGTTACCAAGTAAAGGTACATACTTTCTGAGCAGTATTGTGTGATTCCTCCAAATTTATTTAGTTGAGAGCTTTTATGAATAAAGGAAAAATACTGTGACACATATGTAGTAGACATCTCAGAACATACCCAGAGGAGTCATTCTTTAAGTTGATCTCAGGTTAATTTCAGAGGTTCCCATAACTACTAGAATCTGCAGGCTCCCTCCCGCAAAGAGGCTCATCTCCACAACATATTATAACAAAGCAACAAATAACCCAACGCACCTAAATTCTTCATGCATGGGATAGCTCAAATTGCTTAAAAATCATCAAAGAAAAAAAAGTAGATGATAGTTCATTGCACTATCTTACAGTCCAAATTTCCTGGTCCAGTTCATTGCCCCAGATAATTCTTATCCATAAGATTAACGGGGGAAGGAGGGGAGAGCTTCTAATCCAATAATCCTGTATTCTTTCTGATTATGAAGGCAACCAATCTGATTCTCTATTGCACCACTATTTTTAAAAATTTTATTAACTATTTACAACAAAATTACGAAACAAAATGGCAAAAATATCTAAAGTTAATGAGATGGTTAATTTTATGTGTCAACTTGACTGGGTCAAAGAATGCCCAGATGTTTGGTTAAACATTATTCTGGGAGTGTCTGAGAGGGTGTTTCTGGATGAGATTACTATTCCAATCAGTGTGTTTAATAAAACAGATTAATCTCTGTGGATCTCTAGAATTCCCCCTCTCCACCTGTCTTGGAAGCCTGGACACTGATGTCTCCTGCCTTCAGATTTGAAAATATCAGCTCATCATTCTCAAGCCTGCTGGCTTTCAGACTGGATCTTACACCATCCTCTCTCCAGGCTCTCAGGCCTTTGGTCTTGGAGTGAAACCACACTGTAGGCTCTCCTGGGTGTCCACTTGCCAACTGCAGATCCTGGGACTTCTCAGTCTCCGGGACTGTGAGTCTGTTCCCTGTAACAAATCTCCTTGTTTCTATACACATCGTATTGGTTACACATTTCTATGGAGGGCCCTTAATAATATGGGTGAGTTATCTCTCTACTATATAAATCTACTATGCTTATATTTACCACTTACCCATCAGTTAGAGAAATTACAGCCCTTTTAAAATTTTTATTTATTTTATTTTTAAAAATGTCAACTACAATTTACATTCAGTATTATTTGTATTAGTTTCAGGGGCACAGCATAGTGGTTAGATAATCATATACTTGTTCTCCACAATATTTACAGTACCCACTTGACCCTACTCATAGTTAGGGGGGTCCCCTCAGCCCAGCCTACACCCTCTCCAATCCAGGACCCCTTGGGGGATGTCTGACTGCCAGTCGGACATCCCTCTTACAATCCAGGACTGCTGGCTCCTAATCGCTCACCTGCCTGCCTGCCTGGTCTCCCCTAACTGCCCCCCCATGCCAACCTGATCACCCCTCACTGCCTCCCCACCCCCCGCCGGCCTGGTCACCCCCAACTGCCCCCCCACTGGCCTGGTTGCCCTCATGGCCTCCCCACACAGCCTGCTTGTTCAGTCATTTGGTCGTCCCTCACTAACCCCCCTGCCGACCTGGTCACCTCATGCAGCCTGCTTGTTCAGTCGTTTGGTCATCCCTCACTAACCCCCCTACCGGCCTGGTCATAGGCAGCCATCTTGTGAGGGTGTGAGGGTTAATTTGCATATCCCCTCTTTATTATATAGGCTTATTGACTATATCTCCTATGCAGTACTTTACATCCCTGTGACTGTTTTCTAAAGACAATTTGTACTTCTTGACCCCTTCACTTTTTAATCCAGCTCCCCAACCCCATTCCTCTCTGACAGCTGTCAGTCTGTTCTCTGTATCTATGAGTCGGCTTCTGTTTGTTTGTTTATATTGTTCTTAAGGTTCCACATGTAGGTGAAGTCCTATGCATTTGCCTTTCTCTGACTGACTTATTACACTTAGCACAATATCCTCTGGGTCAGCCCTTACACTTAGAGGAAACAATGGGCCTCTCAGCAAAGCTAATTTGCTCCTGTGCCTTTCTATCTCTGTTTTGGAAGCATCTGCAACTACATCCATGTTTTAAGTTTGGGTTTCCTGGGCTGTATTCTTTGCTGGTCTTATATAACTCACTTTTATTCTCATAGTTAGTTGGTAATAGTGATGTTTGATTATTTTTTCTCTTTAACTAGTTTATCTGTATAGTAAACTAAAGTTTTTAAAACATGATGCATTCTCTAGTGGGAGCTTTTACTTCCATTTTATCCATCTCAGCTTATTAAATTTTATCCTCTTCATTGCCATTTAAAAAGTTATTATACATACATACACACAATCATATTTTATTCATCTTCCCTGAAAAGGGAATAGGATGTTTAGAAAGGCCCATAAAATGCCCTGGCCAGAGTGGCTCAGTTGGTTGACCATCATCCCATGAACCCAGAGGTCACTGGTTCACTCCCAACCAGAGCATATACACAAGTTGTGGGCTCGATCCCCAGCAGGGGCCATGCAGAAGGCAGCCTATAGATGTTCTCTCTCTCTCTTTCTATTCTTCTCTCTATATATAATCAATTAAAAAGAAAAGAATTAAAAGGCCCAGAAACCTTGTAGAAACTAGAGTGGGTATAGTATCTTGAAGTGTAACTATAAATTAAAATGTCCCCCTTTTTTATGGGAAATGATGTCAATATCTAATATCATAAAACTATCCCCAGTGTCTCTTTTCTTTCATGTTGGGATATAATGCCTCTAGCGATGTGACAAGGCACCACCATGCACAGAGTATAATTAAAAGTATGTTTCCATTCAGCTTCATGATGACAGTATAGCCACTTTAGGAGTTGAGATATAAGACAAAGTCACTTAGGTGAAGCTACCCAGGAGCAGTACACTGTTCACCCAAATGCTTTCTATGTGGCACCGTGTGGCTCTCACAGCAAGTCTATCTGTGATTTGGGAGAATAAAGTAAGAAAACTGCACTGTAGAAATGTCCAAGGTTATCTATGTTTATATCTATAACTATATAGATCTATATCCATCTCAGTTTTAGCTTTTACTAAATAAGAGGAGATATGTTATCCTAGAACAAAGCTAGATTCCTAAAATGAGCACAGTGCTCTGTGAATCAACCTTCCTCACTCTCCATGGTCTTCTAAGAATCCAGAGCCATGTTTTATCTTCTGCACCTTAAAATAGATTTCCGGGTTTTTCTTGAGCATCTTACATATCTAAAAGTGCATCCAAAAGTAAGGAAATATAAAAAATAATTTTTGGCTACTATTTTTAAACATATATGAAAATTATTTGGAAATAAAGAGATTTGTATTCATTGATTCATCATTAAGAGAGAAAATAAAATCTGCTATTATTTGATAGCAATAGTTTTAAAGGGAAATGCCTATATTTGTGAATTGATCTATCTATCTTACTTTCTATCTTTCCTTCTATCTGTCTAGGCAAAAATGGGTTGAAAATTACATGGAAGGCATACAATTTGTTCAAAATTAGTTATACATATATTCAAATAAAAGCGCATAGATCCAAACCCAAATTTCTGCGTCTGAATATGAAATGTTCCATTTGTTACATGAATACCATTACTAAAATTAGGCTGAAGCTCATTTTTTAAGAACACACTTTTTAAAAATTGACTATGTAAATGTTTCTAATTAACTATGAAACTAGAATTTTTAAATTGATATAACTTACTCTATGTAATTTCTACTTACAATATCGTTAAGCTTGCTTTTCAGAAATGTCATTTCATCCTTCATTATTTCATAGTACATATTTCATAGTACATTTTTCTAAACAGTAATAAATATTTATTGTAATACATTTTGATATTATGAAAAATGTACTGAGAAGTTAGTCATGGACTAATAACCCAACAACTAAAGATGATAAATATTAGTATTATTCAGATTTTATTTAATTCTAAACTATTTCTTAGCTATTTGAGTACTTTAATAATATTGGGGACATATTCTACATAGATTTTTGTACAAATTTTAATTTACCATATTATATTTTCCAGTGGTATTGAATTTTATTTGAGAAATATGATTTCTCATGACATAATAGTATTCCACATAAGGATGCAATGCTCAGTCATCCTTTCATTTAAAATATTTGGTTTGTTTTCAATTACTATTATGTTTTCTACATTATGATAAATATTCTGTGTACTCCTTTGTTTTTGTAAAATCAGACTGACTCAATGTTAACAGATTAAAGGGGAGTGACATTTTTAAGGCTTCTTATCATTATAGTTTTACTTGATTTAAAGAATACATGTATTACTAAACAAAGTCTCCAGTACTTCTCTAAGACATTGTAAAACAAATCCCTTGAAGCATATAAAGTAATGCCTAGATAAACACTATTTAAATCTGAGTTGTGGAAATTTGATTTAAGAAATTATTAAAGCATATCAACAGTTTAAAATCACAGAGCTGAAAATCATTCTCAATAAATAGTTAAAACATTAAAAAATAGTATTACAATCTAGACCTTTCTTTCCTTATGTAATGAAAAAGTAACCTCATGTAACAAGCTATCAATAAAATTTGCAAGTTGAAATGAAGTAATTCCTTCAAATAAAAATGTGCTAGCTACATTTTCAAATGTTCATAAAACCAAGAGGAGAGAGAGTCTAATTCAGTGATGGCGAACCTATGACACTCATTTTTTGGGTTGATTTTTCTTTATTCAATGGCATTTAAATATATAAAATAAATATCAAAAATATAAGTCTTTGCTTTACTATGGTTGAAATATCAAAAAATTTCTATATGTGACACAGCACCAGAGTTAAGTTAGGGTTTTTGAAAATGCTGTCATGCTGAACTCACAAGGTTCGCCATCACTGGTCTAATTGCTTAGTACCATAAGCAGTCCCAGGGAAATGCATTTACTGAGATCAAACTGGTAACTTGCTAGTATTTACCAGCAAGTTCCCTGGCTACACAAAAAGCCAAGAAAACATCTATTCCTTGTGCTATCGTCTGTATTTTTATGTTTCCCAAATTCATATACAGTTTGCCCTTGAACAACATATGGGTTAGAGGCACCAACCCCCCATGCAGTCAACAATGCATATATAACCTTTGATTTCGCAAAAGACTTAACTGTTAATAGCCTAATGTGGAATGGAAGCCTTACTGATAACAGACATTCAATGAGCACATATTTTGTATGTTTATGTATTATATGCTGTATTCTTATAATAAAATAAGCTAGAGAAAAGAAAATAGTATTTTAAAAATCACAAGGAGAAAAAAACACACTTACAGTATTTACTGGATAAAAATCCACATATGCGTGGACCTGCAGAGCTTAAACCTATGTTATTTAAGGTTCAACTTGATTGACAGCGTGATGGTAGGAGAGGGTGAGGCCTTCATGAGGTTATTAGGTCATGAGGGTGGACCTCTCATGAATGGGATTAGTACTCTTACAAAGGAGGCACCACAGAGGGCCCTAGCCCCTTCCACCAGGTGAGGACACAGCAACAAGTTCCCAGTCTGCAACCTGGAGAACAGCTTCCCCAGAATTGGGCCATGCTACTGCCATGACCTTGGGCTTTCAGCCTCTGGAATTATGAGAAACAAATGCCTGTTGTTTACAAAGCACCCCATTATGCTCTTTTACTAGGACAGCCCAGAGACTAAGCTGCTTTCTCTTAACACACCCAAATGGGATTCAAAGGTTGACAAACAAAAAACAAACAAACAAAAAATAAACAAACAACACACACACATACACACACACACACACGCACACACACACACACAAAGATTCTCTTTGGAGGTAGAATTACAAACAAAGGTGATATTTGCTGAGTACAACTGTCCAGTGCAGTAGGGATGAAACCAGGAGGTTTTAATACTTCAGCTTACTAATAGCAAACGGTTGATTTAGAAACAGGGCAGAAGCTGAATGATTTTTCTGAAAGGCTTTGTTTACATGGATGGAAATTGATTTTTTTTAAAAATAGGTGAGAAAAGTCATTAATAGAATTAACTTTCCTTCCTATACTATATAAATGCTGAATCACATTTTATGACCTTATTCTTCTCAGCTGATCACAACTTTAGAGTATTATTCTAAACATCGATTTGTGATTTAGTGGCATAAAATTAAGGCATTTTATGATATATATAAAAAAAAAAACCTTACTAGTATTTCAGGGTTTTTTTTTTTTCCCTCTTTTTTTTCCCTTCCTATTGGTTACATCAGACAGTAATACACGTGGATTACTTTCTTACTACTGTTATAATATCATAATTTGTTCCTGAAAGGCACCTTTAGTTTTCCGATATAAAATGATATAGTAAATCATCCTGAGCAACAAATGTTGCTGGAGGATTGGGTGGGTGGAATTCCTCTCTCACTAGTGGGAGTGGGGTTCTTGTGATATTTTCAGAAAAGGAATTTTTTAAGGTCCATACAGGTGAATAAATAGTTTTTATTTGTGTACAGTTACATTTCTTGATTTGCAAAGTTCCATGCCCCTTATTCCAGGCTTGGAAAATGTACAGCTGGGATTCAGTAGAGACAAAAGTAGGGTCAGTGCCCAGACTTTCTATTCCATGGTAGAGCTGAGTCTGATGTAGCATCAGGCTAATCACCGCCCACTGTGTGGGCCCCATATGGCCATGAGACAGGGGGGTGAACACAGGGGAGTGCACCCCTGCAACAGGAGTCCCAAGAGAGCAAGAGGGCCAAAAGCACAAGAGCCAGGAGAGCCGAGAGAGAGAGCTCTCTGTGTTCAGGAATTAACTGTATCAATCTCACGTCCTTGCAGTGGCCATGCCTATCCGGCCACTGACTATTCCCAGGTGTGACTGACAGATAAGCCCCTTCCTATGTCACCTAGACCTCACTGGGCATGTATCTATTGCCCAGTCCCTTCGCCCATTTATTTGCAGGGAATAGACCTGGGGAGTGTTAAACTGCAGCTGCCTGGCAAAGTATAAATGGTAAGTCTATATCCTTTAGTCTTCCCTTTTTTCTTTTCCTGTTAAATAATAACCAGGTTATTATAATGGCATCACTAGAACTTTAAAAAATTCCCACAGTTCAATTGAGGAGACAAATCTGTAGGTTAGTGTTTTCCAAACTGTGGTCACCACTTGTTTTTAGATCCTGAAATCATATAGTGGCATTTTTTTTTAATGGGAAAAAAAAGAAAAGAAAAGAAAAGAAAAAGAAAATAAAACATCCTAATTATTAGAGTACATCTAAAGGTAATTTATTTTTCTAAATTCCTTATTTTTTCATTGTTGCTACTTACACTACGTTAGTTTTACATTCAATTAAATTTGGTAAGATGCATTAAAATACATATGAAAATTGTGTTCTATGCACACTCTATATATTTGTAGGATGAATGAATGGAGTTCTAACATATTGGATTCCCTTTTTTTCCTTTACTTTTTAATATACACAATTTCAATGAGTACAGGATTCGACTTTTTAAAAATGTATGTGTATTTATTTACTTACTAAAATTTCTCAAACTTGAGCAATGATATCTGATGTGATCTCAGTTTTTACTACATGTATAGGAAAAAAACACAGCAGTGATCTGAAAAACTAAGGTATTTTCATTACAATATATGAGGGAGACTATAGAAATATTTAGATTTCATACCAGTTTCCCTTAATTTGCATGGATAATTGGCTAAACTGACAGAAATTTCTAAAGTCCAATTTTATCACACTTAAGCAAATCTATTAAAATATATTAGTTGTTAAGTGTTGGATTTCTTTAGTCTTTATTTTTTAATAAACACAGTTTAAATTAGATGAGAGTATCTTGGAGTCCTAAATTAGACCAAATTCAATTAGTAACTGTTTGTTGATCACTATGTTTAAGATCCTATTCTTTCCATTATAATAGTCTCAGGAAGTTGGATTTGTAAAGAGCACTCCAGGAGGGAGGCCTTGCTAAGTATTTTTATGTGGTTCCTCACTAGAAAAGAGCCATGAATCATGACAGGATTTAGTGAGTGTTCCAACTGTGGTAAATATTTTATTTGTGTATTTGTTTTATGTGCTATACTGATCTCTCCAGATATTTTCTATTTACTAAATTTCCCCAAGTGAATTTGTACTGGAAAGTAGTGATAAAATATGGTTGATCGATCATTTTGACTTGGAACATTCAGGGGAAAAAGCACAACTAACAAAGCAAAAACTGAAAAAGTAAACATCTAGGTAGTTCACACCAGCCTTTGATTTCAGAAACACCTCTTACAGAATGGCCACTATGTCTTCCTTGAATTCTTTTCAGCAACAGTCCATATAGAAAGACAAAGCCTATTTACAAAAAAAATAAATAAAAAACATACATCCTGCTGCAAAAGACACCCTGCTATTGAACACTGGATCAAAGGGCCACTGTGCTGAACTTGACAAACATTCCCCAGGACACCTCTTCTGTTATAAGTGCTGTTCTACATGCCAGCGATAGAACAGGCCTGGCTACTGCCCTCAAAGAGCTGCCCACACAGAGGGGAGTGCCTGTTAGGAACAGGGTCGGGGGTATGCATATGGCGTCACCAGTGAACCTGGAAAGTCTAGCCTGCAGGCAGTCATGCAGCTGAGCACTCAGTCATGACCCTCCCCTCTGTGTTTTGTACATCTGTCCAAGGTGCTCAGAAACATTAGTTTCCTCTGTCGTCTAGGGAGTGCTTTACAAAGCAAACACAACCATTGCTAGAAGCATCTAGTGAAACTGTGAACATTTTACTGCTTATCACTCCCATAACACGTCGAATTTTTCTTTGTTTAGAATATCTCACTTTGCAATTTCAACTTTCTTTGTACCCCATTACTCAAAGAACATTCCAAGGTTGCTACATCTGTTCAGGTAACAACAGTGTTCCCTAAGTGTCAGTTTATCATGCCACTGTGATGTCGAGTTTAAAAAGCACCCTCCTCTGTTGATACATACATGTTGTGCTCACTCCTGTTTGCTTTTATCCCTGAACATTTGCACAAATTTAACAAAATCCTTTGAAGTTTTGATTCAGGCGGTTGAATAGACCTTTGAAGTCATAATTAAATTATTATAATCCCATTACTAATTGTAAAAGATATCTGAATGACCATGAATTCAAAAGATACCAGGTACTAGTATGTTAGTAAAATAAATATTCTTTGTTTTTGAAGATAAAACATTCACTTAAAGAAATATCAATTTCTCCATTAAATAGGAATTAGCATTTATAAGAAATAGAAGATTCTTGTGTCCTAAGACAGTCCAACCAACTTTTCTCCTCGCCCACCCCTCACCTTCTCAGTAAGGTTCCAGGTTTCCCTTATTCAAACAGCACTCAAGGCAACCAAGAAAGAATCTCAGACTGGATCCAAATATAACCACCAGCATGTAACACCTACCAAACCAAACCAAACCAAACCAAACCAAACCAAACAAATGCAACTTCATCTGCGGAAATCGCCTCAGCAGTTTCAGGAGCAAACATCAGGAGATTTCACTGACCTGAGGAAATGTCTATTTGGCTCATCTTGGTCTGCGTGACATTGATGTGAACACCAACTTTGCTTTCAGTGAGGTCAATCTCCACGTTGCCCAAATTATCTGCAAAGTGACTGAAAAGCAGGAGGCCATTGGGGTTCCAAGTCCTGAACTGGAAACTGACCACAAACAGGTCCTGGTGGAGCCGTCCAGGCACCTCCAGGTAACTGGTGGCATTGAAAAAGACCGGCACCGTGTAGGGCTCCACACAGGAGAAACTCAGGTTTCCCTGTAAAACAGAAAGGCATTCTTTGAGGAAAATGCAGAATAAAATAAGGATCCATGGAAGACAGTAGAGAAAACTGTAATTCTACATATTTCAAAGCAGAGCTTTAGCCTGTCCCAAACTATCACATGTAGTAGGCTGACTTGAATTCAGGAATTGGATACCTTGATGTGAGTCTACTAGGAGTGTATGCCTAACAAGGTGCAGAAGTTAGTCATCAAGTTTGGATGTAACAAGCACAATCCATCATGAAATTGTTAGGCAACCTGCTGTGATGGGCTGACCAGGGGATGGGCTGTGCATCTCTGAGAGCTTCAGAGTGGACCACTGGACTCTCTGAAGATAGCAAAAAGCTGCTTCTCTCCCCCTAATTAATGATGCATCAGCTGGGGAGGTGATGCCCCTGTCTTCTTCTGGATGTCCTATTCAGATGGCTATTATTATATTACTGGTCTCAGTGGGAATCATGGTCATTTGGTTGCCAATTATTAAACTAATATTCTGGAGCAAATGGTCTTGGGTTTTACACCCATACTTATATATAAATTTTAATTATTTAGTATCAGCATAGTTTTTATTATTTCAGATTATTTTTTTTATTCAACTAAAAATCCCACTGAAATTCCCATGAACTGTGCTTACATAATAATGAATTAATGCTTATGGAAACAGTGGCATGAATGTACAAAATTAAAACAAAAATTGCAAAACTACTTCTATCTCATAATTCCCCTATTTTGTACACACAAATTTGATATACTGAATTTTATATTGGTATACACTAAATTTTATATTCCAGGGTCTAAGTACCTTCCTTTTAAAGATCTGAAAATCTACATTTGTTCTCAGCTTCTTTGATCCCACCATAACATTCTGAGGAATATGATTTTATATTTTTAACTGGGCCTTCAATTTTTTTTAAACAACACCATTATCTACCTCTAGATGCATAGTTCTTTCACTTCAGCACATTAACTATTAAATCCATGGCAGACTCTCTCTGAATTAATATTAAAATTAAGTTTGCTCTGTACCTTCACCAACGATTATTTTTACATGTTTACTTTTACCAATAAAACTCACCTTCTATTTCCAGCTAATTCAACTCAAAATCCAGTATCGATTCTTAGAGTACTTCCAGGATCTACACATTGGTAATTTTAAAGTCAGTTCTATACTGTTGAGCCCAACATAAGTGTGACAAAAAATGCTATGATGTTGTTATACAATAGTCCATAGAAAACGCAAGTTCTGTGATTTTCCTATGAACCAATATGTCTGGGGTCAAAGATCTTACCACATTTGAAGGCTCCAGCTTCTTCCTTCTTGCAAGATCAGTTATGTTGGCGCCATTGTAGTTAATGCTTTCCATGCAGCCTTTGAAATTCTTTCTGCTGCTGGAACTGGGCTTACCGGAGAAAGGTATGCCTCCAAAGGTGATCTTTGAGAAAAAAGCAACAAAACATTCACACTGTATTCGACTTAAAAAAATAACATTCACATTTAATGAGACAGAACTATCAATACAGGCAAGGTCTGTTATATTTACTTTACCAATATATACAGACATTTTTCTGTCTCCAAATCTATTATATTTAAATTTTTGTTGTTATTGAAGTGCATAATAGTATTATTAATTCTGGCAATTAGATTATAACTTGAATAAGAAAACAGCAACAATACCTTGAGGTTTTGCTACCCAAAAGGCATTTTATAATTTATCCTGAGAATGTTTTAAAATACTTTACACAGCAAACATATTAAGTAATATTAAAGTACATTTTTATGTTTACTCTTCAAAGACATACTATCAATACATGCCTCTAGTCATCATGAGATAATCAACACTAATATATAAATTGATAAAACTGCAGCCAAAAGCAAGGAATATTGTATTTATCTGACATAAACTTATTGTAGTCTAATGTCCATTAAAGTCAAACATTCATTAGACTTATGGTGAATAGAGAAAATAGTTCAGGAAGTCTCATTACTACATTGAGTAGGAACATCTTAGAATTTAGGGGCTGTAACTTGAGAAGTACAGGCTTATAGATATTATAGGTCTTTTAAATTATAAGGAAGAAGGTCACTATTTCTTCCTGTGAATCTCTAGCTACTATTGCCTATAAAAAAGATTATGTGTTTTCCATATATCTTTGGTCAAATTACAGCACTGTAATATCATTATCATATAATAGAAATTAGACTTACTTATGCATTGCTAATAATTAATTAGTAGTAAATGAATCTACTAATCATAGATGTAATATCATGATATGTAGTATAGATATTATATGATTAATTATCACTCAGTGTTATCATCAATTTTTCTTACGAAGTTTTGAAAACAAAAGTTTTTAAATGTCAAGACTTCATATTTGATACATATGGCAAAGATCTTTGTGTGCTAGGAGGCCATTAGAAAATTATGTTCCATTATTTAACAACATGTCATTTTAAATGTCCAATTAGATTTATATTATCTCATAAGCCATCAATGATTTATGGTTTATGAGATAATACAAAAAAACAGAATAACTCAATAAATTAAAAAAATAATGGTTAGCTATATATCATTTATTGTAAAGTTTATATATAGGAAGAAAAGAGGAAAACTGATAAAATATTTAAAAATTAGAAAATTACAAAAGGAAAAATTGAGAATAACCAAGATCATAGAATTATTGAAAAACAATGTTTTTAAGTAGCATCGAGCTGAACTTATTAGGTATATATAGGTTTACCTAACACCACGGGTAAGAATTATTGATACTTAAAAGAAGTATTTAATTTCCTATCTATAATTTATTTTATCAATTACTTCCCTAGGTGATAGTAATAAAATCTTTTATGCTGAATGACAGGCAGTATCACATATCTTTTAGCTTAGGCAAAAGAGAACACTTTATTATAAAGATTTGAAATACAATATGAATTCAAAGTCAGGGATGCAGCTCATTTCATGAAATACTATGATCAGGGATGGATCTTATGAAACATTCATAAAAAAAAATAACACCTATCCTCTTCAAACTTTTCCAAAAAATTCAAGAAGAAGGACTCCGAAGCTCATTTTATGAGGCCACATTATCCTCATTCATAAATGAGATAAAAATACTACAAAGAAAAAAAGTATAGGCCTGATGAACATAGATGCTGAAATCCTCAACAAAATATCACATATTGAAATATACCTAAACCCCAGTTTGTAAGTGTTGTTTGATTCCTTCTCTGTGTGCATAGCTTATCTAGGGCTTTTCGTTTTCCTTTGGGAGGCTGATTCAAACACTCCTCGCTTCTCTGCTTTCAGCAACCCTTGGCACACGTCCTCCCTTATGGAAGGTGCTCCGGTGAAGGAAGCATCAAGGGCTCAATTTACCAGGCTCCTTACAACTAAGAGATGCAGGTTCCAATCCCAGTTCCTAATGCAACTAATGATATGAGAATGTAACTAATCCCTTCTTTCTGGTTTTGTAGTCTCATCAGTAAAATCAAGTGGCTGGACCACAAAAATACTTTCTGAAATGGTAACTATTCTGATATTAAAAACTGTTGCAGTTATTAATCATCAGATATTCATATGCATCATATGATGGACTTACCGCTGATATTGCCATTCAAGGATTACTCTGAAAAACAGCTGCATTAACCATCTTGTTAGCTACCAAGATTTATAAAGTGTGGCAGACTATTAATTACCTCTAAGTGTCCTTTCTCTCAACTTTCTTTAGAGGAAAAAAAAATGCTTTTCAGTTCCACACGTTGCTCCCTGTCCATTGGTGGCATTTACCAGCCGCTTTGAAGCAAGTTTTGGTCTCATGAGATTTAAATGAAAGGTCTGTGTGTGACTCCAAGAATACAGTTCACCTTCCTTCCCTCTCTCTCCTTCCCGCTGGCTGGAAAGCAACATGGAATGAGTAGCACCCTTGGAGGGATCTGCAGTGGGGAGGAGGAGTAGCAAGAGGAGAGATGGGGGTCGTGATGACCGTGATGCTGCCATTTGAGCCCAGGGTTACCTGCCTAGGGGCTCCTTTTGTATGAAAGAGAATAAACATAGGTTTTTTTCATGTGTAGTTTAATGAAGTATAACTGACATATATGGTGGTTTCTCTTACTTCCTGTTGTCTCCTCAAATAACCCTATAATAAATGTGCCATTATATTCATTTTATAGAAGGTGAGCATGATTTCGCCACTGTCACACAACCCGTAGAGGGCAGAAAGGGATTCAAACCCAGGCTTTTCATTCCATGCAATTGATTTTCTCTAAAATCCTACCCAGGTACTTCAGTGGAAAAGGGGGAACCATCCTCTACTTTCCAATAACATCCTATATTATAAAAGCCTAGGTGGCATCACGCCCTCACACAACACCCTTGCATGACATTGTCACAAGAGGGCTGCCACAAGATGGCCAGCAAGGGAGGGCAGTTGGGGGCGACCAGGCCAGCAGGGGAGGGCAGTTGGGGGTGATCAGGCTGGCAGGGGAGCAGTTAGGCATCAATCAGGCCAGCAGGGGAGTGGTTAGGGGGCAATCAGGCTGGCAGACAGAAGCGGTTAGGAGCTAGCAGTCACAGATTGTGAGAGGGATGTCTGACTGCTAAACCGGAAGTTGGATAACCCACGAGGGGTCCCAGATTGGAGAGGGTGCAAGCCGGGTTGAGGTACATCCCCCATTCTGTGCACGAATTTCATGCACCAGGCCTCTAGTTAGTAAATAATTACTATCGTAAGAATAAAATAAAATTATAATTTGCCCTTTCATTTTATATGTATTTTGTTTTTCAAATGGCCACTGTATTCTTAGGGCATAAACATTTATTAAGTTTTTCGGGTCTAACCATTATAGAAGGGTCATGGATGGCTGTGGAAAGTTAATAAGACACCAAGGGTTCCGTGAATGAAGAAGTTCATAAGCCTCTGGCTGATTAATATTTCATCCTGCTTAGTTTACTGCTATGCGTTGCTTGTTCATTTAGCATTATCCCTTTTCTCTTAGAATACATTATGCTGTGATTATTATGTTCTTACAGAACTCTTGTTACTATATATGATTAACATTTTTGAATGGACATTTAAAGGTTGAATTGCTCTCCAAATACTTTATTAAAATACCTGGTATGCCTACCAGTATATTATGAGAATATATAATTTTACTAGACCAATATCATAGCTTTTTTAATCTTTGATCATTTGGGGGATAAGAAATAGCCATTTTTATTTAAGGACAATTTTTAAAAAATGTAATCTATTTCAATTGCTTTAGCGACAATTATATTTGAGAAAATAGAACCTGTCAAATGAATGATTAATAGTCATAAGTTTATAAATGGCTTAATATAAATCAGAACTCAGGATTTCTTATTCAATATTTTGTAATAAATATTAGGCAACTCCTTGTTTATAATACTGTGTATTATGAAGTAAAATAGTGTAATTTACATTATAATGAATAAGAAATGGAAAGATTATACCTTAAGTTTATTCAGGACTTGTTAAGTAATCCTGATAACATGATAGATGTTCTTTCTCTTCAAATTGTTACTTTGGCACCAAGATTTAAAAAATTTTTCAAATATTTATTATTTGAAATTTATAAAAGAATAAAATGACATATATTAATAAACTAGGTTTTGAAATTATAAGTTAATTTTTCTTTGGAGAATAAAATGAAAATGGTGAGGAAGGCACATAATTAACAATAATATAAGTGGGAGATGGAGGCAGCCACTCGACACTGATCACAGTTTATATGTCCTCAAGCTCACCTCATAGTCTAAGTCCAGGTAGTCGAACTCCCCATTGGTGCGGAAGTGCTGCACGCTCCTGTCCAGCGTGAGGTCAATGCTTCGGCCCTGGCGCTCAATGACCACGGAGTGCCAGTGGTGATCATCCAGCAGGCTCCCCATCATCACGGACGTGTGGCCATATATGGGGCCAAGCTGGTTGCTTCCTGCATCACGGGAGTGGAAAAGAAATAAGGTGATGACACCCATGGCTCTGGGTAGAAGAAGACCTTTTATTAAAACACTAATAGCTCTAGTGCCCATCAGCAGATGAGTGGATAAAAAGGCTGTTGTGCATTTACACCATGGAATACTATGCAGCTGTAAGCATGGATGGACCTGGAGATGATTATGTTAAGTGAAATAAGCAAGTCAGAGAAAGACAAATACCATGTGATTTTGCTTACATGTGGAATCTAATGAACAAAATAAACTGATGAGCAAAATAGGTCCAGAGCCATGGAAGCATGGAGCAGGCTGAGAAATCTCAATGGGAAGGGAGGAGGAGGTGGGTTGGGAAGAGATTAACCAAAGAATTTAGTATATACATATATGCATAGCCCATGGACACCGACAATAGTGTCATGAAGGCCTGGGTCGGGCGGGAGCTCAGTGAAGGGGGACTAACATGGGCGGGGGGTGGGGGGAGGATGGGGAATATCTGTAAGACTCTCAACAATAAAAACAAATTTTAAAAAACCCACTATGAGTTGATGCTTTGTCTACTGAGGTTGCTATAGGGAAAACCAGCATGTGACTATACTTAAAAAGTTTTATTTTCAAAGTACATAAAAGCTAGTAAAGATGAAAATATCTGTTCCCTTAAAAATAATGAGCTTTAAAAAATTTAGGTTCCTGTTGAAGTCAGTGTCCCATGAGCTCTGAAGCCAGAGGGCCTAGCTTCTGATGTTCAATGATGCTGGGCAAGTTGACAACTTCTCTGGGTCTCTGTTTCTTCAGATGTAAAAAAGTGAAAATAATAGTACCTGCTTTACAAGGTTTCTGTGGGGATTACATTACTCAGTACATGCAAAGACCCTAGCACACTTCCTGGCATTTAGTGAATATTCATTAAATAGTATCTGTTAACAGTCTGTTATTATTGAGGTTAGTGTTGTTATTTTCGGTCAAGAAAATGCAGCGTGACAATTGTCAATTTCCTCTAAATCCAAGTACCATAATCTTAAGCACAATGCAATATTTAGTGACATGAAAAAGGATAGAAGTCACACTTTAAAATAAAAACCTGCAAAAATATATATGTTGCTTTCATCTTGTTTTGAAATAAGATCTCCATAGAAATAAGACTACAAATAAGAGGGAAAGGCTGTGAGAATTCAAAATGTTTACTAAGGTCATCTGGGGATGCTGTGTGTATACTATATACCACTTTCTATTTTGTCAAGTAAAATGTTGCTTTTTATGGTCAGGCAAAAATAAATGCTATCAAAATATAATATTGTTTCAGAATGAAAAGCATAACAAAAATAAGAAAAACACAGGAATGCCTGAATAATTAAATTATTTCCCCCTTTTTCCCATATTTAAGGTGCTAACGATACCTATATCTGACATTTTTTATGTATTTCCTAGATCAAATGTTCTTCCTTTGGTGATGAAATCAAATATGATGACTGTGGGTGTACATTGAGGAGGAAGGGAGAATTCCAGGTGAAAGGCTACATTGAGTTTTATTTAAGTAGTTAGACTAGAACACTAAGCGGCAGCTAGATGTGCCTGATATTTAGGTAATGGCCTTAAAAAGGGACAGTGAATGACTGTTCCCAGGGCAGCCATAAACTTTAGTCAGTCAATAAAGGCCCTTAAGTAAACTGCTATCCAGGGAATGGTACTGATTGTGTGTGTGTGTGCGTGTGTGTGTGTGTGTGTGTGTGTGTGTGTGTGTGTGTGTGGTCATATGAGCAATTACTTATTTCAAAACAGTAATGTAATATCACACTTTTGTAAATGCATAGTGGCTCTGTATGTTTTACATTTTTTTAAGAAAAAAGTTTGAAGCCGAAACCGGTTTGGCTCAGTGGATAGAGCGTCGGCCTGCGGACTGAAGGGTCCCAGGTTCGATTCCGGTCAGGGGCATGTACCTGGGTTGCGGGCACATCCCCAGTGGGAGATGTGCGGGAGGCAGCTGATCGATGTTTCTCGCTCATTGATGTTTCTAACTCTCTATCTCTCTCCCTTCCTCTCTGTAAAAAAATCAATAAAATATATTTAAAAAAAAAAAAAAAGAAGAAAAAAGTTTGAAAATATAAACTTTTAAAGATATAATCCAGCCGAAACCAGTTTGGCTCAGTGGATGGAGCATCGGCCTGCGGACTGAAGGGTCCCGGGTTCGATTCCGGTCGGGGGCATGTACCTCGGTTGCGGGCACATCCCCAGTGGGAGATGTGCAGGAGGCGGCTGATCGATGTTTCTCTCTCATTGATGTTTCTGACTCTCTGTCTCTCTCCCTTCCTCTCTGTAAGAAATCAATAAAATATATTTAAAAAAATAAAAGATATAATCCAGTTGCTGTGTGTGTGTATTTTTTAAAAATAACTTACACATTTCCTGTGTTTCTCTCCCCATTTCCTCCTTATTAACTTCATTTTTTTTCATTAAAATTATATAGGTTTCAAATGTATAATTCTCTATGATACATCATTTGTATATTGTCTTTTTAACTCCTATTGAACCTTGTTTCAAAAATTATTTAGGGCTAGTTTTCTCCTAGGTAACACATAAATACATGTTCAATAATAAGAGTAGAGAATATTATGAAGAATTTATATGTAAAACATTAGCACCTATTTCTATCACTGTAAAGAGTGTGGTCTATTTCTGTCCAGACAGCTTTTTTTATATTACATGCATATTATTCTGAGAGTAAATCACCAGTAACCTCTATGTTGCTAAACAGTAACCTCCCTTTTCTGTCTTCTTATGTGACATTTTAAGAGACTTCAACACAGTAACCCCCAATTTTCTTTTCCTCGTCTCTGACATCACATATTCTTATTTACTCCTATCCATTGCCCCCTTCTTTGTCTCCAATCAGCACCGGTTTTTGTCAATCTCAGGCATGCCACTCTAAGAGAAATCTCAACTTTGATGATCAATCAGCAACTAAAATGCACCCTGTCCAAACACAGAAGTCTGCGGTTCCTAGAGGAAATGTCTAGGAAATGAATGATCCTCTAAACTAATGTTCCTCTACAGAGAAAATAGAGCTTTCTCTAGTTCTGAAAATGGCACCAAAGTCATATCCTAGGAATTACCTTTTACTTGATCTCTTCCTTTCTTACTAAACACCCAATTCATTACAAATCATGCTGAAAGTGCCACTAAAATCATCTCAACAGTGGACCTATTTTTCTGCATCTCCACTGACAGCCACCTTCTGAAAGACAGAGACCACTCATCTTGTACTTGAGGAGTCCGTCTTCAACTCTCATGTGGATGGAACCATTATCTTTATAGAGGTCTCAGTAAACTTCTCATGCTTAAAAAATAGTATCCAACTCCGTGCCATGCTCTACAGCAAGGGTGGGGAATGTTCTGCTCATGGGCTGCATAAGGCCTGTAAAATCTTTTAGTCTAGCCCTGTCAACGCATTAGGGATGAGTTAGTTTAATTTTTTTCCTAAATTTAGCAGGATAATTTTTAAGTTGATTATTTTGTATGGCCCACAAATGATGTTATAAATATCCGAATAGCCCATGGCAGAAAAACGGTCCCACACCCCTGCTCTCCAGGTTCTTACAGATTTGAACAATTCTTAACTTTTGGATTTCATCTTCTCTCTCAATTACTCACTGTCTCTATCTACATCATCTTCCTTGCTCAAGGAACAGTAAGGAAGGGCTCTGTCTGTAGTGACTGCTTCCTTTAAAAGCTCTTCTCCCATGGTTGTCTTTTGTCATTGATAGCAACTTGAACATCTTGTAGAGGACCTTTCTCAGTACATATTCCAATATTGACCTCTCTTACCTCTGCAGAATTATATTAGCCCATTTAATTGATTTCATAGTATGGTTGAACTTGGTGGGCTCACTTATATGAAGGTTTTACTCATTGAATGCAGTCAACTCTTTGTATCCCTGGACTCAACCAATCATGAATAGAAAACAAATTTTAGCATTCCTAACATTAGATTCCAACCTCGGATTCCCTACCTCAGATTCCCAACCTCCAATAGAAAATACTGTTTTTAATCCATGGTTGGTTGAATTTGCAGATGCAAAGAGCTGACTGCAGTCAAAAGCTATATGTGGATTTTCCACTGTGGGAGGGTTTGCATGTTGTTCAAAGGTCAACTATACTTATTATTTGACATCATTTCTTTTGACTTAGTTATTTTAAGGTAACAACACATAAGACATTACCTTACTCCTCCACTAGGGCATAAACTTTATGAGCCCAAGGTCCTTCTCTATTTGTCCACCACTGTATTCAGATGCTAATATACACCTTGTACAATACAGGTGTTTTGCAATATTTTTTGAATGAATAAATATCAATATATGCAAACCACTGTGGGTTAAACTGAACTGATAACAATGTAAACTTTTATTATAATTTACATTTTAAGGGTTACACAGCATTAATACTTCTCTAATGGAAACATTAATGGAAAGAATGATGCCAAAAGTTGGAACATACCGAGGTTTAAACTGAAGACCAGTTTGGCTTTTTTCAGTTCCAATGTAATGTAATCACCTTGCTGTCCTTCCCCGTGTAAGATCACCCCTTCACTCTCGGTGGTTTTAAATTTCAAGGCAATGACATCTTTCAGTGTTTTCGTCTTCTTGTTTTTGAATCTATATGGCAACACAACATGGCCATCAAAGTTGATAACATCAGCCCCTGAAATAAGAAAAAACAAACGAACACATTATAGTTCAGTTTTTGTATGTTGCCATCCAGTATGAAGTACATCTATTTCCAACTATTATCTGCACAGAAAAAAACAAAAAAGAAGAAGAAGAAGTGTTTTATTCTGAGAAATATGGAGTCCTGGATTCTTGTCCTATTTCTTCTTTTGATTTATTGTGTGTCCTGTGTGAATTGTATTGCTAGTAGTCATAAAGAATAGTCTTCAGCCCTGCCCCTATGAGCCAAGAAGTCAAGGAGGTCACAGTTGGATTCCTGGTTGGGGCACATGCACAGGTTGTGGGCTTAATCCCCAGTGGGGTTATGCAGGAGGCAGCCAATCAATGATTCTCTCTCATCATTGATGTTTCTATCTCTCGCTCCCTCTCCCTTCTTCTCTGAAATCAATAAAAAATATATTTAAAAAAATAATGGCCTTCAATTGTAATTATGTTGATTAACATAAATGCCATCAATGATTTATATACTTCAAATTTTTATGTGGGAGTCTAGAGTTTATTTGAAATAAGTAAAAAATTTAATTCCTGCAGTATAATGAAATCTTAATGTCTTCCTTTTTAAATGAGGCTAATTCTTATGCTTTTAAAATACACATTTTATCACAAATTAGCTTTCCTTTGACAAAAGAATGAAAGCACTTGAATTCAGGGTTCGGTGATATATTCAGCTTCTAATGTTTTTTATATCTTACTTCTTTCTGAGTAAACTTCATGGTAGTACTCTGAGTTTATAGCTAACTGAACTTAAAGAAGCTTTTTACCATTTGCTCCTGGGCCTCACATCTGTCTGCATTTTCATGTTGGCTCCCTGCCTTTAGAATGGAAAATCCGGCCACTCATCTTTTTGAGCCTTAGCCATAAATGAGTTAAGAGAACAAATATCTGGTCTATATTGTGACTATAAAAGTTCTAATTTGATTTTAAGGCATTTCAATGGAGAAGAAATTATATAAAATTTTTAGAAATATAAACAATTTTGTCACCATCCTCAAAAGAAGGTGACAGTGGGGATTTGTTTTATAGCTGCTACTTAATGCACCCCTGAAATGGAAATGGAATGATCTAATTTATTATGCCATGTTGGTCAGTGCCTTTCCAATCCCAGGATCAAGCTTTGAGCACAAAATAGAAGCTTAGTTCTCATAATTAGAATTTTGTCATTAAAAGTATTTTTAAATCCACTTATTTGGCTTTTAATTTGAAATCTTAGCGAACCTAGTCAAACTGGTTAGCTCTAATTACTTTAGAATCACAATACTGTCTCTGAATTTGGGGTAAGGGTGACAGAAGGAGACTTGACTTTGGGAGATGAACACAATACAATACAGAATTGTACACCTGAAACTTGTATAATCTATTAACGAATTTCACCCTAATAAGTTCAATAAAATTAATATATATGTATAATAAAATTAAATTTAAAAAGAAAATTTATGTTCTTCCTCCAAATCATTGATAGATTTTGAACCATTTAAAAATGTTTACCCTATTATATCAAATATTTGCATTTTTAAAAAATCGTTTAGAGAATTCCTGCATTCTAAAAAGTTCAGAGAGAAAAAAAATAACTTTGACATTTAAGTTATAATTCTAATAATCTGTTCTTTACTGTCCATAAAAAGACTTTCTTAATCTACAGAATTCTCTTCTCTGAGGCTATGACTCACAGAGGTTTATTTTACTATGGGGAAAAACAGCCATTAAATTTTGGTTTCTGCTGGCACTGCAAAGGCAATTAGACTTGAGCTTAATCAACTATACTGTCGCAGATGAATTCCAAGTAAAATATCTTTATCATCTGTGATGAAAGATAAAAGGGAGAAAAAGTGAAATCTGATGATGATAATCCAATAGTTAAGTAGATATCATTTTTTGTCTTGAAAAGTTCATAAGGGAAAAGTCGAAAGGAAGGGATAAATTCTGAATTCTAGAAAGTAAATCGGCACTCAATTTTATATCAGTGACAGTTGAACAACAGACACATCATGGTTTTATACACCTTTGATATATATTAATTGACATAACATATTTCCCATTCATGTTCTCTGAGCTTAGATAGAAGCAAGAATTTATCCCTCCTCTATCTTCTCCTAAATCAAAATCTACATTCAGTTTTAGGTATAGAATAGTGACTTATGCAAATGTTGATGTCCCTCTTCCTTGCATTTAGAGCTGCGGGGCACGGTTATGGCGTTTTGGCCAGGTTTAAGCCTCGGACTAATGAAAGGACAGGGTCCTCTCATTGCCACGTGCAAGTCCCAGCTGGAGGGCAGGGCCCTCCCAGCACAATCATAGCCAAGGGCTGTGGTTGTAAGATTGAACATATGGTCCGAACACGCAGCCCCACGTGCCTTGTGATAGAGTTCGGGTGCATGTAGTTAAGTGAGGTTGAAACTCATGAGAATGCTGTAAACAACTTGATCACGCCCCTACTTTGCCTCCTGGCATCTGCTATAAAATAAAGACATGGCTTGTGGGCGCTGTCGTTGTCTCCTCATCAGGGAGGCAGCGTCCCACTGAGACCCAGCTATTATTCTCTTGTCTGTCTTTCCTTAATCCTTTCACACACACACACACACACACACACACACCCCACTCGGGATGGGATCACCCTCGGTCATGCTGGCGTGGCACAAGAGCAAAGAAAAAAGTGACAGAAATATGGGAATAGTTTTTTTTTTTCTTCAGACAGTCAGTCCTAGGATTTTTTATAAATATATTTTATTGATTTTTTTACAGAGAGGAATGAAGAGGGATAGAGAGTTAGAAACATCAATGAGAGAGAAACATTGATCAGCTGCCTCCTGCACACTCCCTACTGGGGATGTGCCTGCAACCAAGGTACATGCCCTTGACCAGAATCGAACTTGGGACCCTTCAGTCCCCAGGTTGACGCTCTATCCACTGAGCCAAACCGGTTACGGCAAGTCCTAGGATATTAACAAAACATGAAAGGATGCTATTCAAGCCACCAAGCCTCATCTTACAATGGTCAGTGGTTAGCGGAAACACTGACAAAATGCTTTGCAACTCAGTTCTCTCTCATTATGTATTGAAAGGTGATCCTTTTTCAATGGGTTAATTGCTTTCACAACATCAGTGTGTGACTGTGATCTTAGAGTTGACCTTGAAATTACAAAATTCCTGGAGATAATCTATGATATACAATGTATACATGAACACATACCATACACTTTTAAGAGAGTCTGAGGTATTGAAACACCCAGAATTTAGTTTTATTTCCTACAAAAATACATTAAGATTTTATTTGACATCTAATAATATGTTGTGGTTATTTGGGGACAAGCCACCATTTTTCACCCCATTACCCTGATTGTGTATCACTCCCTAGAATTAAGTTTTCTGTGCAGTGATTAAACCTGCATGGTGGAACTGTTTAAGCAATCTGAACAGCAATAATAGCTAGTCAAAAAGTGAATGCAAAATCATAGTGCTTCCACAGTTTTGTTTCTAACAATAACTCTGAGAGCTGGTAATGTGCCCACTTCTCAAATAACATGGTAGAAAGCTTCTCTTTTTTTTCCCCATTGTTACATAGTCTACTTTATGAATTTGGATAAGATATTTTGGAGAAGTTTTTACCCTCTAAAGATTTTAATATTTAAAAACACCATTGCTATATTTAAAAAAATATATAATACATGCTTATTGTTGATAAGAAATTAAAAAAATATAATAGAGAATGCCCAAACACAAGAGCTCACCAATGTTAATGAGTAATATATTAGTGTGTATCCTTCTAGATTTTATACATTTACTTATCTATCTAGTTTATGGAATAATCCATGAATTATGTGTGTGTGTGTGTGTGTGTGTGTGTACACGCGTGCGTGTAAACACACATGTACATATATATGAAAGAGGGAGAGAGGAGAATGTTATTTCATTTGATTATATTTCAAAATGCATAATGATAGCTCAATATTTATAATGTAGGAAACCTGTATATTATAGCTGATTAATATGTTTTATTGACCTTCATGCACCAAGGTACATATATCCTTTACCCAACTTCCTCTAACATTAACATTTTCCACAACCTGGTACATTTGTCAAATCTAAGACATTAACTTAGGGATAATGATTCACTGAAATACAGACTACTTTTCACAAATGTCTTTTTTTTTTTTCTATTCCAGGATCCAATCAAGATTCTCACATTGTGTTCAGTCATCCCACTTCATCAGCCTCCTCTAATCTGTAGCATTTTCTCAGTCTTTCCTTGTCCTTCTTAACTTTGACCCTTCAAGGACTACCTGTCAGGTATTTTGTAGAATCTTCCTCAGCTTGGGTTGGTATGAAGTTTTTTTTAGGACTAGACTGGTGTCTCTGTTGTTTAGGAAAAATACCACAAATTGTGGTATCCTTCTTATCATCTCCCATCAGGGCAAGCCCAATTTGAACATGATTTTTCACTAGTGATGTTGATGAGGGTGATGTCTGCTTATTTCTTTACTGTAAAGTCACTATTTTCCCTTTCTGTATTCTTTCCTGTGGAAATTAGTCACCATAACCTAGCCCATAATTAAGGTAAGGGGAATTAATCTGCACCTCCTGGAAGGGGAAATGTCTACATATATTACTTGGAATTCTTTTGTAAGAAAAATGGGTTCTATTCATTCATTCATTCATGTATTCATTTATTCAATTATTTATGTATAGCATTATAGATGTCTTTATCTTCATTGCATTCTTTGAATTTAATCCAGTATGTCTTTATTAAAAACATTCTAGCTTTAGCTATTGGGAGCTCTTTTAGATGGGTTCCTCTATACCTTGCCTCCTCCTGCTCCTCTGCCTTCACCCCTCCTCATTTCTCTTCTCTCTCTTGTCTTTCTCTCACTTTTTGGCACTTCAAGATTCTCTAAGCTCATCTTGAATTTCCCCTTCCCCAGATCTGGAATCAGACATTTTTCCAAGGAGCCCTTATTCCTTTTACTGTAGAATAGTACTGAGAAGCCAGCAGGTTTTTGTTTGTTTAATTTGCTTTTGATAAAGCAAAGGATACATTTCTTACAAATAAATGTAATTGTTATGCACCTCTATGATATATTCTTCCACACAAATAAATCGATTACTGAAAGAAATAAAAACTTATAATAAAATGTTTCTTAGTAATCTATTTCACAATTATTTGCTATGATTTGAAACACTTTTCATTGTAATCAAATGTTTTTGCATAAACCATGAGTTTTGAAAACTAATAATTATTATTTATTTAAGGGGTTACTGATTACTAATTAAATACATTAAAGTACCACAACCACTCATATATCAGAGGTTTTAACTGTCAGATCAAAAGAATGAGAATATCAAACTACATTTTTGTGCTGATAGGGAAAATTCATAACATTATTATTTGACTTGGTAATATGTACTTGACAGACATTAACTCTGGCGAAACACTGTCTATCTCATCTCTTCTGCACACAGTTAGGATCTGATTTTTTTACTTCTAACCCCTGCTTTTTATTTCAATATAGTAGTATCTGTGGTTTAAACCTAAATAAATAGTTAAATAGATTTGAAAATGTAAATCACAGCTAATTTAGAGGAACAGCACAAAATGAGCCTTCTCTAAATGCTTTTATCTATTCACCTATTTATTTATTAAAATTTTATTGAATTAATTGGGGTGCCATTGGTTAATAGAATTATATAGGTTTCAAACCTATATAATCCTATAGGATTATATAGGTTTCAAACCTATATAAACCTATAGGATTATATAGGTTTCAAACCTATATAAACCTATAGGATTATATAGGTTTGTGTGTTCACCACAAAGCCAAGTCTTCTTCCATCACCACTTATCACCCCTTTACCTTCTTCTACTTCCCCTTTTCCCATTCCCTCTGGTAATCACCATACTGTTGTCTATATTTAAATCCTTTAAAAAATTATCTAGAGAGTCTGAAAATCACTTCTACTTCAAGAAAAATAAAAATAAAAAAACAAAAACCTTAAAAGCCCTTTCATGAAGGTCAGCATCTCACATTTTATGCAATATTTCTCCTTACAATGTGTTATTTTGCTCATAAGTGCTTGACAAGTTATACTAGAACAAGGAGAATATCAGAGAAGTCTGATTTCATTTGCCCATAAAATTTGGACTCCAATATCTAATTACCCGGATGACTGATCTGCATGGACCTTCCACAGGCATATCTAACTCGACTTGTCCAATGCTTAATTCTTTCTCTGGCCCCATTGCTCCTGTCTCAGGACAGAGATCTGGGATTTTATTTAGCCCCTCCCTTCCTCACACACTGTCCTGTGAAATTCAGCATGTCTATATTTTTCAAACACAAAGCTTACTTTTTACATGTACTACCAACAGGCTACCATCATCTCACACTGGCTATTGTATTACCATTATTAATAGACAATTTGCATCTCCCAGTATAATTTTCCTTGAATCTATCCTCCACACAGAAAGATCTTTCCAAAATAAACTTTTTTTTTTTTTTTTTTCTGAAAGCTCTTCAGTATGGCCTGCAAGGCCCTCAATGGCAGACCTCCTGCCTTCTCCCACACCCTCATATTTTAGTTCATCTTTCTCTTTATGTGCTAATGACTGTGAAATGACTAAATCCCTTGCTAACTTCACCTAGTGCCTTCTCTAATGCTATGCTCATTTCCTTGAACAAACAGCTATTTTAAAAATCTAGTTTAACATCCCCCAAGCCTCACCTACCAGAAAAGCTTCAGTATAGGAAACACTCCTGCTTGTTGTCCATGGCACCCTTGTACACATTTCTGTATCCCCCCTCATCTTATATGGAAACTAGAGGCCCAGTGCATGAAAATTTATGCACTGGAGAAGGGGTCCCTCAGCCCGGCTTGCCCTATTTACTTGAGCCTCAGGTGGCCCTGCATGGCTGGGAAGCCTCCATCTGAGACTTGCCTGCACCTCGGGCCAGCCCTGGCCCTGGGTGGCTGGGGGCTGAGGGGACTGGGGGATTCTGGAGGAAGGGGCACGGCCAGCCTGGAGGCGGGCCTGGCATTGTGGCTAGTCTGCCGCCCCAGTGGGGCTGAGGGGACTGGGCGCTGCCATCTTGTGGCTGTGGGAGCTGCCATCTTTGAGGGTGTGGCAGTCAATTAGCATATTCCCTCCTTATTGACTATGGGCACTGCCATCTTTGAGGGCAGGCCAATCAATTAGCATATTCCCTCTTTATTAGATAGGATGATCTCTCTATTCGACCAATTTCCTCTGTGGACTTTAAGCTTTCTTAAGGTACTGACTCTGCATTGTTCCATCTTGTATTTCTGGCACAATAAACACGTCTTAAACTGATCTAAATATAGTTGGTGCTTGAGACCAGGCAAAAGAAAATTCTATTGTTCTTATTTTCCTTCAAAACCATTCCTAGTATAATGCAGGCTTACTCTCTAAGGGTTCAGGCGTAGGCATGACTTAGTGGCATGCATTTATATAAATATTACCACTGTGGGGTTCTATATGAATACAGAGTTTAAAACATTAAATATTTTTACTATAGACATACTGGATTTATTTGCTTAAAAGACTAAAATATTAACTTTAGCTTGAGTTTAAATACAAAATATATGTTTTCCTTCTAAGTGAATATATTTAAGAAAAACTTACCTATCTCAGACTAAAGTTACTAAGTTTTAGGTGCATTTTAACCAAGTAATTTTACCCTAACTTGAGATATTTATTGATATTTTATATTATTCAATGAAGAACAAAGATGACCTTACTGATATATATTTTTATTATTGTGTTATTTCATGAAAAACTATAATATATGATGAGTTGTGACTGCCTAATCATGTGGTTGGCACACTTGGACAAAATACAAGGAAATAGTAGTAATTTTAAAAATTATATTATCCAACAGGAAAATATAAAAAGAAAACCACTAAGGTTCTCTCTGCCCTCCTCCATGGTAACACACACACACACACACACACACACACACACACACAACCCATAGGATATCATAAAATCAGAGTGATCTACCTCTGAGCAGGATTATAGCTCTAATACATCTGATAATGCAGGCATAATAAGCAATTTCTGAAAATTAGCATAAAATATACTTGTAGAAAATCTATATGGAAGCTATTTTTATTTTTTTAACCAAAAAGTCAAATAAATTAGACTTGACTTCTCTATGATAAAATAACTATTTACTGAAAATACCTCTACAACTTTTGACCATACAAAATCTAGATTTCTTTTAGGGAAAAGCTTATGTGACATTATAAATCCCAAGGAAATATTCCACAGATAAGGAAAGAAAACAGACATTCATGAAAGCCCCAGAATACCTTTTGATATTAATTATTCCTAACAGTAATTTCAGCTATTTTTTTTTATTACTATACAGTTAAGCTTCTGTTTCTAGTTCCATGTAAAACACTGTTTGTGTTGGGGCCAAATTTTAATACAACATAGGCTAAAATATGGCAATTTGATTTAGGAACTTGTTTTTGAGGCCCTGTTTTCATGGTAATTTACATAATACTGAGGAAAAGAGAAACTGTCCACATTAGTGAGAGGGAATGGTCCACAAGTGCTTCGGAAGTTTTGAGTTTGTGCAGGGATGTGGTCCATTACAGCTTCACCTCATTTTTTTTTTGTTAGTTTCATATACCTTTGGGTGACTCTTCTACCTCAACTATAAAATATGATTCCTAAAGCTCAGAATGTATACAGATTGTGACATAAGGTACTCTCTCCTGTCTGCTACAGTGGTTGGGTCCTGTCTGGTAAAACACTAAACGATACTCTCTGGCCCAGCCATCAACACACCTTGCTGACTTGGGCACTGGAGGGAATCGGATTCACTGTGAATTTGGGTGTGCTATCCATTACTTCAGGACACACGCACGCCCACTGAGGCCCCGGTGAGCCGCTGGATTAATTCATTTTCCGTGAATGAGCAATGCGGATAACTAATCCTGACAGGGCTAAAATAATTGGAAGCTCCTGAAATTACAACTTGAATGCTCAGAGGGGACAAGCAGTTCATACAAATCAGTGGTGCTGTCTCATAAAAACCATTGATCTGCCTTTCACTTTCTCCCTTTGATAAAGATATGGGTAGCAGACAATGTTATCCTTGGTTAAAAAATCAGCAGGGAAAGGTGCTGAGTTACTAGCTTAGAAACTTCTTGATAATAGAGAAACTATTGATAATAGAGAACAATAGGACGTGTTTGGGATATATTTTTGGGGATAAGGGAGGTAGTCTTTATCCGCCTGTGGCAAACTGAAGCTATGCAGCATATCTGAAGTTATTCAAGCATTCAGTATTTTTTATTTTTCAACTGACATACAATATTATTTTAGTTTCAAGTGTACACCCCAGTGATTACACATTCAATATTTAAGGGTCAGAAACCCAACATTTTAATGAAATCTCCCAAATTTTTAATGCTAAACAGAGGCTGCTATCTAGTACCTCCAGATATGTTTTATTTTCATATCTCTTTAAACTTGGATACTGTAAACTATGACTAAATGGATCATAATGTCCAAAAAATTAAATTTTCCATCATATAATTTACCTGTGAATTACTGCAGTAAGCATCTGCAAGAAATTTTATTTCTCAAAAGGGAAATTCTCTAGAAAACAAGTTGGTTAGTGCTAAATGAATAAAGAATGGATGTTTAAGAAAAAAAATTTAATGGTATCACATGATCCAAAGATGCAGTATATTTATCACTCTGAGATTTGGGATATAAGAAAACTTTCTAAAAAGGAAATATATGTGTATTGATTTCAAAGATGAAGGGAGCGGGAAGGATAGATACATCAATGACGAGAGAAAATCATCAATTGGCTGCCTCCGGCATGCCCCCTACCAGGGATTGACCCCACAACCCAGGCATGTTCCCTGACTAAGAATAAAAATGTGACCTCCTGGTTCATAGGTGTGGATGCTCAACCACTGAGCAACACCAGCTGGACAAGGAAATATATATGTTTTTAAAAGTATTAACAATTAACAGGTACAGCTGATCTTTCATTACTGTCAGAAATTGTATCTGCAAATTTCCCTTCTCACTAAAATGTACTTACAGTCCCAGCATCAGCACTCATGGTGCTTTTGTTATCTTTTTCACCTAAAGCTGCAGAGAGACCTGAAGCTCACATTCCCAGCTGAGGTCCAACAAGGCAATGTCCTGCCCTCTTGCGTCAGTTCTCATCCTGTAAAAACATGTCCATTCGTGATCTATTTAGGGCCACATTTTTTTTTTTCGATTTTGGGGGCTTGTTATGAAAGTTTTCACCGTTCAATATGTCTCTCTCCCAAGCATGATGCTGAAGTGTTTTCTTGTGTTCCCAAGCACAGAGAAGCTGTTATGTGCCTTATGGAGAAAATATGTGTGTTAGATAAGCTTTGATTAGGCAAGAGCTAAGTGCTGTTGACCTTGACTTCAATGTTAATGAATCAACAATATGTACTAAGGAAGGTATTGTTAAACAGAAACACAAACAAAGCAAGTTTATATATTGATTGGATGACAAAAATGTATGACCAGATGCTGCAAGAACCCAAGCCTACATTTCCCCTAGAAGCAATGGTTCTCCATTTGCTTACTCAGTGTTCATGGCAGCTTTAAACAACAGAGCTACTGTGAATAATGAGGATTGACTATATTTACATTGCATTCATTTCTTTCAACAGGAAAATAAGGAGCCATTTCAAACTACTACATTATATGAATGTGAAAGTATGATAAAAACATTTAAATTATCCTGAAAAAAAAATGATCAATAAATTGCAAGTATCTTCATAGTTGAGCAGCATAATGCCACCTTTAAAAGACATACTCCTTTGTTTGTTGAAGCACTGCTTTGTTTTTTGTTGCACAAGAATTTTAGAACATAGGACTTACTTGGGTAGTTTAGAAAGGCAACACTCTCATTCCTCACAGGCTTACTGCAAACAAGCTCTGTAGATTACATATCTCATTACAATTCACTGAGCACTTTGCCAATCCAATGTGAGCAGTACATTAATGTTGAAGGGGTTCAGAACATGCCATCCACACATGACTCTTTGGTTGAGTATTTTGAGCTGCGGGAACCTGAGAAAACCTGATTCAGGAAGGGCTCACCGACCTCCCCATTCTATCTCCAAGGAGGTCATAAAACTTCCCATGAAAAAGGTGCCCTCTCTGCACCAAGGAAGAGAATGACAACATTCTTATTATCAAAACTGGTGCCAAATGGGAGTAGGAACCTGAACAAACAAATCTACTAAAATCACCCTTATCTTCAAGTACTTTCCCCCAAATACTTTCTAATCACTGCCTCAATTAATTGGCTCAAGCCTAAGCCCCCTTTCTTGCCACATCCTTATAATTTATTCTTCTTTGTTTAAAAAGGTATATAAGCTTTGGGGCGTAATGGTTTATTTGGGTCTTCATTTTTCTTCTGAAGACTCCCAGGTACACATAAAATACTAATTAAATTTTGTATGCGTTTCTCCTATTAATGTCATATGCCAGCTTAATTGTCAGGCCCAGCTACAGGACCTAAGGGCAGAAGGATGTTTTCCGCCTACACATTATGTAGAATGTCACAGAATCCTAGGAAAATCACAGAATCCTAGGAAAGTCACAGAATCCAAACCACACCATCATCCATCATTTACATTTCCCATGAGATACGGCCCAGGAATTTCCTTTCTTTTTTTGCCATTTGATCAATGCCTGCTTTTTCTGGCCTGATTGGAAACAAGCTTCTTGAAATTTGCAGCACAAAAATAAAGATATCATTGAATCTAGTAGAATAGGGAAATTAGCCAGTCTACCCTCTAGGACCTAAATTACTTTAAGGCTATAAGTAAACTTGAAGTTGATTTCTTGTATTTAAAAAAATTTAGATATTGTTCTGTGTCATTTATATTTTGAATTTCTCTGCCCAACATCCACCAAGGGTTTCTATTGATGAGATCTCACATTATCTTGTGAATAAGAGTTGAGCTATTGGATATATGTAAAACCTAGATGTGAAGCTGGAGAATTTTGCAGCCTCTAAAAGAGGATCATTTTAAATTCAGAAAATGTAAGGGTAGACAAACATCACAAATTCACATTAATTTTAGGAAAGTTTGTTTCATTTCTGGGGGTGGGTATTAAGAAAGAAACTGTATTTGTAAGTAGGACACATTTTGATACATTGGCTACACAACCTATTTTCAACCCTCTGCATTTGACATTTTTTACAGTTTAGGTCAATCCTAACAATTTATGCACTTCTCAAGGCATGACAGATATAATGCTGTTACAAGTGCTATTTATAGCAGGGCAGTTAAGTCCTTAAAATGTCAGTGGTTGAGTTTCTCTTAATGTAGACCTAGAAGCAAAGTACAAGTCTTCATTCTAGGGAGATAAAAGGTATGCTGAGGCAAGAAACTTATTAGGAAATTAAAGTGATGTCAGCTTTCTCATGACCCAAGAAGTATGTAGTTTAACCAATAGCATTCTGACCATCCATTAGGCTTCAGGAGGGCACTGGACCTAAACACACGGACCTCAGACCTGACCCCAGCCTATTCCTGTAAATGAAGGAAGGGAACAGATCATCTTAGATCCCTTCAGCTTCACAATTAGGCATCTCATACTCTGGATGACTTACAAAGTCAAGCTTACAAAGAACCATACACTTATTTAATTTTGGATTTAAATCAAAATTTAGATTGTCAAAATACTACATTTTAGGCATAGTCATATTTTCTGATTAATTTGCTGGTGGAAATTCCCAAAGGCAATTTTAAACATAAAATCCACAGACATTGAAACATTTTCATGGGTGAGTACTTTGAACAGTTAAAATTGAACAGTCAAAATTTGCAAAGTGGAGTAAAAATATCTACATTCTAAATAACACATATTGTTACTTTTAAAGAAAACAAATGATAATCATTTATGATAAGGAGGTTTGCATAAGTAGAACCTAACAAAAGATTTATGATGATAGATTAATAACTGATTTACATTCGTAGTGTCTTGATAATGTTTAAACAAACACATAATTAGTAAGACTGCATTATTTTAATTCTAGAACATGGGAGTAAAATTACTTATCTGGCTACAATGATGCAGGGTCAGTAAAAATGAATGCATGACCTCGCACAGGTACAGAAATCTGGTCACATTCAGCTATAGTCTGTCATGTTTCCTTCTCCTTTTGATAGTATTTAGTCTAGTACAGCAGCACAACTTGTGTTGTCATATCAAAGAATGATAGCACATATATTTTTTCTTTATTAAACCAAAATGGCCTGGAAGAGAGGGGCTTTGTGTCATTAGGAGAAGTGACACAGAGATCTAGTTAAGTGACAGACTTAGCTCAGACTGCCAGGTTCTATTCCCTGTCCAGTAGCTATGTGGCCTTCACTAAGTTACAAAACTTATCGTAAACCTCAGTTTCTTTGATCCTCAAAAAGTGAAGGTAATTACATAGTGTGCTTTATAGAATGATAAATACTGAATAAGTTAATACATTCAAAGCACTTAAGACAGACAGGATCTGGTACATTATAAGCTGCTAATGAACATTAGCTTTTATTATCATACTAGAGACCCGGTGCACGAAATTCATGCACGGGGGGGAGGGAGGAGATCAGCCCAGCCTGCACCCTCTGCACCTCTCCAATCGGGACCCCTTGGGGGATGTCCAACTGCCGGGGATCGGGCCTAAACCAGCAGTTGGACATCCCTCTCACAATCCTGGACCACTGGTTCCTAATCACTCACCTGCCTGCCTGCCTGGTCACCCCGAAATGCTGCCCCCTGCCAGCCTGATCGCTCCTCACTGCCTCTGTGTGCCAGCCTGATCCTTCCTAACTGCCCCCCCACCCCTGCTGGCCTGGTTGCTACTAACTGCCCACCCTGCTGGACTAGTCGCCCATCACAGACCCCCCCCCCCCCCCGGCCGGCCTGGTTGCCCCATGCAGCCTGCTGTTCAGTTGTTTGGTCATCCCTCACTAACCCCCCTGCCAGTCTGGTTGTAGGCAGCCATCTTGTGAGGGTGTGAAGGTTAATTTGCATATTACCTCTTTATTATATAGGATATTAAGTTTTTGTTTAATTTGATTTGCAATAATGAATATTCTCATTCTCTAGGCAATGTTGATGCAGGCCTCGATACAGAACAGGGTCATATTTCTACACTAGCATTAATGGATTTAGGACAAACTAGGGTGCCATGCTTGGTGACTCTAGGGCCCACCCTACATTCTGTTCTATATATATATTTTAAATATATTTTTATTGATTTTCAGAGAGGAAGAGAGAGAGAGAGAAACATCAATGATGAGAGAGAATTATTGATAAGCTGCCTCCCACACATGCCTCCCCCTTCCACCACCCCCCCCCCCCCCCGCGCCACTGGGGACCTAGCCCACAACCTGAGCATGTGCCCTTAATGGGAATTGAACCCAGGAACCTTCACTCTGCAAGCCAATGCTATATCCACTGAGCCAAACCAGTTAGGGCCATTCTATATTTTTTGCTACCTTCACTGATGTAGCTTATTTTGCTCACAAGTAAGAAAGGCTACAAAATATTTAGAAGTAAAGATAAATTGAAATAATAAGTAATTGAGCCTGCTCTGTTTCTTCGCTTCAGTGTAACAAGTAATATTTCAGGTCAAATAAAACTTTTGAAGGTCCTTTCACTATCACCTGAGAAACCCAAAGTGCCCGGGGAAGGTCAGGGGCTTGTCCAAACAACTTCAGATAACGACGTCCAAACTGAGACTTTAACCCAAAGTCTCATCTCTGATTCTCTTCACAGAGCATTGGTTAAGCCATAATTTCTTTATAGCCCATAAATTTGCTATTCAGGAAGCAAATTATATTTATTGAATACAGGAATTCACTACCATAGTATCGGGTTGAATGTTATATATTTAGTGTAACCTATTTTTGATACACTTAAAAATTACCAAATTTAGTTAACTCCACACCAAAGTCTAGATTTATAACAAAGACTAGCTTCTGATTTTTACACGTTATAACTAAATTTGATAAGATTTCGAAGTGCTGGGGAGAACCAAGATGGCGGCATAGGTTAACGCCGGAGTTTGCTGCTTTGAACAACTACTTCAAAAGTGAAACCAAAAAACGGAAGGGACATCACCCAGAACCACAGGAACGCTGGCTGAGTGGAAGTCCTACAACTAGGAGGAAAGAGAAACGCATACGGACACTCAGAGGAGGCGCACTGCTGAAGTCAAATTCTGAGGTGCGGAGTGCGCGGAGCGGGCTGGTGGCGGAGGGCGCGGTTGGCGTTTTCAATCGGGAGGGAGTCGCAGACTCTGAGCTCCAGATTCGGGCGAGTCTTTAGGGACCCTGACTCAAACGGGAGAAGCGGGACTGTCTGGCTTCGGTCAGAGCGAGTGCAGTTTTCTCTCTGAGCTTTGCAGTGGGTGCTGGGACTCAGAGAGGCAGAGCCCCTGGGGACAGGACTGAGAGCCGCCATAACTGCTCTCTCCAGCCCACCCTGTTGATCCTGTGCGACCCGCCCCGCCCAAGCCCTGCACACAGGCATTTGCCGGATAGCCTCAGGCAAAGGCTAGATTAGCACCTCCCTAGAGGACAGAAGTTCTCTCACTGCTGACACAGCTGATTCTCATAGCCACTTGGCCTGGAGGTCAAACCCTCCCTGGAATTAGCTACAACAATCAAGATTTAACTATAAGACTTCGAACAAAGACCACTAGGGGGTGCACCAAGGAAGCATAACAAAACGCGGAGACAAAGAAACAGGACAAAATTGTCAATGGAAGATATAGAGTTCAGAACCACACTTTTAAGGTCTCTCAAGAACTGTTTAGAAGCCGCCGATAAACTTAATGAGATCTACAAGAAAACTAATGAGACCCTCGATCTTATATTGGGGAACCAACTAGAAATTAAGCATACACGGACTGAAATAACGAATATTATACAGACTCCCGACAGCAGACCAGAGGAGCGCAAGAATCAAGTCAATGATTTGAAATGCGAGGAAGCAAAAAACACCCAACCGGAAAAGCAAAATGAAAAAAGAATCCAAAAATGCGAGGATAGTGTAAGGAGCCTCTGGGACAGCTTCAAGCGTACCAACATCTGAATTATAGGGGTGCCAGAAGATGAGAGAGAGCAAGATATTGAAAACCTATTTGAAGAAATAATGACAGAAAACTTCCCCCACCTGGTGAAAGAAATGGACTTACAGGTCCAAGAAGCGCGGAGAACCCCAAACAAAAGGAATCCAAAGAGGACCACACCAAGACACATCATAATTAAAATGCCAAGAGCAAAAGATAAAGAGAGAATCTTAAAAACAGCAAGAGAAAGAAACTCAGTTACCTACAAGGGAATACCCATACGACTGTCAGCTGATTTCTCAACAGAAACTTTGCAGGCCAGAAGGGAGTGGCAAGAAATATTCAAAGTGATGAATGCCAAGAACCTACAACCAAGATTACTTTATCCAGCAAAGCTATCATTCAGAATTGAAGGTCAGATAAAGAGCTTCACAGATAAGGAAAAGCTAAAGGAGTTCATCACCACCAAACCAGGATTATATGAAATGCTGAAAGGTATCCTTTAAGAAGAGGAAGAGGAAGAAAAAGGTAAAGATACAAATTATGAACAACAAATATGCATCTATCAACAAGTGAATCTAAGAATCAAGTGAATAAATAATCTGATGAACAGAATGAACTGTTGATTATAATAGAATCAGGGACATAGAAAGGGAATGGACTGACTATTCCTGGGGGGGAAAGGGGTGTGGGAGATGCGGGAAGAGACTGGACAAAAATCGTGCACCTATAGATGAGGACAGTGGGTGGGGAGTGAGGGCGGAGGGTGGGGCGGGAACTGGGAGGAGGGGAGTTATGGGGGGAAAAAAAAGAGGAACAAATGTAATAATCTGAACAATAAAGATTTAATTAAAAAAAAAAGATTTCGAAGTGCTCACGAGGAAAAATATGTCTCAGTTGCCATATTGTAATGATGTGGTTAAATATATATTAGCTAAATCAAGTTCAAGTAAAAGAAAAAGTACAAAGTTCAAGACATATGTGAGAAAAGCCAGGCAAAATTGTTTTCCGCTCTAGTTCTATGGTCGGTGGTGGTGAGTGCTATTTACAAAGGTTTTATAGACAGCATGGGAAGGAAGGCTTGTAAAGAGAGCATTTATAGACAGTGATGAACAGAATGAGAAAAATACAAAGCCTAGGATTATTGGTAGAGACAACATAATCAGAAGAGAGGACTCTGATCACCCTAAACTCCTAGGTAAGTGGTAATAGTGCAAGATGCTGAAGAAGTGAGAGACCCAGAAGGAGCAGAGAGGTTGGAATAAAAGTATATGTTAGCTGGGAGACAGACAGCTCTAACCAAGATCCTGTTGAGACACACAGCAAATGCATCCTGGGTGGCCAGCCTGGACCATGGCAACATGCTAGGAGATGCCGTCTTGTTTTTTAAAACCCACAGTAGCTTTGGACCTGACACAGCCTCTTAAGACTCAAAAACCAAAACTTTACATACTTTTTAAAATAACATTTTAGAGAATGTTTTTGCTTATGAGAGTGATGATGTATTTTGTCACTTGACTTACTTTGTAAATAATATGGCTTCAAAATTTAGAAAGTGTTCTTTATTTTAAAATACAAAGTAAAAACAAAAATTTGCAACTTTAAGAAATTTTTTTATGGTGATGGAAGATAATTTGACTTTAGGTGGTAGGCACACAATGCAATATAAAGGTCATGTACCATAGAAATGTGCAGTTGAAACCTATATAATCTTATTAACCTATGTCACCTCAATAAATTTAATTAAAAATAAATAAAACTAAAACAAAATGAAAAAAATTGTGTTTTGTGTTTAATCTGTAATTTCTAGTTTTCTAATGTAAAAACTCCTGATTTTGAAAGTTACCACAGAGAAGCTGTAATATTTATGCCAGAAATATTCCTTTTTTTTTTCTGCTAAAGTTTTACTGTTCCATAGATAGCCTTTTCATTTCTAAAATCCAAGTGAAACTTCTTTTTCCAAAATTTGGAAAAAAAGTTTGATTATTCTATCAATCTTTTCCTCTTGAAATTTAGAAAACTTTTAGAATATTAATTAGGAGAAAGAAGGTCAAAGTCCTGGGGTTAAGGAGGTTCGTGAATCCAAATAAGAATTTTTATTTAGTCTAAACTCTGCTTTAAAAACTCTGTTGCACTATAGTAAAAAGATGACCATGTCTCTTTTGATGGTTTTTCTTACAAAGTACAAATAGCCATTGGTAATATCTCCTAAACTTTGTGTTTAAATTGATCTTCCAATAATGAGAATAAAATGCTGTTTCTAGGATATCCATTTCATGCAGAATTCCTTTAAAACAATGGAAATGGACAGTTCTCTTTGGTGTCACTTCATTTAGTGACTGTCCATTCCCCCTTACCCATTCAACATGCGAACAGATATACTGCAAATTATCTGATAAAATAAGTCCCATTGAGACAAGTATCTAATGATGCTAATGGTTTAAAGACTTTACTAGGAGCAGCTCTTGAATGGAACAACATGGATGGAGCAAGAGTTCCTTGAGGCTTTCAGTTTCCACCATGTAGGTGGCAAATGACACACTGGTAAAAGTGAGAACAAACACAGCACTGCAGTTTCTCTCAATGATAGCATCCCTCCCAATCACAACAGAGGCAAGAATAAAATTATTTCCAGTATGACAAGGGAACAATGGCAAAAAATAGCCCTATCTCTAATTTGTTAAGTCTCTGTAATATACTTTACTGAGGTTTTGCCTGCACCTGCTTTTATCCTACTAAAGATGAAATCAGTTATTTCCCAGGCAAAAAATATTTTGTAGAGTTAGATAAGGGAGGGGCCTGAGATTAATTATTTTCTATAGACATATCAAAAAGAGCATAGTCAAAATATGTTATTCCATTACTGTGGACAAAAATAATAAATTGCTCTGTTATTTTCTCTTATCAGTTTCACTCTGTTGCATCTCTGTACCTATTTTTTTTGTTGTTGTTGCCTACTCGTTTCTTTTCTTTAAACTCATCCTTATTCTTCAAACCTTTCCTCTCTCAAAACTCATTAAGCCAAGAGATATCCCCTTTTTTCCTATTTAAACAACGTGATTCAGTATTTTCATTATATTCCCATTAAAATGCTCCTTTGATAATATCCCTATTAATTTTTTTAGACTATATGCCATTGATTAGTATTAAAGTTGAAAATGTTATAATGGATTTTTTCTGGAAAACTGCTTTTGGTGACATGCCTCATTGGATTTCTTACCATTTCAAATTGTGTTTAATGGGGCTCCAGAGTTTAAAGGCAAATGCATTTGGGAAACATAACTACTATTTGACTTAGAGAGCTTCTGTGAGTATGTGGTTGCTATATAATTTTACAGAAACATACAGGGCATCTGGATTGTAGATGCAAATGGTTTGCTTGCTGCTATTAATCAGTTATACCTCTGATCACTAGATCAGAGAATGACTTATAAAAGAGTTTCTGAATGACATAATGAGGAGCCACATGCTTATAAAATGATTAGGCATAAAGATAATTTAAAATGATAATCAGCTATGAAGGATTGGCTAGATGACATACAACTTTTATACATATAGGAATCATCTATGTATGTCTAGTTCTCATAAACAGTAAGTGTATGTTTTTAGGAGAGACGTCACCTATAGTACTGTTTTCCAGCCCAAATAAAAGGGATAAAAATAACAACAATAGGAAATGGGTAACTAAGTTATTAAAGATGCTATTATTTTCAGTTCACTTTCCTTAAGCAAATGTTTTTTCATAAATTGAAGATACCAACTTGACATTATGCAATTTATTTAAAAAATATATGTTCCCTTAACTTTGAGAAAAAATAATCAAGATTTTATATTTATAAATACTCAAATAGTTGAGTTAATGAATAGCAAATAATTACATTATTAATAATTCATCAAGGTGAACTTAACTTGATGCATTAAATGATGTGGCTATAATTTGGCTAGCCCACAACCCCATCATCACAGAAAAAGTACACTAACCTTTACTTTTAATCCTAAAATGAGACAGCCTAAGTGAAGCCAAGAACAGTATTGATATATTTTCAAATTTAATTTACAAAGTATAAATTTAGAAGGAGGAGTTTATATTAGTGTTTGCTTCTCCAACCCTCTGACAAGATAACATAATATAACTCATATTCCAAACATTAGTTTGTCATTGATATTGTTCTTGTAGAAGCAGACATTTATATTAAGAATTGTAGCAGATCCAAGATGGTGGCTGATGGGAGGGCAGGCTGCAAAATAGTGTGTGAGTGAGAGAGTGAAAGGAGAGTGCGTGGAAGAGCGGGGAGTGTCTGTATTTGTGAGTGAGGAAAAACTATATTCCACAGGACTATTGGGGACTGGAAGACCAGGCTCCCCTGGTCGGGCAGCCTCTACTACTGCTGAAATCTCTCCCAGAGTGGCCAGCTCTGCCACAGAGACTGCACCTTCTTGAAAGGGAGAGCAGTTATGATCAGAAGCCCAGCCTTACCTTCAACCTGGGAGACCTCAGATACCTCCCAGAACCCTACAACCACATCACCCAGGGACCAGCTGCCTCAGCTGTGAACTTGCAAACACCGACACTCCAGCCTTCCTGGCCTTGGGTGCCTAAAAGTTTGTCCAGGGGAAGACAAAGTGGTGCCGAATACGTGGACTGGCCCTGGGCCTTCTCACAGAGCAGATAGAAGGAACAGCTGAATTGAACAACATCCACCTGGAATTGGTGAGGTAAACACAGTTGGTGGGGCTCTCTCAGAGATCATGTAGAGAGAACTCTGCCTCCTCAGATTCAGCTGGGTGTATGTTGTTTGGGTGTTTGTTGTGTGCATTTTTTTGGATTAATTGTTATTTGTTTTCTGCATTCAGCTCAGAGTATTTGTTGTTTGCATATTTTGGATTAGCTATTGGTTTTTTTGTGATTTCTCCCCATATACATATTTCCCCCCCCCCTTCTTTTTTCTTCTCTTTCTTTTATCTCTTACATTTTTTCCTTTTCTCAATATCATTTTTGCATTATTTTCTCTCCCCTAATTCTCTTTTCTCTGGTGGCCACCTTTATTTGGGGTTATTGGTATCATGAATATAATTGTTTTTGGGTGCCTGTGCGTTGTGTCTTGTCATGTTGTATTTTGTGCCTTTAAGTCAATGCAGGAGAGAGAGAACTGCACAACCAAACAACTAGAAAGGAGCAAACACGGGGAGACAAAGAAACAGCCCCCATATGAAAGAAAAGGAGAAAACACCATGAAAGGAAGTGAATGAAATGGGAGGCAAGTAATATGTCAGAGAAAGAATTCAGAGCAATGGTCATAAGGATGCTGAAAAGGATGGAAGAAAAATTCAACAATATGTGTAAGAACCAAGAGGAAATCAAGAAGAACCAGGAAGAAATGAAAAATGACATTGCTGCAATAAAGAACACAATAGAAAGAATAAAAATTAGACTAGAAGAAGTGGAGGGCCACATCAGTGAGCTAGAAGACAAGGTAGGAAAAAATACCCAAGCAGAGCAGCAACTGGAAAAAAAAACTTAAAAAAATAGGGGGAGAGCCTAAGGGAACTTTGGGACAACACAAACCGAAACAACATCCACATAATAGGGGGGCCAGAAGGAGAGAAAACTGAGCAAGGAATAGAAAACCTGTTTGAAGAAATAATGACAGAAAACTTCCCTGATACTGGGAAGAAGAAAAAACCCACACAAGTTCAAGAAGCTCACAGAGTCCCAAACAAGATGAACCCAAAAAGACCGACACCAAGACACATTATAATTAAATTGGCAAACACCAATGACAAAGTAAGAATCTTAAAGGCTGTCAGAGACACAGAAAGTTACCTACAAGGGATCTCCCATCAGACTATCGACTGATTTCTCAACAGAATTACATCAGGTCAGAAGGGAATGGAATGAAATATACAAACTCATGCAAAGAAAGGGTCTGAATCCAAGAATACTGTACCCAGAAAGGCTATTAATAAAAGTTGAAAGTGAAATCAGGAGCTTCACAGACAAAAAATGACTAAGGGAATTTAATACCACCAAATCAGAAATGCAAGAAATGCTAAAGGGACTGCTGTAAAAAGTAGAAATAGGAAGGTAAAAAGGAACACAGGCATAAATAATAAAAATAGTGACAAACAAGTACCTATCAATAGTAACTTTAAATGTAAATGGATTAAATGCCCCAATCAAAAGACAGGGTAGCTGAGTAGATAAGAAAACATGACCCATATATCTGCTGTCTACAGGAGACCCACCTCAGAACAAAGGACTCACACAGACTGATGGTGAAGGGATGGAAAAAAGTTTTTCGGGTGAAAGGAAATGGAAAAAAAAGCAGGGGTAGCAATACTTATATCTGACAAATTAGACCTCAAAGTGAAGGCCATCATAAGAGATAAGGAAGGCCACTTCATAAAACTAAAGGGAGCAAATTCAATAAGAAGATATAGCTCTGGTAAACATATATGCACCCAATACAGGAGCACCCAAATACATAAAAATGCTCAGGAGGATATCAAGGGAGAGATTGACAGCAATACAATCATAGTAGAGGACTATAATACACCACTGGATCAATCCTCTAAACAAAACAAAAAAATCAGCAAAGAAACATCAATCCTAAATGACTCACTAGATCAGGTGTAATTAATTGACATCTTCAGAACATTCCACCCCAAAAACACAGAATATACATTCTTTTGAAGTGCCCATGGGTCATTTTCAAAGATAGACCACATATTGGGACACAGGTAAAGTCTCTTCAAATTCAAGAAGATAGAAATCATATCAAGCATCTTCTCAGATCACAATGGCATAAAATTAGAAATTAACTACAATAAAAACAATGAAAAAAAATGCGCCATATCCAGTTTGGCTCAGTGGATAGAGAGTCGGCTTGTAGACAGAAGGGTCCCAGGTTCGATTCCGGTCAAGGGTATGTACCTTGGTTGCGTGCACATACCCAGTGGGGGGTGTGCAGGAGGCAGCTTGTTGATGTGTCTCTCTCATTGATGTTTCTAACTCTCTATCCCTCTCCTTTCCTCTCTGTAAAAAATCAATAAAATATATTTTTAAAAAAAAACCGCCTGGAGGCTAAATAGCATGTTATTAAACAATGATTGGGTTACCAAAGAGATCAAAGAAGACATAAAAAGAATCATGGCGACAAAGGACAATGAAAACACAACAATCCAAAATCTATGGGACACAGTGAAATTGGTCTTGAGATGGAAGTTCATTGCTCTACAGGCCTACCTCAAAAAACAAGAAAAAATGGTAATAAATAATTAACCGTACAACTCAAAGAATTAGAAAGAGAACAACAAGAAAATCCCAGTGCAAGCAGAAGGGAGGAAATAATAAAGATCAGAGTGGAAATAAACAACATAGAGACCAAAAAAAAAAATACAAAAGGCTGGTTCTTTGAAAGGATAAACAAGATTGATGAACCTCTAGCCAGGCTCACCAAGAAGCTAAGAGAGAGTACCCAAATAAACAAAATCAGAAATGAAAGAGGTGAAGTAACAACTGATCCCACAGAAATACAAAGGACTATGAGAAAACTAGAGGTCTGGTACATGAAATTCATGCACAGGGGTGAGCAGGTCCCTCACCCCAGGTTGCACCCTCTCTAATCTGGGACCTCTCAGGATCCCAAAGGAATCGGGCCTAAGCTGGAAGTTGGACATTCCTCTCACAATCCGGGACTGCTGGCTCCTAACTGCTCTCCCCTGCCTGCCAGCCTGATGCCCCTAACTGCTCCCCTGCTGGCTTGATCACCCCTAACCACTCACCCCTGCTGGCCTGATTGCCCCTAACCACTCTCCCCTGCCCGCCTGTTTGTCTCTATCCACACTGCCTGCCTACCTAATTGTCCCTAACTGCCTCTACCTCAGCCCCCACCATCATGGCTTTGTCCCAAAGGATGTCTGGAAGACATGTGGTCTATGTGGTTTAATTAGCATATTATCCTTTTATTAGTATAGATACCATGAACGACTCTATTCCAACAAAATGGACAACCTAGACAAAATGGACATATTAGAAAAATGCAAGGTCCCAAAACTCAATCAGGAAGAATAAAAAAACCTGAATAGGCTGATAACTACCAAAGAAATTGAAGCAGTGATAAAAAAATCTTCCAGCAAACAAAAGCCCTGATCCAGAGGGCTTTACAGGGGACTTCTACCAACCATTCAAAGAATAACTAAAACCTATCCTCTTCAGACTATTCCAAAAAATTCAAGAGGAAGAAACACTTCTAAGCTCTTTCTATGAAGCCAGCATTACTCTAATTCCAAAATCAGATAAAGAAACCAAAAAAAAAAAGAGAGAGCGAGAGAGCGAGAGAGAGAGGGAACTACAGGCCAATATCTTTGATGAACATAGATACTAAAATACTCAACAAAATTCTTGCAAATCGGATTCAGCATTACATTAGAAAGATCATACACCATGACCAAGTGGGATTTATTCTGGGGATGCAAAGATGGTACAATATCCAAAAATCAATAAATATGATACTTCACATAAACAAATTCAGAGACAAAAATCACATAATCATATCAATCGATGTAGAAAAAGCATTTGACAAAATCCAACATCCTTTCTTGATAAAAAAACTCTCAGCAAAGTGGGACTAGAGGGATCATACCACAACATAATAAAAGCCTTACATGACAAGCCTACACCCAACATTATACTCAATGGGCAAAAAATAAACTCATTTCCCATGAGAATGGGAGCAAGGCAGGATGCCCACTTTCACCACTCCTGTTCGATATAGTATTGGAAGTGATAGTCATAGCAATCTGATAAGAAGAAGAAATAAAAAGCATCCAAATTGAAAAAGAAGTAAAACTGTCCTTATTTGCAGATGACATGATACTATACATAGAATCCCAAAGACTCCATCAAAAAACTACTAAACCTAATAAATATATTTGGCAATGTAGCAGGATACAAAATTAACACCCAGAAATCTATGGCCTTTTTATACACCAATAATAAAATCACAGAAAGAGAAATGAAAAAAAAATCCCATTGACCACTGTACCCCCAAAATTAAGATACCTAGGAATAAACTTAACTATGGAGGTAAAAGACTTGTACTGGGAAAACTACAGGACATTGAAAAAAGAGATAGAGGAAAACATACTAGTAAACATATGGAAGAACATACCATGTTCATGGATTGGTAGACTCAACATCATTAAAATGTCCCTACTACCCAAAGCAATCTACAGATTCAATACAATCCCCATTAAAATACCAATGGCATATTACAAAGATCTAGAACAAACTCTCCAAAAATTCATATGGGATAAAAAAAAAAAAAAGACCCGAATAGCCACAGAAATCCTGAGAAAGAAAAACAAAGTTGGAAGGATCACAATACCAGATATCAAGCTATATTACCAAGCCACAGTTCTCAAAACTGCCTGGTACTGGCACAAAAACAGACATATAAACCAGTGGAACATAACAGAGAACCCAGAAATTGGCCCAAGTGCTGGAAGCTATCTATTGTCTACACTATCATGAAAGTGCAAACAGGGAACCAAGAAGGCTGATGGACCTTGAGCTTTGGTAAGGGATAAAGCTATGCACCAATTGTTCTGTGGAGACAATGGTGGCTCGAGCAATTTAATGACCTAATAGTCTCAAAGTAAATCTTTACTAATATTTACTGACCTTTAAGATAGTCTGTCTGCTATCAGATTGCCTGCCTGACTAAAGGCAAGATATGTATCGAAAATTGAATAAAAAGCTAACAGGGCCTGGGCTCCATTGAAGCCTTTCTGCTAGAGCAGTGGTTCTCAACCTTCTGGCCCTTTAAATATAGTTCCTCATGTTGTGATCCAACCATAAAATTATTTTCATTGCTACCTCAGAACTGTAATGTTGCTACTGTTATGAATCGTAATGTAAATATCTGATATGCAGGATGGTCTTAGGTGACCCCTGTGAAAGGGTCATTCGACTGCCAAAGGGGTCGCGACCCACAGGTTGAGAACCGCTGTGCTTGGAAAGACTCTCCGCCTGGCCCCCTGTGATGCCTAAATTCATATTTCTTGTCTAGTCTCTTCATTTGTGCATGGTCCTTCTCCAGGACCTGAACCCTAGCTGTGCAGATCACAGCTTTCACACGCAAGTCATTATGCTCAATTAATATTTGACAAAGGAAACAAGAGCATACAGTGGAGTCAAGATAGTCTCTTCAATAAATGGTGTTAGGAAATTTGGTCAGATACATGCAAAAAAAAAAAATGAAACTAGATCACCAAATTACACCATACACAAAAACAAACTCAAAATGGCTGAAGCACTTAAATGTAAGACAGAAACCATAAAAATCCTACAAGACTCCATAGGCAGCAAAATAGCAGATATATCTCGTAGCAATATCTTTATAGACACAACTCCTAGGGCAATGGAGACTAAGGAGAAAATAAACAAATGCGACTACATCAAAATAAAACGCTTCTGCACAGCAAAAGAAACCATCAAAAAAACAACAAGAAAGCCCACTGCATGGGAGAACATATTTGCCAATGATATTTCAGATAAGGGTTTAATCTCCAAAATTTACAGAGAACTCATATAACTTAACAAAAGGAAGATAATGATCCAATAAAAAATGGTCAAAGATCTAAATAGACACTTTTCAAAAGAGGACATACAGAAGGCCGAGAGACATATGAAAACATGCTCAAAGTCACTAATCATCCGAGAGATGCAAATCAAAACAACAATGAGTTACCATCTCACACCTGTCAGAATGCCTATCATCAGCAAATCAAAAAACAACAAGTGCTGGAGAGGATGTGGAGAAAAAGGAACCCTCATGCACTGTTGGTGGGGATGCAGACTGGTGTAGCCACTTCGGAAGACAGTATGGAGTTTCCTCAAAAAGTCAAAAATGGAACTCCCATTTGACTCAGTAATCCCACTTCTAGGACTATATCCCAAGAAACCGGGAACACCAATCAGAAAGGATATATTCACCCCTATGTTCATAGCAGCACAATTTACAATAGCTAAGATTTGGAAACAACCTATGTGCCCATCAGCAGATGAGTGGATTAGAAAACTGTGATACGTCTACACAATGGAATACTATGCTGCTATAAAAAAAGAAGGCACTTTTGCCATTTGTAACAGCATGGATGGAACTGGAGAGCATTATACTAAATGAAATAAGCCAGTTAGAGAAAGATAAATATCACATGATCTCACTCATAATTTGATAAACAAGAATAGATCCAGAGACAAATGGTAGGGGAGGGGGGGTTAGAGTGCAACCAAAGGCCTTGTATGCATACGTATTAGCATAACCAATGGACAGAGACACTGGTTGGTGGGGGCTTGCCTGGGGTGGGAATAGCTGGGGGGGGGGTGGTCAAGCATGGAAAAAGGAGACATATGTAAAACTTTAGTCAATAAATAAATAAATAGATAAAAAAGGAAAAAATCATTATATATTATAGGTGGGCTAAATTAGGGACAAAAATAATCATAAAGAAATATCAAATTGAAAAAAAAAAAGAATTGTAGCAGACACTCTTGGCTGCTACAGCCAACATGCATTTCCTCTTTTTTATTGTTGTTGTTCATGTTAGATGAAGCTTGACTTCATTCCGGTGTCCATCTCTTCTTAGAATTCAAAGGAAGTGGACCCTTTTCTCAGCAACAGAGCCAATCCTTACTGACAAGTCAACCATGGTTATTCCATTCCCTTTGCCACTTCTTAGTTTAAGGTGGGCATGTGAACTAGTTCTGGCCAAAGTTGAGGAGGCAGGTATGCTGAGAGGGACTCCTAAGAAGGAGAAGGCAGAACAGATGGCCTCATCCTTTCTCTGACACTTGCAGACTGTGAATTTAAGATTGAAAAGGGGGAGGCATCTCGGCATGAGGATGGGAGCCAGCTGTAGACCAGGTGGACATGTAAAGATGCAAGAGTCGTTTGTAAACCATTGATTTAGTAAACCGACTAGCTCTGATATCTGCTCCACCATTGAACTTTAGTTATGTGGGAAATTAAATTGGAGTCAGGTTTGTTATAGAAGATTAAAGCACCTTCAATGTATAATTTTCAATTTTCTCCTAAAAACATGACAATTGTTTTATTTAAAAGCAGAGAGGAAGAGGAATGCCTACTCTTGTCCATTCCTTTAGGGGAGAAGGAATAAATGATGTGGCCAAGATTGCTAGCAATTCGACAAAAGTGCAATGGAAGGCTTATTTTAATATTTAAAATTCCAAGTTTTAGCTGGGCACATGTTAATGAAACTGAGGCTGTTTTTTTATTCTCCTTTGCAGCTAGCTGTGGGTGGCCACAGAACCAAATCCCAATCAATGTGTTGTGGACAGATGGTGCATGACCATTCGAGTTCTGCTTTCAATGGAATAGTAAGCCCTTATAAAAGGAAAGTCCAAAGAGACAGTGATGAGATGCCTCAGCAACTTCAAACAAAAACATATTTGCCCTCAACCCACTATGTTTTAATGATCCTGGTCCTTCTTTTCTTTCTTCCCTCCCTGTGGTGCCAATTAATGTTTAAATGACTTCAACACCAAATATATATATTGGTCACAATGAATGAAATCATTGTTTTCCTCCTTGAACAAACCAATGAACAAAGTGAACAGGGCCATTTTGAATTGCAGTCTGCCAGTTCTACGAACATGACAATCCTGACACAAAAGAACAAAACAAACAAACAAAAAACCCACTATGAGCCAGAGGATACAGATCCCCTAGTTCAGTGGTTGGCAAACTGCGGCTCGTGAGCCACATGCAGCTCTTTGGCCCCTTGAGTGTGGGGCCACACACACTTTTTGTCTTCCACAAAATACCGACTTCTGCGCATGGGCCATGAAGTTTCAATCGCACTGTACATGCATGCCCACATGTGGTATTTTGTGGAAGAGCCACACTCAAGGGGCCAAAGAGCCGCATGTGGCTAGTGAGCCGCAGTTTGCCAACCACTGCCCTAGAGAGCCAGCATATGACCTGCCTCATTTGGTTTCCTTCTAGGGGCACAAGCCAGAGGTGGAAGACAATAGTTGTGGCAAAATGGCCAATGGCAGGAGGGAGGACTCCTCTAAACTGAAGCTCGTAATATTCCTATTTTTAAAAGTTTCCTCTGACAAACTAATTAGGATTAATCTCCTTTTCTTTCTTTTTTTTTAAGTGATGAGTGGTTGAGATTGCTACTTTTAGCTTCAGAGAGAAGACAGATTCTACATTACGATGTGGAGTGAATCAGTGAATCCTATAGCAGCCATTGAGGACTCAGGAGACAATGCCCCATGTTTTTTAATAGAGGCCCGCTGACTGCCAATTGTGGGGATACTTTCTCATAAATCCCCAACTCCTTCTTCAGGTGCAGCTCAACTATCACCGGACTGCACAGCACAAACTGAGACAATGAAGGCTGTTTCCTGGTTAACATCACACTTAGCAGCCATTCTAGTGAGTTCCTTGTTCATCTCTTCTACTGGATGACACATTCACTGTGGACAGGAAGGCAGAGATTTCATTTTGTTGAACATACACTACATTGATTTCATATCACATAAAATTAAAGCATTTCTTTAATCTGTGAGGCTATGTGAAAAATGTTATGGGTCATCTTTCAAGTTATTTCAATTTTCATTTGCATCATTTCAACTTTTTTTCCATTTGGGATACTCAGCTCACAGCAGCACGGGCCTGTGGATGGGGAGCCAGGAAAAGCAAGGGAAAGGGAAGGCACCTAAACGGACTGGAATCAGGAGTGTGTGGCCATTAAGGGACATGAGGCAGACAAACAAATAGTTCAGAAAGGATACATAGATACATAGTTTTATGCTGCCATAAAGCTATGCTAAACTTAGGGTATTAGTTGAAAATAAATATTTATAGGTACTAATGGCCTTTCAATTGCATGTATGACTATATGAAAACTGACTGCCGAAACCGGTTTGGCTCAGTGGATAGAGCGTCGGCCTGCGGACTGAAAGGTCCCAGGTTCGATTCCGGTCAAGGGCATGTACCTGGGTTGCGGGCACATCCCCAATAGGAGATGTGCAGGAGGCAGCTGATCGATGTTTCTCTCTCATCGATGTTTCTAACTCTCTATCTCTCTCCCTTCCTCTCTGTAAAACATCAATAAAAAATATATTTAAAAAAAAAAAGAAAACTGACTATGGGCACCTGTGCATTAATTTATTGATTATTATTTCCTTAACTATCATTTATAAGATTCTCCTACTTGCTAGCCAAAATGCTAGGGGACTGAAGACGAATAAGATGTATAACTCAGAACTAAAGTGCAAAGAGAAGAGTCTATGTGCCTTTGTAAAAATGTATGTATTGTGAAAATTGAAAAAAAAAACAACACAAAAAAAACAACCTCATTTAAAATGGAGCAGGAGACTAGGAAAGAGAACTCTCACACCTCACTCCACTCCAGCTCCTGACTCCAACAGGAAGAGACTACCTGCATCTCTGACAGGAAGTGATGCCATCTTACTATCTCAGCAGGAGGAAGATCCTTTGAACTTTCGTTTTCCTCAAATGGACTCTTCATTTATAACAGTCCCCTCCCAAGCTCATACAAGAACATCCCTCTTCTCTGTTTCTCTGGATTTGCAGGCGGTTCACCTTTAAACCACATGGCCAGAATTGCAATTCTTTTTTATTTCCAAATAAACCTGTTTTGCAGGAGAAATATCTGTCTACTTATTTCAGGTCATCAATATCTTCAATAATCGTTCCAATGTTCCTACAGTGGAAGATTACCTTGAAACACTCATTCCCTTATACCTCATTGCCTCCAGGCATAGGGACAGGGTGAATTTTGGAATATGCACAAAAGGGAGGAATCAAGTCCATACCCTACAAGAGGAGGTCAGGGACATATCTGGTTGTAATATCAATAGCCTTCTACTCAGGGGGGGCATTTGATTTCTAGCTGCATTAGTTAGTCTCATGTTTGTCAGACTGTTTTGTTTAGGCAATGTGTTCTAAATAACCAATTAATAGAAAGTAAAGCATATATCTATGGAAAAAAAAAAACAGAGTAGAGTCTGGATTCTGATACTACTAGTCTTAACATGGTGGCCTTTTACAAGAAATACCACTTTCTGAGCCTTAGTTTGGAAAAGGTATAAGGTGCATATAGTGTGGGGGTTGGAAACCAGGGCCCTAGAAATAGTGTCTGGGTCCATGCTGAGCTCCACTACTTCCTAGCTGTTTGATCTTGAGGACCTTGCCCAACCTCTCTGTGGTCTCAGCTGTCTCATATAGTAAATTGGGATAATAACAATATCTATCACCTATCATAGATGATAGATGTTGTAAGGATAATATGAGTCAAAGCACATGCAGTCTTTAGAACAATGCGTAGAAAGTATTATGTATCAGAATATGCTGCTTATGTTTTATTACAGACACAGCACAGAGTAAATTAAGGTTTAGTTAGCATTAAGCCAAATGAGACAAGTGAAAAAGAAAGAAAATATGTTCTATATTAGGCTAAATGATAGAGTTTTTTTATAATACAAAGAAAGATGAGAGAGACCTAGAAGGTCAACTGTGTTAAACCAGCGGTTCTCAACCTGTGGGTCGCGACCCCTTTGGTGGTCGAACGACCCTTTCACAGGGGTCGCCTAAGACCATCCTGCATATCAGATATTTACATTATGATTCATAACAGTAGCATTACAGTTATGAAGTAGCAACGAAAATAATTTTATGGTTGGGTCACTACATGAGGAACTGTATTTAAAGGGCCAGAAGGTTGAGAACCACTGGAACCACCTTGGTCAAGGGGCCTATAGCTTCTATCTGGATTGCAGCCAAAATAGAACCTGCAGGCAAACTAGAACGTCAAGCAAGATCTGTTAAGGAGTAAAGAACACCAAGGTGATAGAGCTTTAGAAAAACCTGTTCTTTAAACAGCTTCAGAATTCCCTGTCTAATCAGTAACAGTTTATCAAGCATGAGATGGGAGAAAAACAATCATTGGAACTCCAGATGGAAATGTTTAATGCATATGCAGTTTACAGGATGAATATAAATTGCAAACATGGTGGTTTTTTGTTAATCTGCTGAATAAAAAAAAATATTGAATTTGTTCTACTTTAATTAATGAGTAACTGAATATTTGACACAGCAACAAGCTTAACTCTTTCATAGGAAGTCAACTGCCAAAGATTTGGCAGAAAAAGTTGGCAATGACAGTGTTATTTTCCTAACCAAGGTAATTTCTTTTGGAGTATATTTTGCAGCAGAGGTGAAATCTTAGATGCATTGCAATCTATTCACTCTGCACTGATGATAAAGTGTGTCAATTTACCTAACTATACAGTCTACAGTAGAGATAAATGTAGGGATCATTTAAAATGTGTAGCACTCCTTGAAAAAAGGAAGAAAGGTAAACTAGATGTCATGGGCAAAAAGAATAAGAGATTTAAAATCCCCTGTTATTAAGTAACAAGAAGACTAAGGATACAGAGGATAATAATGGGGAATAAATAAACATGTTTTTGTCTGTACATATTTCTTTGCCTGTAATCTGTGTATATTATAGTAAAACTTTAATCATATATATATATATATATATATATATATATATATATACACACACATATATATATTAGCGGTCCGGTGCACGAATTCATGCACTGGTGGTGTCCAGTCAGCACACCCTGATGGGGGCCCATCAGGCTGGGTGGCAGGGGGGAGGGGCCACAGGAGATTGGCCGGCCCCACCCCTGATTAGGGGGGTCAATCGGGGGCAGGGGCCATGGGAGGTTGGGGGTGGCCAATCAGGGCCCCAATTGGTCCAGTTGGCGACTGGCCATTCTGGTTTTTCTGACGTTCTGGTCGCTTGGCTTTTATATATATACTAGAAGCCCATTGCACAAAGATTTGCGCAATAGGCCTTCCTTCCCTTGGCTGCTGGCACCAGTTTTCCTCTGGCACCTGGGACCCAGGCCTTTGGTCCGGCTGCAGCGGAGAAGCCAAGCCTCTTCAGTCTTCAGTCTTAAGTCGTCGCTCCATGCCTGCGTATGCAAATTAATCGCCATCTTTGTTGGGTTAATTTGCATAGTCACTCTGATTGGCTAGTGGGTATAGCGGAGTGACACCAATTTTCATGTTTCTCTTTTATTAGTGTAGATATAGATTAATAGTACTTATATAGTTCTTGTTTATGTTCCAGGAATTTGAAAATTTTAATTTATCTAATCCTGATAATAACCCTATAATATCATTACTATTATTATTCCCATTTTACAAGTGAGAAAACAGAGCACAGAGAGGTTAAGTGACTTTACAAGGCAACTACAAAAAGGTAGAGCTGGGATCTGAAACTAGAACCTGCTCCGGAGTAGTTTCAGGCTCAGTTGCAATACTGATCACCACAGTGATCGCTACACTGATCTAGATAGTAGCCAAAATGGAAACTGCATCCATTTAATAGGTGCCCAATGACAATAATGCTAAAATTGAAGAAAGAGTCAGAAAATGCTTTGCTATTAGATTAACTTTCAGGGAATATGGGGATTTTGCTTAAAGGTAAGAATATTAAACTGCTCATCACCACTGTTGCTTTGGGTCTTTACCATTTGTGAAGTTAGGGAAAAATAATCATAAGCAGCCTGTCTTTTGTTTTCACTGAATAACATGGGCAAATGGGAAAAACAAAACCTGCATGTACAGTAAATCACAAGTGTATTGGCTTGCTGCAAACACCTAAAGAAAAGGAATTTAGGCCACCTGTCATCATACAACTAAAGATACCAATGCAGGTTAATTTTATAAGGGAACAAAGGAGAAAAGCTAATCATTTCAAACGATTAGGTTGTTTCATTTAAATAAAGAGAGAGATTAAAAAATGAGCTATAGAAACAATATGGCCAACATGGCAAACAATGAAAAACATCTATTTAGGTAAATGCTCTATTTTCTCGAATTGAAAGCAGTTTTGTTATTTTAAGAAGCTTGGTGTAAAAGTATTTTCTAAGTAATTCAATTAAAATCTCTAATGCCAGAAGTATCATTGGAAGAGAAAGAAGTAGTCAGTCGTGTTGGAAAGAAACTCAGGAAACTAATACAATGCTCTTTATTTGCAGGCTGATGGGTAATTGCTATACATTTGCTGATCTGACATTAGGAGAGAAGTAGCTATTTTAAAATGCAAATACTTAGTTTGAACTTGACAGTGCTGTTTTGCTTCTTCTTCTTGTTTTTAAATTATAAATCTCACATTCTTTTCTGTAGTAAAGCCCAAACTTCTATGAAAGTAGAAAATATTTGAAAAGAAGAAAGGATTAAAAAAACAAAAATTTCCTACATAAAAACAGGCTGTTAAATTGTGAACATGAAGAAATGCTAATCAATGCACGAGACTACTGTTGATATTTTTAAAATGTCAATTGACCAATCATATAAAAAGAAAAGGTAGTTGAATGCCCTTAATGGAGATGAGGATGGGAAGCAAAAGATGGGTTGGTAGCAGTGCCATATGTAGACAGGAGGAAATGAGCAAATAGTTTTTGTAGCCAAGTTATACACATCATGTGTAAAGGAGGAAAGGGAATGCTATTACTTGCCTATGAAAAGCCATAGCTTAGCCTAACCGAGTACACCATCCAAGAATATCAGGCAGATGATACTAGTAAATGGAACAGCAAAGAGAGACCTTCAGAAACAACAAAAGAAAGGAAGGAGAATGATTTTGAGAGAAGCATGTTGATTTTGGGGAGATGCCACTGAAAATTTTGGATTCTATTTCAGGTTCTTCATCTAGCGTAAATAGAATGAAGTAAATCCTGTATAATGGAATGGCTACTAAGTCATTGTGAATTAAGAAATAATAAAAGGTAATGCAATTCACCAACTTGATTCCAAAAGTGAACTTTTCTAAGGGAACACACTAACTGCCTGATTATTCTATTATAAATTGCTGTGTTTAATTTGGAGATGCCACTCTGTGCTTCCAGCCTCAATCTCCTGAACTCTCACCCACTCCTTAATTCATGTCACTCTGGTTTCAATTCTCATTACTTCAGTGAACAAGTCATGCTGAGGTCACCATCAACTTCAACTTCACTAATTTAAAGGACACTTCTTTAGTCCTCATCTTACATGAACTCTTTTTTTTATCTTTAATTTCTTTATTGGTTAAGGTATTACTCTTAAGAGCATTCACGCCTGCTGCCCATATCCATCTCCCCCGCATGCTTCTGGAAACGCACTCCTTTCTGGGTTTCCCTGACTTTCATGAATTCTGTCTCCTTTGTAGCTTATGTTCCATTACTCAGCCATTAGATTTGGGAGTTCTTCAGGGTCAGTCTTTGATACTCTCTTCTTCTTCTCACACCATAATCACACCCTAAGAAACAATATCCAAATATGATTTGATTTCCTTCCCCATGCAACCACTAATTGTCTCTAGCCCTATCAACACTGAGTTCTTGAGTCCTGTATTATTCAGTTGTTCAACCTTGAGGATATTGTAAACATACTTCCAAATTGAACACTTTACAAAGCAAACTCATGATACTTCCCTTGAACTAGATTTTCTACCATCAGTCCCTGCTTCTGTACACATCATTGCCCGATAGCTGGCAAGGCCAGACACACAGGGGAGTCATTCTCAGCACTTCTGTCCACCACAGCCCATATTCAACCCATCACTAAGTCCTGTAGAATTTACCTTCTAATATTTTTTAAATCCTTGCCCTATTCCCACTCTACCACCGCTGTCCCAGTCTAAGCTTCCTTCTGTCTCCTGGACTGTAGCCACAACTGTCCCCGTGTCTTTTCCAGCTGCTCTCAGACTGCAGCCAGAGCAAGGTTTACACAAAACAGATATGATGTCATGTTTCCTCCATTCCCATCACTACCAACACACACAAACTATTGACTCCAGATACTTCAGTGGCATCTCTTTGGGCTTCTGATAGAAAAAAAATCAGTAACATGACCTATAGAGTCATTTGTCAAGGAATCCCCAACTCTCCAGCCTCATTTCATATCAAACGCTTTCTGTGCAGCAGCCACACCAGCCTTATGTTTCTGTCCCTGGGACTTTATGCTTTTTTGTTTTATCCACCTGGAACATTACCCTTGCTCCTAACTGCCTCCAAAGCCTCACCCCACCACCACTTTCTAATGCAGTAGCATCTCCACTGGTCTCTAATACCCTCAGAGCACCACGACTTTCTGGATGAGCATAGTCATCATGCTACCGCCACTGGGCAGTTCTCAATGCCAGTCTTCCCCAAGCAGGCAGAGACTGGTTTCCAACTCCACCATACCATTCTCACCCCCAGCACATGGTTGGTTCTAGTAAATTTATCAAGTAAATGAATATTATTATGACCAAACAAAAGTTGTTAATACAAATATCCAGAACTCTTAAGAATCACCTGCAACAAAATATCTTTAGTCCTCTGTCTAATTCTGCTTACACCAGTATTTCTCAGTCATTCATGAACCCACGAGTTAATTCATTCCACGCTGCTGTTCCCTTAGCCCTAACTATCCTTGTCATCTTTTCCACGTGTCCTATTCTTGCTCATTTTCCAGATCTCAGCGTAAGTGTTCATTTCTCGAATATTGACTGCAAATATTTGTTAAATGAATGATGACCCTATTAAACATTTATTGATTGCTGTAATTAGGTGCCAGGCAGCACAGGAGGGCCTGGGGTTACAAAAATTGATATGAAATGCATTCTGCCATCAGGAACTCATTACATATTTGGGGATTGCAGTCATGTAGAGATAGTTAAAGCATAATATAAATGAGATAATAGAGGGATGCACCCCCTGCTTGCTGGATGATGCACAGGGGAGTCCTGCTGTTGCTGCCACAGAGCACAGTTGCAGGAATATACACATCCTTCCTCAGGATAATCGTCTGTTAGCTGTATAACTTTGACCATGTGACCTAATTACTTGTTAGGAAGAAGGAAAACCCACTAAACTTTAACTAAACACTTGGTGGGGCTATTTGCAGATGAAATGATGGTCCCCAGAGCATCGGTTAAAAGGATGGTTTGAATTGCTTCACATAGAAAAATGAGAGGAGAGCGGCAATGGTGGAGCAGCTAGAGGAGGCAGAGCAGGAGTCCAGAGAGAAGAAGACATGTGGGGAGATATAATGAGGCCCTGGGAGAAAAGAGGCCCAACCATATATCCAGGGTCTGGGCATATACACACACACACACACACACACACACACACACACACACACACACACACACACACTCTTACACAGGGCCAGGGATGCATTTAGTTTCTTTTGAGAACAGAAGTATTGGTTATTTCGTTTTAAATTGTTGTGTTCTGATGTAAAAATCCTTCTTGAATGAGAATCCTTCTTTCATAATTCCTTATGCTCCTTAGCTCCCTACATGAGTCTATTCAAGAGAAACTGGTACTGACTCGTTAAACCGGCCTGCCATGTAATCCTGGCTCTCAGGAGAATATTAAAGCAGAGAGCTCTAATCATCCTTCTCAGGCCTTGCATCTTTCTGCGCTCCCTGGCAAGAAAACATGACTCTTCCCTCTTAATGACAAACGGGAAGTCCTGTAAGTTCTCTGGAGTCCCACATTAGGGTGGAACCACAGTCAGGCTTTGTAGAAGCCAAAGGCTGAAACTCCCAGTCCTGGGTGGTCGCTGTATCAGATTAGCTCTTCTGTGGTCCCTCTGAGGGCTCCAGGGCCTGGCATCTGTCTGGACTCTCAGTTTCCAGAAAAACGATCCACTGAGAGGTGTGGTTAATACGGTGACATTTCCCAGGGTATTTGATCCTGAGATGGGCTATCCATACTTATTTTTGGAAACAGAAGAACTGATACCCTGAATCACCTGATACCAGAGATGTCATTTTCCCCAGCAACAAAGTGTTTTTTTACTGCTTCTGCATTTATGCCTGCTCACACTTTTATGCGATTGTTTCAGATAAAACTAGTCCTTCTCAAAAGACTGCAATTTCCATGTGAAAAGAGACTTTGTCATATACTTAATTTCTGCCTCCAGTGGCAGTTAGGCACGGCAAATTTTCTTTACAGCAAAAAAAGAGAAAGCGCATAGAATCGCAATATGTGAAAAACATAATGCTGAACTAGTCTATTTCATTCCAGGTTAAAAAGACATTCTAGGGTTATTTGTTTACTGAGTTCACATTAATAAAACAAAAGCTGAAACTGCAGACATGTCACAAGACTTATTAAAGCCCAGGCTGTCTAAGTACCTATAGAAGTCCAGCTGTGACAGATTATTCCTCTAGGAATACCACAATTACTACCCACATGTGGTTACTTAAAGCAGGTGTGTCCCAGTGGTTGAGCTTCAACCAATGAAAAAGAAGATCATGGCCCTATTCCAGCAGGGCACATGCCTGGGTTGTGGGCTTGATCCCCAGTGCGGGTTGTGTAGGAGGCAGCTGATCAATGATTCTCTCTCATCATTGATGTTTCTATCTCTCCCTCTCTGAAATCAATCAATCTATCTATCTATCTATCTATCTATCTATCTATCTATCTATCATCTATCTATCTATCTATATATGTATGATTAAATAAAGTAAAAAAATTCCATTTCTCAGTTGCACTGGCCATGTTTCAAAGTTTCAAGTTCCCCAAAGCTACACAGGCTGGTGGCTCTGGTATTGGACAGTGCAGATATAAAATATGTACTGGATTGCTGGCTCTAAACACTAGAAAACAGAAAATGACAGGATACAAACCTTTAGATCTTCAACTAAAGATTTTTGGGGTACTGGATCTGTAAGTATCAACTTGGATGTGAGTTTTATACCTTGAATCCTCTCCCATGCTGCGTCAAGCTTCACTGCCATTGTTTTTGTGATCTGTTTCTTTCCCTACAACTGCTTTTACCCTTCCATCCAAGAAAGTCCTCCTGTTTATCCCCCATTGGACAATAAAAAAACCCCAAAAACTAAGTAATTGCAGAATGTCTAAATGTCAGAGTTCTGACATGACCCCAAGGTTCCCTGGGGCTGGTGCACATGACCATACAAGCCTACTTGTGTGCGGGCAGGACATGGGAAGGTGACGGATTCACTCTTCTGACTGGGTCACAATACCTGGGGATGTAGAGGATTCCACAGATGCAAGTAAGTGCCTGCCTCAGTCAGGGAGCCACTAGAGAAACAGATCCAGAGGATATATATGCGAAAGAGAATGATTACAAGGAATCTGCCTATGTGCTGTGGAGTCTAGTTAGCCGAGTCCACCATCACAGGGGAGGCTGTCATGAGGGAAAGGCCGCAAGCTCTTGGGCACAAGTCCTAAAGCCTGTTCATAGGCAGAAATTTTCTTTCCTCAGTGAAAGCTCAGCTCTGCTTTAAGGTCTTTCCACTGATCGGGTCAGGTCCACGCAGATCACTGGCGATAATCTCCTTTACTTCATCAGTTTATTATGGAGATTAATCCCATCTATAAAAATCTTCACAGCAGCACCTGGATTTGTGCTTGACTGAGCAACTGGGGATTACAGCTGAGCCAAGTGACACAAATAACTGTCCGCCACAGGTCCCTAATCAGTTAATTTTATGCTACTCAAAAAGGTGACCAATCCTGCACGAGCCTGATTCAAACAGGTGAGGCTATTAAAAGAGGATTTAGAGAGTTGAGGCAAAAGAGACTCTCTGTCCTTCTCTCCCTAAAGAAGTAAGCCAACTCGAGTCCTACAGCCATAATGTAATGACTTCTGCCAATAGTACTTAAGCTGGGCAGAGAACCTACATTTTCAGACAAGACCAAGTCTAGGCTAACACCTTGACTGCAGTGTTGTGAGACTAAGCAAAGGACCAAATTAAGCTCTACCCAAACACCTGGTCCCTGAAAATGATAAAAAAAAAAAAAATAGATGTACTTGCTTTAAGCCACTAAGTTTGTGGTAATTTGTTATGCAGCACAGGAAATGGAAAAGAACAAAAAGAACCTTAGGTATAATGAGGACACTGAATGAGCTTGGCATTGAGCTGGGAAGACTTCATAACTTATCTAAAATATATGTTCAATAGCTTGACTGTAGTGATCATTTCATAAGGTATAAGAAACCAAAACATCAAGTTGTACACCTTAATTATACACAATTTTTTATTTGTCAATTAAACCTCAATAAAATGTTTGTTGTTATTAATTTTTAAAGATAAAATAAAATAATGCTCATTTCAATTATTCTCTTTTTTACCAATGAAGAATTATTTTTCATCTTTAAGGATGAAGAAGCTGAAGTTTAAAGATGAAAGGAGACTTGACTTGGGATGGTGAACACACAATACTATTTACAGATGATGTATTATTGAATTGTATGCCTGAAACCTATACAATTTTATTAATCAAGTCACTTCAACAAATTCAATAAAAATTTAAAATAAAACAAAGACTAACAGAACTGCATGGAATAACCTTAGAATTGGCAGTGATCTGCTAAATGTTACAGTCTACAGACACCTTTAGTTCAGTTTAAAGAATTGTTATGGATCATTGAAAATACTTTTTTTTCCTCTCTCCTCTACTCAAGTAATAGATCAATGTGACCTTTGTTGTCTTGAGTATCTGCACATCAAACTCCTGTTGTGGATGTCAAGATTTTGTTGTTACACCTTGAAAGTAACTTGTAATGTACTCACCTACAAAACTAAAGTTCCAACCTTAACTTTGCTGTAGAGTTTAGAAAGTCCATAGATTAAAAAAAAAAAAAAAATAGGAGTCAAAATTATGATCTGTTTCTCCAATTTATTGAAGACTCCTGACTTTAATACTCACTCAAATCTAAGTCAAATCAGAGATATATTTTAATCATTTCCACGTTTAAAAAGTCAACTTAAAAATGAGTACCTGTTATGTGTGAGGTATAGTTTTGGTTGCGTGGGAGGGTAGGAATGCTGCGTAAGAAAGAGTTCATGTCTTCCAGAAATGGATAATATACTTAGAGAATATGCCAATAAAGTATAATTAACTCATAAAATTATATGATAAGGGTTCAAAGTGAACATAAAAGTGATGTTACTAAGGGGGAGTATTTATCCACATGACAGACTTGCAGGTTGTGGGTTCAGTTCTGCACCTGGCACTAATCAGCTAGCTTACAATCAATAAATTGCAGCCACTTTGGATTTCATTTACCTGTTACTTACATAAAAGTTGGAGATCACCCTAAGTCGTATATAGGATTTATACTTCCTTAACTTTTTAATAGTTGGAATTAATAGCCTCATCATTAGATCCATCTTGCCTTCAGTTAATTTGATTTCAATCTTAACCAATATATTTTTTGACTTCAAACACAAGTTGTTCTCTAAGTAAAGATTCAAATGGCTGGCCATTTATTTTCCCAGCAATATGTACAAGACATTTTATTCAGTTAATACTTGTAATATCAAACTACAAAAACTCCTTAATTAATACAATGCCAAAGATTAGATCTTTTCATACTCACCTTACAAACAGAAACTTGATATCAGAAAGGATAAATGAGTTATCCAAAGCTCCATAGCTAATAAGAGAATAACCAGGGTTTGGACAAGATTCTAAATAGTAACAGGCTTCCTCTCCTTTTGAGCCTTTAAATTCAAACTATCAACAAGCTTTTCTATAGGTAGCTGACATAAGCAGAAAAAATATATAGGCCAGATTTACTTAATTATGAAGACATTCAAAGGTCCAGTATTTTCTTTTCCATTTGGGCAGATTAAACATTTTCAGAGGCTTACTCTATAAGGGATTTAGGCTCTGGAAATTTTTCAAAATTGATGTGGGATTTAAAGAGTTGTAGTTATAAGTTTTTTGTGTATTTTTCTAGATTAAAATAAGCTAGTTAAATGCAAAGACTTTACCAATTTTTAAGAAAGGATTTGTTAGCTATAGATGGGTTGAAAATGGGGAAAATAATTTTCCATTCACTACAGACCACTCTTCTTCACTTTTCTTCTTTTGGATATATTTTCACATTTAACTGAATATTTTGTAACTATAGGGGGTGGGCGTGGAGAGAAAGATGTCACATGTGCATTCAAGAGAATCCATGCATCACTTCTTTCTGTGAAGGGTGCCATGCAAATCAGAGAGTAAATGTGGAATCTACGCAGCAAGTGTGGTCAGTCAGAGAATTCTCTCACGCCATTAAGCTGTTAAAATGCTATACGTTTAACAACAAATAGCCTCTTGTAATAAGGTGGAGAGGTTTTGATGGTAGAATATAGATGGCAGAGTATTCTGTGTGTCTGCATCTGCGCATGCATTATTTTTTACTTTTTCATAATGGGTGGAATGATTTAACGAAGTATTTGTCATGAAAATCCTGATATAGCAATTTGGTTGACATCAGAATTTTCATAATCCTTTGTTAACACTCACTCAATACATTATACTAAAAAGCATTCAAAATTAAAAATTAAAATGACACATTTAATAGCATGTTGATGGCAAGTCAGCATGCTAATGTGAAGAATATTAGGATTGCTACTTTAACCTGTCATTTCAAAAGGCTTAAGTGCTGTATTTAAAATCACTAAAAAAACATTTGCTAAAGATTAAGAAGAAAGTTATTAACAATCATACATTGTATTAATTTTAATGTTTCTTCACTTTTTTCCGTCTCTCACTTCTCCCTCTTTACATTTTCTTTGTCAACAGTTATTGTATTTATTCATCAAATTATACATCCTTGCCCTCCTATGAAGTTAATGATCATACAAATATTTTGAGAAATTGAGGCTTGATCAGTGTAACTGTCATAATGATTTTGATAGCATTGATTTACTGAGTTTAAGGTATTTTTTTGCTATTGATCTGGTTTTAATTCCCTTTTGTCAACTCAATATTAATTATTAGATTGTTTGCCTTCCATTCCTGATTCCTGTATTATTTAATTATTAAAGATAGCTTAAACATGGTTCCTGTATGATTTAATTAGTTATTAAAATAGCCTATTTCACTGGGCTCAATATATCCCTTCATAACTTCACTGGGCTTGTAACAATCCTTTCCACTTTCCAGAAAAATTGAGATCTACTTTGGTTCCTCACCCTAAATTGTCAATGAAATCCCCATGTGTGTAAAGAAACCCAACTATATCCTATACAAGTGGCTGCATAATTGCCATCTGGTGTAAATCGCTGAGCAATTAGTTATTCCTTATCAACTTAGTACATAATTGATAGATAAAACAGGAACCCATCCTTTCAAAAATATTTCAATAGTATCTACCAAAAGCAAGGCAGGCTGGTTAGGCCCAACATAGACCAATGATTGAATTCTAATGGAAATGAATCCATACGTGTTATATTTTATATAAAACAATAGATGAGGACTTGACTAAATACGAAAACCAGATTCAATATGGTTCTGCTACCAGTTCCTCCTGGGTGGTCTCAGAAAGAGTCATTTTATCTCTTCAAGGGAGTTGTCAGTTCCTCATCTGCAAACTTAGGGGCTGGGTGAGATAACACCCAAGAGACCTTCTACCTCTAAACAGTTTCTGGCTCTATGACTCCTGTTTTCTGCTCTTCTTTTAATGTCAGTCATTTCAGAGAACCTCTTCTAAGTCCTAAAAATCATCTTTGGATATGAAGGCAACTTCTTGTGGAAAACAATGATTACTCTGCATGAGCCTTAAGACCTCGTTTTGATGCTTAATTTTGAAGGCATGTTTTCGGATGAAGTAAAGAGCAGATGCTGGGTAATAAAATTCATTTCAGAGATCAGAATATAAGAAATGGATGAACAATTACTAAATAGTCCTATGTGCTACCAAAGAGAACTAGAAAATGTGAGCAGGAACAATAATCATAACATGATATTTAGAGTGCTTACCTTAAGCCAGTCACTGTGTTAAGCATTTGGCATTTGTTATCTCATTTAATCCCCATGACAAATCTATGGAGTAAGCATTATTACTCCATTCTGAGGTGGCAGAAGGGAAACTTGGAAAGCTTAAGCAACCATTGCAAATCACCCATTAAATAAAGATGGCATTTAATTTAGATTTAAACCCAAGACCCATCTTCTTTCATTATATCATATTGCATAGCATAAAAGATAATGTGACACTTCAAAGTACACTTAACATAAATAATCATTATACATGCATATTGTATTCAAAACCAAAAAGTGACATTGTAAAGCAAATATTTGCAAATTAATTCTGAATATGTCAATGACATATGAAATCAACCATAGCTCTCTGCAATATTAGAGATTGGTGAAAACACAAATTATTTAAATTGAAACCTGAAGTATTTTATAGTTTAAAATACAAAAATGGTATAATTTTGCTTAAGATATTTTAACCCTTTCTGTCTGAAGATATGCTTTAGATAGTTTTCTCATTAGAAGCAGTATATTCTTCAAATTATAACTAATCTGAGCATTCCATATGACATTCAAACATAAATTTTGAAGCATAAATCACAATTGTATAGAGATATAACACTACTTTTTATATATTGTTTAAAATATAAACTTTAGGTACTTTTAATGGAATTATTAATTTTATATCATAAAGCGCAGTTTTTAATTATATTACCAGCATCTAAACACTAACTAAATAAGTTTACTTATTAGCTTTATAGACTCCTTCAAATACAACTGGTTGCTCTTTTGGGGTATTAATTTATAGGTGGACCATGGAACAGCTGCCCAGGAATCCAAGAGAACCAACAGATAGCAACTGGGCTTAGGAGAGGAAGGGATGTGGAAAGGGGGGCACTAAGTCTCAGGGTCAATCTCAGTGGACAGAGTATACACACCATGATAGTGAAAAAGACCCTAAAATAGACTGGAACCAAGGTCATTTAAATTTCCCCAAGAACATCAAGAGGGGTGCTTAAAATTAAAATTATTGGCAAAGGGATGAGAACTTTTATTCACATCTAATTTATAAATTGAGATTCAAATTTGCATATATTTAAAGCTATATACTGGTTACAGTCATTTTTTAAATGTTAATAACTCAGCTATATAATATTAGTGATGCAGAAAATTATATAAAAGAACATGAAAGTTATTCATAACTAGTGGCCTGGTACACGAAATTCATGCACATTAAAAGGGAATTAATTAGAGGAAATATTGTAATATTGCTATTTGCCCTTTATCTATACTAGAAGTATCAGAAATGAAAGAAAATTAGTAAAATGTACATGAAAATCTCCCTCCTGTCAGAGTCTGGGGCATGCCGCAGGACCCAGAGGCAAGTCCCCACCCATCCACGTGCACCTCGAAATCACGCGAGACCCAGACCCAGCTGGTCCCACCCATGCAGGGCAGGGGGCGCAGCCTCGGGTTCCCCAGCAAGTCCTGCTGGGCAGGGGGCGCAGACTCAGGTCCCCTGTCAAGCCCCGCTGGGCAGCGGGCGCAGCCTCACATCCCTTGGAGCCAGGGGCATGTCCTCAAATCCCTCAGCCCAGCCTCAGGTCTCCCAGCCCCTCCATGAAAGGGTGAGGGCGTGAGGGTGTGAAAACAATTTGCATATCCGTTCTTTATTATAAAGGATACTATATCTCAGACAAAAAAATGGCTAATATTTTCATATAATTTTGTACTTTATTTACTAACTGGTAAGTGAAAGAGATATTGTTTTGTATACTATAAACAATTCTATATTCTGCTTTTCTTCACCTAATACCAAATAATGGATAGACCATTTTTTGCTGAAATTAAAAATTATTTAAATTTTTATAATGGCTGTACACATAGTTTATTCAACCATTTTTTTTCTTTTTGTCACAACTTCAAATAATTACTTTAGTGAAATTTTATTTTAGGTGTATGTGTTCTAGTCAGGCACATAGAAAGCCACATTATTCTTTTTTAAATTTATTTATTTATTTTAAAATATATTTTATTGATTTTTTACAGAGAGGAAGGGAGAGGAAGAGAGAGTTAGAGACATCGATGAGAGAAACATCGATCAGCTGCCTCCTGCACACCTCCCACTGGGGATGTTCCCGCAACCAAGGTACATGCCCTTGACCGGAATCGAACCTGGGACCTTTCAGTTCGCAGGCCGATGCTCCATCTACTGAGCCAAACCAGTTAGGGCTTTAAATTTATTTTTAATTTTTTCCCTCTTCCACCTTCATCCTTCTCCTTCTCTGCCTGCAATCACCACACTCCTGTCTATGACCATTAGTTTTCTCTCTTTTATTTTTTGCTCAATTCCTTCAACCCTGCAATACCTGCCTCCCCATCACCAGAGCTGTCTGCCTGCTCTCTATATATGGACCTGAAGAGCATTATGCTAAGTAAAATAAGGCAATCAGAGAAAGACAAGTACCATAGCATCTCACTCATATGTGGAATTTAATGAACAGATTGCACTACCAAGCAAAATAGAGACAGACCCACATTTTTTTCCAATTTTTTTGAAGCATTTGGGAATAGGCAATCAATAAATAAACAATTAAACAAATACATCATTATCCTGGCTTACATTCACTGGTTGAATGAGTAAACAAAAATTTATTTAGCGATTAGTTTTCTCATTGGTAAAAAGTAGACAATAATAGTGCCTAATTTGTAGCAGAATTAAGATTAAGTAAGACATGGAGCACAATATGTGACACATTCTTATTGCTCAGGATATGCTGGATATTATAACTATATAAATATTAACAATAATTATTATTACAACCCTCATTGTAGATCTGTTATGTGCTGATTTTATGCTGCCTAACATGTTTCTGAGGAAAGATCACAATTTAAACTGTCAATGTTTGAACATGGGTAAGTACAAATTTTGGTATGCTCATTTGCAAAGGGGGGATAACATCAACTATTTTGCAGAATTGTGAGGACATTATAGATCCACTGTTTCCTAGCAGATGTACTTCTGATTCAAACTAGTAAGGGTTAATTTAAATAAGTGGCACTTTATCAACCAAATCACCCATTTTTTAAAATTTTGAAATTTCAGTAATGTGATCCTAGTGCATTGTGGGAAATAATCAGTCAAGAGCATTCCTAGTCTTAACATCCTCTCCTCCCCAAAAATGAATCAAATTTCCTATACAAGAAAATCAGTTTTGTGGTCAAGATTCTTATAAAGTAAGTGAATCATCTGAACCAAATTGAAGCTGCCTAGAGTTATCCAAATAGCTCTGATTTGATCAGCTCAATTTGAAGCAAAAAATCAGCCAAGCCAATTGAATGGCACTTCCCACTAAAGAAATTGTTTGAACCTCTAGATAGGACCTCTTTATAGAATACTCTCCATGTTTTATGCCCCACTATGCACGTCTCTGAGTAAGCCTGACAAAGAAGTGACTTAATCCTAAACTTCAAAGCACATTCGTGTCATATGCATTTCTTACCACAGCCTAGGCCCTAGGAGGTGAGGGGTGAGGGAGAAGGCAGAGCAATGTGCATGGATTGGAAAGGATTACCTTGGATTACTGAGCATATTCCCTGAGTCATGTGGTGTCATGTGGTGTTACATGGTCAGTGGGGGTGTTAGTAAAACTTCAAAACCAGACTTTCCTCTTTTCCCGGTGGGGGCTGGGTGGAAAGAAGCAAAGAAGAGGAAAATGGGAGACATCTGTAATACTGTCAACAATAAATAAGAAAGAAGTAAGACAAAGCTTTATTTTATTTATTTATATATTTCCTCTCTTTTAGAGAAGATTTCTGTACATTAAAATACAATGTTGTTGTTTTAATCTGAATGAAGTATCTGAAAATAATACCAGTATGAATTTGTAGACCACACGCAAAGCACATTCTATAATATTTCTCTTCTTTTCAACTATCTATTGACAAATGCAAATGCAAAGGGACAACCACATAAATAACACTGAGGCTAAACTATTGTGTGGAGGATCTAGTCAATCTTATCTTGATCTCAGACTTCTAAAAAAATCACATTAAGGAAAATGAAAAACTAGCCAAAGAAGAACAGAGATTCAAATTGATCCTAGCTGAAAAGATGATGTAACTATTGGCAAAGAATGATGAATTGGCAATTAATCAAAATAAGACAGCTTATTTTCCATGATTCTCCATAAACATCACGGTTAAAGACATTAGAATTCAGGGGGTCATTTTTCTTTGCAATATTTATGCTGATACGGTGATACAGGTTTGTTTTTACCTATAGTATCAGAAGGATCTATAAGGCATACTTTAACTATGACTATCACCCTTATCAGTTTGAAGTCTAAGGAAATCTCTGCATGCTGTATATACTTCCTGCACACATAGGCACTAAAATGTCTCTCTTTTCTTTATCTCTAGTTCCTAACAATATAATGAGCCAATGACCAGGTGACAAGCACCATCTATACAAGCAGTTCTCACCCAGGGGCAATTTTGTCCCCCAGGAGCATTTCTTGATATCTGGAGTCAGTACGGTCGCCACAACTAGGTAGAAGGTGAGATGTTGAAGATTCTATAATGAAAAGGAGAACCTCCCCCATCCCTATCCCCTTACCTACTGAGCCCAGCAATATACTATTTGGCCCAAAACATCAACAGAGTCAAGGATAAGGGACCCTGATCTATACTGATATTCACTGTGGCCGAAGTATAAAATATAATTTGTTTCACTTATTTTTTTATAATTTATGAAGAATATGGAAAACAAGAAAAAATGGAGAAGAAGAAAAGAATGAGTGGCACAAGTCATAAAAGCTGAAGGAGATGAGAGGCTCTGGAATCCTTTTGAGAAGGTCATGTGGGAGAATCAGGGGGTTCTACCTCCATGCTGAGCAGTTTTGGGCAAGTCCAGAATGAGTCTACACTGTTGGCTGGCAAATGAGGAAACACAATGCATTCTCTAGTCATCTTAAGTCCAGAGCACTCCCTTTCTAGCATAGTTTGAAATGTATTTGAGCTAAATGTGTTTACCATAAGCAACTTAAAACAAAAACAGGGATACCTTGCTCAAAACACTCCGTTGATAAGATGGTGCTTAAGGTTACAGTTATCAGAATGTTTGCAGAGGTAGGTCCTGGTCACCCACCTTCTTTCTTCCCTAAGATCATTCCCCCAGTAACTGGGAGTAAAAATGGAAGATTGGAAAGCTTCTTTAACTCCTTCCTGTTAACCATAATCAGCAGGAAAGGCTGAAAAGACTAATATGACACCATTTGGAGCAGGGGTCCTCAAACTACGGCCCACGGGCCACATGCAAATACAAATATTGTATTTGTTCCCGTTTTGTTTTGTTTTTTACTTCAAAATAGGATATGTGCAGTGTGCATAGGAATTTGTTCACAGTTTTTTTTTAAACTATAGTCCGACCCTCCAACGGTCTGAGGGACAGTGAACTGGTCCCCTGTTTAAAAAGTTTGAGGACCCCTGATTTGGAGCATAAGAAAATACTATAAATGTATATGTTTAATTTAGAATAAAAGTATAAAATAAAATGGTTGTAATTCTTTTCAAGTCTAGGCATGAAGGACCTGATACTAGTCTAATATAATCTTATAGAAATAAAATTATTAAATATTTTACAATGACTATTTTCTAATTTTTAAGTGTATATCCAAGCATTTGTGTGGCTTGAAATTTTAAACATCATATGAAATTATTTTATTACATTGTTACTTTTAATTCATGAGGGTGATAACAACCATCTTAAATATTTGCTCTTTTCTCCCTGGCTAAGCTCATTTAAATTGGTGATCATTAAGACTAACAACTCAAGAATAAAAGCTAATACAAGAATCTAAGTGTATATTTGCAGTGCTTTAAATTTAACTTCTTTCCTCAAATTAAACAGATATTATAAGTGACGTGTTGATGGACTGCATAACTTTGACTTTGATACTCTTTGCAATCTCCTAATATAAATAAGGATTAACATGTATGTAAAAAGTAGTTAAAATATTGCATGAGCTGAGATACTCTAAGGCAGCGGTTCTCAACCTGTGGGTCGCGACCCCTTTGGAGGTCAAATGACCCTTTCACAGGGGTCGCCTAAGACCATCGAAAAACACATATATAATTACATATTGTTTTTGTGATTAATCACTATGCTTTAATTATCGTCAATTTGTAACAGTGAAAATATTTCCTGCATATCAGATATTTACCTTACAATTCATAACAGTAGCAAAATTACAGTTATAAAGTAGCAAATGAAAATAATTTTATGGTTGGGGGTCACCATAACATGAGGAACTGTATTAAAGGGTCGCGGCATTAGGAAGGTTGAGAACCGCTGCTCTAAGGGAAGGCACTGACTGAGGTTGATGAACTTTCTGAACAACAGTCCAGGAAAGCTTGACCTGTGCTTATTTGCAAGCTGTCCTTAAATGAGCGTGTCCTTTAAATTCTCCTGTGAAATATGTAGAATGTGCAATGCTGTTGAGATATTTTTCTTGCAAAAGATCCCCTTCTATATAGTAAAAACTATGGCCCAATTTTTAGTCCTTGGAGTCTACAAAATAATGTTTTTTTCTGTAGGCCATCACTATGATTACAAAAAGACAGTGTGGGTGGGGAAGAAAAGGATTAAGCAGAGAAGAGAGGTATCAAGTGTCATAACAAAGCTCTAGATTGCTATGCAATTAATTCTCTTATGCAAGTCACATAACCCTGTAGGTTTTGGCTTCCTCATTAGTCAAATAAGGGATTGGGCTGAGAGGTCTCCTGGGAACTTTTAGTTTTGAAGTGCATGTAGTGTGTACATATGGCTCTTTGTAGTAATTAAAATACCTTATTTGTAAACCATGCTGAGCATAGTTATTTTTTACTGTTTTATTCTTATCTCAGTGAGTTATCGTAATATGTGTATAGTTTGTTTTGATATGTTTGTTTTTCTTGGAAAATGATTTTATGAAAATAATTTTGGAGTAATATTTACAGTGAAAAATTCATTCTCTCTTATTCCACAATACACTAATACTGTTTTTCCTAATTCAGAGCTGCAAACATGGGGATTAATTACATGTTATGCTCTACCAATAATTTTGTTTACTTCTAAATCCACATCACTGATTTTATATGTCAAATTAACATTCAAAATTATTGACAGTGAATTTTAATTTCATAGTAAGCAGTATAATGTAAATATAACTCTGAATCAGGGGCATACTAAATATAGCTCCAGAATATGAACTAGCTGTCATTTGCAACTGTCCTACAGCTAAGTAGAAAGTTACATTTGCCATGCTTTCTCACTGAATAGACTCAACAGTAACTATCTTCCATGTAAAGAAATTACAGTGAAAACAAATTAATTAAAGGCTGTTTGCATGTACCACCATATATATGAAAAATGAGAATGCAATCTTTGTTTCTTAGAACCTAAATTTCCTTTCAATGCAAACGTCACCCTCAAATGTCTATCCAGGGACCCACTAAGTATCTAATTTTTCATTATATAAAATAATAATACCTTATCATCTTTTGATATTTATAAACACAAATTTCCATTAATAAATAAAACCATGACCTAGTGTATATTGTCACCATCTCAAAAAATATCAGACTGCTACAAGAATGATCAGTTGCTGCAGTATCACCACCAACTATTAGATATAGAGAAATAGTCTTCGCATTGCAACATTCCAATTCCAGTTTGAAATACAAACTCCTTTTTAAAGAACTGAAGAACATTACATATGCTTGAATTTAAGTTCCATTTCTCTTAAAGGCAAGGGCACTTCTGGTTTTAATATATAAATCTTTTTATCTATTGCACAGAAACTTAAGAACACAGTATGTCCTACATACATAATTTATTAGCATCACCATTTTAATTATCTCTTTACCATGTATAACTTGGCTTTGATAGTAAATCTATTTCTATATTGATTTACTTTTATTTATAGATTAATCTGGATATAAAGTTCAAATTAATTAATAAGAGTGTGACATTTCTCTTCTGCTGATAAATAATTTATATATGTAATCCATGAAGCAGCCTCATAGGGTTGTGGTTTAAAATAACCTTAAATAAAAATAACACAAGGTCTACATACATTCAAATTAGAAAAAGGACAGTGAAGTTCTTTGCTTTATGTAACGCTTTAGAAACATCTATTAATATATTCAGTTTCATAATTCTTTCAACATTCTGTAGGCCACTAGAGCACCATTCAATATGATGTAATAACATCGTACCCAGTTGAACCAATGAAAAAAAACCTACACAACATCAAATAGTAATCAGTTCTCACTGAGGGAATAAATTAGGTCTATATCATTTACATCTTACATTAGTTCGGTTCACCAAACATTAATTGAATACAGGGACTCGAGTCTGCTAATTAATGGAATGTCAATGATGAATAAGGTGACTTTGTGGTCCCCTTCTCCCAATATCTTAAGGTCTGCTATATTTTGGAATGTTCTGATAAATATTCCATTGGATATGTTCACATAGTGTAATGGGAGTAAAAAAAAACATAAAGTGGTTTATTCTGGAAATTCAGAGATATCTTCTTGTTGGAAATGGCATCTCAATTGAATCTTGGAAGGTAAAACAGATTGGTCAGGTGAATGATGGAGAGGACACTGCAGTCTGAGAGAACATCTTGAATGATGTTACAAAGCAGGTCATGTATTTGGAAACAGAAATATTTGTATTAGCGGAGCATGAAGTTCAACAGGGACATGATTGGGTATAAGACTGCAGAGGTCATAGGAAGGGCAGTACATTGCCAGCTCACTACCTGGACTTTCCAGGCCATGTAACATCATTAAAATCTTTTAAGCACAGGTGAGATATGGTCAGATTTGCATTTTGGATTTAAAGTTAGCAAAATGATTTACAAATAGCAGAACTCAATAAATGCTAATGAGATTGATGAATCTGTGTCACAATATATTGATTCTCAAGCAACATCATAAATCTTTTACTTCATATGTGTATGTGATGAACACAACAACTATGTATCTGGGACCCTTTTATACTATGCAAAATTAAACTTCTAATTTCAATAGGAAAACATGGGTTGTCTTCCAAACCTGTTTCTTACTTCTCTGCCCAGCTAGATTGATCTAAACAGAAATTCTTACCAATTGTAATGAGTATATGCTGTACTAGGTTGAATAATGTTCTTCTATAATTCACATCCACCCAGAAACTCAAAATGGAGATTTATTTGGAAATAGCATCTTTGCAGATGTGATTAGCTACTTTACAATGTGTTCATACTGGAGTAGGGTGGATCCTAAATGCCATGGCTGGTGTCCTTATAAGAAGGCCATATGAGGACACAGAGACACAGACACACAGAGGGATGAGGCCAGGTGAAGGCAGAGGCAGAGCCTGGAATGATGCAGCTACAAGGTAACCAACAGGGAACTGCCCCCCCCCTCCCGCCCTTACCCCCCCTGCAACCACCAGAAGCTGGAGGAGAGGAACGAAACAGTTTTTCCCTTGGAGCCTCCAAAAGGATCTAACCCTGAGGACAACTTTAGATTCTTCCCTCCAAAACTGTGAGAGAAAAATCTCTGCTGTCTTAAGACACACAGTTTGTGGTTAGAGCCCTAGCAAACTAATAAATGTACTAGTATACATGCAGTATTTCTTGCTTAGGCAGCATGAAAGCTATGGGAATTAGCCTGTGGTTCCTACAAGAGAATATTCTCACCCTGGCCAGTGTGGCTCAATTGATTAGAGCTTCATCCTGTACAGCAGAAGATGGTGGGTTGGACTCCTGGTCAGGGCACATAAGCAGCTTGCAGGTTCGATCCCTGGTTGAGGTGCTTGCTGAAGGCAACTGATCTCTCTCCTTTCCTCTCTAAAATCAATTAAAAATTTTTTTTATACTACGCTGCTATAAAAAAGAAGGAACTTTTACCATTTGCAACAGCATGGATGAACCTGGAGAGCATTATGCTAAGCAAAATAAGCCAGTCAGAGAAAGATCGATATCACATGATCTCACTCATATGAGGGATACAATGAACAACATAAACTGATGAACAAAAACAGATCCAGAGACAAACACTGAACAGACCACTGTCCAACCTCAGAGAGAAGGCAGGAGATGGAGGGATAAGAGACCAACCAAAGGACTTATATACATGCATATTAGCATAACCAATGGACATAGACACTGGGGCGATGGTGGCTTGTCCTAGGTGTGGGAGTGGTGGTGGGGGGGGGTCAATCAATCATCAATCAGGGAAAAGGGTCTCCTTTATGTAATACTTTAATATATATATATATATATTAAAAGCATAATATGCTAATTAAACCGAACATCCTTCTGGACGACCTTCTGGACAAAGCTGGGGCTGCGAGGGAATCCTGGGTCCCAGGTGCCAGAGGGAAGCTGGTGCTGGCAGCCAGGGGAAGGAAGGCCTACTCTTGCAGGAATTTCATGCATCGGGCGTCTAGTATATGTGTGTATGTATATATAGATCTCAAAACAAAAACATTTTTTTTAATATATTTTATTGATTTTTTACAGAGAGGAAGGGAGAGAGATAGAGAGTTAGAAACACTGATGAGAGAGAAACATCAATCAGCTGCCTCCTGCATATCTCCTACTGGGGATGTGCCCCAACCAAGGTACATGCCCTTGACCGGAATCGAACCTGGGACCTTTCAGTCCGCAGGCCGATGCTCTATCCACTGAGCCAAACTGGTTTCAGCGAAACAAAAACATTTTTGATATGGCCTTCCCCCCGGCCTCTCCCCCCAGCCTCACACTTATTTTCCACCAGGATTGCATTGGGTAACATCGTTAGGCTTTATTAATTATTCATCCAAATTAAGGCATATATAAAAATTGTTTTATTAATGTGTCTATACTGGTTTCTCAATGTACCGACCTTCCTTTTATGAAGACTCTGGTTAAAGCCAATTTAATATTTGCCAAAAAATACTCATTACTTTAATCAATACACTGTGTTGGGCTTTTGTTAAATAAATGTTTGAGTGCTCCAGCCATAAATTATTTTTAAAATTATTAGACTGAGAGGTCTCCCTTCTATTTCATGTAGTCCCTTTGGTATAGAGTAAGAAGATTCCATTGGTGTTTTGGGAGACAGCTGACTGAGTCAAACGACATGGAGGATAGCTCTAAGTTTTAAAAAATAACAGCATGCACTTGCTTCCACTTAACTTGAGGGGAAACCAAATGTAGAGGCAGCGGAATAATCTAAAACGAGTTTAAATTCATTGAAACTGGAATTCATATTATCTTCAAGACAAGTCAGGAGACAAAAACAGTAGAAGCCCTCAAGGCTTCGAAGCAGTGGCCTGGAACTAAACTTCTCCACCTGGAATAGAGTGAGCCTCTTATTTCAGCCTTGAGAAGAACCTAATTGCTCAGGCAACACAGCAATCATGCAAGAGCTGATCATGGAAGAAAGATGACACACACGAGGGGATTTGCCGGAGAATACACTCCAGCCGAAGCAGGGCTCACACTGAGAGTCCTCTCCCTCGAGTTTCCAGCAAACTGAAATCAAAGAACAACCCCATTCTCTAACCTGCAGGTTCAGATAGATCTCAGATAAACCCTCGAAGGGGTTTTTAAGAATGATGAGAAAATTCACTTCTCTCTCCTGTAAGAGTGATCAAAGCCTACTTCCTCCTTGCAGGGACCTTGGAGTCCACAGCACTGCTACTCCTACGAGGGCAAATGGGAGAGTGCATCTATCTGGTCTGCATTTCCCACTCACGGCTCTGAGATTCCTTTTCTCAGTGAAAAATCAAACAGAGCCCGCGAGCCAACAGTTCACTGCGTTCAGGAAAAAACAGAGGACCATCTTCTCAAGGCCCACTCCCGTCTGAATTCCAGTGTTGGTAAATCCAAACCATTGTAACTTGGAGAAAGTTGACCATAACAAGTGCGCTTAACACAGCTTTTTTTTTTTTTCCCTCCCTGTATAAACATGCATGTTTTTCTTGAAAAAGACATAAATATAATTTGTATTCTTTATAAATAGACAAATAAAAAAATAATCTGTTCTGGATACTGGTTATGGAAATGACCTAGTTAAGGATCTGGTTAGGGAAATGACCTGTCATCAAATTTTTGACAGTAAAAACAGCCTCTTCAGAATGATTAAACTGTTGTTTTCTAACCCCCAGGGAAAAATTTAGAGACTGTCAATTAAAACATAAATGTCATAATTTGTTTAGATTATGAGGAAAAATAAGATGCAGATGTTTTGGTTCCTTTAAGCTACATTATTTTAATCCAAATGAATTAAAATTAAATTATAAATTGAGTTCCTCAGTGTCTTGCCTATATTTCAAATGCTCAATAGCCACACCTGTCTAGTGATTAGAGCAGATCTAGAACATTTATATCTTTGTATAAAATTTCCACTGGAGAGCATTGCTCTAGAGATATTTTTTGTGTCTTTTTTTTTTTCCCTAAAATGACACTGACATTTGTATTAGCTTCCTGTTACTGTTATAACAAATTACCAAAAATATGGTAGCTTAAAAACACACAGGGATTTGTTCTCGCACAGTTTTGGAGGCCAAAAGTCCCAAATCAGTTTCATTGGGTTGAAATCAATATGTGGTCAAGACCAAACTCCCTCTGTGGGCTCTTGGAGGTAATCTCCTCTCCTCTTCCAGTTCCTGGTGGCAGCCCACATTCCTTGGAGAAGAGTGACATTTCTCCAACTTCTACCTCCGTGGTCACCTCGCCTCCATCTTCTGCCTGCAAAACTGCCCTCTGCCTACCTCCTATAAAAATGCATGTGATCGCATTTAGAGTGCACTGAATACTCTCCCCGAATCAAGACCATTAACTTGCCCTGGACAGTGTGCTCAGTTGGTTTCTCTCTCTCTCTCTCTCTCCCCACTTCCCTTCTCTCCTCTCCCTTCCTCTCTTTTTAAAAATCAATAAATATCTTTTTTAAAAAAATCATTAACTTAATCACATCTGCAAACACTTGTCTTATCAAGTAACAGGAAGTAGAGCTAGCTATCTCTAGAAGGTCATTATCCACTTATTACAACCTATTACAATGCTATTTTTCAACTTTCATTTTACTTTATTTGATCCTATGTTGCCAATATATCATTACTCCACCGGCATCTATAGGCATCTATAGATATAAATGTTAATACATTTACCCAAAGGGTATGATTTCTCCTACCAGAAAGGCATATGCAGTAGAATATCCAGCTTCCTATTTAGTTTCAGATATTTTTCCTTCTTGTGTGTTGTGCTTGCCAAAGCCCAAGATCGATGGAAAAGTCCATGATAGCACTAACTCAAAACTTTACAAATCAACTTGCAATGATTATAGAACACATTATCATGTTTCACAGTCAGAGGGCTATTTCCTTTTGGCAAGCTGCTTTTATCATTTACTATGAGTTCTAAAGTAACTTAATTGGTTATGTTGGTTTTCAAATAATTATTTTTAAAGCTATCTCAAAAAGAAGATACATGTCTAGATATCATAATGAGAATTAAAAAAGAAACAGAGTTGGCTGTAAAAAACATGCCAAACCTCAGATGGAAGGCAGGGGAGGGGAGGGTAAGAGATTAACCAAGGACTTGTATGTATGCATATTAGCATAAACAATAGACATAGACATTGCGGTGGTGGGGGCTTGTCCTGGGGGGTGGTAGTGGCTGGGGAGGGGTCGATGGGGGGAAAAGGAGACATATGTAATACTTTAAACAATAAAAAATAAAAATAAAATAATACTACTCAAAACAATTAGACAAATAGATAAAGACAACCCAAAAGAAATATGGGCAAGATTTCTGAACAAACATTTCAGAAAAGACCAGTAAGCATACTCACTTTTAAAATCAAGAAAGTGTTCATTAATGCTAAAATGAGATATAATAAACACCCACCAGAATGGCTAAAACAATACTAAATGTCAGAATTTTTGGAGCAACTAAACCCTCATAGATTGCTTGTGAGAGTCTAACTTGATACAATGACTCTAAGGAAAGTTTTTGTCATTTAATAAATTTTGAAAAAATGCATATGCTCACTTGGTATTACTCCTTCCTTGGTCTACACCCATGAGAAATGTTTATAACAATTCTATGGAAATAATCAAAACTAGAAACATTCAAATGTTCACAAACAAGAAATGAAAAAAAATAATTGTATAATCTTCATATCATAGAATAATCATACTAATGGAAATAAATACCTTAACAGCATGGATAATTCTCACAAATGTAATTAAGGAGGCCCAAGGAGTACTTTTGGTTGAAATATGCATCTTCTTTGACCTGGTGCTGGTCACATGGGTGCTCACTTTGCTGGAATTAAGGAGCGGGAAAACATAACGGAGGTGCTGAGCTTTGGCATTATACCTACTTATCTGGGTTCCCTTGCAGCTCACACTCAGGATGTGTGCCTTTGAGCAAATTTTAACTTTCACAATTTTCATCCATATAAACACTATTAGATTAATTAATGGCCTTTATCTATCATAGCAAGTTTTTCTTACTCACTGTGGTATTGAAAAGGACATGAATTTATGTCCGGACTCATTTTAGGCTTCACCTGAAGAGTTAAAACTTCCTCCCAAAGATCTAATTCTCCTGAAGACCTAACTCTGTGTTTCTACTCCTTGTATTTGCTATAATAAAGTGATGACCAAATAAAATAAAGGCCTATAGAACTGTAAAAATGATCTCTGTGGTCCCTTTGTATTAACCAGCTTAGTGTGTATATAACAATGTTTCTCATGAATAAAATATCATTTGGTCATCATTACAGTGACAACCTTCACTAATCTCTGTAATTAAATTCTTACAGAGGTGAACATTTTATATAGTTTTTGTTATTAGCTACCAAGTATTTGGTTAATTTTAAAAAGCTTGCCCAATAGTGCATTTTCCCACTTAATGGTTATAGTGAGCATTCATTTTTATGGGTCTACAGGAAGGGTTAAGGGAGAGTCCAATAAGAGATCCCTTACATAAACCTGATATCCGAATCCCCCATCCTGCCCATACCCAGCATCCCTCCTCCTCCAGCCAACTGGAAGAATGGGAATGGGAACAAAATTTCTTGGTAGGAAAAAGAAATATTTTTAAAGAGAGTTCATATTCTAAAGCCAGTGTTTGCAAATCATGAGTTTGCAGATTGAATTTATACCACATAGTGGCCTCAAACAGCCTCCAATAATCTTTCAGGTCATTGCGTGTCCCTAAGGTAATTCTGTGCTTACAGAAGCAAATGAGCAAAGATAAGTCATCTCTAGGTGCCACCATCAACCTGGCCTAAAAGAAGTTCCACAGATAAAGTTTTGAAGAATTTGAAGTCCCAGGCAAAAAGATGGACTAATGGAGGAATAAGGAAGAGAGGATAGGCAGGTAAGAGGGCTAAGAAGATGAAGAAGGAAGGAAGAGGAGGAAATGGAGGAGACAGAGAAGAAATCAAGCAATACAGAAACAGTAGTAACAGAATTAAAATCCCCCCAAATCCTCATAGTGGAATCAGTATAACTATGCATAATGTATTTTTAAAAAATAAAAAATGGGAGTTTTAAAAAAAATCTCATGATTAAAAAAAAAAAGATGGCCAAGTAAATTTGAAAAGGAGCAAATAAAACATATAGACAAGTAGAATGTAACTGCCATTAAAACTTGGTGTTTGGTTTTAGAATGGTGATGCTACAATGGAGCAGAACTGGAAGAAAGCTCTTGGAATATACTGAAAATCGATCACAAAAAGCCAAAAAGGTGGGTAATAACATAGGTTTCTTTTTTTTCAGTATTTCATAAGACTTCAGGCAATTTTACTAACAAGCTTTGTTGTTTTAGCTAACTGAACAAAATTGCTTCCCAATCCTTAACATATTCTTAAGCTATTCTTACATAACGTGTTTGAGTAAATGTAAACATATATTTATAACAAAAAACAACCTTATATTTTATTTATATATAAAAACAGAAGGCAGTTTACTGTCAGAGAAAGCAAGCCATCCTATATAATAAAAGGGTAATATGCAAATAGACCAAACGGCAGAACAACCAATCAAAGCGTAATATGCTAATGATATGCTAAGACTGCTCAACTGCTCACTAGTATGTGCACTGACCACCAGGGGGCAGATGCTTTGACCAGTAGATTAGCTTGCTGCTGGGGTCCTGCTGATCAGGACTGAGTGAGATGGGCTGGACACGCCCTGGAGCCCTCCCGTGGTCCCTCCATGACCTGATCGTGCATCGGTGGGGTCCCTCAGCCTGACCTGCACCCTCTCACAATCCAGGACCCCACGAGGGATGTCGGAAAGCTGGTTTCAGCCAGATCCCATGGGCCACTCCCCTTGGGAGGGCGCCAGATGCAGGGCTCATGGCTGGCGAGCGCTGCTGCAGCAGCATGAGCCTCTCCCGATTGGGACTGATTGGGCACAAGCCCGTGGCAGGCACAGTGGGACCGGGATAAGCGGGAGCAGCAGGTAGGAGCTGCAGGCGGCGTTGGACTGTGGGTTTTGGTCTGATCCCTGCAGGCCACCCAGAAGGACCCCACGCATGCACAAATTCATGCGCTGGGCCTCTAGTGTTAAATAATTGAAAATAAACAGGCCACAATTACATGAAGACTTTACATGAAGATGGCAAAACCCACCATGAATTTCATCTGTGTGATACTCACAGTAAGAACAGCCATAGACTTCAATTCTGAGCCCGATGCGGCCTTCTCCATTCCAGTCCAGAGGCACGAAACGCACGTAGCGGGCAACAACGGGATGCTGTAAGTCATGCCGGACCACACTGTCAGAGTTGATGTTCCCGGGAAATGCCTGGGGGGGGGAATCAGATTAACAAATTAGGGAGAAAATACCTTAGAAACAACCATGTTCTCTACCTGCAAAACTAAACTTAATTTTCCTATCTGATGCCAGGACTTTATATTCTCCACACCAAAAGCAATTTGTTAAAATAAAAGGGAAAAAGAAAAATGAGAAAATGATAATACGAACGTTTATACTTCCTTTATTTGAAAACAAGTCCAGTTTTATTATTATTTTTTTTCAATCCTTACCCAAGGACATTTTCTTTCTCATTTGTTTTTAGAGGGAGTGGAAGAGAAGGAGGGGAAGAGAGAAAGAGATGTGAGAGAGACACATTAGTTGGTTGCCTCTTGCACTCACCTGAACAGGGCCCAAGATGGGTTCCTGCCATGGAATCTAACTGCGACCTTCCAGTGCAGGCTTATGTTCTATCCACTGACCACATTGGCCAGGGCAACAAACCCAGGTTTAAATGGAAACTGAGCCGAAGTTCCATGGGTCCTTTAATATATGTCACTATACCCAGATGTTAAAAGAATGAAACACCATATGGTACCCACTCTAGTGTACAGTAAACATTTAAATTGTGAGTTCTAACATTTGAATTGCACAATGAATAATTTTTCCTAAAATCCAACCCTACTTATTGCTTTAAAAAAAATCCCCTTCACATTACCTTCCTATGCCACCATTACAAAACTGACAACTTTTTCAACATCCATTAGGTAAGAAGAACAAATGACTATGTTGTACTTTTTTTTTTTTTTAAGAAATGACAGAGTAAGAAACCCACAGTCAGGAGATCCTGGGTTGTGGAGATCACATCACCATGGGCAGTATGACTAGTGACAAGGAACTGAGAGTCAATACCAATGTGGATTGTATTAGAAAGGTCACAAAAAAAGACATATGGTATTTCAAAACAAGAATTGATAACTTTTTTTAGAGAAGGGAGCAAAAGAAAGGATATAAACCTAATCCAAGGTAGTAACATATAGGCATGGTGAGAGAAAGAGAGAAGGGGGAATCACAGGGCAGACAGCGGTTCCTCCCTCCTCAGTACACTCTTCTCTTTCTTTGAGTAACAGCCCCTGAATTTTCTTTAAAAGGTCACTCTTTCAGCACTTCTCAACCCACCTGATTTGGGACAGGCAGATGCACTTGGTAGTACTGGGGGTGGGAGGGTGCCTAACTCAATGAGATTCAAATTAAGCACCTGTGCTGGAACAACTCTTTCATTCATTCATTTATCATTTACTGATTCACTCACTTGCTGACTCACTGACTCAGGAAATATCTGAGAGTCTTCTTTGTACCAGATACTGCTCAAATCACTGGGATATAAGAGTGAACAATATAGACAGAGTTTTGATTTCCATGGCATGTTTATTACTAAAGTACATAAGGGGGAGGAGAAATAATCCTATATAATAAAAGGCTAATATGCAAATAGACTGAACAGTGGAACAACCAGAACAACCAAACAACCAGTCTCTATGATGTGCGCTGACCACCAAGGGGCATGTGCAAAACATGGAAGGTGTCGGCCGCGGCAGGATGGTCGAGCAGGTGAGCGGGGCCACCAGACCAAGGCAAGGCACCAGTAGCTGACATCGGGGCGAGCCTCTGGTAGTTACTGAAAACTCTTTGCTCCCGCACAACGTGGTCCCGCCCAGTGCCGGCCCTGATCGCTCCACGCTGTCAACAGGTGCAAGCTGCAACTGCTGGCCCCAATTGCCCCTCAGGGCTTTTCCACCTCCCCCTGCTCCTGAGGGGCGATTGGGGCCGGCAACTGCCTCTCGCAACTGCTGCTGGCGATGGCCCCACTCACACCTGCAGCTGCTCCACCATCCCACACTCTGCCCCCTGGTGGTCAGTGCATGTCATAGTGACCAGTTGTTTGGTTGTTCTGCCATTCGGTCTATTTGCATATTAGCCTTTTATTATATAGGATATAGGATCTATACTATCTTTCCAGGCAACTATCTCTGTTAGTTGATTTTTTTTTCCCAGTTGCTTAAAAAGCAAACAAACAAATGAGGAAACAGGTCCAATCATGAAAAAGCCCAGAGCAAGCTGTGGATTTTGATGCCCTCACATTTGTGCCTACTTGGTCTTTCTCTGACATCCATCCCTTTATAATGGCCAAGAGGACCTTAGGGAAGAGATCCTGCCTAGTGCTCGCACCAGGTACTCACACAAGCTGCCGACACCCAGTGCTGGCCCTGATTGCTCAGCGTCATCAGTGGGTGCAAGCAGCAGCTACTTGCCCCAATCACCCCTGAGGGCTTCTCCACCTCCCCCTGCTCCTGAGGGGCGATCGGGGCAGCAGGTGCCACTTGCACCCACTGATGGTGCCAACCCCAATCGCTCGGCGCCATCAGCGGATGCCAGCCGGGCCAACGCCTTCAACATGTGGGAGCGGCAGTGGCGGGAGCGGGGCTGCCAGCAGACAGGGGACTGGGAGCTGCGGCAGGAACGGCTTGGTAGGGTTGTCGAGGATGGGCTGAGACCTGCCCCTGTTCCCACTGCAGCTTTGCAGCCCACAGTTCCTTTCAAGGTGCACAAATTCGTGCACTGGGCCCCTAGTTTATATATATATTGCATTTGAGATTGCGCTATTGAATTTAAAGACCACATATAGAATTTGAGAATCTGAGGTGTTAAGGAGGGTTGTGTTTTATCCAACTTCGGTTTTCCAGAGAGGATACATTCATGATTCATGAATAAGTATATGACATAGGGTATTTTCTCTAGGATTCACAGCATTAGTATATTGTGTTTTTTGCACTTTTTTCATTTTCAAGCATATTGAGATTTAAGATATCATCCTACTTGAAGTTTAAAAGACTTCTAAGCAATGGCATAGGCATTCCTGATCGTTGTCTTGAATATTAAGGCACAAATACATGTGAAATGTCTCCTCTTATATAGCAGTTTTGTTTTGTTTTGGTTTTTTTTTTGAAAGTTAAGGAACATAGAAGAAGGTGTAGCCCTTGATTTAATAAAAACAACATCTAACAGTTATACATCACTTTAATGCATAAGTCCACACTGTATTATTGGTGCATGACAGAAAATTCTAACTTTGGTGGGGATGCTTTTTTATTTTTTCCAAGTCAAGAAACTCAGGCTTAGAAGAATGAGAGCGCTTACTGCACGCTGAATAGCTAATGAGAACAAACCAGGACAAAGTCACGAACTCATCCAATCCAACCCCATCCTAACCTGAGAATCACATTTTCAGCGGGAATAAAGGTTTCTCTCTTCAGGCACAACACATTTATATTTGATGTTTGGTGCTACGTACTTGAACGTCAAATAGAAAGTTGGATCATTTGTATCATACCACAGTCTAGACGTGCGTTTGGAAGCCCGTGGTAGTATATTTTGCCTGCGTAGTGTACTTCTTTCTTCATTTTCATTTCCGTGAATTTTGACAGCATTAGTATTTTCCTTTCTCACACATCTTCCCAAAGCATGCTCCTATTGGGGTCATTAGCAAAAGCTCCTTTGCAGTTTTAGTACAAGTAATCAGAAGTTTGAGTGACACTTCCACTGGGAGGAAAGAAAGACTGGTCTGCTATGGTGCATATGATGCCATTATAATTTAACTTAGCTATTAATAACTAGACAGAGCAAAGGGAGGCCAAATATTACAGGAATGCCATTTGTGCAGCTTTGCCAGGAAGCGGCAGTTTAACACACCCAGGGAGCCACTAGTCTATTCCCATAGATCCCTGGGGGAAAGGACTGGGCAGTAGGAAAATAGACTTATGCCCAGCAAAGTCTGGGTGACACAGGGAAGGTACTTTCCTGTCAGTCACACCTGGAAACAGGTCATTGGCCAGAGCAGGCACAGCCACTCAAGCACAGGAAGATTTGGGATATTTAATCCCCTAAACAAAGAAGTTCTCTCTCTCTTGGCCCTCTCACTCTCTTATGTTTGCAGGAAACTTGGGACTCTTGTCACAAGGGGTGCACTCTCTTGGCTCAGGGCCATGTGGACCCCACACAATGGACTGATGGACCGCAACTAGCCTGATGCTAAACCGGACCCAACTCCACCATGGAACAGAAATTTTGGACACTGGTTTTGCTTGTAGCTCTACTGAATCCCCAGTTGCACCTCTTCCAGGACTAGATTAAGGAAAGTGGGACTTTGGAAACACAAGAATATAATTCCATACAAATAAAAGTCACTCCTCCTTTATGTGAGTCTCAGAAAATTATTTTTCTCCAGATATGGCAAGGACCCCATCCCAAGCACTCAGTGGGGAAAGGGATCCCGCACTCCCACCCATAACACATATACCGTTTTAGTAGCAATGCCTACTATGCCATAGGCTTTGAAAAGGACCTTTTTTGGTTGTTTACATAATTTGACTTTCACCTTCACTTGCAGCTTTTCACATTGATATAAAAGGGAAGAAAAAAGGAAAGACATACAGCTAATTTTTACAAAATCCTTAAAATTTGGAAATTTACATCAAAATTAAAATGAATTTGAAGCTTTCTTGACTAAACAATATCCTATAAAATTCAATTTTAGAAAACTGTCACACAATAATAATATGCTTTGTATATACATGTAAACATCAGATTCATCACTAAGGCTGAAAAATCAATGTGCAGAAGCTTGGGAATTATATGCTGTCGCTATCAAATCTCCTTTTGTAGCTGTGATTTGTATATGTGCTTAGAAGGATAGGTTTGTTCTGTTTTGTTTTACTAGCATAGCACTTATGTAACTTGCAAACTTTATGCTTAGTAAAGCTAAGAACAATATAATATAATGTTAAACCTACGGTACAGCTTTATGGTCCTATAAATTGTTAAATATATAGCAAAGAGTTGGAGTTTTCTTTTGTTTTATAACATGTTGGGAGTCATTCAGAAGGCACATTCCAATAACCTAAACATCACTGAAATTTTAATAACTGGATATTTTCCACCACGGGCCCTAAATAGTTCTTCTAGCGCATACAATAGTTTGGCTGGCCTAAGAGAGGAAGAAGCAAACTTTTTCTGTAAAGGACCAAACAGTTATTTACTTATTTATTTATATTATTATTATTATTATTATTATTATTATTATTGGTATTTTCAGGCCACATACCTCTCGGCCCCATATCCTCTCTTCTTCTTTCATGTTATCATTTTTTTTAAACAACACTTGAAAAATGTAAAAACCATCTTAGCATACAGACTTTAAAAGAAGTGAGAGATCTTAATTTCTTTAACAGGCAGGGACCAGAGTAGGCTGTGGGCTCTAGTTTGCCTGCCCCTGAGCTAAGAGAATCTTTCAAATTAATAAATCCTCCCTCGGCCCATATATGATCCAAGTCTAAAGTCATCAGAAGGCTGTGCAGCCACATGGCACCTAAAAACCAATATCCTTTGGGAAAGCATTCTGTCACCCTTGAAGCATATAATTTATCAGACCACAGGAAAATACACGGGGATTCAGAAGTGTGCTGGGTGTGATGCATGAGGTAAAATTTCCCCTCAAATTCACTGTTATGGGGTCTAAAATGTAACTTATGAAGTATTTTATGAAGATAATAAATATATTTAGTCCTCACTAAAACCTCACATTTCAAAACATCTAAAATAAATCATCACACACCCCTGCAGCAAATGACCAAGACTGTATATCTCGGTGTGAAGGTTTTACTTAAGGAGGAAAAATATGACTAAAACATTCAGCCACTGGGTAAGCGAGCTGGGGAGGAGATGTTAGTACTCCTGAGGAGTCTAGTGCATTGGGGATTAGGTGAGAAAAACAACAACAGAAGAGCACTTGCTGACGTGAGAGATCTTATTTTCTTAAAACACAAAATATCTCTGCTGCAACAGGAGCACACACGGAGCACATACTCCTTAAGTTGATGTCATAAACTGTGGTCACCATAATCACTTTTCTTAAAGCGACATTTTACTTCTGCCTGGGTTTTAAATTTTATTCTCCCCCTGTTAACAATTTGTATCAAAGTATAGAGATAAGATTTTCCATTCTGCAGGCTTGAGGTGAGTCTCCAGGCTTCAGACCACTCCCTGCTAAGGCAGGAAGGAGAGAAGTACCTTCATACCATCCTGCTTGGGTTATACCCCTGATCTGGCCTCTTCACCTGGGCTCTCTTATCATCCTCTACCTGGCTATACAAACACATTCTGCAAGACTCAGCTCAGATGGAGCTTCTAGCCAGTAAGCACATCCCATGACCCTAGCTTGTCAAACCCCGCCATTCTGCAGGGAGCCTTATAGCATCCTGTACTTTTAATTCCCTTTACTCAATAGCAATTCCTTCATTATGATTTTATTACCCACTGAATGACCATTTCAGAAGTATGTATGTCAGTTTTGAAGTCTTGGATGCAATATTTGGTCCACCATTATATCTGACCCTCTCGCCTAGTGGTTAGTGTTTAATAATAACCTGTTTACTGCCTGATTAAATGAGTGAATAAAAATGTCCATTCCTACCTGTTTATATTGATAGCTCTGTTATTGCTGGGTGTACCAAAAACCAGGCCAGATATAAGGAGAAAAGTAAATAGCTAACTATGAATTGATCTATCAAGAAGTCAATAGTTGCCCTAACCAGTTTGGCTCAGTGGATAGAGCGTCAGCTTGCGGACTGAAAGGTCCCAGGTTCGATTCCGGTCAAGGGCATGTACCTTGGTTGTGGGCAACATCCCCAGTAGGGGGTGTGCAGGAGGCAGCTGATCGATGTTTCTCTCTCATCGATGTTTCTAACTCTCTATTCCTCTCCCTTCCTCTCTATAAAAAAATAATTTTTTTAAAAAAAAGAAGTCGATAGTCAATAGGTAATTTCATAATTGATAACTGAACAAACTGATATGTAATATATGGGGAGAATGGAACCAGAGATGGGAGAGAATGGGAACAGATTTTTCATTTTTTAAATTAAGTACTCTCTATACTATTTGATTAATAATGTTTATCCATATGCAACTTTGATAAAAACCACAAAATATATTTTGTCAGGTTCTGTAAAACTTTGGTTTTAAAATTCCTGGCACACCATACAGATGGCGACGCAATCAGTTGTGAGATTCATCATATCTGTATAAATCATATCTAAGCAGTTGCTTAAAGAAGCATAAGATGCCTGGTACGGAGCCCAGAAAGAGATATTTAAATGAGTCCAATGTAATAGGAACTATGCTTTACAATGAGCAAAGTGTTCAGCAACATCTGTACAGTATAAGATAGAGAGATATCTCAGAAGGGGTTTCCTTCAATGCAGCCCTATGGAAAAAATTTCAAAACGCAATTCTGTAAACACAGTTTCACAATGGGAACCAAAATGTCAATGCAGATACTCAGCTCTCTGCTGACTGGTTTAATCTGGAAACAGTTCAGAGCATCTAGAGCAGCGGTTCTCAACCTGTGGGTAGTGACCCGTTTGGGGGTTGAATGACTCTTTCACAGGGGTTGCCTAAGGCCATTGGAAAACACATATTTTCGATGGTCTTAGAAATGAGACACCGCTCCTCTATCTGTCTCCAGGTGGGTCCGCTCACATGCAGATACGCCCACATAGGAGTACCCAGCGTGATGACATCATCGCGCCAACCCCATACAAATACAGGTGTATGTGACAGGGTTGGCGCCGTAATGTACTTATGCGGACCAGTCACACATGTGTAGAGAGCAGCTACTGTGTAGAAAGCAGTTGCTGTGTTGAAAGCAGCAGTATTGGAGGTAAAACAACACTTCATGAATTATAATTACTGGTAAATGTAAAATCATGTACTGTAAAATCATCTTCTACTGCAAAAAAAAATAAAAATATCTGTTCCATGGGAACTTAATCTGGATGCTGATCAGTCTTTTTATATTCAGCTGTGGTTGATGTGAATACTGCCCCCTTGTGATAGTAATAGGTATGTAAAATAAACAACACAATGGTAAATCATAGGAAACTTTAATGAACTGTATTGACTGAACTATGCCATGTATCATCTTTTGTATCATTAAAGCTATTGTTATATACTATTTTCATTAGCAAACCATCCCATGACAATGGATCGTGTCGGGAAGAATGTTAAGAAAAGAAAATATAGTGAGGATTTTTTACAGTATGGTTTTACCTGAATAATTACAGCAGGAATTGAGAAACCACAATGTGTTATTTGTTGTGAAGTTCTATCAGCCGAATCTATGAAGCCAAACAAACTAAAACGCCATTTTGATAGCAAGCATCCGAGCTTTGCTGGCAAGGATACCAACTATTTTAGAAGCAAAGCTGATGGACTCAAGAAAGCCAGACTTGACACTGGTGGCAAGTACCACAAACAAAACATAGCAGCCGTTGAAGCTTCATATTTGGTGGCGCTCAGAATCGCCAGAGCTATGAAACCTCACACCATTGCTGAGGATTTACTGTTGCCAGTGGCCAAAGACATTGTTCGAGTTATGATCAGAGACGAATTTGTTACAAAATTGAGTGCAATTTCCTTATCTAATGACACCGTCCACAGAAGAATAGATGACATGTCTGCTGATATTCATGATCAGATAATCCAGGAAATTAAATCTGCTCCACTTCCAATATTTCGTATCTAGCTTGATGAATCTACAGACGTTGCAAACTGTTCACAGTTACTGGTTTACGTGAGGTATATTAATAATAGCAACTTTAAAGATGAGTTTCTTTTTTGCAAACCTCTTGAAACGACAACTACTGCACATGATGTATTTGACACAGTTGGTTCATTTCTGAAAGAGCATAAGATCTCTTGGGAAAAGGTTTGTGGTGTTTGCATAGATGGTGCTCCAGCTATGCTAGGATGTCAATCTGGATTTCAACGTTTGGTATTGAATGAGTCACCAAAAGTCATCGGAAATCACTGTATGATTCATCGACAAATATTAGCAACAAAGACGCTGCCACAAGAGTTACAAGAAGTAATGAAAAACGTCATAAGTTGTGTCAATTTTGTAAAGGTGAGAACTTTAAACAGTCGACTGTTTTTGCAACTGTGCAACGAGTTGGATGCGCCGAACAATGCTCTGCTATTATACACTGAAGCGAGATGGTTGTCGAGAGGAAAAACTTTAAAACGTGTTTTTGAGCTTTGTGATGAACTCAAAACGTTTTTTAATCAGAAAGCAAGACCACAGTTCGAAGCACTTTTCAGCAATAAAAGTGAACTGCAAAAAATAGCTTACTTGGTTGACATCTTTGCCATCTTGAATGAGTTAAATTTATCACTGCAAGGACCAAATGCAACATGCCTCGATTTGTCTGAAAAGATTCGATCATTCCAAATGAAACTTCAGCTTTGGCAAAAAAAATTGGATGAAAATAAAATTTACATGTTACCTACCTTATCTGCTTTCTTTTAGGAACATGACATTGAACCAGACAAAAGGATTATGATGATAATTTTTGTGAAAGAACACTTGCACATGCTTGCAGACGAAATTTCATCGTACTTTCCAAATCTTCTTGACACCCCATTTGCACTTGCCAGAAGCCCATTCACAGTAAAAGTTGAAGATGTTCCTGAGACAGCACAAGAGGTGTTCATTGAACTTATTAACAATGATGCAGCGAGAACTGATGTCTCTACATTGCCAGTTACAAAATTCTGGATCAAGTGTTTGCAGACATATCCTGTTCTGTCTGAGACTGTGTTGCACCTTCTTCTTCCATTTCTAACAACATATCTTTGTGAAACAAGGTTTTCCAGCTTGTTGGTTATCAAGTCTAAATACAGAAGTAGACTTGTTGTGGAAGATGATCTTCGTTGTGCTCTTGCAAAGACTGCCCCAAGAATTTCTGATCTGGTGAGAAAGAAGCAATCTCAACCTTCTCACTGACATTGGCTTTTATGCATACTGTTGAAAAATGTAGCAATGTAGTTTACTGTTGTTATATTAAGACTGTTACCCATGCTACACCATGCTTCAAGACAAAATTTCATTTATTTGTGATTATAAATAAATATTTCACAATAATTACATATTGTTTTTGTGATTAATCACTATGTTTTAATTATGTTCAATTTGTAACAATGAAAATACATCCTGCATATCAGATATTTACCTTACAATTCATAACAGTAGCAAAATCACAGTTATGAAGTAGCAACAAAAATAATTTTATGGTTGGGGGTCACCACAACATGAGGAGCTGTATTAAAGGGTCGCAGCATTAGGAAGGTTGAGAACCACTGATCTAGAGGAAAGGATGGGTGGCATGGATCTCAGGTTATCCTCCATGAACATGGCTTCTCTTCAAATATTGGACACATTTCCATGGTAGTATAGCTGAGCTGTACTTGGAAAGTACCCAGAGTACCTCTCTTTCTGAATGTGGAATCAAATGCTTTCATAAGCATAAGATCAAAAGAACACAATCCAGTTTTATTTAGGACTAGAGGCCTGGTGCACAAAAATTTGTGCACGGGGGTGGGGGGTGGGGGGTGGGGGGAGTCCCCTCAGCCTGGTCTGTGCCCAATCACAGTCTGGGACCCCTTGGGGGATGACCATCTGCTGGCTGACGCCTGCTCCCCAGGGGATTGGGCCTAAGCTGGCAATCAGACATTCCTCTGGCAGCCCGGCAGCCCTCGGGGGATGTCCACTTGCCAGCGGGGAGCAGACCTAAGCTGCAGTCGGACATCCTTAGCGCTGCTGAGGAGGCAGGAGAGGGTCCTACCACCACCTCTGTACTGGCAGCCATCAGCCTGGTTTGTGGCTGAGCAGAGCTCCTCCATGTGGGAACACACTGACCACCAGTGGGCAGCTCCTGCATTGAGTGCCTGCCCCCTGGTGGTCAGTGTGTGTCATAGTGACCAGCCATTCCCAGTCTTTCTGCTGTTAGGGTCAATTTGCATATTACCCTTTTACTATATAGGATAGAGGCCTGGTGCATGGGTGGGGGCCAGCTGGTTTGCCCTGAATGGTGTCCCGGATCAGGGTGGGGGTCCTTCTTGGGTGCCTGGCCAGCCTGGATGAGGGTCTGAGGGCTGTTTTCAGGCTGCCCGCACCTCCTTCAGGGTAGGGTTCCCCACTGGGGTGCCTGGCCAGCCTGGATGAGGAGCTGAGGGCTGTTTTCAGGCTTCCCGCACCCCCTTCAGGGTGGCGGTCCCCACTGGGGTGCCCGGTCAGCCTGAATTATGGGGCTGAGGGCTGTTTTCAGGCTGCCCACACCCCCTTCAGGGTGGGGGTCCCACTGGAGTGCGTGGCCAGCCTGGATGAGGGGCTGAGGGCTGTTTTCAGGCAGGCCAAGCCTGCAACTGAAGCTCCCAGTCTTTCCTTTCTTTTTTCTTTTTTTATTCTGGGATTTATTTACCTTCTGTAATTGAAACTTTGTTGCAGCTCCAGCTCCTATGCCAGGCTGTCTGAAAGTAAGTCTCTGGGGTTTATTTCGTTTCTATAATTGATACATAGTTGCATTTCGGAGCTGTTGCTTTCAGACTCAGAGCCGGGCGCAGCAGGCGGGGAACCTTGTCTTCCTCCATCACTGGAGCAAGCAAGCCTCCTGTTCGCTTCAGCTGCCTGGCTGCCGGCCGCCATCTTGGTTGGCAGTTAATTTGCATATCACCCTGATTAGCCAATGGGAAGCCTAGCGGAGGTATGGTTAATTACCATGTTTGTCTATTTAGATAGGATGAGGGTTAGTAATAGCAAAGTAAACTACCATCTTCAAATTGGGTCTTTTCAAAATGTGAAACTCACTCATTTAGATAGCTTGATACCCTGTGAGATATTAATAAGTTTGACACTAAATGTATTCTCTGATCTGAACATTAATAATGACTTTATTCTTTCTCAGCTTAATATACTTATGCGTCCTACCATTTTTTATGTTCTACAGCAAGATTAGTACCCAGTAAATATTTCTTTGTGATCAGAAAAAGAGCCAAAATGAGGATACCTTATTTAAAGGAGCTAATTTTTTTCTAATATATTTGCATTTCACCTTTCATGGAAAAAAAAAGCATTTCCAGTATATTTTTCCATATTTAATAGTTCTAGTTTTCTATTCCCTTCCACTAAAGAATTTATCAAATACATGGTTTGTTCTCTGCATTACCCTCTTTCTCTGTGCTGTCTTGAAGCTTCAGCAGTTTGTTTACTGCTACCTTTTCTTCCAAAAGAGAAATCAGAAAGATCACTGATGGTGACCCAATAAATTATTTCTTGGCTATTTAATTTTTCTTCAACATTCCCCAGAGTTAGTCATCTTCCTATTCAAGGACATTTATACTTTGCTCCTTTTATTTGATCTCAGACAACTTCATCCTCTTCATTGAATATTCTTTCATGTGGATTATTAAAAATTAGGTTGTTCTCTATAACCTTTCAAAAGTGAGGTCATCCACTTTCTTGTCTTCAATCATAACTCCCCAGTGTATTTGCTGTCACTCTCTGTTTCCTCCACTGCCTCGGTTTATTTTCCGACCCTCAGGGAGCCTGAGTAATGATGGATGGGGCTGACAGATGGATGACTCAGGCTGCCTTGCCCTCTGGCACCTACCTGCTTTCCCTGAATGGGCGCATTAACAGATGGCACCCTTCTCAGCAGCCTGCCTTCCATGACTCCAGCTCCCCTGGTCCCTGATAATATTGGTTCTTCCCTTGTTCTGTAAGCCCCAGGAATAGTAGTGACTGTCACTCATGGGAATTCATTATCCCTTGTTCATTCCCTTAAGCCTGCCACACTCCTGTTAACTGTCCCTTCACTAAATTCTGTTTAGGTAAACACTTTAGAATGTGCTTGCTTCCAATCAGAACAATGACTGCTACATATGTATGCAAAATTCCTATGATAATTATAATCTCTCAATAATATTATTTCTGAATGTCCTTAAGGTATATTCAGTTGGAAATCTGTCTAAAATTCTCCTAATTTTTCAATATCATGTTTTCACTAAAATCTTTGGTTCTATTAACTTCACCTTCTCCTATGCTTTTAAATGATCTCATGATCTAATCTGAGTTACAATTCCTTATCTACATTTACTTCCTTTGCATTTCTCTATCCATTTCAGGGTTTAGGGTTTCTTAATTATTTCATACCTGAGATATTATAAAGTTTCCCAGTTCCCTGCCCCGCTTTCAATTTTATTACTCTGCAATACAAATATGGTATTGATCATGTCAAAGCCTCTAACTCAAAAATTTTAGGAAATCCAGTAAAGAATTTCTTCTTTACTAGAGTGTGCTACAAAAAGCTATTCTGCTACACAATACCAATACTTAAATTATTTATTCCATCAGGCAGAGTGTTCCCTAATTCAAAGGATTTCACTGCACTAGTATACCATAAAATATAATGTTTAAAGATATAGACATGCAAGTTTAACATGTATACTTTTGTATATGCTAATCACTAATAATTGAATTATTTTTGTTTGCTCATGCCCATCATCTTCTCCTGTACTGAAGTAGATATAGAAAATCCAAGCAAAAAATTACAGATATAAAACTTTATATTACTTGAAAGATACTCAGACTAATCTTACTCTTTGTATCATCTTATGAGAATAAGTACCCTGATATGAAAATATTTTTAACAATAACAAAATAGATAAGAAGATTTATGACATATTTAGTGTCAGGTCTCAATGGTCATGTAAATTGCCCAAAATTGTTTATTCTGTTTCATATGTTCCTTTATTTTCCTTTTTGAATTTCACAGTCTATAGGTATTGGTCATATCTCAAGAAAAGAGCTATAATGTAATTTTTTTTTCAATCAAACCATCTGAGGTAGTTGATCAGATAGCATCATTTGATCTAAGAGTATAGTAACCACCTGATAAATTTAGTTTAAGTGAGAAAAAAACACACAAACCAGAAACAAATTATTTAAAGACAGAATTTAAATTTGCTATAAGGCCAAAGATCCACAGCTTAAATGCCTATTCACTGGGATAATGGCTATTTTCTGAGAAGCCTATTTACTCTTAGAAATTAAAAGTAGAGAAGAAGATATATGGGAGAACCAAGATGGCGGCATAGGTTAACGCCGGAGTTTGCTGCTTTGAAAAACTACTTCAAAAGTGAAACCAAAAAATGGAAGGGACATCACCCAGAACCACAGGAAAGCTGGCTGAGTGGAAGTCCTACAACTAGGAGGAAAGAGAAACGCATACGGACACTCAGAGGAGGCACAGTGCTGAAGTCAAATTCTGAGGTGCGGAGTGCGCGGAGTGGGCTGGCGGCGGAGGGCGCAGTTGGCGTTTTCAATCGGGAGGGAGTCGCAGACTCTGAGCTCCAGATACAGGCGAGTCTTTAGGGACCCAGACTCAAACGGGAGAAGCGGGACTGTCTGGCTTCGGTCAAGCGAGTGCAGCTTTCTCTCCGAGCTTTGCAGCGGGTGCTGGGACTCAGAGAGGCAGAGCCCCTGGGGACAGGACTGAGAGCCGCCATAACTGCTCTCTCCGGCCCACCCTGTTGATCCTGTGCGACCCACCCCGCCCAAGCCCTGCACAGAGGCATTTGCCGGATAGCCTCAGGCAAAGGCCAGATTAGCACCTCCCTAGAGGACAGAAGTTCTCTCACTGCTGACACAGCTGATTCTCATAGCCACTTGGCCTGGAGGTCAAACCCTCCCTGGAATTAGCTACAACAATCAAGATTTAACTATAAGACTGCGAACAAAGACCACTAGGGGGTGCACCAAGGAAGCATAACAAAATGCGGAGACAAAGAAACAGGACAAAATTATCAATGGAAGATATAGAGTTCAGAACCACACTTTTAAGGTCTCTCAAGAACTGTTTAGAAGCCGCCGATAAACTTAATGAGATCTACAAGAAAACTAATGAGACCCTCGATCTTCTATTGGGGAACCAACTAGAAATTAAGCATACACGGACTGAAATAACGAATATTATACAGACTCCCGACAGCAGACCAGAGGAGCGCAAGAATCAAGTCAATGATTTGAAATGCGAGGAAGCAAAAAACACCCAACCGGAAAAGCAAAATGAAAAAAGAATCCAAAAATGCGAGGATAGTGTAAGGAGCCTCTGGGACAGCTTCAAGCGTACCAACATCAGAATTATAGGGGTGCCAGAAGATGAGAGAGAGCAAGATATTGAAAACCTATTTGAAGAAATAATGACAGAAAACTTCCCCCACCTGGTGAAAGAAATGGACTTACAGGTCCAAGAAGCGCGGAGAACCCCAAACAAAAGGAATCCAAAGAGGACCACACCAAGACACATCATCATTAAAATGCCAAGAGCAAAAGATAAAGAGAGAATCTTAAAAACAGCAAGAGAAAGAAACTCAGTTACCTACAAGGGAATACCCATACGACTGTCAGCTGATTTCTCAACAGAAACTTTGCAGGCCAGAAGGGAGTGGCAAGAAATATTCAAAGTGATGAATACCAAGAACCTACAACCAAGATTACTTTATCCAGCAAAGCTATCAGTCAGAATTGAAGGTCAGATAAAGAGCTTCACAGATAAGGAAAAGCTAAAGGAGTTCATCACCACCAAACCAGGATTATATGAAATGCTGAAAGGTATCCTTTAAGAAGAGGAAGAGGAAGAAAAAGGTAAAGATACAAATTATGAACAACAAATATGCATCTATCAACAAGTGAATCTAAGAATCAAGTGAATAAATAATCTGATGAACAGAATGAACTGGTGATTATAATAGAATCAGGGACATAGAAAGGGAATGGACTGACTATTCTTGGGGGGGAAAGGGGTGTGGGAAATGCGGGAAGAGACTGGACAAAAATCGTGCACCTATGGATGAGGACAGTGGGTGGGGAGTGAGGGCGGAGGGTGGGGCGGGAACTGGGAGAAGGGGAGTTATGGGGGGGGAAAAAAGAGGAACAAATGTAATAATCTGAACAATAAAGATTTAATTAAAAAAAAAGAAATTAAAAGTAATATGTTGTACAAAAAGGTATATTTTGTAAAAATCACAGAGACCTATATAGATTAGCTGACCACCAATAATGTCATGGACTTGACCAAACAATCTTAAAATATCAGGAGAATTTCCACTCTGCCATAGTTGTATAAGGAATGGTTCACTTATACTAGGGTTCATTCGCATATATTCAGTTTGTCCCTGAATGGTTCAACTAACTTCTGAGCCTTCTGTGAAGAGCCCACACATTCTGCTGTCATCTAAAAATACTTCCTCTTCTCTCACAGCCACTACTTTATCAGAACATGATTAAAAGGAAATTTCCTATTAATATTATTGTTTTTATCTCTTTTAGAGAGAGAGGGAGGAAGGAACTTGCATCCTAGGTATGTGCCCTGACTGGGAATCAAACCTGTGACCTTCCAGTGGACTGGATGATACTCCAACCAGCCGAGCCACACTGGCCAGGGTCGTTTCCTATTATCCTATATAATAAAAGTCTAATATGCAAATAGACCAAATGGTGGAACAACCGGAACAACCGAATAACCAAACAAGCAGTGCCAGTCCTGATTGCTCAGCGCCATCAGTGGTGTGAGTGGCAGCTCTCGGCTCTGATCACCCCTGAGGGCTTCTCCACCTTGCACTGCTCTAGCCCCAAAGGCTCCACACCATCAGTGGGTGCAAGCGGTGGCTGCCGGCCCCAATCGCCCCTGAGGGCACCAGCCCTGCTTGCACCTGCTGCTGGCACTGGCCCCAATCGCTCTGTGCTGTCAGCGGGTGCTAGCAGCCTGGTACTGTCAGTGTGTGGGAGCAGCAGTGGTGGGAGCAGGGCTGCAGGCAGACAGGGGACTAGGGGCTGCGGTGGGAGGGGCCAGGTGGGGGTGCAGAGGATGAGCCGAGACCCACCCCTGTTCCCACTACAGCCTTGCAGCCCATAGTTCCTTTCAAGGTGCACAAATTTGTGCACCGAGCCCCTAATTTTTAATAAGTGTGTATTAAAAATGTTATTTTGAATAACTATTTTAATAAGACATTATTAATAAAACTACCATAATAATGGAATATTAAAGCATGTATTTTTCACTTATGGATATAGCAGAGGAAAAATTACTGAGGATATATTTAGACAAAATAATTCATAAGCTTAATGCTATACATTTTTAAAACCCTACATCAGATATTTTTCAAAGGATGGATTGAAAAATAAAATATTTTAGGCCTTGAATTGTCAGAGTATAATCTAAAAGTTGATGCCACACAGTCTGCGTTCTCAGAAGACAAAGCAGTTAAGTAACATCGACTAAATAATAATAAAAACAAAAATATAAGCTCTCAAAATAGTACAGGTATAATCTTAATTCTGCCACCAAGTAGCTGTATAAAGTTGCATAAACTCAAACAATGGGGACAAATACAACAACATCTTGGTAAAAAAAAAAAAAAAGCATCTGATAATAACTACTAAGAATACATTAGTCATAAAAAGAGTAAGATATCAAAAATGGTGACATGTAACAGAAGTATTATTTAGAGGAAAATTATAGTCTTTAGTATTTAACGTACGAAAGGGATAAAAATCAATGACTTAAGCAAAACACTTCAGAAGTTTGAATAAAAGATTAGAATAAATTTTAAAAATGTAGAATGTACCAGAAAAAAATTAAGAAGATAAGAGTGAAAATAAACTACAAAGATCAAGAAAACCAAAAGATGACCCTCTACAAAGTAAGTAAATTGGAAAATCTCTGGTGAGACTAAATTCTAACCCTCCAAAAAAGGAAGGGGAAAAACAACAATATTATAAATGAAGACAGGCCATAAGTATAGATAGAGATTAAAAATAATCTATTTTAGAAATGGACCTCAGGGCAGCTGTGGAGCATGTCGACCCCCACCCGGAGGAGACTCATGAGGGATTTCAAGTGCTTGCAAGAGGACCCACCTGTGGGTGTCTGTGATGCACCATCTGAAAACAACATCATGCAGTGGGATGCCGTTATATTTGGAAGGGATACCTTTTGACAATGGTGCTTTCAAACTAGTAATAGAATTTTCTGAAGAATATCCAAATAAACCACCAACTGTTAGGTTTTTATCCAAAATGTTTCATCCAAATGTGTATGCTGATGGTAGCATATGTTTAGATATCCCTCAGAATCGATGGAGTCCAACATACGATGTATCTTCTATTTTAACCTCAATTCAGTCTCTGCTGGATGAACCAAATCCAAACAGCCCAGCTAGTAGCCAGGCAGCACAGCTTTATCAGGAAAACAAATGAGAATATGAAAAAGGAGTTTCAGCCATTGTTGAACAAAGCTGGAATGATTCATAACAGACAACTGGTCTGTTAATCTTTTTCATCATTGTTGTGTATAATTTACCTCTCAGTAAAAGGCTAACAGATTTTAAGTGCCACCGGTTTTAAGGATTCTGCAGAAGAAGAAAAATCCTTCAGTTTAGAACCTATAAAAGCTTGTGTATCTTGATGAATGCACTTTTTATTACATGGTGTGAACTAAGTTATTGCTTACATAGATTTTTAATATATCCTGTTTGTATTTTTTTCCAAGTGTATAATGTTGGTGTGGCGTTTTCATGACAGAATATACACATTTTGTAAATAAAAAAAAATAATAATCTATTTTAACACAAGTTTTATGCAAAAAAAAGAAAACTTTAAAAGTGAACTGGTCACTATACCGCAAACCTGTAATATAACAAACATGACCCAGGAAGCAATATACTTCATAAACAAGCCTTATGAATATTAGGAAAGTAAAAGTGACAATTCAAAAATCTTCCCAGTGTTGGGAGACAGATCCTCAGGCGTGGCTTATGTTTCTGCTCATCTTGCGAGCAAGCGTTCATTGTGAACTATCTTTATAAACATAGTTGCATTGCAAACAGCTGGGGAGACAGGTATATTGTTCCTTCCGGGGAAGAGGGCACAGATTTGTTTCTGGACTAGTACAATATAGTATCTCTCTGGGGCAAAGGTCACGATAAAGGAATGAGATTTCTGAAGCTCAGGTTTCCTTAGCTTTGTTCCAAATGTGCTGCATGTTTCATGGGTCAATCTGCATCTTCTCCTTTGGTTTTATGGGGCAAGGGAAACTGATGTGATATGAAACTCATAAATAAATAAAACAACAAGGAAAATCTTCTGACAATAACCTTTGCTAATGATAATGCTGGGCATCGCTAGTAGAAATGCAAAATGAGACAGCCACATTGGATAACAGTTTGGCAACTTCTTAAACATACACAGCAATCCCACTGCTTAAGAAAAATGAAAATCTATCTTCACACAAAGTCTGAATGTGAATTTTTATGGAGCCTTATTCATACTCATCTCAATCTAGAAATCTTCCAAATATCAAACAGCTGATAAATGGAGAATAAAAGTGTGGCACATTCATAGCCCACAGCTCAACTGACTTCCTTCCACAATCCATCAAAGGCAAGAACTACTTGGGCTATTTTCTCCCATCTTTTCATTGAACTCCACCCTCCATGTTTTCCATTAGCCCAGTCTCCATGGTGTCCTTGTGCTAGTATACAGTAAACCCTTGATTTTGTGGACCTCAGTATAACAGACTAGTTCTTTAACTCACAAAATTTCAGGTCGGTATGTCATATGTGAAAATTATCACCCAGTTAATTTTAAATGCTTTTAACTAAGATTTGTTCAAAATTAAATTAACAGGTTATTTTTGGTTATTAATTCACTGTTATTTTAAACAAATTTCAGTGAATAGGCTATATATTGGGGGAAAAACAACAACAACACTGTAGTAATTTCGCCAGCATAAGTAAATATTGCATATCTACAACTATAGTCTACATATTTAAATCTAAGGGTCACTGCTCTTAGCGTTCCATGAATGATCAGCAGGTGATCACACAGCATCTCTAGCAGTGGTTCTGTTATTGGGTGCCATGGCTTTCTGTAGCAGCTTTAATCTGTAGCAGTTTTAATGCCTACCTGCCTAGGTTCCCACTTGAGCTAAGCCATGCTAGTCCTGTGCATTTGCTTACTCCTAGCGACTGATGAATGCAAGCATTTACTAAACCTATTTAGTATAAATTTAGAACTACAGTAATACATACAGAAAACCTTTCTGTGAAATTAAACTTTTCATGCATACTTAATTTTAATTACTCAAGTGTAATTTTACATAATTAAAAACAGGTAAATTAATTTGTCAAGTTTTTTTTAACATATGCATTCAGAAAACCTACTTTATTATGTAACAGACTTTCGGCTTTAACAGACACATCCTCACCCTAATTAGTCCATTACTTTGAGGTTTACTGTAATTATTTCCCTAAAAACTCCCAGCTTCAGTGCTTTTAGTGAAACAAAGTAAATGTCCTGACTTAAAAAAAAAAGAAATCAAGAAAAGCAAAAACAAAAAACAAACAACTTCATTTAACCCTACTCACTTCTTCAATTACAATACCATATCCTCCCTTTCTGACCTCCTAAAGTGCAGTGTCAGCTCTATACCCAGTGTCCAAGGGATTAAGTCTCATTTTCCACTTCTCCCTTTTCCTCCTGTAATTCATTTTCTGCACTAACCTGGTGAAGCCCAAGGCTCCTTTCTCAGTTCTGACCTTCTGCAACCCCTCCGGAGCACATGGTATCCTTATCATATCTCTTTGAGGCTGTGATCTCATTTTGATTCTGGGACAGAGATCAATCTATTCTCTTAGGTCTCTAACTTCTCAACCCTCCTCTAGGAGGTCTCATTCTAATCCAAATAATGAGCATTGATTTCCATATCCGTACCTCCAGCCCGAAATTGGATTCTGAGATCTAGGCCAGAATTTCCAACTGTCTGACAAGCATCTTCATTTGGACAGCTGGATGATGTTTCAAATTTAAAAAAAAAAAAAAATTTGCCCTTTCACCACCAAAGCATATTCCATTTCCTACCTTTCCCATACTGTTTGCTGACACTGCCATTGTCCTAATCTTCCAACCCGAATCTCTCGCCACATCTGCAACTTTCCTCTTCCTTCTTCACATCCACAATGCCCGGGTGCTGGGTCCTGTCTCTTTAGTGATGCTTTTCCACTCACATGGCCATTGTGTTTTTTCAAACCTTCACCCTCTTGACAGCTCTCTGAATATCCTCCCAGAGTCTAATCTCTTTCTGCTGCAGTTTACTTTACATATTACCCAGAAAGGGATTTTTCTAAATTAAAATTAAAACCTCCTTCTGTGAGAACCTAATTACTTAACTCCAAGTATAGATGTGGGTTGCCTTTGCTCACACCTCGCCAACTCAATAAAATGAAAAGAATAATATGTACAATTATCACCCTTTGTTTTGTTTATAGGATGCTAAATGATTCACTTAACAGATTGTTTCCAACAAATTAACAGAATTGACTTAGCTGAAGAAACAGGTTTATTATATTGGAGAGGCACATACACAACCCAGGGGTTCTTTTCAGTAAGAACCTGAAACAAGCCACCAGTTACAGCTCCCAATTTACAGAAAATCCATACAGCAGTTGCCATGTTTAATGCTTTCTTTATAACCAAAGACGCGCCTTTTCTTGTGCAACAGGGTGGTTATTTTACAGCCTCACTATATTCCCTTGTGCATATGAAAATGTCATTTGCCTTCTAAACGGAATCCTTTAACACTTTGCATAGATGACCATCACTTGAACTTCTGGACACATTTTTCTCAACTAAGGGGGTGGGGGAAAAGGGAACATGTAGACAGCAGGGCACGGTGAAGTTAACGAAATCTTCTGATTTTAAGCTATTGTAGCCAAATATTATCCAGAGAAAGTTTTGTTTTACCCCCTCCCAGAGCATTCGGATGTGATAGATGAGGATTTACACTAATTTTATTATTTTTTTCAAATCACTGAAACAAAGCTAAGAAGCAATAGGTTTTGAGAGCCGATTATACACAACCAGAGATTCGGGGGAACAAAAATTAGAGAGCTTATTTTGAACATGCCCTTTTGAATAGATGTAAAACAAAACAAAACAAAACAAAACAAAACAAAACAAAAACAAGCCAACATAGCTATGAGGTGACTTGAGAATAAGATGGTGCTGTACAGGTATTTCATTCAACCTGTCTTTAAAAATACCCTATGGAATTATCCAGAGGAAAGATTGTTAGAATGACAGCACACTGGGAAGAAAGAAAAAGGAAGTGAAAGTTAACCTCTAATGGAAAGTGCACATTATAAGGATAACCAAATATTATTTGAAATTATATGTCCATTTCCATATTTAACCATTATCGTGAAAATAAATATTTTTCTTTAATTATAATATTATGTAAATATTGCAAAAATAAAATTCTAAACCATTTTATTAATCGTACCAAGAGATCAAAGTAACAGAGTAAGCATATGTTATTCATACTGTGGTTTTCAGGGTAATTTACTCCAGAAATATTTTGTCACTTAATAAGATGACATAAAACTAGACTTTAGGCTTTAGTCACCTCATTAATATAGTTTAGATATTAGTATTCTACTGTCATTTATTTCTACTCAAAAATTATCTATTCACCCATGTTTCACATAAACACTTATGTATTATAGGGTTTTTATGTGCAGCTCAGGATCCTATGTTCAGTTTCATATTCATCCAGAATATCCAAACAGTGTAAATACTTTTAGGCTTTCTAGCCATATAGACTAATGATGTCAAATGATATATGCACTGAGTTGAGATACATACATATAGTGTACACACAGAGAGAATGAAAGAGATGGGGACATTAAATCACATGGCTACCTATAAGTTTGATATTTTTGCCTTTTAAATCATTTTTGAAATAATTTTAGACTCACATAGTTGAAAAAATAGTATAGCGAGTTCCTGTGTATCTTTCCCCTGCTGCTTCCAATAGTAAAACTCTACATAATTAAAAGTATAATCTTTTATGCCAGAAATTTAACACCGGTATAGTATTATTAGCTAAACTACTAGTATATGCTGATTTAACTAGCTTTTGTATCTACTCTATTTTGGGGTGGATGCATAAAACTTTTACCATTTTTATAGATTCATGTAACCTCCAACTTGTGAAATAGAACAGTCCCATCACAAAAGTAATTCTTTTAATTGTAAACTTAACAAGACATATGAGAATGTGCTTAGAATACCCAGTTTTGCTTTAAATTCTGAACTTAGTCCCCACTCTAGGGTGCATGCTTCTATTTCCTGCCACTGGTAAGCTACTTTGTGACTGTCATTGCGTTAGATTCCGGACATTAATGCTACTCATAAGGGCATAAAGAAAACAATAGAGACTGTATCTAAAGACTGTGCTTAAATTCTAAATGAGACAAAGTGCTCTCTTCAATTGGGATCAGGATTGGAGTTCAGGGGACATACAGAGAGGAGCTCAAGAGTACCTTATCTCCAGTGCAGCCCCACTGATTGCATTGCAAGTTAGGAAACCTAGCGTGCAAAAAGACACTTATGGGAGTGATGTGCTTCCTTACCATTTTACTGTGAAAGCCAAGTAGCTTTGGCACCAGGAGGACTCAATTGCATTTCTAGTGGAGACAAAGGGATTCAAAAGGCAGCTGGAAGCAAACATGATATCCAGGAAGGGCAGGTGGCTAGCAGTCCCAGGAAGACTGGCAGCTCCCCGCCTAACTGACTCAGTGAGGAACATATGCTCTGGTTTATGGGTACAGTAGGTCAGTGGTTGCTGGGGACTGGGGGAGAGTCTGTGGAAAGGTAGTAGCTGCAGCTAGAATGACAACATGAGGGATGCTTGAGGTAATGGAATTATTTGAAATAATTTTATGTTTTTCAATTACAGTTGATATGCAATACGAGTTTCAGGTATACACTCCAGTGGTTAGACATTATGTACAACTTACTAAGTGATCATCCTGATAAATCTGGTATTCACCTGACACCATACATAGTTATTAGAATACTAGAGGCCCGATGCACAAAATTCATGCAAGAGTAGGCCTTTGCAGCCCCGGCTGCTTCGGCCCTCGTAGCCCCGGCCGCCCCCCGCCCACTGGTCATTCCGGAAGGTCGTTCTGCCATCCGGTCAAATTAGCCTATTAGCTCTTTATCATATAGAATTATTGACTGTATTCTCTGTGCTGAACTTTACATTCCCATGACCATTCTATAACTACCAACTTGTACTTAATCCCTTCACATTTTTCAGCCAGTCCCCTGACCCCCTTCCATCTGGCGAGTGTCAAAATGTTCTCCAATATTTTGATTGTAGAATCATACTACAGTTTTACAAGATGTCACCTTTGGGGGATACTGGATAAAACAGGAACCTGAGATCTCTTTATGTTATTTCTTACAAATGCAGGTGAATCTATAATTATTTTAAAATAAAACTTTAATTAAAGAAATATTATATGTTGAGCACTATAAATGTATCAAAATCTGCATCTTGCCCAGCTGGCTTGGCTTAGTAATCACAGTTTGATTCCTGGTCAGGGCACATACAGGGGTTATGGGCTTAATCCTCAATAGGGGGCATGCAGGAGCCAGCCAATCAATGATTCTCTCTCATCATTGATGCTTCTATCTCTACCTTTCCTTTCCTCTCTGAAATAAATAAATATATATATATATATATATATATTTTAAAATCTGCATCTTAAAAAAGATTCACTTTTCTCTCCAAATGATATAAAATTTCTTAACACAGGTTTGCACATGACTACAAGTTAAGATGAGTGTTTCTCAATTCTATAGATAAAAAAAACTGGTGTATTACATTATAAAGAGTAGTATCATTAAACACCAAATACATACACCAAATATAATTAATTATAAACATGCAACATGACCATCACTATGATGTTCGATAAATATAATAAAATCATTTTGTTAGAAAATTAAATCTAAGGCTCAGGAAGAGTCCTTTATCGTGTTGTTAACCATTTTGAAAAAAACAAACAAACAAACAAACAAAACATTTGGCAAAATGACACAAAACTGATATTCAAATCACAATATGGCTATTGTAAATATTTTGTTATAGATAGAACAGTAGTTTAATGTGTTGTCTTGATAGAAATATCCTATTAAAATAATCCTATACAAACAGAATTTATAACTTATAGAATTATATACAAATAGAATTTATAATTTATAGAATTATATACAAACAGAAGTTATAATTTATAGAATTGTATACAAACAGAATTTATAATCAGTTTATATACAATTCCAAACACTTCTGCGCAGTGAAAATCTAGCCCAGTGAGAAAATTCTGCAATAAAATATCCATAATAGTAAGCTCTAACATGATCAAGTTATGGTGGTTTTCTAAGGAGGAGTCCAAACTTGCATTTCTGGTATAGTGGACATGTTACAACTGAGGACAGATCTAGAAGTCACAGAAGATTATTCCTGGCAGGCAATGTCTCACTGAACTCTCACAGTGAAGCCAGGCCAAAGAAATTAGAAACTTTATAGCCTTGAGGTAAAAGACAGTGTTTCCATGGGATACTATTTGTAATTTTGGTCACTAAATTGCAACAAAGAAATAATAGAAGGTGGGGGGGGGGCAATTAACTAGGGAACTTATATGCATGTATGCATAGCCCAAGGACACAGACAATAGAGTGTTGAAGGCCTGGGAGGGGTGGGTCCAGGGTGGAGGGGGTCAATGGGAAAAAAACAACAACACACAAGCAAATGGGACATCTGTAATATTTTCAACAATAAAGATACATTTAAAAAACAACAACAAAAAGTAATGCATGGCATTCTGAGCCATCAGTTCTTTTTGGTTTGTTTTTAAAAATCTCTGAAAGTAAAGCTTAATAATTTTGGCTTCTCATCATTGGCCATTAGAGGGAGGCTGAATGCTGCTGAGGGATGTTTTGCCACATAGCTGTAGATTAGCCAAATGCATGAACTATTCCGAACCTCGAATACTGCTGAACAGAGGATTTGAGGCTCTGCTCTCCCTCTCCACAGAGGTCCCTGTGCTTCAGTTATGCCAGATGCAATTAGGTACAGTTCATCTCTCTTAAATTCTCCAGGGATTTATTACAGGGGCCCTGGACATTTTCCCTTTCAAGTAGCCATAGATTGTATATTCAAATCAGTGTTCAATGATCACTGTACTTCTGGCTTTAATTCTGCTGCCTTCCTATGTCCATGGAAAACAGGATGTGAAGAGTGGGGAAAGCAGCAGAAGATAAAAATAATTTTGTAGCTTATCAGGAGGTCAGAGGTTATGTTGCTTTGCAGCCACCAGTCTGGCTTCACATTCCTGTGCCCCCAACATGGATTTGAGGGAAGACAGAGGCATCTTTTCTCGTGATAGCAACAGGAGACTCACTTCATGATGCAAAGCATGCAAAGTGTCTGTCTCAGAGCCAGTCACAGCACCAACTAAATTCATCCTGCTTCTTAAAGAAGAGCTGGGCATGCCACAATTTGCAGATATTCACTGGCTGGCTCTCCACCTGCTGACACACAGTTTGTATATTTAGCATCCAAACAAAACTACAGTGTGTTCCACTTAAAAATGACTTTAAAGAACTTCTGTCTATTTGCAAACCCAGGTATATTTAAAATTATTTTCACGGTTTGTTTTTCACCCTCAGACTTCATAACAAAAACCAGGCTTCTGTGCTTTTAAAGCCCCAACTTGCTTCAAAAAATAAAAATAGAAAAGCAAATAAATAATAATAATAGAACTCAGGAAGGTCTAGAGTGGGTAGCTGAAATAGCTAAATGGATATAGGATCTTCTATATGTGAATAGGGGATTTAAAAATATTAAATCTGCAAAACAACATAACCTGATTACCTGATATGCTGCAAAATTATTTTTCTCTTCTGCTGCTTTTTGCCACTCTTCACATCCTATATTTCCATCCTATTTCAATGGTAAAAGATTAAAAAAAATAAGAGAAAATAGGATTGTATGGCCATACTCAAAATGTATACATTAATACATCAGTGTGAACTGGATGGGCATCCTTAATGGTGTGTTAGAGAGTTCTTTCATCAACTTTCCATGGGTCAAAAATCCATCTATGTTTGATGAAAGGAAATAAGTCATCTATCAAATGGTCAAGGGGTGTAAAGCTTAAGAGAATACTAAAAAATGTATGCTAGAGACAATATTTAAAGATACAAAGCTACAAGGAGAAGCAAAATAAAACAAGATCAAGTTTGGTAAATAGAAAGTAAAGTTAAAAGTGAATTAGACCAAGATTAAAAATGGTGGCAGAGTAGGTGGATGCTGCACGGACATGCTCCCAGGAATGGTGGAATTACAAGTGAAATACGAAAAGGCTTCCTGAATAATTAACGGAAAACTCACAGGAGAGAACCCTGATACCCAAGGACCAAAGGTGGAGACCGCATAGAGACTGGTAGGAGGGGCGGAGGCGCGAAAGGGCTGGCCAGGCATCCACAGGTGGCAACTAAAGTCCTGGAGATATATCTCAGCTGTGGGGTCGGGGGGGGGGGGGGTGCCACTGAGAACTCTGGGATCTAATCCTGAAGCTGAGTTCCCCAGCAGAGAGCACAAAACTGAGGAGGGTATTCGTATAACATCTAACTGTGAAAAGAAGTGGGGTGCTGTCTGCCAGGGAATGGCAGCTGAAAGTTCGGGCACCCTCTTAAAGAGCCAATGCACAAAAATTCCCTGTGGAGCAACCCACCCTCTCCTCTGACAGAGGGAGGGTGAAGTGGACTGGAGCTGTGAGAACAGAACCCAGAGCTGGGGACTCAGGGGATAGAGCTCAGAAGGCAAGCACCACAAGTTTCCTGGGCTGAGTCATTCCCTCACACAGCGGAAGACACCTTTCCCACATAGACATCTGCCTTGCCTAGGGGGAAGACAGTTGACACAACCTATTGGACAACACCTTGCCCTGAGGCCACTTAAAAGATTAAAAGTAACAATGAGCCTCCAGGCAGAAGCAATTGCCCCACCCTGTTGAAAAAACTCTCACTACACCTAAGGATGATTGCCTGGGGGCATTTCAAGTCAGAATCCTATTAGTTTATAGACAGAGGCAATCTCTGGAGCAGCGGTTTTCAAACTGTGGGTTGTGACCCCTTTGGCGGTTGAACGACCCTTTCACAGGGGTCGCCTAAGACCATCCTGCATATCAGATATTTACATTAGGATTCATAACAGTAGCAACATTACAGTTATGAAGTAGCAATGAAAATAATTTTATGGTTGAGTCACAACATGAGGAACTGTATTTAAAGAGCCAGAAGGTTGAGAACCACTGCGAGTCTGGAGGCTTTGAGTCTTTGCCTGATCCAATTAGTCAGAAACAGCCTTTAAACTGTCCTGCACTAGAGATTGAGAGGTATAGAGGATCTACCTAATACATAGACACAAACCCAAACAGACAACCAAAGTAGGGAAACAAATAAACAACCCCCAAATGAAAGAACTAGTGAATTTTCCAGAAGAAGAGATAAATGAGGCAGAGATAAAAAATTTATCTGAAACAGAGTTCAGAGTAATGATGTTAAAAATGCTCAACAGTTTGAAAAAAGATATAGTAACTATGAAAAAAGAACAGTCTGAGATAAAGAATGACATATCACAAGTAAGGAACACATTGGAAGGAATACACAACAGATTAGGGGAAGCTGAGGACTGAATCAGTGAATTAGAAGACAGAGTTGAAAATATCAATCAATTGGAGAATGAAAAAAAAACCAACAAAACACAAAAGCATCATGCTCAGCAAAATAAGCCAGCTGGAGAAAGATAAATATCATATGATATCACTCATTTGTGTAATATAATGAACAACATAAACTGATGAACAAAAATAGAGCCAGAGGGATCAGCAGATGAGTGGATTAAAAAACTGTGGTACACAATGGAATACTACACCACTATAAAAAAAGAAGGAACTTTTACCATTTGCAACAGCATGGATGGAACTGGAAAGCATTATGCTAAACAAAATAATCCAGTCGGAGAAAGATAAATATCACACGATCTCACTTATATGTGGATATAATGATCAACATAATTTGATGAACAAAAATAGATCCAGAGACAAATGGTAGGAGAGGGGAGTAGGGAGGGGGCTTAGCGAGCAACCAAAGGACTTGTATGCATGCATATTAGCATAACCAATGGACACAGACACTGGGGCTGTGTGGGCTTGCCGGGGGTGGGATGGGTAGGGGTGGAGGGGGTCAATCAGGGGAAAAGAAGGCATATGTAAAACTTTAGACAATTAAAAAAAAAAAAAAGAAAAAAGATAGAGCGGGGGGGGGGAGGGGGGATATTCTAGAATAGAAATAATCCTGTTATTTGCAGATTTTAAATATTTTCTACAACTTTTGTGATAATATACTATGTTAGTATAGTTTTGGTAGTATTATTATACTTAAAATCCTTTTAATCTTGAAATATTAATGTTTATTGCATGTAATATTATTATATGTATGATCATTTTTCTTGAATAATTGGTGTTTATTGCATGTAACATTATCACATTTAAAATTATTTTTTTTGAGATATTAATGTTTATTGCATGTAATATTAAAAAAGTGAATTAAACCAGTAGGAAGAGGGAGAGATATATTTTTAAAACTCGTTGAGTTGAAAAGGCTAAGAGGTATCTCTTGACCCTAATTCACTGTGAACTATTACATGTTCAAATGTGAAGTGAGACATATAATACTTGACTTTAGAATGAATTATTAGAAATAAAGTGATCATAGCAAGAGAAATGAAAGCCCTACTATGTTTTACTTGGTGAGAATTGCAGTGGTCTTGAAAACATCATAAAAAAGAATCATTAAAAAAACTACATGAGCATTAAGAAAGGCTCAATATTTGACTTTTACCTTTTATTTATTTTTTTATATCTTAAATACATTTTATTGATTTCAGAGAAAGGATGGGAAGGGGGAAGAGATAAAAACAACAGTGATGAGAGAGAATCATTGATTAGCTGCCTCCTGCATGCCCCTTCCTGGGGATAGAGCCCTCAACCCAGGCATGTGTTGGGGTCCATCCCCAGCAGATCCAGGAGCTCCCAAAGGTGTGGACGGATTTGGCGAAGAAGGAATGACAGCTTTCAGTTGATCAGCATAGTTGGGTTCTCCAGCCAGGTTCGGTCTTGACTTTTACCTTTTAAACAATTGTCTCTATTAATTGAAAACAACAACAACAGCAAGGGGCATGTTTTATTATTAGGACAACAGACCAAGTTCTGGATGCTCATTGAACTTGAGTGATGCATTATGTAATCACATAATCATTTTAGGATTTTTGTCAAAATTTTGCATCTGTAAATCAAGGGCACTGGGAAGATTCTCATGTTGTCTCCCTATTTGTTTTTGTGAAATCACAAAACACTGCACAACGGTAACATGAAATGCATTTCTAAGGACACGGAGCCACAGTCTTTCTCTGTCACTCAATATCAGCATTGTCTGAAGTGTGTCCAGCTCCATGATTTTCTGTTCTCCCAGGTTTATGCTGTGATGATGATATTCAGCTGACTTCCTAAGTGAGGGTTCATCTGCCCAGCCCCTAGCACAGTTAAAAATTATTTTTAAAAGAGACACTGTGAGAGAACTTGGCACTGATGACATAATATTCCTCGGTTATTATAGGAAACAGAGATGTAACGTGCCCGTCCATTGCTCTCCGTACATCTCCCCTCAAACCTATGGCTCTGGGTATATCCGGAGAAGAATAACAAATCACTGGTAACGTGGCACCGCACAGCAGCCTGATTCTCCCCTTCAGAGGAAGCTGTAAATGGGTCAAGGCAAGTAGATGAGAGCTCCATCTATCAAGGCAACCTCACCCAGTGGTGCTGTGCGATGCACAGTGCGCCCATAAGACAGGTAATGAGCAAGGTCAGGAGGCATCTATTATTCCAGGCCAGACCCTTGCAACACCATTACCTCTCATCTTAGGCATTCAAACGGCGGTTTCCCACTGCTTCAATGAAGTTTCTAGAACAGAAAAATATTCTAAAATAGCTTACATAAAGTATTCTAAAAGTATTTATATACATATTCAAAAGCCTTCACTGGCATTTTGGTGCTTATTACATCAAGTGTGAATGTAAAACAAATCAACTTAGAATTCGTGATCATCTATGATATGTACAAGTCAATTTCTCCCAATCATCTTCCATTACCCACAGGTACTGTGCTCTACCTGCACTGTATCACTCCGTTGTCTTACTGCTAATCGTCTTATGTTTTATCTTTAAGCCTTTTCTCATGCTATTTGCTATAACCAGTACCTTTCTGACTAATTAACCATTTTCCTAGTTCACCTCTATGATTAAAGACCTATACCAATCACTACCTCCTTTATAACTGTTTTTGACCACAGCTAATCTGCTGTGATTCCTTATGGCTCTTAAATACCATGACCATCCGAAGTACTTTCTGTTTCGCCAGATAAGAATTTGTGCACTTGTTTTATTCTCATGTTCTATCTGAAACATGTCTAATAGACATCAACCATTTTGATGTATCTGTATTCCTTCAATTTAGATTTCTCCTTAGACATGCTAGGCAAAATGGTCACTGAGTATAAAAGTAATTAATAAATGGATAAAAAATAAATTAATGCCAACATCATGATAAACAGCCTAACATTGGAAACTTCACATTATAGGAAACACATGTGAAGTTTAACCTATAAAAGGAAAACTTTTCTAGGAAAGTTACGCAGATATTGACAGGGGTCCTTTTCATTTGAAGTTTGTTAGTGCTTTTGTTGTGAATTTTAAAAATAGCATTCTCAACTTAGGAGACACAATCTAGAGAACAGAGCCCTTCATTAAAACCGCCACTCAGGCAGCTGTGACTATGGCTTTGCTGAGTGCTAGAAGGTCAGACAGCATAAAGACAAACGCAAGGAGACAGCACCACACCAGAACACAGGAACTCTTAGAAATGCATTTCCACACTCAGCTGCAGTGGGCTACACAGGGGAGAAACACTTTCTTGAAGGTTTATTTTTAAACCACTATAGGGTTTTAAAAGTGCATTTTCAATAGGTCAGTGAATTCCCAGTACTACTTAGAAAATATAGGAGTTACTGTAACAACAATAAAGGTTTGCAAAAACCATTTATTTTTACCCTTAGGTTAAAGTGTCTGATTTTTATTATGAATTATTTACTCAGAGCCTATATACCAATACTCAATGAAACGCTCTTTGTAAGATGGGGAGACAGTTAACATTGGGTCACTCAAATAAAACCAGGCAGCTGATCATCAATTGTTAATTATGCAAATTAGCTGTGAGGTAGTAGTGCTAACTCTGCCCTTGGCTGTTATTCTCATGACAAGGGTACTATACATATGTATTGAAAAAAATTCCTTGTATAAGTGGACCTGTGCAGTTGAAACCTGTTATTCAAGGGTCAGTGTATTACTCTTCATGGGGGACCATTATTTATTATGACAACCTAGAGAAAAGTAGTTTGCACTGGTTTATAACCATTTAAAACCTCTACTTTATTGCATGTTTTTCAGCCCTGTTACTTCAAAGCTTATCTATAGCAAGCTTTGTAATGGGCAAAGATGGGGAAATATGTGACTATAGAAATATATGATTCCTTAAGTCCATGGAATGATCTGCTGCAAAGGTTTCTCGCTATGCTAAATACAGGATCACATCTGGCTTGACCTCAGGCAAAGAACAGAGACTTGCTGTTCACAGTAACATGTCCACAAGCAATCAGACACTGGATGAAAGGCTGTCTTCGCTCACCGTGTTCCCTGCTTTCATCAAGTGTGAGAGCCAGCTAAGTTCTACTCAAATTAGCACTGATGTGTCAGAAAGTTTTCAAAAAGTCGCACAGCTTTCAATCTCCCAGGACTCAAATAGAAAATTACTCAATTTCTGGTGTTCCCAAGGGGTGAGCACAGGGAACGAGCAACGAAAATCAGGTAAGTGCTATAAAAAAATTCAATTAGAGACGCTGTAACCTGATACACCTCATATTTATGTCTATCGCTACTCAGGAGAAGTGACAGTTACTTTACCTGTCATTCATTCCCGAGGAAGAATTTGAGGGGCAGTGGATTCGTTTCTAAGTTATTCCTGTATTTAGACACTACACCCCAGAGCCTTGTCCCAACGCATGACAGGAACACGAGAGTTAGAATTTAAGTCTGATGGTGGTGAAAGGCAACAGAAGAGCATGGCTGATAAGATTTCCAGGGCCCTTTTCTTTTTTACAATATGTCTAGTGTTTTGTCTTTCTTAAGTTCAAAAGAATAATACAGCATTTAAAAAACATGAGGCATGGGAACTATATATATTGATACATAGTAATTCAATGACTCATCTATTAATCCTCAAAAATGTCTGAATAACCAAGAATTGTTACAACCTCATATCACCTTAACTGTGCTGAGATTCTTATTTATGAACCATGACATCCTCTCAGTATCTCACTAATTGATTAACATTTGCAATTGGTCACAGCTACTAGTGTGAGGGTTATATTATCCCTATTACCACACACTAATGAAAATGAGTCTTCAGATGTTACAAGGAAAGGTGTTTAAGGTGTTTTTAAACAGGTATATATATATATATATGAGAGAGAGAGAGAGAGAGAAAGAGAGAGAGAGAGAAATACTAGAGGCCCGGTGCATGAAATTCATGCACAGGTAGGGTCCCTAGGCCTGGCCAGTAATCAGGGCCAATCTGTGGGGCAAACGGTGGGGCGATTGGGGACCCCCACTGGCACCCACCTTGGCTGGCCTGGCACTGCCCGCTCACCGGCCTGCCCTGCCTCCTGCTGCTGCTGCCGGTCACCTCCCTCTGCAAGGCGACCGGCTGGGTGATTGGGGGGCCCCCGCTGGCACCTGCCTTTGCTGGCCTGGAGCCTGTGGGCTGGGGGCAGCTCCTGCACTGAGTGTCTGCTCCCTGGTGGTCAGTGAGCTTCATAGACATTGGTCGTACCACCATTCGGTCAATTTGCTTATTAGGCTTTTTTTACATAGGATTAATCAGGAGGATTTTCTTTTTCAGATCATGCTAGAATTTTGGCCACAAAGGAAAGAGCTACTGTATTTTAAGACAAAAGAATATAATATAGTTAAAAATAACAAGTGCCAGAATGTCCTGCAATCTTCATGTTTCCTCAGTTCTCCTGCAAACTTATGCCCATTTTCCAGATGATTTTAGCAGTGGACTGAAGCCCCCTTGTTCATCATTTCTATTCCTTTAAACTCAACCTGTGTCCTGAATCAGGCAACCTGAACTACACTAACCATTCCATGCTCCTGTGTTTTCGAAATTACCTAAAATGAAAGCATTATTAAATACAAAACAAAACAAAAGCATCCATAAAAATTTGCTGAGCACAATTAAAGTTCAATGATTCCCTGAAATTATTTTAGAAGTTAATTTCTTAGCATTTCCAAAAATGTTTTTCCATGATATTTTATAGCAAGTTTTTTTTTTCCTTTTGGCATTAACAATCTTAAAATTATGTATCAATTTGTCAGGCATCTCAATTAGATCAGTCAACAAGGAGAATAAGATATTAGTATGCTTTCCTTAATATTATATACAAAAAGCTGAAGGATTTTCAGGGTCCAATTGTAGAAAACTGTATATTATTTAGACCTATTTTTTTCTATTTTGTTTTCTTTTTAAAAAATATGTTATTATTAATTTTAGAGAGAGAGACAAGGAGAGGGAGAGAGAGAGAAGCATCGATGAAAGAGAAACATCCAACAGCTGCCTACTGCAGGCCGTCTACTGGGGATCCAGCCTGCAACCTGGGCATATGCTCTGACCAAGAATCTCATGAGCAACCTCTTAGTGCATGAATGCTCAACCAACTGAGATACACCAGCCAGGGTTCTATTTTGTTTCCTGTGGACAACACTCAAGATCTTTCAATACTGACTAATACTCTTTTCACCAAAGACTAACAGGGGAGCTAAATGCTGTGGATGCTAAATTAATGCATGTGGTTTAGTGTATTGACTACTGGGGTGGCACTGGAGGCTGTGCTAGGCGGGGAGGCAGGATTACAGAAGTAAACATTATATTAAACCAAAGAGCAAAGAGTGATTATTTGGATTATTGCATAATCTGTGAATTCCTTTTAACCATGCTGTGTTCGCTACTTTGAACAAAATAAATAATGATGGCCTCATTTACTTTGGGGAAGTTAACTTATTTATTTATCATTAGATCATGTAATAAAGTTTCTGCTGTTACTGGTACAATGTGAGCTATTCCATCCGCGAATATAAATGGAGCATCCTAAGACACTACTCACAGAACAAACCGATATATTAGAAAACACCAGGTGTTATTTTAGAAAAGCATGACATGCATGACAGCTGAATATGTTTTGATTAGAAAACTAAATTAATCTATTCTACTAGAAATTCAGAGGCTACATGATTTTTTAAAAATCTTAAGACCCTAATTTTTAAAATTGATTTTAGAGAGAGGAAAGGAGAGTAACATTGATGTGAGAGTCAAACATGGATCGGTTGCCTTCCTTGACTGGGGATCAAACCCACAAATCAAACCTACCACCTTTTGGTGCATAGGACGATGCTCCAACCAACTGTGCCACTCTGGCCAGGGAAATTCAAGATTTTTTATATTATACCCCAAAGTTTGGATTCATGGTTTGAAAATGTACTTGTTTAGGGATATAGAATAATTAACATTAACATGAGCACAACCTATAAATTGCTTTAGTGAGTTCATTTAGTGACATCCAAGGACTTGGCCTCAGAAAACAGTGGCATATGTCTCCTTGTGAAAGGCACTGTTTCCTCCTGATGCTCTATCACAAACATCCCTTTTCCAGTCATCACTCTTTGTGTTTCTATCACACTTACGTTTATCAATATCCATGGGTATTATTTGCTCTGTTTAATTTATCCAGAAGTTGACCTAAATACAAAAGCCAGTTGGAAGAGAAAAATAATTCTTTCCTTCTCTGCAGCTGTTGGCACTGTATGTGGGTCACAGTAAACACCATGTTGCTATAAGAGAGGACTCAGCTTTCAAAAACCACATGTTCTACCCTGACCGGTTTGGCTCAGTGGATAGAGCGTCGGCCTGCGGACTGAAGGGTCCCGGGTTCGATTCTGGTCAGGGGCGTGTGCCTTGGTTGCGGGCACATCCCCGGTTGGGGGTGTGCAGGAGGCGGCTGATCGATGTTTCTCTCTCATCGATGTTTCTGGCTCTCTATCCCTCTCCCTTCCTCTCTATGAAAAATCAATAAAATATTTTTAAAAAACAACAAAAAACCACATGTTCAGTTGAGGAAGTATAGAGTTGAACAGCAAGATGATAGTCCATGATATCTACAAGGCAGTGAGCAATTATTGCTAACGTCATGTGCTATCAGTAATCACAGGAAGTAGATGGATGTGGGCAAAATATTCTAAGACGGTTCCAAGAAAAGGTTGGAAATAGAGATAAATCCTGGAAATGGGTATGTGGTAAGGTAAAGGAAAAGAATTTTAGCATAAGCACTGATATGGAGAAAGTGTTTAAGGACAATCACAGGGGTGGGCAAACTTTTTGACTCGAGGGCCACAATGGGTTCTTAAACTGGACCGGAGGGCCGGAACAGAAGCATGGATGGAGTGTTTGTGTGAACTAATATAAATTCAAAGTAAACAGCATTACATAAAAGGGTACGGTCGTTCTTTTTTTAGTTTTATTCATTTCAAAAGGGCCGGATCCAGCCCGCGGGCCGTAGTTTGCCCACGGCTGAATTCTATAAGTAAATGAAATGTTGGTATCAGACTGAGGAAATCACAGCACGACGCTAAAAGGTTGGTCCTAATTCTGAAGACATTCCCTCCACTGCTTCTTCAGGTCTGCGCTACCTCTCTGCAGGTTTAGTAGACATAACTGCCAAGAGGATCCCAGGAGTACCTCTCAGTGATTAGTGAAATGGCCCACTCATCTTTTTAAAGTTATCTTGAACTTTTTGGGCCCATGAAGAAAAAGGAAGATTTAAGCTCTCCATGCCATATTTGCTGTGGTATAACTGATACTTTGTAACCCATTCTTCTGTATATACCTTGGATTAATTTTCTCTACATATTTATATTGTGCTTATTTGCAATTTTTGGTCAAAACATCTTTGAAAGTGCTTATTAAAATAAGCATCCGTCAGTTTTATTTTTACCATCTACAAGAGTTGTCAGTGACCTGCAAACTTAGAGATGCCATTTTAAATGCATTCGTCCATAGACAGGACCCTAATGGTACCATGATTTATATCTACATAGATTTGGACAGGATTGGGAGATCTTTTATCCTATCTCCTCATTTTTATTACAATACCATATATTTAAGTGCCTTGGCTTGAAAACTTTTCACAGATATTTTGAAAGTCTAAATCATTTTTATTTCTTTTTGACTAGCCTGACACATTATTCTCAGTTTGCGACTACTACTTTTAAACTTTCTATAGAATTAAGATTCTCTAGAATTATTTTTGCTAGCTATTTTCAAGTTTCAATTTATATGTACAACTATTTCTTAGGTCCAATTCTGAATTACATTTTCATTTATTAATTGTAATGCTTTTCTTCTACACTGTTACTTCCCCATCTTCCTAATTATGTTCTTAATTTTCATTTTGAAATAATATCAAACTTACCTGAAAATTGCAAGAGTAGTATAAAGAACTCCCCCCTCCCTCTGGGTTACTTGAAAGTAAGGTGCCAATACAATTTCTATTCTCTCCAAATATTTCAGTATTTCATTTCTAAAAACAAGGATATTTTCTTACATATCCATAGTAACCTTCAAAATCAGGGAATTTGTATTAACTTCTACCACCAAATGTACTAATCTTATTTAGATTTTACCAACTCTGCCAATACTACCCTTTATGGCAAAAGGACCCAGTTCTGAATCATATCATAACTAGTTTTTATGCATCATTCAATCTAGAACAGTTATAATTTTTTACTTCTATACCATGACACTTTTAAATCAGAGTCTAAATTTTTATAGAATGTCCGTCATTTTGGGAATCAATGTCTTCTCATGATTAAATTCAGTTTATGTATTTTGGCAGGAATATCATAGAAGTAAAACTTACAACAGGTGGTGCCTGATATCAGTGTGTCCCATTACTGGTGATATTAATGTTGATCCCTTGCCAGCTTTCTCTATCATAATTGCTCTTTTTCCCATTTCAATTACTGTTTTGGAGGGAATTTCATTCAGATTATGGAAGTATTCCATTCTGCCATGGGATTTTTACCCACTAGTTTTTATATCCATTGTATTTCTTGGCAGAATTAACAACTGCCATACTGCAATTTTCTGATGCCCCCGATTCCTTCTACATTGCTTAGTTGGCAATTTTCTGTAAGGAAAACTTCCCCTTCTCTTCATTTATTTACTCATGCTTTTAAAATTTATAATGGGACAAATTCAAGTATTCTCATTTTATTCAAGGAGTTATAATGTGGTATGATCATTATTTATTTTGAGGTCCGAATTGTGCCCAATTTGACCAACAGAATTCCCTTTAGACTAACTCCTATGTACATTTAACATGTCACCATCATTCTTGAGCACTTCCTTACTTTCTGGCACAAACATATATTTTGGACTTGTCTTCTACTTTTCTCATCTCGGCCCTGACGTTAGGCATTTTTTCCTAGTACTAGCGGAGAATGGTACTGAGGAACCAAGATCTACAACCTGGTGTGGCCAGTGCTGATGGAGTGCGCTGCTCCCAGGCCCATCCACCGGATAAAGCTGTAAATGCACTTATATCAACATGTATTTCTATATTCATCTATAACCACTGAAAACTCTGAAAAAGTATGTAGTTTCTAAAGAATCAGAATTGTTTTTGTAGTAATATCATGAAAGTCACACCCTAAAATTCAAGCCTATGGCTTATTTATCTCACCTCCTGGCTCTAGGATAAGGGAGACCCAGAGAATTTGCCTTTAGTTATAGCTTACATTAATGTTTGGAACTAGACTGATAAGTATTCTACTGTATGTTGAGCTAAGTTATTCTAGTTTCTTTCTCCCCATTAAACAAAGCCCTATTTTTTTCCTGAAATGATCCATATTTAAATATATTCTCTTCAATTCAATTGCAAATTCAAGATAAACACAGCTTGAAAAGTCCACTGGCTACAAATGACACCCTTTCAAAGAGAAATTATTAATTCAGCAAAACTCCAAGGGAAATAAATACATGGTTCTGCAGCCAAGGTAAGCACAAAGATCAGACTGAGTCTGTATTTAAAAGAATTCTTTTGTCAAAATTCTGCAATCTGACAAGCACTAATTCTGTTAGACATTACATGGCTTGATATTTTTAATCAGTGCTTTCCTCAGGCAGTCATTAAGTTTTTGTAAATTCTGGTATTTTATAAGCAAAAAGAAGAAAGAAAATTCTGGTGATTATCAGAGCATTGATCTTATTACATTTTAGATTATTTCCATCATTAAATGTTAACATGTTAAGCAAGGGATGCTATAAAATAAAGACACATAGTTACATCTGGCATGGACACTTTCATGAATTATATAAGATAGTGTAAGTGTGTGTATGTTTTCTATACAGGTATACTCTAGACTTTTCTAAAGCTTCTGTATAACTTTTTCCCATCCTGTAGAATAAGAGAGGAATATGCTAATTATCTATTAAGCCCTGAGGCATAATCACCAAGCACATCAGGCCCAGATCCAGGATCAGCAGGAGGGTGGGCCAGCGGGGTACAATCCGGCTGTGGAGAGCTACAGGAGGGGGCAGGGCAGCAAGCTATGAGGGGGGGAGAGGGGAGGGGGGAGGAGGGCAGCAATGACCGACTGGCTACATGCAGGGCGGCAGAGAGCTATAGGATGGGGCAGGGCAGCAAGCAAGTGGGAGTCGGAGAGGTACAGGAGAGGGCAGGGCAACAAACTATGGGGGGTGCGGCGGGGGGGGGGGAGCTACAGGAGGGCAGGGCAGGGGGCGGAGAGCTACGGAGGGTGGCAGTGACCTACTGGCACATGGATTGGTGCACAGGGCTACTAGTTTACTATAATTCCTTAAGAATGAGAACCATTTTGCCTTTAAAACACTTCACAGATTTCAATATGAGGTACAGTGAAAGAATGGAGTACAACTTTTTAAAAAAATCATTATAACATTTGATCTCTTATTGAATTATTTTCCAATAAAGGCTTTAAAAATATAGCTGACCATCTCATGATATATTAGAAATGGAAGATTTTAGAATCAATTAGGTCTCTTTATTTTCTGCTCTGTACTTGTATAGGCCATTGGATATGCTTACCTCTGGGATAAATAAGACACATTGTCTTTTCTTATTGTTACAATGAAAGAATATTTAGAGTGCTGTTCTGATGGATCCCATGAATAGAATAACAGAAATAAGGGGTTGAGCAATTGGGTCTATTTCAAAGGGGACTAACCAAGTAAATCTATAGTGGCTAATATTGGGTAGATATTTCCACCTATTAAAATGTATAGACACCTGTCATATTAATCCATTTTAATGAAAAGCAGAAAAACTAACGTACATTTATAGTATTTCAATAGAATTTTAGTTTTTCTTTCAAGTAATGATAGAGATGGGAGTGTGTTGATTTTACTGTAGTATACTTTATTATTTCTAAAGCCTTTAAATATAATACACATTTCCTGAAATTTTTACTTAGAAAATCAGTATTTGTTATTTCCTCCTTTTTTGGTATGACTGAAAATATTTTAGGTACATACACCTCAGCATAAACTAGAAACTGAGAAAAAACTAATTATGTTCAAATATTTAAGATATCCAAATTTATGATAGTGGAGTTTACATTATTAGCTATATTATTGAATTTCATTAACTGCATAAGGTAATTACAGAGAGCTTATTCATTCTATTCAGGTCACAGGAAAACATAGCAAAGGTGGCTTTTCTTTTCCTTTGTCATTCTGAAAACACAAGGTCCTCAGTTATATATATTTGTTGTTGTTAAACATCACCCAAGGATATTCTTTCCATTGATTTTTAGAGAGAATAGAAGGGAGGGAGGGAGGAAGGGAGAGAGGGAGAGAGGGAGGGAGGGAAGGAGGGAGGGAGGGAGAGGGAGAGGGAGAGAGGAGAAAGATACATTGGGAGATATTGATTAGCTGTCTCCTGAATGTGCCCCCACCAGGGCCAGGGATCTAACCTGCAACCCATGTTGTGCCCTTGACTGGGAATTGAAATTATGACCCTTAGATGTGTGGACCAACACTCTAACCACTGAACCAAACTGGCCAGGGCTGAAAAATATTTGATAGATTAATTTCCCCTTCTATTTTCTCTTTCTAAAATTTCTACTATTCAAATATATCCCATCCCATTTTACTATTGTCTTTATATTTTCTATTTCATTTTATTCTTGTTTTATTTCCCTCCTCGATTTTAATGCTTAAAAGTTATATTAAGTATTTAAAATTTTTCTGCTATTGAATTTTTATGATCTTATTTTTGATCTCCAAATACCTTTTATTATATTTTATTCTTGTTAATTGAATAAGTTACTTTGTGAGTTCAATCTGAAACTTCAATATGTTTAAGCCTGTCTTCCCTCTGTATAAGTTAATATTTCTTACACATTTCTCTCTCTCTCTCTCTCTCTCTCTCTCTCTCTCTCTCTCTCTCTCTCTCTCTCTCTCCCCTAACCAATGTTATAAGATTTCCTCAGATACATGAAAAAGCTTTGTTTTGGGAACCTGGATTTCAGGTTCTTTATGACTTTCTTCATGGACTGCTGAGATGTTTTTGTGCAACTGGGTTCATGAGTCAGAATCCACAAAGAATTTGCAGCTGGAGATAAAAATTAGAGAGACATAAATGTTTAGGGTGCATTTATAGTCAAAAAGCTGTCTTGGAGAGAGATGTGGATAAAGCAAAAAAAGTGTAGCACCGTTTCAGTTTAGCCACACGTGAGGGTATTCTATGTATTATGATCTACGGTGGTTACTTTAAGCTAATATGTATCACTGGGAACAAATTCACATATAATTCTTTTACATTCTGCAAAAGAACTAAGAGCTGTTTGGTGTTTTTTTTTTAAATATATTTTATTGATTTTTCACAGAGAGGAAGGGAGAGGGATAGAGAGCCAGAAACATCGATGAGAGAGAAACATCGATCAGCTGCCTCCTGCACACCCCCAACCGGGGATGTGACCGCAACCAAGGTACATGCCCTTGACCAGAATCGAACCTGGGACCCTTCAGTCTGCAGGCCGATGCTATATCCACTGAGCCAAACCGGTTAGGGCTGTTTGGGTATTTCTAATTGGTCTGTTTAAGGTTATATAATAGAAAAAAGATATTAAAAGAACCTAAACCAAAAAAAAAGGGCCATAATGAGAAAAATAATTACATTAGTACCCATAAAATGATTAGGTTCCATAAATACAAACATGGGAATTTTACATAATTTCAGATACATAAAATTGATATTCTATTATTGAGTACATGATAATAATCTAAGCTAAACAGGCATTAATATATTATTGGGATGAAAAAACAAACCAGCTGTATGGTATAATGGCAAAAAAAATCATTTTACATGTTATTCATTTAGCAGAAATTATTCCCAAAATTGCTACAAGGTGTATTTCTATTTTTTCACTGTAACTGTCACTGTAAAATTTAAACTGGGTATAGCTGGAAAAATTGCTTTCCAAATTATCATAAAATTATACTTAAGAATCCATCAAATGTTTAAAATCACCAATTTGAAAAGGAAATAAAGTTCTAAAAGAACATAACAGTAATGCTCAAAATGTGAACAATAACATAATGTTCTATGCTTAAAACAATTCACAAACTCCTTTCCTATTAAGGAAATACAGTGCAAGAGAAGAAATTCCCATAGTAAAATGATTTTCATTGTGCTTAAGAGAAATAAAAGTTTTAGAACACTGATTATTTAAAAAATCAAATCCCAACTCTCTTTCTATTTATTTCCAATAACCTACCATTCACATGTACTTGCTTCTTTTACCATAAATTTAACTTAATAACTTTTTAAAAATATATTTTTAATTATTTCAGAGAGGATGGGAGAGGGAGGGAGAGATGGAAACATCAATGATGAGAGAGAATCATTGGTTGGCTCCCTCCTCCATGCCCCCGACTGGGAAATAACCATGACCTTTTGGTTCATAGGTCTAAACTCAACCACTGAGCCAGGCTGGCCACGCCTTAATAACTTCTTTAAGCCTTTCCCCATAAGCCTTGTATTGTTGGTTCAGCAATCTTCTGTAGGAAGGGAGAGTAACCCCACATGTCTAAAATGCATTGCCTATTTACCAGTAGAAAATGATAATATATATTGGGGGGACAAAGCAGATCAGCTACCCAATACATACTGAAGGGTTTATAGCACATCGAAATGGTATTGGTGGACCTGAAAAATACTAAACGTGTACAGATATTGTCACCTAAAAACTCTTTTCCTTTCATTTAGAGAAACAAAATTGCAACCTTCACGATTCAACCTTGTAGCCAAGACTAAATGGTGGATTATAGCATAGCATTCTAAACATGTGTGGACAGAGAATAGATGGAAACGGAGGCACTAGCATTTATAATTCTGATTTGCAGCTTGAAACAATGTGAGCAATACTTTCCTAGGAAGAAGATAAAATATTCATTTATTTAAAAATGTCCTTTGAAATTTCAGAGAGAAAATCCTAGCAAGGATTTATTTACAAAGCCATAAAATAATTACTTTTTTGTATGGTTGTGCTGCTAATTATTGGCATTCACATTAGAGTAATTAATTCTAACAAAAGATCTCAACATGGCCACACTTTCATGTAAATTAGATTTAATGACATTTGGTCTGGTTGTAGGAAAATCTGTACTGTAAAATTATCATCTTTGTTATCTTTACAAATACTTTTGGTAAGGAGATGTCCCTCTAGGATTAAAAAAAATAGAAGTCCATTTAATTTTTACCTTCTTTAACCTGAACATACAGCCATACATATGTAAAATTACTTGTTTCTAATTGTGCTTTTCTAAAGGACACCATCGTCTATTCATACTGCATCGTTTATCCACAGTATCAATTCATAGCAGACACACTTGCAAGGGAGTCGTATGTGCATACAATAGTGCCATGTCTCAGTTGGGGCCTTTTGCTTGATGTAACACCAAAGCCTGGAAATGAACAGTGTTTGCTGAGTAGAGGAAACGAACAAACACACAGCTATCATCATTCAAGCAGTAACAAACCATTTATGCTCAAGTAGTCATTTCTTCCCAGTGAAGTCTCCTAGAGGCATTCAGCAATTCATAATCACTTATCCTTCATGCCATTCACATGCCATTAGGCGCTGAATACACAAATCACCATAACAACACGGAAAACGAAGAAATATCAGCACTCTCAGTTTTGTTGTTCAACGATCTCAGCACTTTTCCTGATTCAATATGTGCCCAATTGTTTCTGGGCGAATAACTGAATGATTTTCACCATTACGTTGCACATTCTTCTTTAAGAGAACTTAGTGAAGTCTCTGGAGAGGTTTATGTGTGCCCAGAATTTCTGAATCTACTCCCTTATTGGTTTTAAAAATTATTACAAAGCACGGATTTAATAAAAACTATTCTGTTCATAACTTTTTTGCTTATCAACCTTGAAAAATGTCATTAGATTTCCAAGTGTTCTCTCTCTTGGCAGTAATAACCTCATCATGCAGGGAGGCCTTGCCTAAACATGTGGCCACATTGGTGGGTCCCGCAGTCATTCCTCTCTCGTACTGCCTTCACTCTGGCTTCTACATGTAATGGTAATGCTACCTGCAGGCCAGGTATCCTTCCTCTTTCTTTGGAATTAAATTCTCAGGTTGGATTAGGAACCGCCTGCACATGTCAACCCGTTTTTAAAATAATGACATTACAAACGAAATGATTTACACTCATATGTGATCTCAACTGCTCTAATCGAATTTCAATATTTCAACAATAGTTATTGTTTATTTCAGATCTGGCCAAATCTAATGTCTCTTTTTTTTTCTGATTATACTTAATTCTTTATTAAGACTTCAAAAAAAATTAACCTGTGTATTATGCTTTTCTCTCCTACTACACTGCAACTTCCAAAAGGTAGAAAGTCACCACTGTATTCCCTGTAGAGTACTGATGATTTTGAGCACTTACAATTTGCCTACAGAATGCCAAAAACTGTGTGTGTGTGTGTGTGTGTGTGTGTGTGTGTGTGTTCCTTATTTCTCCCATAGCCTTTGAATAGGGCACCGCACTCAGCTGACTCAGTCTCCTTTGGCTGGTCTCACCTGTTAGTGGTCTTTTCTGAGAAGAGTGCTGCAATTTGAAAAAAAAAAAAGAATTTTCCCTTTGATTTAGTCAATGAGTTTTCTTTATTAATATTTTAAATCATCACTACCCAAATACAAATAACCACAAAATGTGTTTGTCACTCAAAACCAAAACAACTTCTAAAACTATGGTTGACACTTGACCAACACAGGAGTAAGAAGAGTTTACCCCCCACATAGTGCAAAATCCACACATAACCTTTGAATCCACATGGAAACTTCAGTCATCCCTTTGTGTCTGTGGGACTGTTTCCAGGACCCTGTGGTCACCCAAATTCGCAGATGCTCCAGTGACTTTTATAAAATGCCATAAAACAACGCCTACGGTGGGCCCTCCACACCTGCGGATTTCCAAGAGTTAGTAAGAAATACTGGTTTTGATCTGCAGTCAGTTAGATCCCTGGTAGTGAAGGCTGGGAGTAGGGAGGGCCCACTGTCTATTGCTTGAAAAAAACCCGCATGTCAGTGGACCTGCGCAGTTTAAACCCATGTTATTCAAGGGTCAACTGTAATAGCAGAATGGAAGAATCCCTTCACTCTTTATACAACTATACAATTTCCCTAAAAAAAACAAATCTTAGACAAGATATTTTTATGATGAACAAAACTTTCTTGGTGAAATATTATTTGGATCCGAGGGAAAGAGAACATGTCGAAATTAGAGAGAAGGGAAAACCAGCCATGGGACAGGGTAAAGAACTGTTAAGCCAAACTGACCTGAGGCAATAATAGCCACCACTAGACGCCTGCTTGAAGGTGCAAATAAAAAGTAAACTGAGAAAGGAAAGAAAACGGAGCTCCAGCACAGTACCACCCCATGCCCGGGTAGGGCTGGTGTACAACCAGACCTACACTGGGGGAGGAGTGTTTTGTTTCTTTAAAATTAGTTTTATTGATTTTAGAGAGAGAGGGAGGGAGAGGGGGAGAGAGAGAGAAACTTTGGGGACCTCGTCCACAACCTGGGCATGTGTCCTGACCTGGAATTGGACCATCTCGGTGCAAGGGATGACAACCAACCAACTGAGTCACATCATCCAGGTAAAGAGAGAAGTTGTCTTTACAACACATTTGAAAGGCTCGAATCGATAGGACCCAGTTTTGTAAGACATTTTGCCCATGTGTATATTTGGTAGTAAATTGAACAAGGTGTTCTAGGCAACTCATTCATTGAATAATTAACACTCAGCATGGGATTTTTCATCTGATAACCATTAAAAACTGTTATTTGACAAAGAGCCAAGACAACTCAACAGGGTAAGTATACTATTTTCAATAAATGGTGTTAGGAAAATTGAATTTTCAGACACAAAAGAATGAAATTGTACCCCTATCTTACAACACTAAAAAATTAAATTGAACTAATTTGAAGATTTAAATGTAAGATCTGAAACAATAAGACTCCTATAAAGTAACATAGGGAAAAGGATCCTTGACATTATGATTGACAGTGATTTTTCTTTTCTCTTTTTTGGATATGATATCTAAAGCACAAGCAACAAAAGCAAAAGTAAACAAATAAAAAACTTGTGCACAGCAAGGCAAAACATCAACAAAATGAAAAGGGAACCTATAGAATGAGAGAAAATAATTGCAAACTATACATCTGATATAAGGCTACTATACAAATATAAAATAACTTGAAGACCTCAATAGCAAAAAAACAAATAATATGATTGAAAAGTGGGTGAAGGATCTGAATAAGCATTTCTTTAAAAAACGACAGATGGCCAACAGGTACACCAAATGGTGCTCGATATCACTAGTCATCAGGGAAATGCAAATCAAAATCACAGTGGAAAGATAACACCTCACACCTGTTAGAACATCTTCTATAAAAAAAGATGAGAGACAAATGCTGGGGAGGATGTGGAAAAAAGGGAACCGCTGTACTGTTGGTAGGAATATCAATTGGTACAACTACTACAAGAAACAGTATAGAGATTTCTCAAAAAAGTGAAAATTGATCCAGCAATCCCACTGCTGGGTGCATATCCAAAGGAAATGAAAACAAGATACTGAAGAGACATCTGCACCACCTTGTTCATCGCAGTATTATTCACAATAGCGATCCCATGAAAACAACCTGAGAGTCCATCAATAGATGAATGGATAACGAAAATGTAACACACACACACACACACACACACACACACACACACACACACTCACACATACAAAATAGAATGTTAGCCATCCTTGTAAAAGAAAAAACTTCTTCCATCCTGACAACATTGATGAACCTGGAGGCTATTACATGCAATGAAATAGGTTAGATACAAAATTCCCATAGAGCATCGTTGACATTTGGGAATGTAGGGGAAAATTATGTACATTATTTTTGCTACTGTTGCATACCTCTGAAAGAAGTTTGAAATAAAAAGTTAAAATGAAAAAATAAATAAATATAAATATTCTGTCAAAAAAAAAATGGAGCTAGATATAATAAGCAGCACACACTAGAAGGGAGACCAGGAGTTAGTAGCTCCGATAAAGCAATATGTGTGCTTGGGGGAAAGAGTGAGGCTGCAACAGGTCCAGGCTGTGGTGGTGCTTCCGTTGTAAGTTAAGGAGGTTGTTTTTTAGTCTGTTGCCAATGGGGAGCCAGGGAGAGTACCCGGACTGGCTAATGACAGGGTCATAGCAGAGTTTTGTGAGGTGGAGCACTATAGCGAACATGGATGGATTGAGTAGGTCACACTAAGGAGGCACTTAGGAAGCCTCATTACCTTTAAGTACCTATATGTTAGGCCCTATAAGTGCCTCAACTAGAGTAGAAAAAAATAGGCATAAAATATAAAAATCATGAAGAAAATGTGACTTGATAACATTTTTTTTATAAGAAGGAGTCTGCAGTGGACACTGTTATGCACTAATCAGGGGCCCATTCATGACTAAAGGGCCCATTTCCCCTGTGGAATTTCCTTGTCTAAAGAGAGTCACTTTACCCAAGATCACTTCCCTTTCCTTGGGGAAACTGCATCCGATAACTGGGTGAAGTGGAATAACAAGCCCCAGGCCCATCGCCCCATCTCAGGCCAATGCCGAAGGGCCATCCGAGGTTCAGAGCTTCTGATGAGGTCAGCCGAAACCTTTGCTCAGAATACACTGCATCCCAACCTCTCTCCACACCAGTCCTCCCATATTCCTTCACTTGCCCCTTTCTTCCTTTCCACTCCACATCTAGTGATCCCAAGAGCACTGCTAGTAAACCCCCTACATGCTAATGTCCATCTCAAAGTCAAACCCACATAGTAATAGAATAAAAAGTGATGCTAAGGCCCTAACTGGTTTGGCTCAGTTGCTAGAGCCTCGGCCTGTGGACTGAAGGGTCCCAGGTTCGATTCTGGTCAAAGGCACATGCCCTGGTTGCGAGCTCCATCCCCAGGAGGGGGCGTGCAGGAGGCAGCCGATCCATGATTCTCTCTCATCGATGATCCTATCTCTCCCCCTCTCCCTTCCTCTCTGAAATCAATAAAAAATATATTTTTAAAAAATGATGCTGGGGATTCAGGCTTGGGGGAAAAGAGAATTGATACCATGCACCAACAAGCTAGTGGACAAGAAGAGCAGGTGTGTGAGAAAGGAATATGGGGAAGAAAAAAGGAGGAGTGGATTGGAGCAAGCTAAATTTGAGGAGAGTGTGGGGTATGAGGTAGAAATGTCCAGCAGACAGTTGGAACACACAGGGCTCCAAATCTGGGAGCCAGTTAAGAACAACAGATGAAAACATTGCCCTGATCCACATCAGGGAGTCAGTTCGACTCCTATTTTTAGTACTGCTGTTGCTGGCTTTGCTTCTATTATCCTGTGAGGAAATCCAAATGGCCTGCGATCTATTATTTGATTCCTGATAAGATTTCTTTTAAACTAAACTTTCTTTGGTCTGTGTGTTGGTTATGTGTTCAAATGAAGTAGCTGAGGATTTAGATCTGCATCTTGGACAAGTTTGGAGCATTGTTAAACCATTTCATCTGCTCAGAGACACAATAACTGCCTTTAAACAAAAAAAAAGTTACTGATGAATAAGAAATACTCCCCACCCAAATAACTCATTTTGGTCAGGGGACACACAGAAGCCAGTGAAACCCTGGATATTGACAAATAAAAAGTTCAAGCTTTCAAAGCAAATCAGGCTTCCAGGACTTAAGCAGCCCCCTCACGAGTGACTTAATGTATTGTTTCTGCCGCTGTGGAGGGTGGAACTGAGTGGGGCCAGCAGTGATCTGAAAATAAGATCGGGAGCACATCCCAACCTGTATGTAAAAACAATACTTTGTTTTCTTCTTCTGAGCACTTATCCAAAGCAATCCTTAAGCAGGTTTTGTAAAGATTTTCTTTCTCTGGTAACCTATATTTCAGAATTCAAAAATGTTATACTACACATTAATGTTATTCACTGTATATGACCGTAAGTTTTCATCTCTCATATTTAAAGGTATTTCCTCAGATGCTATCTTAACATGTGCCTTAGAAAGTGAACCTGTGAAAAGATGTTACTTCCTTCATTTATTTATTTTCTCAAGTACTAATGAACAAAATGCTAAACCATATAATTTTAGAAGGTGAGCCATTTAGTGAGGAAACTGAGGCATTGGGAAGAATAGAGTTATGAGTATTTGCACAATAGTTAAACTCTATTGCATGTCATCTATGAAACTGTCACTGTACTATGCTAGGTCCTTTAACAAAAGGCTACGTTTGGGAATTTTTATCATCACCCACTTGATACACAATGTTTATGGCATTCATATAACCATCCCATGGTTAACCATTGTACTAAACAATGAAATTGAGAACAAAGGAGGATAAGCATGTCAGAGGTCACATCATTGGTAAGTAACTTTCCAAGTGTTCCTATTATCCTTCCATGAATATGTTAAATCATTCAGAGTTACTTCAGCATTAATACTATGAGAAACACAAACACGTTTCAAAATATTTCCATGATAATATCATCATAGTGGTTTTGCCTCTGTTTTCAAAGACCCAGAGGGAAGACAGAATAAGGCAAGGAAGATTTCTCAATTTTAGATTATTTTGGAAGCTTTTCCTACTAGACCACTCTGAATAATAATTGCAATTCATCCTAATCTTTATTAGCTTTATTTGCTTAGTCTCAAAAGCATAGACAATGTCAATGGGATCATGACATAGTGGGAGTCAAATGTTTTCACTTTCATGTACTTATATTTAGCTTTTACTACAAAAATACAGGTCGATGAGTACTCATGACTGCATTTCCTAATAATAGACACATTTAAAATAAAATACTTCAAAAATTGTTATGCCAAACCAACTTAAAAAAATGAGAGATTAATACCAAAGTACACTTTGGAACATTTCTCACAAGAATTAAATGTTTTTCGGGACATTTATTAACTCATTTTATATCTAACATTGGCATCAACAGACCGACCTGGCATTTTAGACCACTGGCTTTGCTCAGCATCCACACTGTAGTTTGGAATTTATTTAATTAATTGAGCTCTTCCTACACACCAGGGTCCTTGTTGAGAGCTTAACACATATTACCTAACTATCAACAATAATCCTATGATTGATAATATTATATCTGCTATGGAAAATACTGAAACCGAAGTGGTGTCATAATTTACCCCAAATCCCACATATTGTGAGTGAAAATATACAACCCCAGGCCATCTGATGCCAATGCCCTTGCTCTAAACAAGTGATTTTAAGAACATATTACTAATTTCTGTGACACATGGCAACCTGTTTAGTTTAGAAAATAAATTACCAGAGAGCATGGTTAGACTCGCTTGGGAGTGTGTTTCGCTGACCAGCAGTATCTGCAACACTGGAAATCGGTTAGAAAAACAGACGTCTGGGATGGGCCCTGCGATCTATGGTTCAGTGAGCTGTGGAGGTAGATCCCAGCCACCCTGTCCTATGAGAATTTGAGCAGTAAAATGTCATTTACCCTTTAAAAACCATTTTCCTTCCTTTTCATTGACAAGAGTGAAAACTGAGATGTCCTCAGTTAAATGAGAGCAGGCCAGAGGGTGGAAAAAGAGACAAGGGTAGGGAAGCAGTTGACAGAGGCACTGAGGAAACCACCCAGACAGCTCACATTCCTGAACGTGTGCCGAAGCCCTGGGTGTCTGTTCCCGTCATTATGTGGAGAGAGTAGCGGCCACCGCCCCAGAGGCCCCCGCATCCTGCTCAGACATGCACTTTCCGAACTGTCACCACGACCACACAGACAAAGCAAGCCCTTCTTCCTTATGAACTCGGCACCTGTCCCAGAGGAAGCCTTGCATCCCCTTCTCCAGCCTCCTTTATCGGCAGCCAGTGTAAATTCTTTCAAGACAACTTCTACCTTTTTTCTCCAAACTCACTGCATCAAATGCCCTCAATCCCAGGACAGCAGTCATGTTTGTCTTTCCCACACAGCCCTCCGGCTGCTGGTTAAAACTGCAGGCCCCAGGACCTGGTCCTTTTCCTGGCTAGCATGGGCTCAATGAAACCCTTCCTTTCAGAAAAACTTTTAACCTGGAGGTTCACTGTGTATCAATGTATCTCAAGAAGTAGAGAAAGTAATGTTGAAGGAATTTCATTACAATAAGATGGTGTCTGCAGTTTCTTCAGCAATAGATACAACCTTATTTTTACACAGGAATTGCTAATGGCCAATTGCCAGGAAAGAAAGTCATAATAATGGCATAGGATAGACCAAAGATCTTTAAAAACCATTTTAGTAAAATATGCAACCCTAAGGGGTACAGAAAATATTTTTTAAAAAGAATTAATCAAGCCCGGCCAGTGTGGCTCAGTGGTTGAGCGTCAACTTATGGACCAGGAAGTACAGTTCCCTTTTGTCTAGTCAGGGCACATGCCGGGGTTGTGGGTTCTATCCCCAGAGGGGGGTGTTCAGGAGACAGTCAATCAATGATTCTCTCTCATCATTGATGTTTCTCTCTCGCTCTCTCCCTCTCCCTTCCTCTCTGAAGTCAATAAAAATATATATATTTAAAAATGAATTAATCAAGATTTTTAAAGTGAACTTTAAACATTTTAGTGCTTTGGTAAAATTATATATATTTCATATAATATATATTTTTATATATATATATATATACACACACACAAAATATATTTTTTAATGAGTTGGGTTTTGTACACAGTTAATAGTTGACTCATGGCATTGTTTAGTAGCTGTATTTAGAGAGAGGGAGGGAGAAAAATAGAGAAACAACAATTTGTTGTACCCACTTATTTCTGCAGTCATTAGTTATTTCTTGTATGTACCCTGGCCAGAGATCAAACACACAACCCATATCAGGACAACACTCCAACCAACTGAGCTACCCCGCCAGGGCCAGTAGCATTCCTGTTGTCCAAGAGAAATATTAAATATTTAAAATCTAAACCTTGTATTCCTATACAAGTTTTCTCTATTTCAAAGCAAAATGGGGAACTCTATGAAAAACTTGTACTTTGCTGATGGCTAACTTTACTGATAACGACTCTTTGAATTGATTAATAAATAAGCTCAAAAATACAAGCTAATAATAACCATAATGAGACATTTCCAACATTCTCCACCAGCAGTTTGTTAGGCTTAGGTATTTTGAAGATATCTGACCTATCACCACTAATAGTGAAAAAAAATGCAGTGATGAACTGGAGTTCCAGGTCAATGTCCTTACTTATCCCCTGTGCCTCACTTTGAATAATTAAGGAAGCCTGGTGTTTACACTCTCCTTTCATAACCCCTTCCATCACTCTGAACTAAATTAATGGCATTCACTCTGTTATTACTACATAAAAGTGATTCAAAACAGTGTGACAGCGCTTGCCTAGTATAGTGTGTTTCTATGGCAAAAGGTTAATTTCACTATATTCAGTCCATTAGAATTCAAAGAGAGCTATTTCACTGGGATGCTGAAACACATGAATTGGGACTGTCAAATGCAAATTCCACTAAAATTAAATGCCTACTTAAAAAGAATTGTGCTTGCATTTCAGAAGCATTACATTTAGCTGATGGCATGCAAAACTGCCAGAATATTATACTGATTTATAGGATTTCCGCTGCTTGGAAACACTGGAGGAAATGGGAGAACCAGTGGGATTTAAAAGAAACTTGATCTTTTCATGGGTAAAAAAAAAAAAGATATTAAGGCTAGAAATCTTATAAAGATAAACCTGATGAGGTTGTGGAGCTATTTCCATGAACCACACCATTGGGAGAAGTGAGAACTTCTGGCCACAGAGGTCAGCAGCCTCTCTCTCTTTTATTATCATTTTGTCATTTCAATGACGGATGCATTAGCTCTCAAAAGGGGTCCCTTCTCACAGTCATGTCTAAATCAGAAGCCATTCTTCTTAGGACTCAGGCATAAAGTGCAAAGAAGAATAAGAAAGAATAAATAAGACAAAAAAGAAATTTAAAAAAATGGAAGGAAATGGTGGGGAAGGCAGGTTGATAAACTTTAAAAGGTAATGAAAATGAGTGAGAGGAAAAACAAGAAAAATAGAACCAGCAAAGTACAAAACAGCCTATTTGTATGCATAGTTTTGTAAGTGCTCATGATTCTGTATTGAATTAGGTAAAAATATAGTGAATATGAAAAAAAAGGACTTCTAAGTAGGTCCTATTCACTGTGGGTATCTAGAACATTTCAGGTACACATATTCTTTCCAGCTGTTAACCAGTTCCTGAATGCTGTAGAAGGTAAATATATGTCTTTTGTAGCCCTCAGGGCTGATTAAGAAGAGATTTTCTCTGTCAAACTAGAAAAGTGTGCTCTTCATAATTAGAGCGCCAATGAAGACAAGGGGAACAGGCTAAGCAGAAAGCGGTGTCCCTCGCCCGGCTGGTGTGGCTCAGTGGTTGAGCATCTACCATTGAACCAGGAGGTCATGGTTGGTTCCATTCCTGGTCAGGGCACATGCCCGGGTTGTGGGCTTGGTCCCCAGTAGGGGGCATGCAGGAGGCAGCTTTTCAATGAATCTCTTCATCATTGATGTTTCAAACTCTCCCTCTGTTGTGGGCATACTCTCACATTCTATGTTTTTTCTACAAAGAGAAAATTCAAATATGATACAAAACAAAGTCTAGAGTTTGTGGGGTATTGATGGGGTGGGAGTTGGGGAGATTCATGAAGCAATGGAATAATGCATTAATAATTCTGGCTTTGTGTCAGTGATTGCATTTGTTTAGTTTCCTTTATTTGTTTTGTTTTGTTTTGTTTTGTTTTTTTATCTGTGTTCTCTAAAATTTTGTAGTTTCTCTCAAATACAGATTGCAAAATATGTTGAATTTCCTGGGAAGATTATTGGGAGAAATACACTGGTACTCTTCCTGTAGGTTAGAAGGCAAATAAAATTTCTGAGCTTATGAAAAGCAAAAAATGAATGTATTGTTTTCTAGCATTCAAAGTCCCAAAACAATATGATCTTTCAATAGAAAAAAAATAAAATCATGTCTAGAAACTTTTGTCTCAGAAATTATTATTAATTAATAATTATAGACTAGAATAAGGTTGAAATAGATGGCTGAAGACCTACTGTTGTGGCAATTTATCAATCTTTTATTTCAAGTGGACAATTGTCAAATAAAACTATGAATGCACATGATGTTAGCAGCTCACTTTTAATATTGTGGCTTAACAATTAAGCTGATAAGCCATTACCAGAATAGTTTCCATATCTCTATTTTTTCTCTCTTTGCAGCCTAGGCAATAATCCCTGGCTATTAGATGTAGATGATAACAAACAGATATCAAATGTATAAAACTTAAACAAGACCAAGGGACTAGAAATGGGCATTTATTTTCAACTGTCATTAACCTAAACACAGAGGCAGAGCAGTCTTTTCTTCCATGGACCTATTGACATTTGCAGCAACACATTCTGCATTTTATTCTGTCATGTGTGATATTGGAAATGAAACGCTGTGTCTGATCAGAAGCGTCAAGCATGAAGCCAGGCAGAAGATTGTCTAAGTATCTAATGGTCTATTGCCCTGACGGCGACTGAGCTCCTGGCATCTGAAAGGGACATGGGGAGGTCTGATCCACTGTCTCTCACTGTCACTCTCACACACGTGCCAATACATACAGGCATGAAGAAATAGCCTTCTCCATCTGGTGGCTACTAATTGACTAATTGAGCAGGAAAGCCTTCAAAGAGTACTACACATGAGTAGAATTGCAAGCTTCTTCCCCTTTGAACTGACATGCTATAATGACAACAAAACTGAGCAGTTGTGGCAAACACAGTATGTTTCCTCCAAATCCTAAAATACTACCCTGCCCTTTAAAAAATGTGCCAACTCTTGATTTATATGATGTTCATCTACTTCAGTTGCAGTTAGAAACAGTATAGTCTAGTCATTTTGCTTTAAGCCTTTTTCAGACATATTCTCTTCTAACATTTAATTCTTAACTCAACAATTTATAAAAAATGTAACACTCCCCTGGCTCTTCCTCCACCCCAACCTCTACTGAAATAATTCCATTTATAGAACATTCTAAGCTGGGCACAAATTGTTTATCCAATACTGAAACTGCAATATGCTTAAGAATAGATTAAGAAATAGAAAACAAAATAAATCAAGAATGTAGGATTTTAGTTTTATAAGCTGCACTAGATTTTTTATGGGCTAGATTGTATACCAAGATAAATTCATATGCAAGTGGTTCAATCCAGTTGGCAATAGCCTTTAATCTGGAAAGAGGGGTGACTTACGCTTGTCAACTGAAAACAGGAAGATAAGATACTTCAGTGAAAAGAGTCTACATTTTTACTGGTTTAGCCAATACAGGGACATGCTTTTAATCATTCTTATCTAATTTTCTATCACAACATTTACATGAATAAATTTAGAAATAGCTTTGAATTACCATAATTCATATACACCTTATCTCTTCTAATAAATTATAACTTTGCGTGAGAACATACATGTTATGTAGCCCTACTTTTCTAGATGACCAAGGAATACTTCTGAAATGAAAATGACCTCATTGCAGATTTCTGCACCACCCTGGAAGACTGGTTACTATTTGTGCCTCCTTCCATAGTAGCTGTGCATCCATGGACTACATTTCCTGGCTCCCTTACACAGACATGGGGCCTTGTGTTCTCTTCCAAGGGAATGTGAGCCGAAGTGATGAGAGTAATTTCTAAGTTAAGGAGCTTAAAAAACAGTAGTACCTCCTCTTATCCCTTTTTCCAAACTCCCTAAGTGCAGAGGAGTATGTGCCCTATGGTAGGATGGGGCCAAAAGACGGAAGAAATGTGGTCTCTGAATCACCTTAAGGGAAGCTACCTGCCAACCAAGAACATTCATTTGAACTATCCTGTGATTGAGAAGCAAATTTTTGCTGTGAAAAACAGTGTCACTTGGGGATTTATTTGGTATAGCAACTTGCGTTAACTAACCAAGAATAGTTGCCAACTGTACCTTCGTTGCCAAATATAAAGGATACATCTTAGTCCTTATCTCCATTAACTTTTCCACAGCATGGACTACTTGCTTCCTTTTGAAATTCCTCTAAACTTGCCCTCTGCCTTCTTGACTAAGATCACATTACACAGCCCCCCACAAACCACTACCCCCCTCCCCTGCAACCCCATGGTTCCCACATTTCCCATGGATTTCCTGGCTTGTCCTTTCCATCTTCCTTGGCCAGCTCTTACTTCTTCTGTTTCAAAGTTTTTATTCCCCCAAAATACTCTGTCCTAGGCCTTTTCTCTCCCAGGGCAAGATCAACAACTTCTTCAAACTCCTGGAAGAAGCAGCCTTACTGTACCAACTACGACCTTCACCTGGAGAAAGGTGACATTTTATGAGTTAGGTTAAGGTACTTTAAACACACAGGAAACATGAAAATGTTATTGCTTCCTTATGTGATTTATTTTTCATTATTATCCTTCAAAGTCTTACTATAAGGAGTTAGTCATATAGAGATTTCAGAAAACACGGTCATTATTTTTTTTCCCCATTTTACAGATAGTTCTTTCTTAGTGCCCTCAAATCATGATAGCTAACATTATCCTATTTAATTGATGCTATGCATAATTATGCTATGCATAATCTGTGGGAACCAGAATTCTTATCCCTTCAACAAGTATTGTTAAGAAAGTATCATGAGCTGATATTGCTCAGTGTTGGACAACTGAGTGGTAAAGAGGAGTATCCTTGCTTTCATGGAGCTTGTTTCAAGAGGAAGAAAACAGATGCTAAACATCAAATAATTTCAGACAGAGACAAAGGCTATGACAAACATAAACTGCAATGATGGGAATACATGGGATAAAAGGGAATCATGGGGAAGAGCAAGTTTGAGAAACAAAAGCACTCTCTGAGGAGACAATGGAGATGCTATCTGAATGGTGTGGAGTCAGCCATACAAATACCTGGGTGGTGGGGGGAGCGTAAGAGGGGAGGGGCGTCCCACAAAAAGGGAAAATCAAGTACAAAGGAGGCAATAATCTTAGTTGAACCAGTGAAAGTGCCAGTGTGGCTAGACTATACAGTATAAGAAAAGGCAAAGAAAAGGCAAAGGGAAGGAATTGAGGGGTTAGATATCCTACAGACTGGCCAACATTTGGAGGGAAGGCAACAGGGAGAACAAAACAGGGAGACCTCTAAGGCTTTACCTCTAATAACATGGATAAATAAATTTGGGAAAGCCATTCGATTTCTCAGGCTTCTGGATTCATGTTTGCAAAACATGGGGGTTGGGATTGATCTTTTGTCTGGATCTAGAAAATCAATAAGAAAATCAATTGAACTTTTAAAAGGGGTATTATCTAAAACACAAATTAACTTTAGTCAAACTCAACATTTTCAAAGCTATTCTTCCATATTTATTGTGACAAAATTTTATATATACTCTTTCTTTCTTACTTTATTATAATTTATCTTTTCTCTTTTATTTTCCCAAATAGACTGAGAGTTACTCAAAAGGTTGGACTTTTCTTATTTATTTTGGGTCTTCAGAGATTAGCATGTGATACTCATCCAATGAATATAAATGCAATGCAACAGTAAGTGGAGAATTAAGTATATATGTTTATTGTGCACAATGAAGATTTTAAAAAATGCCCTTTTAATTATTTTTATAAATGTGTTCCAAGGGTGAAGTTGGAGTTACAGTGTCTTAGATTTTTTTTCTTATTGTTGAGAGTATTACAGATGTCCCCCATTTCTCCCCTTTGCCCTCCTCTACCCAAATCCCCACCCAACCCCAGGCCTTCACCACACTATTGTCCATGTCCATGGGTATGCATATATGCATATAAGTTATTTGGATAATCTCTTCCAATCTGGCCCCCACTTCCCTGAGATCTGTCAGTGTGTTCCATGATTAGAAAAACAAAACAAAACAACTCTTTAAAAACTACATAGCTTAGCATTACTATTTTATAAATAAGAAAAGTGGTAACCAGGGGATTTCCAAAATGCTCATATATTTGGAAATGTAAATTGGTGTGTGTGTGTGTGTATGCATATGTATGTGTGTGTATGTATGTGTGTGTGTGTGTGTGTGTATGTGTGTGTGTGTGTGTGTATATATATATATATATATATATATATATATATATATATATATATATGACTAACATGCAAAGTGTCCCCTTGGGAGTTCAACCAGGAGTTCGATCGCTCACTATGATGTGCGCTGACCTAGAGGGGGCAGTATGGAATGAAAGAAGGCCCTGGCTGGCAGCCAACAGCCAGGGAAGGGAGGCCCCGGCCAGCAGCCAGAAAGCCCTGATCGGCCCTGATCAGCCCTGATCACAGGCCAGGCTAGGGATCCTACCAGTGCACAAATTTTATGTACCAGACCTCTACTAGGAGTATATTTATGGCCACAGAGAATTAGAAGACACTTAACCAAACATCAACTGTTGCAGTCATTCTGATTCTTGGAAACCATACATCTGGGAACTGGACAAGATATCCAGGATCCATTGAAAAGAGTTCTGGTGATAATCAGCCTATGCCCTCAGTGCAGACTGAGTGCACACTGGGCTGGAGGCCAAGTCAACTGGCCATGACCCCTGTTTAGTAAACCTGGAGCCACTAGCATCAATTCCAGGGGAGTAAAGAAATGACAAACTCCTTGTGTAATAGATCTGTTTTGATATTACTAAGATACCTGAATAATTTTTTTAAAAAATCAACTGCTCTCATATTTTCAAATAAGATCCTAAATATCTTAGCTATAAAGGATAAAATAGAAATTAACAGTTTGGTTAACTACAAAAGACTCCGAACCACAGCTGGTCTGGGTATTATTCTACAGGGAGAAACTTCAAGGAGAATGTACTTTTTGCTTCAATGCACTAAGTCATTTAAGTCCTTTTCTATGTTTACTCCTATCTTATCTTTTCAAAAAATTCAATTTCTTTGCACAGTGTTAAATCCCCTTAAAAAAAAAAAAAGCCCAGTGTTTATGATACCACACAAATCTTTATACTAGAGCTTTATTTACTTATCTCTCTTCTACATCAACCCACACAATTTGGCAGGACCCCTCATTTGAGTGTCTGAAGATCTGAAACACTGACCAGCCAGAGCCCAGCAGTTCTACCAGTTACAGGTTTCACCTGCTCACAAAATCAATATGTGGCTCAATTAAAAAGTGTAAGAACAAAAAATATAGTATCTTTAGAATATTCCACTTAAACTGCTAGTTCTGCAATTCACATTATGTAAGAGTTTATTTTAAAATGTCTAATACAATACCTCCTTACTCTTTCATACTGGGTACTCAACAATCATTCAGAGTGCTTTTGGGTGGCAAAAAGGACAACTGTATCATCAAAGATAGTAAACATCTCCTGAGAGTCATTTCATGTTCAAGCACTTCTGAATTATGTGGAGGTTTTTTTCCATCCTTTCATGGACTCTTAACTGTTAGTATTCTCCTATGTTTGTATCCATCCCCTTTTTCATTCATTCTAATGGGGTGTTCAGAAGTGGACAGTTATCAATGATATCTTATTGTCTTTCCTTCTTTCTTGTCCTGCATATGTGCACATATGTGCACATGTGTGTGTTTAATGAACACTAAGAAATAAATACAGTTAAGTATTATTCTTTACTCATTTCTCCCCACAGGTTTTATACTGAGTCATATATAATAGTTCTCAATTTCTTGGACTTTGTATTTTTTAGCCCCACCTAAGGATATGGTTATTGGTTTTAGAGTGAGAGAAAAGGAAAGAGGGAGAGAACCATCGATATGAGGGAAACATTGATTGGTTGCCCCCTATATGCACCCTGACTGGGATTGAACCCACAGTCTTTTGGAGTAAGGTATGATGCTCCATTCAATCAACTGAGCAACCCAGCCAGGGCTGGCCTTTGTATTTTTTTTTATGTTAATTCAACACCTAAACTAACTAACTTCCAAGAAACTTGGTACCATATTTTAAATTTCATTTGAAGGGTTTCTGGGTTCGATTTTCTGCTGGTTTCACCCATAACACTGCCTAAATAACTATATAAATTTCTTATCTCAATCCCATTAGACAGCAAATGCTTGACTTTGTGCCATGAAAGGTAAAGAAGTTAGTTCCCTTGCTCTATTGGCCTTCATATATTCCCCCACCCTTCTTTGAGTTTTGTTGATTAAAATACTACTTTTATTTCTCTGCTAGTTACCATTTATATTTAAATATTCTATTTGAACTTCTATTTCTTAATCCATATATCTCAAAAACCCTGAGAAGTCTACCTTAGAAGGCTTAGGACTCTTAAGGTGTGTCCTGAGCCTTCAAAATAATAGTCTAATCTATTTAAATTATTCTTAAAATAAGTATTTCTATAATAGCTTTATATTACACCTGTTATCTTTTCACAAAACACAGGGTGTCCCAAAAATGTATACACATGTTGAATGATGATAAAGTTTGTGTTTATTAACACACAGTCCATTTTCAAAATTAAGTGAGTTATCAGCTGTTAACGTATGTATACATTTTTGGGAACAGCCTCTATAAATGCAATGGAGAACCTTTTTTATACTGTAAACCACCACCAGCCAATAGAACTCTTAGTGATTAATGAAAATTATCTACATCCACACTGTCCACTCATGAGGAAAAAAATGAAAAAGTATTCTTCTTTTCTCAAATGCTTGGGATGTGGATTGTAGGTAGATCAATCTGAGAAAATGCAGGTAAATAGAAAATGGAATATTTAACCATTGCTCTAATACTCTCATTTAGCACCCAAAATTCTTACCATATACCTGAATTTGATGTTCTAACTAGAGTCAGACATTTTAAACCTCATGTATTTTCCAATACATGCTCTTTTAACTGCACTACTACTTGAATTGCCTCAGTGAATTGGGTACAGACTTGGCATATGTTTTTGTTAAAAGGGTCACTTGAGGTTTTTTTTAAAATTCAATTTATTAGGGTGGCATTGGTTAATAAGATTATATAGTTTTCAAGTGTACAATTCTATGACATGGCATCTGTATATTGCATTTTAATAGTTTACAATCCTAACAATCATTGCAATGTTGTAGGGGAAAACCAGCCTTAGAAATAGCCATGTGTGTCCTGGCAGGTGTGGCTCAGTTTGTTGGGCATCATCCCTGCACCAAGAGGCTGCCAGTTTGATTCCTGGTCAGGGCACATACCCGGCTTGCAGGCTCATCCCCAGTGGGGGTCATGCAGGAGGCAGCTGGTTGATGTATCTCTCTAGTTGTTTCTCTCTCTCTCTCTCCCTTTCTATCTCCAGATATCAATAAAAACATAAAAGGGACATTTGTAATACTTTCAACAATAAAGGTAAACTTAAAATAATAAAAAAGTAGGCGTAAGTGGTTAGTTGCAACTATTGGACTTTTTTGATGGATAAAGATATTCATCCGAACAACATTTAATGAGAGTTTTTCTTGTGTCACTAGGCTGGCCTGTAGCTGCCCAGGCTAAGAAGACAAGATTCATTCTACAGCATGAAAGGGTGAGAGAGAGATAATGAAATATACCTGTGTTTCAACATTGGCTCTACCATTTACTAGTTTGGATACTCTTTTGATCTGAAATTTCCTCACTATAAAACTGGAACGATAATGCTAAATTTGAAAGACTCCATTGAAGTTTTAATAAATGAAACTGCCACACAGTAGTTGTTCAGTCAATGGTAGCCAATATTAAGTTATTTTTTGCATTAATCATAATTACTTTAAAGTTATTAAACAATTTGTTACACATAGGATTATAATGGAGATTAAATGAAATGAGATGCAATGTAAAAGCATTAAGCAAGGTGTCTGACACACAATACATGATCATTAAACATTAATTCTTCATGATCATGAAAGATTTTTCTCATTCCCCTCAGCTAAGCATCAAAAGCTACTGTGGTTTTCTTACCTGGAGCTCATTTCACATACATTCTACTGAATGATAAATTTCCTTCAGAGGGTCTGTGCTTTATAAGTAGGTAATTATATATTTTTCAGTTACCATGTTTTGTGACACAGTGGTCTTTATCTGCCTTTGAATTACCCAGAACTATTGAAATTGAATTTGTTGGGATGACATCGGTTCATAAAATTATATAGGTTTCAGGTGTAAAATCCTATAATACATCATCTGTACACTGTAGTATATGTTCATTTCCCCAAGTCAAGTCTTATTCTATCACCACTTATTCCCCCCTTTACCCTCCTCTAACTGTCCCCACCAGCCTTTCCTCTGGTAATCACCATGCTACTGTCTGTGTCTATGAGTTTGGTTTTTTTGTTTGTTTTTTGCTTAATCCCTTCACCCTGACTCATAAAAAAGAAGGAAATCTTACCCTTTGTGACAGCTTGGCTGCATCTGGAGGACACTATGCTAAGTGAAATAAGCCAGTCAGAGAAAGACAGGTGCCATATGATTTCACTCATTTGTGGAATCTAATGAACAAAATACCCAGGACATTTTTTTAAAAATTTTTACCTGAGGAGAGAGAGAAATACAGATGTGAGAGCTATGATTGCCTCCCATATGCACCTTGACTGGGGCCGGGGAACCTGCAACCCAGGTATCTGACCTCGACCAGAATCAAATCCATGACCCTTCGGTGTGTGGGTCAAAGCTCTAACTCAGATCAACACTGGCCAGGGCCCAGGACTTTTTAATCGTCCCTACAATACTCTTTCACACCAATTGTATATAATGGATTTAGACTGAACTAAATACTGAGTGCATCAGTGTTGAGGCAAAAGCATAGAAGAGGTTTTCTGTTACCATTTGCATTCTGGTTGATCTGGGCCTCAAAACCCACTGGAGAGCAATCGAGCAGCCGCACTTCCCAAACATATTAGCATTGGAGAACTGGATGCTTGTGTCTCCCATCCCCACCCCCACCCCCACATGTATCTCTTGTACTACTGAGCTCAGAGAACCTCAGAATCTGCCCTCTGAGGGAACAGTGAGTGGGACTAAAGCCTTCAAGTTGTCAAAGGTACTGATACTTGCCAGATGGGCCCCAGACCCAGACCAGATTGCAGAAGAAGATATTAAAGGTATCTGGCTGATGAACCAAACTCAAGGGGAGGCCTCAGTCAGAGGTGGGCATTTCTCAGAACACCCCAACCCCTTGGGCACCATGGATGCTCCCTGGTCGGGAGATGCCCATAGGATGTTTGAATTTGCATGTAACTGTGTATATCTACGGAACACGTTATATAGGCAAGAGTGGTAACCCTTTGGGCATAGATAATTTGCATTGCATCCCTGACTAAGAATACAGAGAGGTTTAGCAAGTTCTCCCTTTTTACCTACTGGAATATTTTTCCTGCCCACCTCTGTGCAGGCCACACTAAGACCGGAAGGAATAAGAGAAAGATTGACAAGGCTTAGAACACACATTTGTACAGGACAAATGACAAAGATTTCTGCCTCCATCATTAGCCCCAACCGCAGTGGCTCAAGGAGGCAGCACTGGGGAGCAGACATGGCAGAGACCCCCAAAGGTGACATGTACGTCCACTTCACCAACAGAGGAGGCACCTGGGTGCCAGAACAGTCCAACAAATTATGCAGTTACCTCTGAACGACCACGAAAATATTTCAGAGGAGATCCTTGGAAGCCTGAAACTCTTGCTGGTTTAGTAGACTGTGCTCAAAGCCATTGCCAAGGGAGTATTCATGCAATGGACATCTGATTTGTACTCAAAGGTGTGAGTTCCCTGACACACATATTACCTGTTTGCCTCCTTTTACTAATTGTTTTCTAATCATTATCCCACTAAACAAAATTTGAGCAAACACAATATAACTTTAATAACTTTATCTCCTAAATAACTCTTTAACACAATGTTGTATATTAGGAGTTAGCAAACTGTGGCCCACAGACCAAATCTTGCCAGTCACCTGCTTTTGTAAATACCATGTTATTTTGGGGGAAGACACAGCCACACCTATTTGTTTAGGTTGTCCATGGCAGAGTCGGGTACTAGGACAGAGACTGATTAATTGGCCGTAAAGCCTACACTTTTTTATATCTGTTTTTTTTACAGAGTCTGTGTACCCATGCTGTACATGAAAAGGAGATTCAGCAAATATTGTTTAAAACATTAAAACTTTGCTCCAAACTATTTTTAAACTCACAGGAAAAAAAAAAAATTCTTCCAGAGAGTCAAGTTCCAGATTGAAAGAACATGAACACTGGAGGTGATCATCTGCTTTATCTCAATATGAATTGATCGGTTTAGTGCAAGCCAATATCTAAGGCTGCAGCTAAGGAGCTGCTCTGTTCCTGTATTCAAAAGCTACCCCCAGTGCACACCTTCATTTTCCCTTCTGTTAAGACACCTGGGGATAAAATTTGAAGAAAACAGTTTCAAAGCCACACCAAAAGGAAGCTCCGTTGCATGCTATTCTTTTGCCAAGACAGATACTTCATTCAGTTAAATGATAATGATAAGCAATTTGGGGTGTTTTAGTAACATTTTGCAGTGAGTTCCATTGTTGTGTAAATGGGCACTAAGGCCTGGGCTTGATTGAGATGACAGTATTCAAAATAAAACCACTAAAACGTTACTTTAACTCAGGAAGAGTGGGCTGAGGCTGTGGGGAGAGTTTCCAGTTGATTTGGATCTCACATGGGCCTTAATAAATCAAGATGAACATCATGGATTTTTTCATTTGCAGCCTCTGCTGCCGGTGATCATGCAATAGGATGGCCTGTTGTTCAGAGCCCTCTTTCCCTGAATTGTCTAATCTTCCAACAGGCAACCATTCAACATAAGAAATTATCCTGTCTCGCCTAATACAGTGAAATAAATTAACCAGTGTCTCCCTGCCTGGGAAGATGAGCTTTCAGATTGTTGCTTTGCAAATCAGAATCCTGCTGCGTTGAGCTATTCGGATTTCATAAACTGCACAATATCCAAGGCAGCTAGGCGTAAAGAGCAAAGCTTTAATTGCTTAGTAATGCCTCAGGATAATAGAAGACAATTTTTAAAAAGCAAAATAAATATTAAACACTATATCAGTTTTTCAACAACATGGCAACTCACTTGATGACTATATTTACCTACCCTGTTTAAAACCCGGCTAAATATACTTAGGTGCTATCTATACTGTGTTTGCAAGAAATCTAAATTAACTGCATTATGGTTTAAGTCATTGCATTTAATTCTCTAAAATAAGTAGTTTAAAAGGGAACACAGTGATAATCTTTCATATGAGATATAAAAAAGAGCGAGGCAAAAACCAGACCAGGATACTTGAAGCATCTTGAAAATCAGAAAGTTAAATCAATAATAAAGGCTTATTGACCTCTTTCTTTCCTCTAACAAAATTTTTCTAATGCCAGTATAAATTCCACTGTCTTACACAAGAGCAGGAACATGCAATTTGGGATAAAAAAAATTCCTTTTTGAACAAGGGAAAGCACAGGTGAATATATGTTTCATAGCCACTTAGAAAATTATCAAATTAAAATATAAATAAATTTTAGAAAATTAAAGCTTTTATTTCATAACGTTCATTTCATTTAAGTTCTTTATTTCAAAACTGACTTTTTTGTGGCAGCCAAATGGCTTCTTTTCAAAGAATGTCTCATCGATGCCCCTTGGGCGACGTATCAGATTCTCTGCGCAGCGCAAGGCTCCCTCCCGCACAGGGCACTCGCATGAGCACACTGACTGTATTTGTCTTGAGAACTAACAGGAGATGCATTTTTCATGCTCGACTTTTTATTTTACCAATATTTCTGTCTTTCTTTTTTTTTTTTTTAATATATTTTATTGATTTTTTACAGAGAGGAAGGGAGAGAGATAGAGAGTTAGAAACATCGATGAGAGAGAAACATCGATCAGCTGCCTCCTGCACATCTCCTACTGGGGATGTGCCTGCAACCCAGGTACATGCCCTTGACCGGAATCGAACCTGGGACCTTTCAGTCCGCAGGCCGACGCTCTATCCACTGAGCCAAACCGGTTTCGGCTATTTCTGTCTTTCTTAAAAATATCCAATACTCCTGATCGGGGGAGCACAGGTGGGGGGGTGGGTCTGAAATCTTGAACCCCATTATTGGTGAGATGTTCTCAATTAAACATCCTACACCATTAACATTCATTTCACTGTAGCCTTTTATCTCTTAGATCATCTTCATGTTTACCCCAAACAGCTGACTACAAACTGGATTGTTGGTAACCAAACCGTCGAGACCACATTTCTTGCTTAGTTAGAGGAGGGTTTTGACTGAGATACAAGCTCAGGTAGACAGGTGCATGTGTGACACCAGGCTCTCCGGCCATAACAATAGGAGACACTGAAGAACAAAAGTCCACAAAGCACAGCTCTGTACCATTCATTCTTTCATTTATTCAATAATCATTTCACTTACTAAAAATCTATTATTTGAGGGACACTGAACTATGCATTTGGAATATAGAGAACTAAGATATTACGCTGCTGTCCTCAAGAATCTCACCAAAGTAAGAATCACATTCGTGTGAACAAATGAATGAGACCAAATGAATAATTTTGTAGAATCTACGGGAGAGGAAGATGGTGTTTAGAGCTATCTAAACAGGTTAACTGTGTGAATAACTGTGTGATTTATTTTACTTCTTCACCAAAACAATGTGTGCTGTCCTTTGCTTGCTTAAGTTTATCTGTGATCTCAGACAGCTCACCAGTTACTCCACGCTTGTAGCAGATCCAGAGATGCTAATTCTAGGCACCAGGATGATTTCACAAGTCAAATTTAGCCCATTTTCCCAGAGAATGATTCATTTTTCACTTTCAGAGGATGAGATCACCCTCCAACTTCCTAACAGACCTCGAGCATCTGACAAACAGGGACTGTTTCGGATGCATTTCTCTACTCCCAGTGCCCATGGCGAGGCTCAGCATTATAATCACTTCCTAGTTTAACGACATCAGCTGCCTGTCATTCCACCATTACAACATTATGTGCATTTGCACTTCTCATTAAAATCTCCGGGGAGAGGGGTCACATGGTATATCACAGCACATGGAGGAATGGGATACAGAGGCAGCCACTGGAACTTATTGTAAAATGTTATAAAACAACCTCTACTCTTTCCTGGTACAGTTTGTAAAGAGAAAAAAAAGTCCCCTTGGAGAGAAAATAGAAAAGTTCCAATAGCAAACTCCCCTCTCCTCCTATTTCTCTCAACTTCTGCGTCTATCTTTACCACTCAACTATATGTCACAGAGGTTCTTACCATTCACCTCACATTGGCATATGCATCACCTTGACCAAGGGTATTTAGGTTCCTACAGGTTTGGCAGTGGTGGGATTCATTATGTCACCTGCAATGCTCCCTGAGATTCCATCGCTATGCCTGTAGGGGTCACCACTGGCTGACTGACCTCCTGTGTTCATGCCACAGCCAGCAAGGGAAGGAGAATACAAATGGGTTCACAGGTCACCTCTGTCAAGTGGAAAATGAGTAATAGTTTTGTTCCTGTGGGCTAGAGAAAGGCATGCATCATTGATCCCTCAAGGATTAATTTCTCATGATAAATGTAATTGTCTAAAATAATAGTGGAGAAAACCAATCATTCTCAATGCAACACCCAGAGAATGAGTGTGTGAGCACTGTCCATTGGAAAGGATTTAAAAGGACAAAGAATTCAGAAGGAGTGTCTGGATGGCAAAACTAAAAGGGGATCCCCATGTTCAGTATGTTTATGATGGGGCCACTCAATGTGATGTTATCTTTAAAAGGTATATATAATCACATTCATACTCATACTTGGAGATAATTAGCCTGGAATTGGCTGAAATTCTAATACTAAACCAAGAGACTTATTAAACTGAGAGTCTGGAAGAATAATAGTTTGTTTTCCTGCATGGAGGCATTTGCATTATGTTTGTAGTGAATACAGAAAAAGTTTTATTTTCATTAAATTTCTATTCCATGGGTCTCAGGTTATTGATAAACTCTATTTTAAAATGATTTTATTGATTTTTAAAGAGAGCGGAAGGGAGAGGGAATGAGAGAAAAACATCAATCAAATGCCATCCACATGCACCCTACTGGGGATTGAGCCCACAAGCCAGGCATGTGCCCTGACTAGGAATCAAACTGGTGACCTCTTGGTGAATGGGATGATGCCCAACCAATTGAGCCAACCAGGTAAGGGCTATTGGTAAACTTTTCATTAAGTCCTTATACCCATTCTATGGCATCATTGCTGCAGCTTCTTGTAAACAGTGGTAGAAACTGCAGTGAAGTTATTTTTCTGAAGCTGTACCATATTTCAAATGGCCACTATGAACTCTCTAAAGCAAGACCACAGGCCATAGTGTAATCAATACGGGCACAGACAAGTACAGAAAGCTTAGAGCGTGCCTAAGAGGATTTCTCAGTCTCTGGCATCCCTCTCAGAGCCAGCTGCCAAGGCCGTAATAGGCCCATACTGAGAAAATACAAGCATCCCAGAAAAAGTAATAAGAATGTTTAAAGAAAGCATAATAACTATTTGCAAAGGGAAGGATATTTATTTTGGACCTGAATCAGAGTATTAAATATTGTTTCCATACACCAGGGGGAGAAAGTCACTGTTGATTATTTTCCCATTTCCCCAGGGGAGGGCTACATGAGTTAGGTGAGATTTAGTGAAAGGAAAGAAAAAGCTAAGGCAAAGAGATGTGGCAGGCATTAGGTGGAGCCTGGAAGACTGACAAGAGTAGAGCGGACAATCCCAGACCCCTGAGAAACTAATTCTTGAAGGAAAGTAGTGGTGTGGTTGACAATGAATTGGAGAGTAAGATGTCCAGAAAGCTGACATGAGTACATGTGAGTGCAGACAACCTGTGACCCAGGATCCAGAAGAAAAGAAATGTCAGGTGACGATGAAGTTTTGGATCCCTGCTTTCCTTTCCAGTCTACAGCTTGAATCCCTACATCTCTCAATTACCTCCTGCCTTAACTTCTGGTTGACAATTGAAACCCAAAATTGTGTGTGTTTGACCCTCTCCTTCCTGAACCCTTTGCTCTACCTTGATTGTAATCTCCCTATGTACCCCATGCCTGGAAATCTAGTTCCCATGCTTACTTCTTAATAGCTTTGCTTTGTTGTTATGACACAGGAGTGTAGTCCCACTTGGAGTAGTCATAGCAATGAGAGAGAGATATGAATCCTTTCTCTCTTCAGATTTTGATATCGTGGTCCTGAGTCAAAGAACCATAATATCTTTTGTGAAAAGACACAGGAAATTATAGAAAATGCAATCTTTTCAGTGGTCAGCTGAACCAAGAAAAATAATGAGGAGATTTTTAAGTTTAAGCTTATTTAGAAGGTCTATGGTTGAGACCCTTTTATATTTCACATGCCCAATTAATTTTAATTGAATACCTACTATGTGCTGTGCAACAGTACAAATATGGAGGGTGTATAAGACAGATGACAATAATTGAGATAATAATTTAAAATACAGAAAAATGCTCTGTGAAAATTTAAAACATCCACATATAACCAAAAATAATTTAGATGCACCATTTTCCTCTTTGTTTTACACATGATGTTTGAGAACAAATGTATGTCTTCAAACAGCTTTTGCTTATCCCCACTTATCCATGTGCATAATTCCTACTAGTATTTCTGGAGAGAGATCAAACAGCATTTTTTCAATGAAGCGTGTTTATCCTGACTCCACACAAACTTAACAGCACCTTAATGAGGTAATGATGCAGAACTCCTTTGACACATGTTAGAGACCCATTAAGTGCTAGGTTCTGGTAGTTCCCTAATTCTTCTCTGATAGTTCCATGTGGTAGAAGCCAAATGAATAGACAATTTCAAAACTAGCTTATACAGTAAAAAAAACACACAAAAAACCCCCACAAAAACCTAGCTTATATCACATTCAGGCTAGATTCTAATGGCTGTGCCTAAGTTCTGTATATCCAATCATTCTTGAAAGTTTCATTAAATCTAAAATATGTAAAATACTGTATAAATGGTTTTGTGCACAAACATATAAGTCCATCAATTCATTATTTATTGCTCTAATTCTCTCTTAGTGGCTTTCTATGGCCCTCAAATAATCTTTCACTGTCTCCCGCAGAATGTCATTGATACCATCCTTCTCCTCTTTCCTGGCTGTGCAAGCAATAAACCTTGCTTTCTTTCTGTAGTCTGAAAAACTTTAAAGTTATTTGCACATTTATTCCATAGCTTTAGGCATTCTTGCAACAATTTTTTTTTTTCAGATTTAATTGCTTTTACTTCTTGGAGACAGAAAGACCTACACTTAATAAGATGGGGTAGAAATCTATCATCATGACCAGTTTTCTACCATATGTGAATTATCAACCTATTGACTACTGACTATTTACTGAGATGACTAATACATTTAATACTCTGAGTATCCATGTTAACTGCTAGAGGCTGTGTGTTGATGAATCTCCATCAGATTTATCTCTCATATCCTACACTCCATAAACTGAATTTCTAATAGAAAACTAAGCAAACCAAAAGCCAAATTAAATATTTGATACCATAGAATCATTCTAAGTTCTACAGATGTCTTTCTATAAAGAACACTGAAGGAAGAATGCATTTTAAGATAAAAAATGCAAAATGCTTTAAAATAATTATCTCTACAAATTAACCTACAAAATAATTGTAGGTTATCCTACAATGTATAGTTTTCAATATATTTGATAAACTTTTCATACTCAAAATTGCCTTGTTAATTGGAAAATAAGATCCTCCCGTCCCCCCCAACCCACCTTCTCCCCCCCCCCAACCCACCCTCTCCCCCCCCCCCCCCCCGCCGGCACCAGGATCTTCCTTTACTCCATGTTAGTAGGACACTGAGTGAATTTAACTTTCTCAGACACTTTGTGAGTGTCATATAAGTGTCGGTGCCAAGAAAATTATAAATAGCTTTTGAAGAAAATCCTATAACTATGTGGATAGATTCAAGACTCCTTGGATATAGGAAAGATTTAGGAAAAACAGATGAATTTTTCCAGCCACTAAAAGGAAATCCTCCTGGCAACAATGCGGAGTAACTTCGAGTTGACTGGGGATCAGTTGGAGTCGTGAGGACACAGTGGGGTCAATGCTAATGGAAAAGCTAAAACTAAAACCATATTAACAGTTTTGTTCAAGTGGGACCCAGTACATATTTTGTCAGGGTAAGGAATCACATTACTCAGGTGCCAAATAAGGTTATGACATGTCAAATAAGGTTACCACCACAAAAATATAATTCTCAATAAAGGTTAAACTACCAAGATTTTAAAACCTCCATTTTGTTTCCTTCTGCGAAAGGTTGGCAGCTACTTCCCCACTCCTTGGACTGACATTAGAGAACTTTGTATGGTTTCAGAGAGAGGAATTACAAATCATTGATAATGTAACGGACGGTTCAATAACTGCTTCTGGAACAACTTGATACATACAGATGAAAAGAGTCAAGGTCGACCTGTATTATGCATCAGATACTAAAATAAGTTCAGGTGAATTAAGGTTGTATAAGTGTTGTTTTTAAGATTAAGAAGAAACCAGAGTGTCACTTTGACATTTTACTAGAGAAGAATTATTCTTGTGATCAATAACACATACATCATATAAGAAAATGTAGGTCAATTAAACTTTAAACACTTGGTATAAAAAAACATAACAGTGCACAAACAATGTGAAAAGACAAGACACAGATTTGGGGAAAAAAACACATTTAAAAGTTCACTAGATCCTTCAATTAGAACAGATAATTATCTTCTCCAATGGTGGAAATCCCACTGTTAAGTTTCTGATAGATTAAACATTTCCCTTCCAGATGTAGAAATTTTTAGGGAAATAAATATGCCTCCACCCTCCCTACATATAGTGTTGTTGGGGTTTTTTTTGCCTCTCTCAGTTACTTGAAAATATATGCAAAGTTATTTTTTCATCTAGGCACTTACTCCAGGTTTAACAAGCCATTAGGGTAGCGTTTCCATTACGCTGGTCACATTCATTCTGCTCCAGCAAAGCATACATTTCAAAATGCAAAATGTGCCCCCTGTGTGCCCATTCAATGTGACATCCTAATTTTAGAAAAAAATAGCAGTTACCCTTAATGCCATTTTATTAAACACTAGAAGAAACCACTGTGTGCTAGATTATATGTTAATGGAATTTTATTGCAAAGGCATATAAATGCAAGAAATAAAATTTCAAAGCAGGAAATAAGATTGCAAAGCCTCTTCCTATCTATGCAGCAACTTAAGAAAACAAATGAAATATGAGTTAATTTTATCTGAAAATCACATACTGCAGATTATATGGCAATATCACAATAGTAGTAGATTCCATAAAGCTATCAGCAAAAACTAGAAACGATGTATAGGCGGGCCGTACTGCTCTTTGATATACATTTCCATATTTATATCCCTGTGCAAATAGACTCATGGTAGACTTGACTTACTACTGTTAAAAACAAACCCTTCTCTTCAAAATGACATTGAAAATTCATATAGTTTACAACCATTGTAAATATTAGGGACATGGAGCTTTAGCTATCATAAAATACATAAGAAACTGCCTCTAAGAAGTTCATTCATTCATTTCAATTAACACAAAAGCAAATGGTTAGGCAGTCATATCTTTATAAGTATTTATGTCTCGCTTAACGTTGCTAAGCTTTGGGTCTGATTATGATTTGTTATAGCTCATTCACTATGGTTTTGCATCTTGCAGTTAACTTTTTCAAAGCCAATTTTCTCCTATGTGCTGCTTGTAATAATAGAGCTGAGACTGTGTTCATTAAGAATTTGCTAGGTTTGATTCAGGCACTGTACTAGGCATGGAGAATTAAAAGATGAATCTCTGTCTCCACATTCAGCAAGTTCAACAGCCACTTTGGAGGGAGGGGAAAGGAATAAAGTTGTTTAAATAAAGATTTTTGTTCAGCAGGAAATATAACGTTTGATCACTTATAATGTGTAAGTGATCACTTTACGCTCTGTACAAAAGCTATTTTTCACCTTAATTACAAACCTATAAAAAAGTTATCATCCCCTAGTTTCCAGAAAAGGAAAACAATAATAATAGCTAGCATTTATTGACTAAATATCAACTGCCAGGTTTATGTAAAACTTTGTGTTTTCTCTGTGTAACAATCCCCTAAGATAGTATCCCTGTCACCTTCTCTTTAAATAGGAGGAAACTAGCTTAAGTGAATATATTAGTCAGGGTTCGCCAGAGAAACAGAACTGATAGGATGTATACAAGGAAATTTATTATGGGGAATTGGCTTATGTGGTTGTGGAAGCTGGCACTGGCAAGTTTCAAGAAAGGCAGAGTATTTCAGTAAGCTGGAAACTCAGGAGACCCAAAAGTATGATTCCTGTCCAATGGTCAATGTCTCAAGGCCAAGAAAAAGCCAATGTCCCAGATCAGAGGCCCTTAGGAAGGGATAATTCTCTCTCTCAGGGCAGGTTCAGGCTTTTTCTGCTATTGAAGCCTTCATTTAAAAAGGCAATATGCTTTACTCAATTTACCAATTTAGCTGTTCATTTCATCCAAAAAATGCTCACGATACCCCCCCCCCAAGTAATATTTGTTTGAATATCTAGGCACCCCATGGTGCAGTAGAGTTGACATATAAAATTAACCATCCTAGTTTCTACCTAAAGGTCATACAGCCAATAAACGGCGAAGCTTGGACCCAAACCAGAAGATTGCTCTCAAAAACGATGTAATACTTCCTTTGGGAAGTTTAGAAACTAACCTAAGTCACACCGGTAGTGATGGATGCATGTGTATTTCCAAAGAACATTAACTTTCTACTACATTATGGTGATTCTAATTCTTGAATAATATTGGTCTTTGAGTTTTATACCTTCTTGAGCAGCAAGAAGACCACTTAAAATATGGCTCGTTTTCGTTATGATCTGCTATTGATACTCAGATCTAAAATAGCATTGACCAACCATGATGTCTTATTTTATGCAGATGCTGCCTTAAATTCTTTGGTCTGTTCAATCACTTCCAAGAAATTCAACAGAAGCAATTTCATATCCCACTGAATATAATCTTAGATCATCAACACATAGCAACTATCATCTCAGAGTCCTGTCACTTATAAAAACATACGTGCTTGCATTTCCTTTCAAAAGGTGCTGTAAAGATGAATATTGGTACATTCAGAAATCTGAAGCATCAAATAGGAAAAATTTTTACTAAAGGTATGAATAATAAATCTGTTGAACATCTTCAGTCTCTGTGTCCTTATAAATGCCCTTTTGAAATGGCATAAAATAGGAGTTTCCTAAATTTAAAAAAAATGGCAAAATTAATAATACCTAGGCTAGAAGGTTATTAATCATCTATCTTGCATCTTTTATCACCATCTTTAAACAAAACTATACCATATATATTCTTGGATAATGTAATTACTCCAGAAATTTGTTGAGTGCATGACGATTCTCTTTTAAAATACAGATTAGAAAACTGATGCTTACAGTTCAGAGTTTTAATTCATAAGCTTTATTGTAAAGTGACTGAAAATACAGAATGAGAAACTTAGATTCCTTCCCAAATATAATTACAATAGACTGATGCAAGAATATTTCTAGCCCCACATCTGGGAGAACCTTAGAGAATATTTCTAACTGGCAGGTTTCAAAAGTGTGAACTGGTGAGAGGGACAGCTGAGACCATATTCTGACACTGCGAAAAAAATGGTAATGAAAATTCTCTTACATCAAGGACTGACTCTTTTTGTTTCCTGTAAAGGGTCAAACAGCAAATATTTTAGTCTTTGCAGAACATACTCTCTCTGCCTCGACCAATTTGGCACCAATGTTAGGTCTTACTCAAAGCAGAACTTCATTAAGAGAAAGGCATACATTTTGCTCATTTGACAAAATATATAGACATCAAAAAGATAATATTAAACCTAGAATATGCCACTATAAAGCAACAAAAAATGATTACAAGTATAAAGAGTATTTAAAATGTGAAATGCTATAAAATCTTTCAGCATACCCATACAAGGAATTCAATGGGGTGTTCACAAAGTTGACAAAGAGCCTAAAAATTCACAATTTTATATGACATTACTAATAACAAGTTAAGAAGCTAGGCAAAATAATTTAAATATCAACAATAAAGATTTAATTTAAAAAATATCAACAATTAAAAAAAAAATAAACAACCATTCTAGGGAAATGGCCAAATGATCTGCCTTTTCCCCATATAAAAATTTTCTTAGAAATTATTGTCATAAGAAATGATAATGAAAGAGGATTACAGAAATGAATTATTTTTAAACTAGAGGCCCAGTGGATGAATTCATGCATGGGTGGGGTCAGGCTTGCCTGCCCCATTGGGGCTGATCGTGCCAGAGCGAGCGGCTGCAGGCAGTTGGTGGGCCAGGGAAGGATATGATCGAGGGTGGGGCCGGCCAGGGGGAGGGGCCATGGTCGAATTCCAGGTTGAACTCCCGGTTGAGGGGACAATTTGCATATTAGCCTTTTATTATATAGCATTTTGTGAATACTTGTATGTGTCTGCTCTTTTTAAAAAATCAATTTGAAATAATTTCTTTTACAAATTAGTATTCACTTTTGAACCTCATTACATACAAACAATTCTGAATTTTTTTCTAATAGAAAGCTCTCCAAATTATTAAGGTTCCCTAAAACCTAGAAAAGTTATTATTAAAACTAAATAATTCATCTTTAGATTTTTGAATTCTTCATTTAAAACCAACATTATAATGTACTTTATATAATTCCTGCTATCAATCTTATAAATGTAAGTACCTAAGGATTATTTTCTGAAACTTCTCCTGAAGATATATTCAGATAAATGATTTAAAAAAAAATGATGAACTTGATATATCTGTGCTTTGAAAACAAGGGCCAGGGAAGAAGAGCTAGTAAGATTCTGATCCTTCCTCAGTCTGGTGAATTCAGCCTTGGGGGAGAGACATTCTTCTGATTCTACAAGGTGATAGAAAGAGTATTTTGAAGTTAAAAAAAAAGGGGGAAGGAAGAAAAAGAAAGAAGAAAATAATAATATGAAGAGTACCTTTTTTGTTTTTCTACTAGAAAAACACTCCCAAATGTCTCCCTTTGAATTCAAATTTCCATTCTAAACATGAGGGGCTGAAACTGACTAGTGGAGATGATGTTTACACCTTTGCTGGTTCCATTTCCTTATGTGTAAAATGGGGGATGAAACAGAATGACCTGTAATTTCCTTACATTCCCGACACGGACCTAAGAAGGCCAGTACTGCCATTGTTAGCAGTAGCCTGGAGCTGACTGCAGCTAACGGTGGAAGTCCAGGGAGGCAAGAACTGAACAGCCCGAGTCTGATTCTGTGCCCTTGCTTGGGATTCCTCTGTGCATAAATATATCTATATTAATAACCTTGCAAATGTAAGAACATTGTTGCTTGGTATCTTACTTTTTCACTTATCATTACTCTAGTATGGATAGTTTCTCGTTACAAAATTTGACAATGCTAGATGACAAGGAGGTTGTGTAGTTTTGTGCCGCAAAGCTCTATTCTAGGCTTTGTTGTTTGTTTTGCTTTTAATCAAATACTTAATCTAGAAGGTACAAATGATGAATGTTAAAATCAAAACATTAAAATGTAAAATGGAGAAACTAATACCATAGTCATTTTTATAATTTAAATTGATACTAACATGGAGGCAACCTTTTCAATATTTTCTTTTGTAGAAAAAATTGGGAAAAAGTTTATACCTCAGATTCTCAAATTGAGAGCCATTTTGAAATATCAATTGTATATTAAAACATCATTTATTGGAAGAGGCCTAAATTTTTTACTAATATTAAAAATTAGTCATCAAAATGAGCTAATTAGGAGGAAACAATAACAAATATAGATTTTCTCCCTCTTCTTATAGTCTTTTTTACAAATACCACACACAAAAAATCACCTGGTATGCAAACTGAGGACTTTTAAACAGAAGAGAAATGCATTTAAATATAAAGTATCAGATGATGCCAACCAATGACCCCACAGATTGGGAAGCCAATAGCATTTCATTGAGGCATGACAACTAAAAATGAATCTATTTTAATTATCACCTTCTAGCTTTAGACACACACAAACATGAAGACTATGTTGAACCTCCATTCTAAAATTAAGAAAAAAAATACTAAACCAGAGTAAATCATTTTCTGTCACATGGAAAGTGTAGGCCTGTAAACTCTGGGAAAGAGGGTAAATTACAGAGGAATCATAATTGTATATCTTTGTTCGCTATCTTAAGGAAATAAAAACGACATTACTAGGTCAACTAGCATAAGAAAATACCCCCCCAAATGGGTGCACCCATTAGCATTTGTCTAAGTTCCAAGGAAAAGAAGTATAAAAAGTCAAAAGAAAACTTTACAGTCTCTATGGAGCTAGAATTCTATTTCAACCCACAATTTGGGCAGCGAGGTAACATGAGAATGATTTCTCATCATTACATTTATAATGCTATAACGCACACAATTAAATATTGAGTCCCCCCCATTCTATTTATGTATTTATATATTTATTTATTTTAATATATTTTTGTATTGATTTCAGAGAGGAAGAGAGAGAGGGAGAGATAGAAACATGAGAGAGAATCATTGATCGGCTGCCTCCCGTACCCTCCACACTGGGGATCGAGCCTGCAACCTGAGCATGTGCCTCTACCAGAAATTGAAACCTTGAACTCCTGGTTCATAGGTAGATGCTCAATCACTGAGCCACGCTGGTAGGGCCCCCCATTCTATTTATTATCATTCCATTTTTTAAAATGATGGAGGTAAAATACGATGCATGTGTACTTTTCATGACATTAATGGAAGACTGGAAGGGACACAGAAGCATGGAACAGACGGTGGAATCTCAGATGGAAGGTAGGGGTGGGTGGGTGGGTGGGTGGGTAGGCGGGAAGAGATCAACCAAATAATTGTGTGCATATATGCATAACCCATGGACACAGACAACAGGATGGTGGAGGCCTGGGGCAGGGGCAGGGGCGGGCTACAAGGGGTCAATGGGAGAAAAAAGGGGACATCTATAATACTTTCAAGAATAAAGATTAAAAAGTAAAATAAAATATATGGAAATACATGGAAATGTACAGGGAGATAAGTCTAACTACACCATGACTGTGACTCTTTTCTGAGTTTACAAATTGCTCATTATGCTAAAACACTGTCTTTTCTCTGACTTAAACCAGACCTCTGGGTACTGGCAACATTTCAAAGTCTGCCATAAGCATCAGTCCCCTGAGATTTCCACAAGCTAACAATATCCATACGAATTTAAGAGAGTTGAAAATAAAATGTCTAAAAGTGAAAAAGTAAAATCTTATTTATGGTCAGTTAAGGAAAAAGTTCTAAGTATTGAAAAATGTAATCTTTAATGCATTTTGGTTTCCCTTGGGCTTCTGTTTTTCTTGAGTTGATTTCATTTTTCTCCAGATACTAAAATCGCCAAGTCCTTGCTCAAAAGGAAGCACTTTGCCTATTCAGTCGAGAGTCCGTAATCATAAAATTGGGATGCACTGGTGGTATTCAGCTTCTTTTATGGCAGGCACATTAAAAAACCAAGGGGTTAAGAACTGAGTATCATGAAGAAAAAGTGTATCAAGAAACACAGAAAGCTTCCATTTTATCTACAGAAAATATCCCATCTCATGGGGACACTGGACTTCTGGGAGGTAAGTGACAATCACGTTCCCACAGCCATTACAGTGCTGCTGAATAGACAATTATTTCAAATGATTTCTTTCACTGGAAGAGATATTTCAGGGAAAGAAGAAGAAAAGCGAATTTTTAATGTCTCCTTTGTTATTTATGTGTTGCTCGCAAATGGATGAGAGGCGATTTTGAATTTGCTGTAGACACATTTGCTATATAGTTTTGGACAAATGGATGAGGAATGGATTCCCCAAGTGGAAAATGAGCCACACAGAAGAATTCAAAATGAACTCCTACTGTGAATTTCTGAGTTATACTGTAAAGCAAGGAACAAAGTTATAGACTAACTAGAGGCCCGGTGCACAAAATTTGTGAAGGGGGGCTGGTCCCTCAGCCTGGCCTGCACCCTCTCCATTCTGGGACATCCCTCTCGCAATCCGGGACCGCTGGCTCCTAACCGCTAGCCTGCCTACCTGATCACACTTAAGCACTCTGCCTGCCTGCGTGCCTGGTCGCCCCTAACTGCCCTCCCCGCTGGCCTGATCACCCACAATTGTGCTCCCTGCCAGCCTGATCACCCACAACTGCGCTCCCCCGCCACAACCCGCCTCCTCCACCAGAAGGCGGAGACACCAGAACCAGTCTCCTCCACACTGCACAGAGCCGCAGGACCCCCAGGCCTCACCATACAGAGTGGCCACGAGGCCCCGCCTCTGCTGTGCATGCAGCCATCTTGTGGCGACCATCTGTGACAACGTGACAGCGTCACGCGACATCCTAGGCTTTTATTATATAGGATATGTATGTGTGTGTGTGTGTGTGTGTGTGTGTGTGTGTGTGTATAGTGCACATTATAATATAACATGTTATATAGGATGTAATATATATACAATATATATTTTTAAATGTTGTAATGATATGTGTATATTATATATATAATTATAGTGCTTTTAACATCTCTTTTGCCTGTATGGTTTTTTTTTTTTTGTAAAATAAGATCAGGGGAGATAACCAGTGGCAACTCCAAGGACAGGCTTGGGTACTTTATTACCAACATCTGTACCCTCATCCCAGCCACTCCTATAAGCCCAAATAAACCCCATAAACTCAGACAAATGCAGCTCCAAGGGAAATCTGCTCTCTCTAACCACAGCTCTAAGGGAAATTTGTCTTTCTAACCACAGCCAGATTGCTTCTCCTAAATAGAAATTAAAAACAAACAAACAAACAAACCAAAAAAACAAAACTCTTGTGAAACCAAATTACTTTATAAAACATTCATCATTTTTATAGTGAACAAGTTTTAACGGCTGATTTCCACCTTTTAAAACCTCTTCATGTGAGACAATTTTTTAGTAGTTTCTACACACTGTTTTCAAAGGAATTAAACGTAGTTTTTTTTAATCTTACAAAACTGTCATAAATACCCTAGAACTCCTATTCATGAACATATTTAAAATCAAAACTTTCTTGATGCTGTTCATCATTGATGCCATATTATCAAATGGTGTGTTTAGTTTATTGACTGCTGTATAGTTTTCCCTGAGTTCATCAAATTCCAGAAGGACAGTGATCCTGAAGTCCCATGATTATTGTTTATGTGGCATTTGTTTAGTCCAGAGCACTGTGCATGCTAACTTTGCATGTGTCTCTCTTTATTTGGTGAGAGCCAGGAGCCGGAAATGCCAGAGTATCTGTTTACTAGCCCCTCGTCCTAGAACTGAACTTGACTAAATACGAATCAGTAGAAATAATTCCTGTCCTTTGGGAATTTCAATTCGTTTAAAAACAGCATTGTACAGTATTTTTCTCTTTAAAATAATAAATGTAGATATATGTTCACTGTTAAAAATTTTGAAATAGTAAAATGATGAAATAAAAGAACCTATGAACCCATCACCCAGAACTACCAAGGTTAAAATTTCAGTATATAAATATACCTCTGTCCACATTGCTTAGAAGATAATATAAACAAATTTTATGGATGACTGTTGAGATATATTTACTTTAAAAGAGAAAATTAAATACTATCAGCAGAGGTTTCATTAAAAAATGATGGCATAGCAATGTTGCAGAATATTTTCCAGCCAATGGAAAGAACAGGAACTTAGAGTAAGTCTTCCCTTAAGGCCAGTGATAGGTTCTTGAGAACTGTGACTTTAAGCAAAATGATGTATAACAAAATCAATTTTACTATAGGCTTATTGGCATAAACAAGAGCTAAGTTTCTATCGCATAGTTCTAGTCACTAAAACATCAAACTTCTAAATAAAGAAATAAAGACCCTGAAATACATCTAGTATTAAACATTAAAATAAATGTGAGCTATGCAGGCATTTAAAAATGATTAATAAAAACAAGTAAGCCCTAGCTGGTTTGGCTCAGTGGATAGAGCATCAGTCTGCAGAATGAAGGGTCCCAGGTTTTTTGTTTTTGTTTTAAATATATTATATTGACTTTTTACAGAGAGGAAGGGGGAGGGATAGAGAGCTAGAAACATCGATGAGAGAGAAACATCGATCAGCTGCCTCCTGCACACCTCGGACTGGGGATGTGCCCGCAACCAAAGTACATGCCCTTGACCGGAATTGAACCTGGGACCTTTCAGTCCGCAAGCTGACACTCTATCCACTGAGCCAAACCGGTTAGGGCAGGGTCCAGGGTTTGACTCCAGTCAAGAGCATCTACCTCAGTTGCAGGCTCTTCCCAGGCTCAGGCCCTAGTCAGGGTTCTTGCAGGAGGCAATCGATTGATGTGTTTCTCTCACATCCATGTTTCTCTCAGTCTTTCCCTCTCCCTTCCACTCTGTCAAAAAATAAATGGAAAAATATCCTCAGGTGACAATTAAAATAAATAAATAAGCAAACAAACAAATAAGTAAACAAGTGAGATCCTTATTTTCAAACATGCTTATTCCAATTTAGGGTCACAGGTGACTACAGCCTGTCCCGGAAGCTCAGGAAACAGCAGGGGCCAAGCCAGGACAGGTAGCTCTTGCATTGCAGTCTCTCTCTCCCCCACCCCCCAGACTGGATAGTTTAGACACAATTCACCTCACATGCACACCTCTGAGATGTGGGAGGAAACCTGAGCACCTGGCAAAAACTCACGCAGACATGAGAACATGCAAAGCCCACCCAAAGCAGCCCTTGCCAGGACCCGCTCTGTTTATCAATGTTAAATAAATGAAACATTATTGGAGGTCCTGTACTCGTGCAGTGGCATACTCAATTTTAAAGGGACTACAGGAGACTAAACAGAAGCCATGATGTTTTACGAAATTCCACTAAGACCATTAAGTGGGTGTGTGGGTGTGTGTGTGTGTGTGTGTGTTTGTGGTTTTGTTTTGTTTTGTTTTTTGAGGCGAAACTGAATATGGACCACAACTGGGGAAAAGACAACAGGATTGAAAGAAATCCACAAACTGAACCCTCGAAAACAGACTGAGGGTTGACTGGTTTAGCAGAGAAGAGTAAAAACCCTAAAAGTTGGCTTTGGGTTGTAGGGGTGGACAGCTGAGTCTGTATCCATAGAAAAACCCTGCTAAATCTGAAGAGTTTGGCAATTCAAGGCAACAGGAATCGTTGGTGGTCAAGGTGTGGGAGGGCCAGGAAAAAGAAAAACAAGACAAACAGAGGCTGAAATTCTGTATAAGAGTTAGTTGGACCCCGAGGTCCCGCACCACAGCCAGAGCCGCACCCCCACGCCACCTGGGGCTGAGAAGTTTCACAGAAGTGAAGGTTAGGGCTGGAGGACTAAGGGAAGGCTGTTTCAGGGGAGAATTATATATAAAACATACCTGGCTGGCCTTTGGGCAGAGGTGCCCCTTACTGTGGCTTTGAGTTCCAGGGACGAGGGCTCCAGGAGGCCTGGGGTTTGCTGGACAGGTGGCTGAGCCAGACTCCCGACAGGAGCCTCCCACACGCGGGCACCCACGTGTTTCTCCCCCACCACGCCCAGAGCCCGCTTCCCCCAGGAGGAGGGGCCGCTGCACGAGCTGCACCTGCGCTTTGGGCCTGATTCCGCTGCTGTTCTCTGACTCTCCCCTGACACTGAGCACAGCCCAGGCCATCCTCTACCTGGGCTCCATCTGGGCTGCCTCTTACTCCCTTCACACACCTGACACCTAGAGCGCATCCTGCAGGCTCCAGCTGCAGACATTAGCGCTCCTGAGAAACCCAGGGCTAGGAGGCGATATCAGATCATTTCCTGATGGAGGGGTTGGGGGGAAAGGGTGGTACACCTACACAATGTAATACTATGCTGCTGTAAAAAAGAAAGAACTCTTACCATTTGCAACAGCATGGATGGAACTGGAGAGCATTATGCTAAACGAAATAAGCCAGTCGGAGAAAGAAAAATATCACATGATCTCACTCATTTGTGGAATATAATGAACAACATAAACTGATGAAAAAAAATAGATCCAGAGACATAGAAGCATTGAACAGTCCTTCAATCCTCAGAGGGAAGGCAGGGGAGGGTGGGGGTGGGGAGTAAGAGATCAACCAAAGGACAATTATGCATGCATATAAGCATAACCAATGGATACAGACTCTAGGGGTATGGGGGCATGTGCTGGGGGGTGAAGGTGGCCAATGGGGAAAAAAGGAGACATATGTAATATTACATATAATACTTTAAACAATAAAAAAGTAAAACAAAAAAAACACAACTATTTGTTTCTGCAAAATAATACATATAGGTTAGGGAAAGGACTTATGTTTGGTTATACTGAAAGAACACTTAAAACTTTGCTGGACACTTTGATTTAAAAGAAAATGCACGCATGCTATTTTCTTTCATGAGTGATGTTATATTTTTATCCACATAAAAATCTGCACTTTTAATATTAGCGTGATACTTCCATATTTTACTTGCAACATGATTTTTGCAAAGGAATATTATTATATACTAGAGTCCAGTGCACAAAATTCTTGCATGGGTAGGGTCCCTAGACCTGGCTGGCAAACCGATCGGGCCTTGTGGCTGCTGGCCGCAGCCTTCCTTCATTCCGTTCCGCCCCCTGGTGGTCAGCACACATCATAGCAAGCAAGCGAGCTCCTGGTCTCCCGGTTGAACTCCTGAGGGGACACTTTGCATATTAACCTTTTATATACATACTGCAGACGTTCTTAATTCTGGAGAAACCATGGAATCTTCCCATCAGATTTATTTAAGCATAGGTAGATTATTGGGGTCATGGTCAAGGATTAATTGTCACAAGATCTTAGGCAAAATCAGCCTCGTTTGGTAAATTTAGTTTACAACATTAAGTGAATAAAAACAGTTTTCTACAATACATTTTAACAAATATCAAACCTTTCCTAGTCTCCAGGTTTTAAGCCATCAGTCCTTGGAACTATTGAAACACAGCCCTTACAGAAGAGACCTTTGCCCTTCCCACTAAACAGATTTAGAAAATTAAAGTTTTAATGGCATAAAAGGAATAAGACTCTATTGAAATCCTACAGTAAATGGTCTGCCAAGATTGCTTCTTTATATAAATAAGCAAAGACTAAGGACTAATCCAAAGCTCTTGTGTCAATAGTTCCTTTGTGGAAATTTCTCTCAAGGATTTCTCTTTAACTGTTAGTGGAAATGCATGACTTCTGGGTTCACAAATGATGTTCAAGGCTGAATCAAAGTTATTTGTGATTCATTATTTTTATTTCTCTATCTATTAAAAAATAGAATATTGAAAGCATACACTCTTTATATAATATTAATCTAACAATACAAATGACTAACATATTTTGTGATTCTATACAGAAAAACTGCTTGTTTGTTTTGTTTTAGAGTTTCTTAAAACTCTACAATATTTATATTTATTTCATTGCTGTTATATAATTCCTATCATAACAAATGCAATTTAAATGATTTTATTGTTTAAAAATTGCTTGATTAGATAAAATTCAAAGATTAAAAATATAAGGAGCACAAGCATGGCTATAGATTGAGCTCTAAAATTGTAGAAGGATGACCCTTTCAATAATTCATTCATTCATTTACAAATACTTATTAGGGATCTGCATTGTGTCAAGTATTGTGCTGGGTGCTCATTAACTTCCTATCTACAAAACAGGTACGGATTGAGAATCCTATATATTAAAGAGCTAATATGGAAATGGCCATCACGCCCAGTAATGGCTTAGACACTCAACATTAGGGAGAGAGGAATGGGGACCAGCCAGGCACAAATGAGCTTGTGAGAGAGGAATGGGGACCAGCCAGGCTGCGGCCTGTGAGAGGGACAAGCTGCCCGCCCCACGGTCCTGGGCACCAGCAGCTGCGAATGTGCTTGCAGCCTGAGAAAGGGACAAGCCACTAGCCCTGCAGTCACTGGTGCCAGCAGCTGTGCCTGCGCCTGCGGCCAGGGAGAAAGACAAGCCGCCTGCCCCACGGTCCTGGCACCTGTGGCTGCAGCTGGGCTAAGTCGCCTGCCCATGGTCCCCTGTGGCTGCGGCAGGCCCAGACGATGCTGGCCTGGGTCCTGAGTGCCTGCGGCCAGCCAGAGGAGGGAATCCTGGGTCCCAGGTGCAGGGCGAGGCAGAGGTGGTTAGAGGTGGTCAGGCCAGCAGAGGAGCAGTTAGGGGCGATCAGTCTGATAGGGGAGCAGTTAGGGGCAATCAGGCAGGCAGGCAGGCGTGCAGTTAGGAGCTAGCGGTCCCAGATTGCAAGAGGCAATCGGACATCCCTTAAGGGGTCCCAGATTGGAAAGGGTGCTAGCCGGGCTGAGGGCAGGCCTGTCTGCCTCAGTCAGGCCCCGATCAGGGCCGGGCCAGCTGGGGAGAGGGGCTGCAGGCGATTGGCCAGTGGGCCCTGCCCCCGATTGGGGTGAGGGTCTGATTGGGGGTCAGTGGCCATGGGGTGGGCCATGGGAGGTTGGCCGGCCAGGCCCAGCCCTGATTGGTGTGTGTGGGGTGTGATTGGGGGCAGAGCTGGTTGAGGGGAGAAACTGCAGGCCGATTGGGGTGGGGTGGGCCATTCACGGGTGGGTCCGGCTGGGGGTAGGGGCTCCCCTGATAGAGCCGGTTTGCTGGCTGCAGTGGGCATCATAGCAACCAGTCATTCTGGTCATTATGGTGTTCCGGTTGCTGGCTTTTTATATAGAGAGAGATTGTCTTCAATCAATGTCAGAGCTTGGTGTAAAAAAAGTACAATATGTATTCTTTCGAATAAAATAATGGAATGGTTGATCTTCCTGGTTTGGACTGAATAGAAAAGCCATAAAAGTACTCCTGCCCCACAAGAATAGGGTGTAGGAATCTAGAGAACTTAATAACCTAAATAACCCTATGGACTGTCACCCTAGCCTTAAGGTCTGCATTGGTCCTGTGTTCAGAAGTTTATTGGAGGATTTCATAGCCTGACCCTGACCGGAAGGTTAGCTGGCTACTGCTGTTAGAATATTATGGCTTATGTCTGGAGTAAACATTAAAGGTGCTGCCAGAGCATCAAAAGACAGAGAGCTGGGATTTAATGGCGTTTAGAGGGTTGTAAAACACTTATTGTTCCTGCTTTTTTTATTATTTGTTCTGATACTGGTTTTCTCTGTGACATAGCAGGTCTGGTGGAGAGGTAGGGCCCACCCCTTCTTTAATTACTGGAGCTCACAAATGTGAGTTATACCCTTTATAACTTTTTTCATTGTGAAGGATCAAATTTACTTAAGTTCATAACACATTCCTTTCCTATTTGGATATTTTTCTACTATATCAGTCACTTTGCTCTACTTGATCCTCAACATTAATTTATAATGAGAGTAAATTAACTTTTAAGCTTAAGGTTGACAATCTACATCTATATGTTTAAAAGCCTGTGACTGTGCCCTAACCAGTTTGGCTCAGTGGATAAAGCATTGGCCTGTGGACTGAAAGGTCCCAGGTTCAATTCCGGCCAAGGGCATGTACCTTGGTTGAGGGCACATCCCCAGTGGGAGGTGTGCAGGAGGCAGCTGATCGATGTTTCTCTCTCATCGATGTTTCTCACTCTCTATTCTTCTCCCTTCTTCTCTGTGAAAAATCAATAAAATATATTTTAAAAATAAATTAAAGCCTTTGACTGTTGGACCAAACCAGAATGACCAGTAGACCAGTCGCTATGATACACACTGACCACCAGGGGGCAGATGCTCAATGCAGGAGCTGCCCCCTGATGGTCAGTGCACTCCCACAGTCAACCTCCTGCAATCCCTCCCCCTGGCCAGCCGCGATCAGTCCCAATCAGGACTGGGCGAGATGGCCCTGATCGGCTCTGATCGCCAGCCAGGCCAAGGGACCCCACCCTTGCATGAATTCATGCACCGGGCCTCTAGTTTAGATATAATTTGCTTGAAAATTCTTAATGCCTGACCATTCTTGGTAAGTCAGTGAAATCTGCTGTCACTCCTCAATCTGTAATAGTTACCAGAAGTAATACAAATCTCCATTGAGGCAAGAGTACATTTTCCTAGAAAAGATTGTGAACACCATGTAAGTCTTGCTCTGAACACTAAAACTCATCATTAGTATTTTTTTATTATCATAGTTGCTAATGTCTTGAAAGACAGAACTAATGTATTTTCTAGTTTGATGTGGTAATGAACTTATAGAAAATATGTAATGCCTAAGAACACTATTAATTGTAAGTGTATGCTTCATAAATGATGTATAATTTTAAGCCACTTTTATAACTCATATAGGTGTTTTCACATTTAAGCTTATTTTGTGCCATTAAAAAGAGAATGAGGTATTGGAATTCTAAATTCATTTTCCTTCTACCTGGTATGCAAAAATCAGTTAAAATACAAAGGAGTCAGTCAAGCAATTTTTTTTGTTCATTAATGTCTTTATAATTGGTTTGGCCAGTACCTTTTTCCTGCTGCAAAGAAGGGAGCACATTGGCTGTATAATTATTAAAATTTGGCTCCTTAACCTACTTCAGTTATAATGTTGTCATATACATTTCAGGTCTCTTATAAACACAGAGTAGATTTTGGTTTTTCTTAGTTTTAAAATTGTTAAAAAATATAATATTTTGAAAAATAATGACAAAATTTTTGTTAAATGCAACTATTGGTTTCTGTACTGGGTGTTCCGGTTAATAATGTGGATTTTGTAATTAAGAAAACATGATAATTTCAAGAGAAACATCAAAAGTGATTTATTCAAAGTAATGTCCATCGCTAGCTACACATTTCCCCATTTTTCAGGTAATTTGTGGATACTGTCCCAATAGAACTTTTCTTGTTTTGTGGCAAACCATTCAGAGACCCAATTTTCCACTTCTTTGTACATTTTGAAGTGCTGCTCAGAAAATGTGTGTGCCATTGATCAGAAAAGTGGTGATGTGAAGGAGCAAGGTCTGGTGAATACAGCGGGTGGGTTAATACTTCCCAGGAAAGATCTTTTAACATGTCTTTAACTGGTTTTGAAGTGTGTGATGGTGCGTTATCATGAAGCAAAATTACTTTGCAGTATCTTCTGGCACATTCTGGTCATTTCATGATCAAAGCGTGGTTCAAATTGATTATTTTTTGTCGGTAGCGATCAGTATTAACGGTTTCACCTGGTTTTAGAAGCTCATAATACCCCACGCCTTCCTGATCCCACCAAATGCAGAGTATTGTCTTCTCTCCGAAGTGATTTGGCCTTGCAGTCGATGTTGATGGTTGACCTGGATCAACCCATGATTTTGTGCATTTGAGATTCTCACAATAAATCCACTTTTCATCGCCAGTCACAATTTGATGCCAAAAAGACTTTCTTTTGTACCTTTGAAGCAACATTTTACTGATGACTTTTCAGTTTTCCATTTGTCTTTCCTTCAGTTGATGTGGCACCCATTTTCCTTCCTTTAAAATCTTTCCCATTGCTTGAAAACAATCAGAAATTGTTTGCTGAGCAACGTTTAATCTTTCTGCAAGTTGTTTCTGAGTTTGACATGCATCTTCATCCAATAATGCTTATAATTGTTGATCTTCAAACTTTTTTCGGTTGACCTGGACATTCTTTGTCTTTCACATCGAAATCATCACTTTTAAAGCATTTAAACCAGCATCACAAGTATCTTGAGATGGAGCACGTTCACCATAAGCTTCTCAAAATATACGATGACTTTCAGCAGAACTTTTCTTCAAAATAAAGTATAAATTAAAACTTCCTGCCAATGCACTTTTTTTGGCACGAAGTTCAACATTTTTAAGCATAAAAATATCTATGATGTTAGCACCTTCAGCAAATTTGCCACATGACGTTTTGAAGCTTGTTGTCAATAAAACAAAATAGCATACATATCAAATCACATATATATCAACATATGTGTAACTCCATCTATTGAAAAAAAATCCACATTATTAACCAGTACACATTGTAAATTATAAAGAAGTTAAATAAAGGAAATTTAATTTGGACTCATAGGTTTTATACTTTTAACATATTACTATATTAAGCTTAAAAATGATTGTACCATTTTGATGATTTCCAAATGGATACAATTTAGAACCAGGCATTGGAATTATTATTTTTTTTAGAGAATCTGTAATTACCACCAAACCCATATTTGCAAAGTCTTTCATCTTACAATACGGAGGCTTATTCTTTCAATTAAGCAGCTTCTTAATCTGAATAGTTAGTGATTATTATTGAGACTTAACCATAGAAAATCTTGGGGTTTTTTGTTATTTTTACTTCAAGAAATCTAGGAGTCTGGACCCTAGTAGGAAATAGCACACTGGATTTGAACTAATCAAGCAGTGTTTAAGAAAGGGATTATTTATAAAGGTACATGCAGGGAATAGAGAGACCACAAGGGGGAATGCATCCTCAGGGATTCTGTTATTGTGCTTCCTTAGCCTCGCAGAGCCTGGAGAGAAAAGGTTGTGTGGAGGTGGCCACCTGATGGAAGTGATCTAAGGTCACCATCCTGTAGCATCTCTGAGGGAGGGGATCAGGGATTAATATCCAAAATAGTATGCTTCCTCCTCCAATCTCCTACCAGTGTTCCTATGGGTAGAAACCACCTGATAGCCAGAGAGCAAAGGAACCTGTTAATATCAAGTAGAAATGGGTAGAAAGGTGATACGGAGGAGAAAATGAAAACTCTCATCAGAAAACTAAACACTAACCTCCTGCTGATTGATCAGCAGAGCATCTTTGAGTGTCTGAAGAGAACGCCACATGGTGGGCCATGTGTGTTTTGGTTCGTTCAAGTCACCTCAAACTTTTGGAAGTGTCTTCAGAGAGCAGATATTGGACAGACAAAGCTACATTTTCCAGATGTCCTTACAGATGTGGTTTGCATCATGCCAATGAGATGCATAGGCCCATGTCACAGATGTGGGGCTGAATTGCCTGGTGAGAGTAGGGTCTGGTATGCACTCTGCTGAATGGAAAGCAGCAGAGACGGTCCAGGCTGGACTCTGCAACCGTGGCAGCAGCCTACTAACCACCAAACACATGGCAGCTCTCTTAATGAGCCAGTTCGACTTACGGGTTGTGGAGATTATATTTGAAGGTCAGGTTAAAGCCTATTTCTGAATTGCTGTCAGTTTGCTAGGTCTGTAGTTTGATAAATTACTTTCCCCTACAATTCCTAAAGTGGTTTCTGTTGTCTGACGCGGAGAATCCCACAAAACAGCACTCTTAAAGACAGCACTGAGAAGTTTGTCATTCTGGTAGGGCGTCTGACAGAGCATTCTTATCACTTTCAACCTCACCTACTGAACTCGTTTTGATACTTACCTTCTCTGTAAGCCAGAAATAAAGGTTGTATTTTTAAATGTGAAGGAAAAACTGAAAGTGATTAGTCTTTGTCTTTATTTCAATTATATATATATATATATATATATATATATATATACATACTTATTATTTTCAAGGAAAAAAGTGGTGTGTGGGACTGATCTATAGCAATTTCAGTGATGATTGCAAAATCTAGAGAAAATAGGTAGGTAGAACATGGGCTATAACCAGAAAACACATTTTTTAAATTATTTTTTCTTTTTTTTTGGGGGGGGGGGCAGGGCATTCGATGCATGCAATTGAAATTATTGACATGATGAAATTTTTTTCTTCAGTATCATGAGTTGAAATATTATTTTATCAAAAGATATATAAAATAATTCAGTGATGAGCTTTAAAACAGCTTAAACACAAACAGAAAACATTGAACAAACAAAAACTTCTTCAGATTTTTAAATGAGAACTATGAGTAAGAATGGTAAAATTCATTCTCAAATAATTGTGATCAGTCAAAGATTTAGGTAAGAAAAATTGCCTTCCTACTCTCATGAATTGAATGTGACATATTTATTTCAAGAAATCTAGGAGTCTGGACCCTAGTAGGAAATAGCACATTGGATTTGAACTAATTGAGGAGTGTTTAAGAAAGGGATCCTATCTAATAAAAGAGAAAAATGGTAATTGGCGTACGACCGCTACCCTTCCCATTGGCTAATCAGGGCAATATGCAAATTAACTGCCAGCGAAGATGGCGGCTGGCAGCCAGGCAGCTTAAACTGAACATGAGGCTTGCTTGCTTCAGTGACGGAGGACTCCAACGTTCCCCGCCTGCTGCTGCAGGCCTCTGAGCTGCAACTCTAAGCAACTATGTAACAAATATAGAAGCTAAACAAAACACCAGAAACCTCTTTAGTCCGCCGGGCTTCAGCCAGCAGGATCGCAACATTGTAAGCAAAGGCCAGAAACCTACTTTCAGCAGCAGGGGCCTAAGAGCTGGAGCCAAGCCTCAAAGCTAAAGCTGGCCCAGAATAAAAAAGAAAAAAGAAAAAAAGGAGCGGTTGGGAGCTTCAGTCACCCCCAGCCTGAAAACAGCCCTCAGACCCTCACCCAGACTGGCCTGGCACCCCAGTGGGGACCCCCACCCTGATCCAGGACACCCCTCAGGGCAAACCAGCCGGCACCCACCTGTGCACCAGGCCTCTACCCTATATAGTAAAAAGGGTAATATGCCTCCCGGCACCAGGATCAGCGTGACAGGGGGCAGCACCCAAACCCCCTGATCGCCCTGCGGCTCTGTGTGTGACAGGGGGTGGGGCCACAACCTCCCTCTCCATCCTGCTCTGTTCATGACAGGGGAAGGCGCCCCAACCCCCTGATCAGCCCTGCTATGTGCCTGATAGGGGGGAGCTCCCCAACCCCCTGATCGCCCTGCGGCTCTGTGTGTGACAGGGTGCGGCACCCCAACACCCTGATCGGCCCTGCTCTGTGTGTGAGAGTCGCGGCGCCCTAAACCCCTGATCGGCCCTGCTCTGTGGGTGATAGAGGGCGATGCCCCAACCCCCTGATGGGCCCTGCTCTGTGGGTGATAGAGGGCGGCGCCCCAACCCCCTGATGGGCCCTGCTCTGTGAGTGACAGGGTACAGAGCCCCAACCCCCCTGATGGGCCCTGCTCTGTGAGTGACAGGGGGCAGTGCCCCAACTCCGATTGGCCCTACTCTGTGCATGACAGGGGGTGGCGCCCCAACTCCCCAATCGGCCCTGCTCTGAGCCCGACCAGGGTCTGCACCTAGGGATTGGGCCTGCCCTCTGCCACCCGGGAGCAGGCCTAAGCCAGCAGGGCGTTATCTCCTGAGGGGTCCCAGACTGCGAGAGGGCACAGGCCGGGCTGAGGGACCCCCTTTTCCCCCTGAGTGCACAAATTTTTGTGCACCGGGCCTCTAGTTATTTATAAAGGTATATGCAGGGAATAGAGAGACTGCATGGGGGAATGCATCCTCAGGGATTTTGTTATTGTGCTTCCTTAGCCTAGCAGAGCCTGGGGAGAAAAGGTTGTGTGGAGGTGGTCACCTGGTACTTTGGAGGTACCTCAAAAGTAAACTCTCTTAAAATAGATAAAATTTCTATTTATCACCTTACTTTTTCATCTTCAATAACAGCTTATAGGAAAACTAGTGGCCTGGTGTGCAGATTCCTGCACATTGAAAGGAAATTAATTAGAAGGTTGCCAGCAGGGTGGGACACGGCAAGACAGGCCAGACACACACTAGAGCCAACCTCCCATGGTCCTTCCCTGGCCAGCTGCACCTGGTGTGGCACTGCGGCTCAAAGGGTGTCTGCGGAGTGACCAGGGTCCCTCTGCCAGGTGGGGTCCCCTGGCCTGGCCTGTGGAGATCAGGGCAAAACCAGCTCTCCAACATCCCCTGAGGGGTACTGGAGTGAGAGAGGGCACTCTGCAAAGTTGCTGTTGTACAGGCTGTGGAATGCAAACGCAAGTGTGCAGTAAACCAGATTCAGGGCCAACAGTACCACAGCAATAGCATAACCCACTCCCGAAGGTAGAATCGCATGGCCCAGCGAGGAGTCGGGCTCCCTCCTCTCTGGTTCCAGGGTGCGTCACCCGAGAGGCCACTACCAAGTCACCGCAGCTCTGCAGCCCCTGCATTGAGTGTCTGCCCCTTGGTGGTCAGTGCGTGTCATACCTACTGGCTAGTTGGATGGTGGGACAGTTGGATGATTGCTTAGCCTTTTATATATATAGACTAGAGGCCCAGTGCACGAATTCATGCACGGTTGGGATCCCTTGGACTGGCTGGCGATCAGGGCTGATCAGGGCCATCTCGCCCAGTACCCATAGGGCAGCGGTTCTCAACTTGTGGGTCGCGACCCCTTGGTGGTCGAATGACCCTTTCACAGGGGTCACCTAAGACCATCCTGCATATCAGATATTTACATTACAATTCATAACAGTAGCAACATTACAGTTATGAAGTAGCAATGAAAATAATTTTATGGTTGGGTCACAACATGACGAACTGTATTTAAAGGGCCAGAAGGTTGAGAACCACTGCCATAGGGGCTGATCAGGGCTGCCAGCCAGGGAGAGGGATGGAGGGAGGTTGGCTTTTCGAGTGCACTGACCACCTGGCCGGCCAGGGGGAGGGACCATGGGAGGTTGGCCTGCCATGGAAGGTTGGCTGTGGGAGCGCACTGACCAACAGGAGGTAGCTACTACATTGAACCTGGTGGTCAGTGCACGTCATAGCTACTGGTTGACCGGTTGTTCAGTCGACCAATCTTAATGGTCGCTTAGGCTTTTATATATATAGATGTGACTGACATCTTCTCCACATAGCCTCCTTTGGTGACCTTCAAATGCAAATGAATTCTGACCTCTGTGTGGCTCACATTGATTGTTAGAAACATAATAAATCTACCACATATTACTACATGTTTTGTGATTTGTGAACACAGAGAAGGAGGCTGTGAATATGGAGAAGAGAACAGAGTCTGACTTCATTAGGGCATGTTAAGCCTTCAGGCAAAGTAGTTAAACTATTTTGTGATGCAGATTGTACCTCAAAAGTAAACTCTCTTAAAGAAAGATCATTAGTGAGGATATAAAGTACAACATAGGGAATATAGTCAATAATACTGTAATAACTATGTATAGTGCCAGGTGGGTACTGGAAATAACAGGGGGGAACACTTTACAAAGTATATAACTGTTTAACAACTCTGTTGTACACCTGAAACTTATACAAAATAATATTGAATGTAACCTGTAATTGATTTTTTTAAACGCAATGAAGAGATTTAAAAAAAAAATGGGGGGGGATTATTAACAATCTAAAGAGATGATAACTTACAAAAATTAAGAACCAATGTCAACCCAATAAACTCAATTAAAAAAAATAATGTATCTAGAAAAGAAAAAGCTGAAAAAGCATGCCTTAGCTTCAGACTTTTTGCAACCTGCTATGGGGGAGTGGGGATGTTGTTCAGCTATAAGAATTCATTCCACTCAGATTCTAACTTTATCTTAAGAATCTCAGCAGAATGAAAAATAAAATGGAATAGTTAGATAACAGCTTTGGAAAGCTAAAAAGCAGAAGTTCTCAAATGTCTGTGTGCATCAGAACTACCTGGAGGGCTCTTTAAAACGAATTCTAGACCCCACCTCCAGAGTTCCGGATTTAGTAGGTAAGGGGTGGGGGGCTCCTAGTAATACACTTTATTGGTTTATGTGTTTATTACCTATATATTACATATTTACATATTATTTACATTTTTACACTTTTATGCAAATGAAAAGGACAATTTTCAGGTTTACTGTCAACTAGTGTATTGAAACAAGATTTAATCTCCAAAGGCATTTCCAAGATGAAATATTAAATTAGTCCTCAATCCTCAAAGTGGGTAGTTCAACATTTAATGAGACACTTTGAGTATAGATAGTGTACATTTTATATAAAAAAGTATTTCAATTAAATATGCAAAGATAAGTTGTATACAATGCACAAATTGATTTATAAAGATCCAGTTGTCTAGGATATAAATTATCAACAGAGTAAAAATGAAGAAAAATTTAAATTGGGCTTGTCCCCTTGTCAGTAACTAGGTGAGAAGCAAACTCTCATACACTATGAGATCAGAGGTAAGAATTTATAAATACAGATCAATGGAACACAATTTACACGTATAAATTACAATATATATTTCAATTTTAAAACAATTCCTTGTAAATTATTAATTTATGTATGTCTAAATGAACATCTTATAAAGTAAATAAGAAAAAAATTAAATCATGTCAACACTGAATACTGCTTTAAAGATCAGTAAAACCAAGTGCATTCAATTTAAACCTGATAAGCTGGGGATAAAAATAACTAATCATAATACATTTTACCTCTAGTATTTTATAGGTTAAATATCAGGAAATAAAACAAATATTCTAGACTTTATTACTGTGCTAAATTGAAAGCCAACAGAAAATTTATTTAAGAACTTCAAAGAAATTAAAAAGAAAATTTCTGGGGCCATTAGACAAAAGAGTCTCTTGATATAAATTATGCATGGCGAGAAAAAAATCTGCTTGTTGGTGCTTATCACTCATTATAAGGAGTGATTTCAGATACAGTCCTGGAACTTCTACCTATTAGTTTCACTTGGGTAAAGTGAATTTTAACATGTAACATTTTGTGTCTCAGTTTCATCTAAGTTGCAAAAGTCAACAACAAAACATGAGATTTTCATGACCCCAATGTTCAAAAGCAGAGAATTAAGATATTTATATAGAACTAGCAAAGGGAGTGTTCCAAAACCTCTCTCCCATGGTTTCCTATTATAATCCCACTAGAGGCCCGGTGTGTGCACTCGGGGGAGGGGGGGTCCCTCAGCTTGGCCTGTGCCCTCTCACAGTCTGGGACCCCTCGGGGGATGACCACCTGCTGGCTGAGGCCCGCTCCCCAGAATATTGGGCCTAAGCTGGCAATAAGACATCTCTCTGGCAGCCTGGCAGCCCTCGGGGGATGTCCACTTGCCAGCGGGGAACAGATCTAAGCTGCATTCAGACATCCTTAGCTTTGCTGAGGAGGCAGGTGAGGCTCCCACCACCACTGCTATACTGGCAGCCATCAGCCTGGCTTGTGGCTGAGCAGAGCTCCCCCATGTGGGAGTGCACTGACCACCAGAGGGCAGCTCCTGCATTGAGCATCTGCCCCCAGTGGTCAGTGTGTGTCATAGTGACCAGGCATTCCCCAGTCTTTCTGCTGTTCTGGTCAGTTTGCATATTACCCTTTTACTATAAAGGATAGAGGACTGGTGCACGGGTGGGGGCCAGCTGGTTTACCCTGAAGGGTGTCCTGGATCAGGGTGGGGGTCCCACTTGGGTGCCTGGCCAGCCTGGGTGAGGGGCTGATGGCTGTTTGCAGCTGGTCACACCCCCTTCAGGGTGGGGGTCCCCACTGGGGTGCCTGGCCAGCGTGGATGAAGGGCTGATGGCTGTTTTCAGTCTCCCCGCACCCCCTTCAGGGTGGGGGTCCCCACTGGGGTGCCTACCCAGTCTGGGTGAGGGGCTGAGGGCCATTTTCAGCCTGGCCAGCAACTGAAGCTCCCAGTCTCTCCTTTTTTTCTTTTTCTTTTTATTCTTGGATTTATTTACCTTCTATAATTGAACCTTTGTTGCCATAACTGGAGCTGAGAGCAGGCTCCTGCTCGCTCCAGCTCTGAAGCCACGGCCTGCTGAAAGCAGGTATCTGGGGTTTGTTTAGCTTCTACAATTGAAACTTTGTTGCTTTCAGAGCTTAGAGCTGGGCTGCAGCAGGCAGGGAACCTTGGCTTCTTCCATCACTGGAGCAAGCAAGCCTCCTGCTTGCTTCAGCTGTGTGGCTGCCGACCGCCATCTTTGTTGGTGGTTAATTTGCATATCTCCCTGATTAGCCTATGGGAAGAGTAGCGAAGGTACGGTCAATTACCCTTTTCTCTTTTATTAGATAGGATAGCAACAAACTTGAAAGAAATACATAATAAATGAGAAGTCGCCAAATTTGATTTATTTCTTCATTCTCTTTTTTTTCTAAGTTCTTTTATGTGGTTGCATAATCCTTACCTCATAAAGCCATACCTTAAGTTCATAGCACTTATGCTGCCCTGATTTTTCAATTAATTTTCTGATGTTTCCATGTCTCTCTCTCTCTCTCTCTCTCTCTCTCTCTCTCTCTCTCTCTCTCTCTCTCTCTCTCTCTCTCTGTATGTGTGTGTGTGAACTTGTCATCCTTCTTTCTTTCACTCTTCAAATGAACATAAACCAAGAGTCAGCATTTGGCAATTGTTTTTTTTCTTATTTCTCTTCTTCCTTTTTGAAAGGTTAACACATCAATGTCTGTCTCTCTGTATATATCTAAGCTCCAGAGACTCATGTCAATAATACACATCTCCCATAACATATTCTTTGCAAAAACCATGTGATTTCACTCATGGATATACAACTTAAAACAGCAAATGAACAAGCAAGACAAACACATTCATAGACACAGACAACAACATGGTGGTTACCAGTAGGAAGGGGGTTAGGTGGGTGATAAAGCATAAAGGAGGTCAAATATATGAAGACAGAAGAATATTTGGCATTGGGTGGTGGCGCACAATGCAATATTCAGGTGATGTATCATAAAATTGTACACTTGAAACCTATATAATCCTATTAACAATATCACCCAATAAATTTAAAAAGAAAGGAATTATCTTCATCAAAATAAAATTACATGTTTCAGCCCAGGCAGCATGGCTCAGTGATTGAGCATTGAACTAGGAACCAGGAGATCACCATTCAATTCCCAATCAAGGTACATGCCTGGGTTGTAGGCTCTATCTCCAGAGTGGAACATGCAGGAGGCAGAAGGCAGCTGATTAATGATTGTCTCATCATTGATGTTGCTATCTCTTTCTCCCTCTCCCTTCCTCTATGAAATCAATAAAAAAATATTTTTAAAAGATAAAATTACATGTTTCAAAAAAATAAAATAGTATCTTTGCTCAAAAATAAAAATCTTCATCAGACTTTTCAACTTTCTCTTGGAAAGAGCTCAAACCTCTTAGCCTGGCATCACCTGAATCTTCTGTGTGGAGGCACTGATTCTTCAGCCTCATCCCTTTCTATACTAACTACTGCCTTTCAGACACCATGCACTCCAGCTAATATGGCCAATAAGGACCTAGGAATTCTGCATTTTCCATACACACTTAGCAAACATGCCTTTCCTCATTAGTCCACTCAAAGTTTAGTAAACATTCCAGGTTCAAGCTCTCTTCCTCTGTGAAACTTGGCTGATTGTGTTCTATAAACTCCATTGTCTGTTTTTACTTCTATTATGACCAATAGAAAAGGAGCTGATAATTTTCCTGAATACTATATCAATTGCATACGACTTCACAATCTAAAATCAATGGAAGGGAGCAAACAGTATGTAACACATATATAAAAGAAGGGATATCAAAATTACCAAAATAATAAAGGGACAACACTGATGTGTGTGCAAAGCCCTTAGTATATTGTCTGGTTTAACGTAGGTCCTCTCTCAACAGCATTGTTTTCATTCCCACTCTCAAATGAATCACCTTAAAATATTTAAATGTACCCTGTCTAGAAAAATAATGTTTGAAGTCTAAGAAAATCATGCCATAAAAGGAAAAAGTGAATAAGAATTTTATCAGCGAATCACAGAAACCAGAGTTAGGAGTGTTACTTAAAGTTTAAGGGAGATATTATAAATCAAGTAAAACATGGTTTTAGCACTAAAGCTATTTCATTATAATATGATGTCAATTACAGATATTCCCAAAACACGAATTCAAAATAAAGTGTCACCCTGAGGCCCCAGTAAACTTTCATCACTCAATAGCTAATGTAGCATTTTCCACAAAAATATTATATTGATTTATATTTGTTCTTATTCTGGATCCTGCCAGGCACTTTTTCAATCATTAGATATAAGTGATACACATTGATTATAGAACTGTATCATTATATGTGTTTGACAAAAATAAGGAAATCTTAACCTAATAGGAGTAGAGGAAAGAGTATTACATTTTCAAAAAGTATTATAGTTACATCTATTTTATCGCTTTGGAAGCACCTGTCAGCAAGAACATCTGCATCCTAATCGTCTATTTAAGGAAATTTAAATCATTCTTATGCTGACAAATGCAACCATATTCCAAATATGTGCATCTCATAAAAGCAAATACATATTCAATGACTCATTAAAATCAAATGTTTAAAAAACCTCTTGATTCAGGACCCAATTCCCGTTTTTAAAATAACAATATCTCTTAATGAAAGGATCGTATGCTGTACTGTATGCAAATATTTCTCTCATTTAATAGTGATGCTCACTATAAAAATGCCTTTTAATCGAAGGAAAGAAATCATTACTGCATGTCTCACCACAATTACTTATTCCTCTCTATGAAATACAACATGGCAACATCTTTAATAGTGTAAACAATAAAAATAAAGTTTAAAAAGTGAAGAAAAAGAAAATAATGAGTGTTTGAGATACTTGAAAATCACCATATATTACATACATAATAGTCATGATGTTCTTGAAGACTGTAAACTAAATTGCATTGTTTTTGGTTAACATTAAGAATTTCTGTAATCTCATTCTTCTAAAATAATGCCCATTGGTTTGTCATCTGACTGTCCACTGGGCCCCATGCTTCACAGTGAGAGCAAATGACCGCCATAAAGGAAAGTTGTTTGACTATTGGGTTACATTTCTTTGATTCTCTGCCTGAAGAGGGCCTTGAAAGCTATTCTTTGTGTAAGATAAAAGTAGTTTCTGAATTCCAAAAGCTCCCTTTAAAATCAAGAGCTATACTTGGCCAATTCTGATAAAATTTTTTTACTCCAAATCTTGGAGGGAATGAACTCGGGAGAGGATGAAAGGGACAGTCCTTTCAAATAGGAAGAGAGAGAAGAAAAACAAATCTATGTCATAAGAAATTGAAGGTGAAGCAATGACAATGTAGAAGAAACCTGAGTCCCTAAGAGGAAAGATTCCCCAGTTTCCTGGTTTTCAAGCAGAAGGATGTGGTGGGTCAAGGCAACATTTTAAAACCATTTTAGAAATCCCACAGGCCTCAAAGGTTGAGGAAGAATTCAAGTTTCCCTAGTTAAGGGGTAAGTCCCTCCCTCTGCAGAGAACTTTGGCTATGGCAGGAGACATTTTTTTTTATCACAGTGGGGGAAGAGGGATACCAGGGGAATCAGGCATCCAGTAGATAGAATCCTGGGATGCTACTAAGCAATCTACAGTGCAGAGGATTATTTAATCCAAATTGAAAATAACATTGACATTTATAAGCACTGTTCTAACCTGGTGTCCTACTTCATTGCCATGTTGAATACAGGGCTGTAGCCTACACAGGCAAAAGGATTTATCTAGATAGATAAGCCATTCATCCAAATGTGACTAGCATGATAAAGTCAATAATATTCAGTACAGCCTGAAAGTCCATAGTCAAAAGATAAATTATTTCATTCATCAAATGCAGAATTTTTAATAAATACTAAGCAGGGTTCTACCCACTAAGGGTATAGCACCATATGAACCTGCCACTTTTGCTGGAGAAACCAGAAAAATACAGTGCAGGGATGGATCCACTATTTCATGGAAGGTCTTCACGGACATTGTCTCTGAAAAGTTCACACATTGTAGAGATTCAAGGAGAAGAAGCAAGTATAAAATTCCTGAGCAGAAATGTGCATGGTGTGTTTGAGGAACAGTAAGGAGGCCAGGGTGAATGGAGCAGAGAGAATAGGAAGGTGGGCTGAAGATCTTGCTTACAAATTAGATCATTAGGGAACTATTGTCTATTGTAAGGAATTCACAATGTTTTAATGAATGACCTGGAGAGCAATGAAGGGTTTTGAGCACTGGCATGACATGATATAATTCCCATCTTTAAATAATCACTGGGCCTCCTGTTCAGATATTGAGAGGAAAATGGAGTATAAGACTGGAACTGGACCTGTTCAGATGCAGAAGATGTAAGGGAAGTGCTCAGATTAAATATATGTGTTGATGGTAGGGTGGTAGGGTTGTATTTGTTGACAGACTGGCTCATTGACAAGATTCATGATGAACCCAAAAATTTTGCAAAATAAATAAATAAATAAATAAAAGGACAGAGCTCTCATTTGCTAAGATGGGGATGCCATGAACTAATGTTCATGTCTCCCTCAAATTCCTATGTTGAAATCCTAACCACAATGTGACAGTATTAGGAGGTGGACTTTTGGGGGTGATTAGGACATGAGGGTGGAGCCCTCAGGAATAGAATTAGTGCCCTTATAAAATAGACCCCAGAGAACCTATTTCTCCTATCTCTCTCCCTGATATGTGAGGTTATAAACAAAGAAAAGAGTCCTCACTAATAACTGAACGGTTCAGCACCTTGATTTTCAACTTCAAAGCCTCCAGAACTATGAGAAATTAGTTTCTGTTGTCTAAGCCACCAGGACTGTGGTAATCTATACAGAAGCTTGAGCAGAATGAGACTGGGAGACACTGGAAAAAGGTGGGTTTCTGTTTCACTTTGAGTCAGGAATTTGTTTTTTAACATATTAAAATGGGAAGGCTTTTACATCCAAATGAAATTATGAAGTACATAGTTGGCTAATTAAGTGTGAAGTTCAAAAGAGTGATCTGGGCTAGAATTACAAATTTATAGACACAGTGATGGTATTTACCAGTATAACTATGAAACAAAGTGCTATCCTAGGGCATTGATTCTCCAACTACCTGTGGGGGGGGGGGGGGGCGGGGGAGGCAAAAAACAACAGGGTTTTTATTCAATTACTCAAGGACTGATATTCATATTCAGTCATACCACTTTCAGCCAGTAGATAATCTTCACAGTCATCTAAAATGGACTATGCCCTGTTCAGGGACATGTATATTGATCAAGGTTACCCATGTTGTAGCAATGTGAAATTGATAACAATATATCCAGACCCCAAAGCCCAATTTCTCCACTTATCTCATTGTGAATAGGTAAAATCTGTTGTGCTCCAGAACTAGTCTACATTATGTACGTATTTACCTCTTTAAAGATATACTTTTATTATTTTAGAGAGGAAGGGTGAGGGAGAGATAGAAACATTAACAATGAGAGAGAATCATTGATTGGCTGTCTCCTGTACTCCCCCTACAAGGGATTGAACCCACAACCCAAGTATGTGCCCTAACCCGGAATTGAATCATGACCTCGTGGTTCATAAGTCCATGCTCAACCACTGAACAACACTGGCTGGGCAGTATTTGCTTTCTAATATATAATTGTATTAATAAGACTCATCATCTCCATTTTACTGTGTAAAGTAGACATATTTTGAACATTGGAAAATTCTCAAATCACATGCAAAAATTATGTATGTACACATATCTCTCTATATAAAATCCAAGCAACTGGAACAACTGGAATGAGCAGAACGACCAGTCGCTATGATGCCCACTGCGGCCAGCTGTGGCCCCTCCCCCTGGCCTGCCCAGCCCCTGATTGGCCCCTCATACCCCGATTGGGGATGGGGCCAGCTGGCCAACCTCCCACGTCCCCACCCCCTGGCTGGCCGGCCCAGATCAGGGCAGGCTGGCCAGACCCCAGTCATGCACGAATTTGTGCACTAGGCCTACAGTGTATAAATAAATGTCTTTAATTTAGAAAATGTCAGCTAAAATGGTACACATTGTAGTATATAAATGTTTAAGGGCAATCAATGTTCAGGAAACAATGGAGTAACAAGATCCAAATTTATGAGAGAAAGTAATGAGTCTATTAATTCAGCTAAATGATAGAATTTTCTTGAATGCAAAAGAATTTTGGGAAAAAATAAAAAATGAATATGGAATGTACTAGAATATACAAGAAAAAATTCAAAGTGCTCAAAGAGCAACAAATATATTTTCTCTGAGTTCACATTGCCAAAGCTGGAAAATAGAAAATATATTTAATTAATTGTTTAAAAACATAATTGTTTTTAGAACCCTGAACTTTACCCAAGCTTCTGATACACTGACACCATCTGTCTTTTAGTTTGGGACGTTAACTCCAAGTTAGTCCTGACATTTCACTTTGGATTGTAATACAGTCATCAAATATTTAACTTTATATTTTTTTTACTGGAAATTCCATAAAGGATTTAGAAGACAGATACAATTTTAGAAAGGGCTTCTCTTTGATTTATCTCCTTTGTCTTTTTTATTTTTCAGTTTTAAGTTAGACTTCAGTTTGTAAGACATACAGAGTGCATGCAATTATTTACAATATTGATCAATTTTAATGGTATTTAATTCTTAATTCTTTCCTGGGTACTCATTCATGTATTCAAAATAACTGAGAGATTATGTAGAAAGCTATTTTTAGACCATATTAAATGTGCATAAAGATGATGTATTTTATTTTTAGTAAACATCAGCAAATAATTTTTGCATATTTTTTTTCTATGGAAATACAAAATTTCATTGTGCATATGGCTTTTACTCAGCAGTAACTGCTATGACTTGAGTGAATTAAGCAGTAGAGAATTTTTTTTGCTGTATTATTGCTTTATTTATATTTTGGTAGATAGCTGCTAATTGCACTGAATGGATTTTCCTGATTTTTAGCCTCAGTTTCAGATCTTCAGAAGTAATTTTTTATTCTACCAAAGTGTTGACAGCATACGCCTGGAGATAAATCAACTTTATTACTATTATTATAACAATTTTAATCAGGACAGCATTTATTGGGTTCTATATTTTCTGAAGGATAGTTTCAGAATATAAAATAAAACACTTTATCAAGAGGATAAGGGATTCACTTGTTCATCGACTAATAAACTACTATTTATTATGTGTCTGCTATTGACAAGGTAATAATGAGCACTGGGTGAATAAGACAGTCTAGATTTCCCAGAGCCTCAGTGCAGGTAGAGGAGAGAGCCAATGCGCACAGGAGTGGAATGGAATTCAGGAAGCACTATGTGCTTGGGGAGCAGAATGAACCTAGGACCTGAGTCCTGAATGAGGTTCAGAAAAAGCTGACTGCAGTGCTGCCTCAGTGGAGTTTGGAGGGAAAACAGAAGTTAACCAGAATGGATGGGGAGATGTGTATGAGGGGTGGGGAGTGAACTGGAGATAGGGATAGTGTCTGGAGAGTGGAAATATAGGCCAGGGACTAACTGAATTCAGTTCTGTCTGCCATTCAAAACACTTCTGAATTTTAAATTTTATCCTAGAGAGAGCTGAAGGGCATAGAGTGGCTTTGGGGTGGATGGGGTGAGGAGGGGAGGGATGGTCACATAAATAGATTTACCTTTTGGATGCATCTCTAATGATGAACTAACTTACAGATGGTCAGACTGGAAGCAGAAGAGTTATTTATGAAATTATCCAATGGGTCATAACAGGGCTTAGACAATAATAAAGAATATTAGATCTATTCTGGAGGTATTATGATGATATAATTGATAGATGATATATTACATTGCAGGACAATGACAATATTGGAGAATATCCCAAGGGTCAGCAAGCTTGAAAGTACACTTAGTGAACCTTCCTTTTTAAATTTTTTACTGTTTTAGTTTTGAGGAGCTAGCTAATTACAAACAAATTGAAATTACAGGTTGAATGATCTATTTGTGAAAAATGACTAAGTACAAGTGAAAGTATAATTGATTTGTCATTTTTAGAATAAATTTAAAATAGATTAAACTACCATTTTCTTCTAATACCCCTGCCCCCAGAAGTTCCTGTACATGGGGTCACTTTGATTACACATAGAGCACGTGCTAGGAATTTGTTATGGGTAGTTGATTCTGACAAAATTCCCAGTGCAGCTTCCTGTTCCTACACTAACTGGGTCCTCTGAGGTTGGCATGTGTATCACTGAGACACAGGACACCTACCAGAGGACCTGCCCTATCCCTTAGCTCTTCTGCTTCCTCTTTCCTCAGCGATTCTATCGGGGGCTGGTTGGAGACTCCAGACAGTCACACACACAAAGCATAACTCAACTGCTAACTATTGCACATTCTCTGCAAAAACCCACCCTATGTTTTCAGGAGTTGTTAGGTAGAAATGAACCCAATTAATTACTAAAGTTAAAGCTCGGGTAAAAATTTGAAATGGGAGCCACAGAGTAAAGGCTCCATATAGGAAGAGTGAAGGGAGAGGGGTTAAGAATGAACCGTGGTGCCTGGCTTATGGGACTGGGTGCTCTATTTCCAAGTTTTCAGTATAGAACCAGACCAGGTTTTGGAATATGCCTGTAGCATGGTAACAGATGAGAATTCATTCTGTTTGGTAGGTTGGTTTCATGACCCTGGAGTAAAGTCTGACAAACTCATTCTGTGGGCAACTGGGTATGTGGTTCTGGAGCTGAGTAGAGGGGACTAGAATAGACATGGAATTTGGGAAGACAGCAATATGTGGTGGAAGCCACAGGCCTAAGTAAAATTATTTGAGAAGAACATGTGGATGAAAAGAGAGTGAATGGACCTTTGGGAAATACCAACATTCTCTAGAAAAGGCAGATCCACAAAGGACCCTGAGAAAAGCTGGACAAACTCAGAAGAAATTAAGGGAGATGTTTCAGAATCTGGAAATGAAGGAAAATGCCCAGTTCCACACAAAGGTCAAACAAGTTACTCCCTTAAATATGTCCATTGGGTTTCCAATGAGGAGATGACAGAGAATTTTGGCAAAAACAGGTTCATTGGTGTGTTCGTGGTGGAAGCAAGAAGGTAGAAAGAGCAAGTGGCAAGTCTATCTACTAGTATAATAATACAGCACTATCAAGCACTATCTACTAGTCCTATCTAATAATAGAAAAAGATTGAAATTAACCGTACCTACGCTACGCTTCCCATTGGCTACTCAGCAAGATATGCAAATTAACTGCCAACAAAGATGGCGGCTGGAAGCCATGTAACTGAAGTGAGCAAGAGGCTTGCTTGCTCCAGTGATGGAGGAAGCCAAGCTTCCTCCCTGCTGCAGCCGGGCTCTGAGCTCCACTCTAAGCAACAAAGTTGCAATTATAGAAGCTAAACAAAACCCAGATACCTGCTTTCAGCAGGCCGTGGCCTTGAAACTGGAGCGGCAACAAAGTTTCAATTATAGAAAGTAAATAAATCCCAGAATAAAAATTAAAAAAAAGAAAAAAAAGGAGAGGCTGGAAGCCTCATTCGCTGGAGGGCTTGGCCAGCCTGAAAACCCTCTGCCCCTCATCCAGACTGGCCAGGCACCCCAGTGGGCACCTCCATCCTAAAGGGGGTATCGCCAGCCTGAAAACAGCCATCAGCCCCTCATCCAGGCTGGCCAGGCACCCCAGTGGAGACCCCAACCCTGAAGGGGGTGTGGGCAGCCTGAAAACAGCCATCATCCCCTCACCCAGGCTGGCCAGGCAACCAAGGAGGACCCCCGCCCTGATCTGGGACACCCTTCAGGGAAAACCAGCCGGCCCCCACCCGTGCACCAGGCCTCTATCCTATGTAGTAAAAGGATAATATGCAGACTAACCCTAACAGCAGAAAGACTGGGAATGACTGGTCACTATGACACACACTGACCACCAGGGGGCAGATGCTCAATACAGGAGCTGCCCTCTGGTGGTCAGTGCGCTCCCACATGGGGGAGCTCTGCTCAGCCACAAGCCAGGCTGATGGCTGCCAGTACAGCAGTGGTGGTGGGAGCCTCATCTGCCTCCTAAGAAGCGCTAAGGATGTCCGACTGCAGCTTAGATCTGCTCCCCGTTGGCAAGTGGACATCCCCCAAGGGCTGCCGTGCTGCCAGAGGGATGTCTGATTGCCAGCTTAGGCCCAATTCCCCCGGGGAGCAGGCCTAAGCCAGCAGGGGGGCACCCCTCGAGGGGTCTCAGACTGCGAGAGGGCACAGACTGCGCTGAGGGACACTCCCCTCTGAGTGCACAAATTTTTGTGTACCAGGCCTCTAGTATAATAAAAGGGTAATATGCTAATTAGACCAGACTTTCATCTGGATGACCTTACGGACGAAGCTGGGGCTGCGGGGGAAGCCCGGATACCGGGTGCCAGAGGGAAACCAGTGCCGGCAGCTGGGGGAAGTAAGGCCTACACTTGCATGAATTTCATGCATCAGGCCTCTAGTAGTAAAATAAGGTGGAGGCATTTTAAAATTTAACTGTTGTATGTTGTTTTTCTAGGCAAATTTCAAAACAGCTTTCTGATGATGAAATAAATGATCTCTAATGGTGTGTAAGTAAAAGTGGGACTTTCATTTTGAAAAAAATAGATTGTTTTGGTTATTGCTGCAAAACAAAGTGTGCAAAATTTAAAAACTTCAAATTATAACAATTTTATGACTTTTCATGAGTCTGTTGGTCAGGAATTTGGACATAATTTAGAAGATCTGAGAAATCCAAGACAGTATCTCATATTTTTTAGTGCCTTGGCACACATACTTCTCTTTATATTTTTTTTAGTTTTTGACATTCTTTTTATTATACTTTTTGTTTCATGTGGTCTCTCCCACAGAATGATCAGATTTCTTAAACGGGGCCTCAGGAATCCCCAAAGTGGCAGGACCCAGACCCTTGTCAGGTTTAGGACCAGAAAGGGCACGGGGGCCATCTTGGAGAGCAGCTACCACAAAGATGGAGAAAAAGAGTTCTGAGATCTAGTATTTCCTTAATGCAGCTTTTAAATACAATAGGGTCGTTTATATAATGAATCAGATCATTTAAAATAAGCACACAAATACCAACACCCTCCTCCAACTCCCACACACCAGAAGTTTAATTTCCTTGGGCAATAGAGTTTATTTTTAAAAATAACTACTTTGTTTTCAAAATAAAGCTATCCCAGGAGCACCAGTGATTTAAAATAAAGTGCTTGAAACTCTTAGTTAACTAGGAAAAGCAAATGCGCAGAAAACTGTCCATCTTGAGAATTGTGTTTAATACATATATGCCTTAGATTCTATTCCTGAGTGATTTCCTTGCTCTGTATTTTTATATCTACTAAGAAACAAATAAAAATTAATAAAAATATTTTTAAATTGTACATTTTGGATAATTTAAGTCATAGTGGATAGTCTCTATTTTTATCCCATAAATCTCCAAAACTTCAGAAAACTTGCATATTTACAATAAAATATAGAATAAGATTATTTCTGAATCAGCAATGTTGCATATAGTTTATAGTTAATTTCACATCTTGAGTTTTAAATGATCTTTCAAAAAGAGTCCTAGAGGTTCCATGTGTCTTATTATGTGATTAAATTTAAGAACCATTACTTAAGAGCAGCTCTAACTCATTTCTGGAATGCTAATGAAATTTATACACTGCAGACCATTTGTAATTGACATTCACTAAGTTGTGCTCCTAGATATTAACATATATATCTTTCTCAAATAGGATTATGAGAGGGAAAATTGAGTCATGCTCCAAAAGTTTTCCTTCTCTAATTTCCTGGGAAACATATAAAATTCTTAAAACATACTAAATAAACCCTGGCTGGTATGGCTCAGTTGAATGAGAATTCATCCCATGCCCAAAAAATTCCCTGGCCTTATTCCTTGTCAGGGCCCATGCCAGGGCTGTGGGCTAGATCTAAGTAGTGGATAAGCAGAAGGCAGTCAATCTCTCTGCTGTTTCTTGCTCAGATCAATGTTTCTCTCTCTCTCTCTCTCTCTCTCTCTCTCTCTCTCTCTCTCTCTCTCTCTCTCTCTCTCTCTCTCTCTCTCTCCCTCTTTCTCCCCCTTCTTTTCTCCCTAAAAAAATCAATAAAAACATATTTTTAAAAACCCAACATACTAAACTTACACAACTATATCTCTTAGAGACTTGAAATTTCCCTATGGTTAATTGATTCCATGGGGAGTGTGGGTGGAGCTTTTGACATTTTCAGATACTGCTTTAGTAGAAAAAGAGCTGTAAGAGATAGTCATCACCAACATGTACTAAGAAAGGGCAGAGAAAAGTTTTTTTAGGGCAAACTTTATCTCTCAAATGTTTCCAGAGCAGAGATGTTTCCTGAAGGACAAGAAAAAATAAAATCTGCCGTGTGTACCCAGATAGAAAGTAATTTATGAGATCCAGTTTCTGTAGGGAAGCTTTTCAAACTTGGTTCTGCCACAGACATCTCCGACTGGTTGTTCTCAGCCTTCACAAACAACACCCGGGATTATTTGGCCCAATGTTTTAAAATATTTTTAATTGGCTACCCACATCTTAAAATTGGGAGTTTTTACATTCTAATTCTGATATCAGGAATCTTTGAAACACCAGCACACTAGAAAATGCTGGGTTCCAAATTTATAAAGGCCTACCTCATGTCACTGCCTCCACTGCCTTCTGCTGTGTATTGCTATTTGATTTTGAAACCCTCTACTTAAACAACAAGAAGTGCCAGTCAAATTATCTGAACTTGAAAATAGATAAAATAGATTATTGCACTAGCTCAGTGCAATGTTGGGCTTCCTTTTCTGTTTACTAGGTCATGTTATACTTCTGTGAGGGCTGAGATTAAGAGACTTGAATACTTTTGTCTAATAGAGATGCTCTCATAAATTGACTTACCTATGTTGAATCTGAAACCAATTTCTGTCCAGTGGAACAGAAAAGCTGAAAGTCTATGGTTTATTTCTCTGTTAGATATTACACAGCATTATGTCTCAGCCCAAAATATTATCTTGATATACATTTTCAAATACTATCTATATTCTTAACTCCTTAAGTGCACCTTAGCCCAGTTTTAACATCTTAAAAGTCCGCACATTAGTTCATAAACAAAAACTTTGACTAGTGTTTATTTTCTGTTTGTCTAGAATTCACAATTTTATCATATTAAAATTATAGTTTAGCAGAAGAAATGAAGCCAGTTGACCCAATTATCAGAGTTGTTTAAGTACAATGCACTTGGCTGGGGATTAGTCTCTATTCTACTTGACATTGCTCAGTTTGCCATTCAGCTAACAAATTTATATTGATTACTTCCTATGAAGACATAGTCTAGCCCTCAAGAGTTCAAAGTATAGTGGCTGAAATATATGAAAAAAAGTAGTTATAATGAAAACTGTTAAATGTGGAGATAGATAGTCACAAAATATTCTGAAGAATGAACTAAAATTAGGTACCTAAACTGACTGTGGGGAGGCTGCCTAGAGTAGACAATAAATGGACTTCACAATGAGGGATGAGTAGGTGTCACCCAAGGAAAAGAGAGAAGCGGGAAGTCATTCCTTCAAGAGCAAGAAGCAGGCATTGCCTGAAAGGCTGTGTGCAGGTGAAGGATGAGTGGCAGGGAGAGTAACTGAGCCTTTCATAGACTGTAATTACAGAAAACCAAAGACCGACAGATGAAGTTATTTATGCTGGAGATGTAAATTAATCAGTCTGGATTTTAGTGTGATTCTGTACCCTATTCCCCAACTCTGAAACTCATTTTGTTTCTTAAACCTTAAGTTGTCTATATTTATGGCATCTCATATCACAATTTATCCCAATAAACGACCTTAGGCTGGAAGGGATAACTCAATTCTTGAAGGAAGAAAACAATCATTCAAGGTCTTACTTTAATTCCTAATAGATACCCAGATCTCCAGCAGAGGTGAAAATGCAATATTTTATGATAAATTCTCCACAGACAGATACTTTAGTAAGTCTAATTATGCCACATAGGTACAAACACTAAAGTGGGAATGGGAATTTATTCTGCCAGCCCTTGCTATTCCAAAGAGCTTTAATCATGTCCTTTGGAACCAGGAGATACTAGGTTAACGTTTGAAATATGAACAGTTTGAGGGCATCCCATGGCATTTCACTTTTCAAAAAAGAAGGAACTCCTTCCTCTAAAAAAGTATGTGTCTATCATGCTATCTTTCATCTGGTAATATTTTATATATTCCCAAATGGTTCTGAATTCATGTATATCAAAGAATGTCAATTTTGTGTTTTTACAACTGCAGATAAACATAATTTGGTTATGAGGCTTTATTGTACTCAACGCATACAGCTCTTGCATCCTTTCTCATTATTTTTACCTTTAAATCACAGGTGAAACTTAGTAAAAGTCAATCAAAATTGTTTTAATTTAGAAGCCTTCAAAATATAAAAAGAAATGACTTAAAACAAAGAAAAATAAAAGTCTAATAAATTATACATTTCTTGAGGACATTATGAAATTTTAGATTTAGAGCCATCTGTTCTTTCATTATAGTACAAGAAGTATTATAGTACAAGAGGGAAAAGCTGTTCCCTATAGATATGATTCCAATACACAATATATATCAAATAAATCTTTATAGTAATTTCAAATACCTAGGAGCATACGATAACCTAGGCAAGGAGTTATTGCACACAAGGCCAGCATTGGGACTGACAATTTCTGTAGTGTTTTCAAAGAGTTCTTTGGAATCTCCAACCACTCAATTATTAAATATTCTCAAGTCAAGGTCAGCCATCAGCAAACATGATTTCTTTATATTTATTGAGCACCAATTAGATGGTAGCTGATGGGAATATAAAGATAATTTACAAAAATAATAGTCTTCAAAGAGACAAGTAAATTAAGTATAAATAATATTTTACTATCTGCTCTTACAGAGGTATATATAAAGTAAGAAAAAAGCCGAGTAAAAAGCCAAACTAACACTGTCAAGGGAATGTATACTTGCAGAAACTGTTGAAAGTTGTCACTTTAAATTGAATATTTTTCATGGTAAACTACAGGGGTACCAGTATTTCAAGGCTAGGAACTTGTATGTCCAAAAAAGATGAAGGCATGAGAAAACAACTAGTTAAAAGAACAACAGAAAACCAACCCAAACATAAAGTTAAAAATTGCTAAAGCCAAGGGTGCAAGATGGATTAGGAACAGAAGATTAATTTAGAAATATAAATGGAGACAGATTTTGAAGGCTATTGATTCTCATATAAAGCAATTTGGTCTTTATTTTGTTGACTGACCTGGGTTAAGGAACAGTTGCCCAGAGGCGTAAAATATCCCAAAGGCATTAATATGTCACTGGAAACTTAGAAGACAGAAAAAATATTGTTTACTTTATGCCCTTTCCAGGTAAACTGTAAATTGTTTGGAAGAAGTGGTTCAAAAAGTTGCCAGGTATGGGGATATGAGGTCACCAGTGGGTTGTAATTGCATGACACTAACTGACTTACATACTAGTGGTCTTTTACAGTTTCTATAGACTGTAATGTCCACCATTGTTTATAAATAAACAATCAGCAAATATTTCAAGAACAGAGTTTAAAGGATAGACAAAATGCTAAATTCTTCAAAGTGTGCACATAGTTTGTTAGTACTGGTATCTGTCTTTCCAAACATGGAAGAAGTCACCTTTGACATCTTACCAGGTACATCTTACTTCAGGGTGTCTTCCTCTAACGTTAGCCATTTGTAAATTGATGGGAGATTAATGTCTTAATCTTCAACTCATGGACACATAAATAATTTGTGAAGGATAAAATGTAGGATGACAGAATTAATATTTAAATTCCTTGAAGACAATACTAAAGAGACAGGCAGTATAACAGGTTATGTTGGCTGCCTATCCAGTCTTCAAATGTTTAGCCATCATTCACCAAACTTACCAGACAGGAAGCTAGACACATAGGCAGTCATCTGCTCTGCCTATTTGGAAAGGTCCTTTCCTTAACCCGTACACACTTCTGCTTTAGGAGAGAGAAAATATGTTTCCCTCTTAAAATTACACACGCACACACACACACATACACACACACATCATTGCATTTATGATTCTCTTTCTTCAGCATTATACATTATACATGTTCTCTGGAAGAGATCTATCAATCAAAACTATAAAATCCAAAGCCCAAAATTAAATAAACTCAAGAAAATGTATAAGGATGTCTTGTGCATCATAATAAAACAACATGTGAAGTACTCATTACATACCAGTCTTAGGTAGAAAGAACAAAGGAGGCAAAATATCACATCTTTCTCCAAGCACAGAAATAGATAATACAATAAATAAGATATGAAGCAAATGCATTTATGTTAACTATATACATACCAGACCACGAAAATACCCTATGTGTAATATATTTTTATGTGTAGTACATGTATTTTTCCCTACCAATTTATGACACTATGATCTATCATAACTTCTCCTATGGAAAAAAATATATATATAGATAGATAGATAGATAGATAGATAGATAGATAGATAGATAGGTATAGATATAGATATAGATATAGATATAGATATAGATATATAGATATAGATATAGATATAGATATAGATATAGATATAGATATAGATATAGATATAGATATAGATATATACTAGAGGCCCGGTGCACAAAAATTTGTGCACTCAGGGGGCATCCCTCACCCAGCCTGCCCCCTCTAACAGTCTGAGAGCCTTCACAGGATGTCCTACTGATGTCCCTGTGGGGAGCAGGCCTAAGCCGCAGTCTGGCCTCCCTCTGTGGAAGGCAACTGGCCGATCAGGTATATAGATACTTTCTGAAGGCAGCACAGACTCCTTCCTTATTTCTTTCCTCTGTGGTTGGAGAATAGGGGACTAAAAGGTGGAGACAGAACTGTGGCCGTGCCTGGGGCTCTTGTAGGCAGCAGAAAGAAGGAGAGGGCTTGGGAAAGTCTAGACATGGTTTTCTTCAATTGTCCTCCCTTCCTCCGGGCCCCTCGCTCTGTTCTCCCCTTGTCGTGGTGGACGCTTAGGCCTCGGACTGACAGGAGCCCAGCGATGGTGGAGTTCAGCCCCCTCACTTCTCAGCTGAACATACAATTGCCTCATATTCCAAGTGGATCTGTTTTCAAGTGGGTACAGTGCTGGCAATTCATGCCTCCCGGCCTTTCCCCTCTCGGGTTTCCTCCTTGGGTCAGTTGCAAACTTCACCAAGACACCGAAGCAACTCTGCTCTGGTAGTTCTACATCAGCCCCTGCCCGGGCCTAGCCGGGCACTCTTTCTTGAGGTCTCTGGGACCACAGTCTGAGCTCAGGGAGGTCACCCAGAGCCCATTCCCCCGGACAGGTGGGGCAGGGGGCTAGCCTGAAGAGCTGGAGGAAGATGGCAGAGTAAGAGTTGGTATGAACCAGGGCCTGCTTAGCCAGACTTCCTAAGCTCCCCACCGGGCCCAGGCTGGGCCCCTTCCCCACACCAGGAGGATCCCAGCTGAGGTCTCCTCCCTGCACCCAGCACTCTCCTCCCTGTTCTACCACTGGGGAAAGGGAGCAGCTCACCTGCTCTGGACCCTACCAACCTGGCAGGCTGAGGCACAGGCGGTGCAGCCTAGGGTGCTGGTGGCTGCGAGCCTTCTCCCCCTTCCTGAAGCATGGGGCGGGGTGGTAGCAGCTCACAGCCACCCCTGGGCACCTGCATGGAGATACCGTTCTCCAATGAGCCACCGTCCACCCAGGACCTGTGGGGGTTGGAGTGGCCTCGGGCTCCCACTGGCCCCACTGAAGCCAGACTCGGCTTGGCCGGCCACCCCTGCCACCCTAGGGCTGCGCATGCCCCACAGGCCTCATCGCCCTCATGAATCGCCATGGTCCGGCCGTCCCATCCCAGGAAGTGGCCATCCCAATCACCAAGGGTCACTCCCCAGTGCAGTTGGGCCTGCCCAGCAAGCATGTAGGCAGGAGCTGGGCCTCTGAGGGGAAGGAGGAGGGATGCACAGGCCAGGACAGAAGTGGGGAACTTGCGGTGTAAACACAGCACCCCCCACGTCGTGCCGGCCCCTCGCGCTGAATTCCCGAACCCCTGGGTGCCCCTGCCCAGCACTGTGCTCTTGGGCCTGGGGTGGGGGTGAGGGACCTCGAGCTGCAGCCTGAAGGCAGCCCTCACTGGCTTGGAATCGCAGTGGTCGATCAGGGAAGGATGCGGGGTGCCAAATTTCATCTCTCTCTCTCTCTCTCTCTCTCTCTCTCTCTCTCTTTCGGAGATGGCTCCGTGTCCCCGGCAGGCGGTCGGGTCTCAGGCGAAGCGATCAGCAATCACTTTGCCTGAGCCCCTGCCCCCAAGTCGCACACTGGGGCCTGGATGGCGGCTTGCGCTGTCCCGCCCTGCCTGCAGTATGCAGATTAGCCGCCATCTTTGTTGGCGGTTAATTTGCATATCACTCTGATCAGCCAATGGCAGGCATAACGAAGGTACAGTCAATTATCATGTTTGTCTATTATTAGTGTAGATATGTTTATATATATATATGTATATATATATACATATATATACATATATATACATATATATGTATGACATATTTATAAAAAACTCAGATTTGTTTCTGTATATATTAGATTAAAATTTCAAAGTCTGAGTCTTTAAGAAACTTACATTCTGAACTATATACTTGAAATAGTTTATAAACAGTCTTTTTATTTGCTCAAGTTGTATAATTTACATATAAAAAGTTAAATCACTAAAAGAATTACATAATATAATTTCTAGTTTACTGTCTAGCAAGAACTTTGGTGAATGATGGCTAAATGTTTGAAGACTGGGTAGGTAGTCACCATAACCTATTATACGTCCTCATGTCTCATCTCTTGAGATAAAATATCCTGGTGAATTACAGTTGACCACATATTCTTTGACACTCTTCCCACTGAGAAGTGGAGTCTATGTATCCACCTCTTGAAGCTGGGTGGGTCCTGTGACTACTTCAACCAATAGAATTACAGGGAAGTGGCAGGAACTATGCAAGAGGGAGGAAGCTCAATGGAGAATCACACACACACATGAAAAGGAACCAAGGCCTCAGCTGAGCTCTCATGACAGCAGCATGGGCTTACTCACCATGTGAGGAAACCATTTGGAACAGGCTCCTTCATCCAGTATGAGCTGCTCCACCGGATGCCACATGAGCCATCCCCACTAACCTGCCCTAATTATAAATTCATGAACAAATGAATGTTGCTCTTGTTTCAAGCTACTAAGTTTTTTGTGATGGTTCATTATGTAGCAATAGATAACTAGAAATCATATATTTGCTAAAAACATCAATAGATGGATAGACATAAAAATGGGATTCAAATGTATATTAAGTTTGTCTAAAATTATATCACAAATATTATAGGCAATACAAAAGTAGTGATACTTAGGAAGAAAATGAGTTCTTCTGTCATCTTCATAGATAAGGTGTGTTTTCCCGGAGTGTTAGGTTGTTATAATGACAGTTGTTTCAGTGGGAAGCCTGGTTCTGATTGATTCGCACTATGTATTTATCATTAACAACTTTTAACCATTTGCCCATTTGGGGTACTGTCAGCTTCAAGTTAGGAGATGCTCCATAATGTCATTTTACTATGAAAAAGAATTGAACAGAAAGATAAAAAAATATTAAAATTCATTCAGACAATTGCCTTGCCAAAACAACATACATAATTGATATTTCAGCTATGCAGAAGATTTTCGTGAAATCTAGCTTCTTAGTAATTTCTGACTTTTTCCTCACTTAACATATTACACATTTTCAGCTAATGTCTTGGGTACAACATTGTACAAATCTGTCTTTTAATTCTAGGACTCATATCAATTAATGATGTCTGATCGGAGTTGAAACACAGTGTTGTTAGGGCCAGTGGTACATGAGTGAGGTCTCCTAGGGTAGAACCAAAGTCATTGTCATTTTCAAAATGTTCAAAAACCTAAAGAAAAGTCTCTATTTATTTATATAAGAACTAATGTCAATATTGAGATTCACTTCTCTTGGCTGGGTTTAAGTTTTTTAAATAACTTTTGTTATTTCACATGTATCAGAATTCCAATTGAGAGTTATACATGCATGGTTACCAAAGGTGCAAAATGAAGTATAGCTTATTAAAAGAGGTTTGATAGAAAAGATATTTCAAAACATGGCAGCTGTCGATGGCATAGATGACACAAGCAGTAGCTGACAGAAAACACAAGGCTCTATCTCTGTGTTAAAAAGATAGGGCTGGAAATCAAGATGAGCATCCGACCTGGAATCTGTGTTTTCTTCTGCTGTGAAAAATCACTCCATTACTCCACCTATGTTCTCATTTGACAAACCAGGACAATGATTCCAGACTTAACACACTATTTTTAAGAGGCTGAAATAAAATCATGTGCAAAATAAAATACTTGCGAGATCTGAAGGCATCCTCAGAATGTGCATCGGTAGACGACAAAATCGGGGCCCTATCTTCTCCCACGTCCTTTCTGGACATGAAGAAACGTGGGACACAGTGGCTTTATCATTTCTGTTTCCAATGCAAGTTAGAACTTTGGAAGATAAAGGATGCTGTGGGGTATGAATATCTGGCTAAATTGCTGGCTGGCAGCACTTTAATGAGATTTTGCCTTTTATCCCATGAATAAAACCCAGAGTGATAGGCGCTTGGCTAGGGTATCTGAGAGCTTCTAATGAGGAGCAGAAAGGAAATGTCTGCCTGGAGACTTGCCAGTTTCATCAATATGACTCAGATCTAAATTAGAATCAGAGGGAAAAAGTCCCAGATAAAATTATACAACCAGATACCAAGAAGGAGATGGGGAATGATGTAAAGTATAATCAATATGGGCATGGCCAGTAATTTATATGATAATATAACCAGAAAGAGCTTCAGAAAAACTTCCTATGGTCTCTGTTGCCTATATACTAAGACTATGTGGTAAAGAACAAAGTATTCTGATTTTAATAAAGGGATATAAACATAAAATTATTGCATATAATCAAGACTCAATGGTTGGGATTCAATTAGAAAATGATATTGAAAACATACAATTCATTTAATAAGAGGACGATATTCAGAATGAAATAGTTGAGTACAAGTAACTTTTGTATAAATGAAAAAGATGAGAACATAAATTCACTGGAAAAGTGAGACATTAGAAACTGCTAGGACATTGGATTAAAAACTAGAAAAGAAATATTTATGGGTCAGACACTCCCCATATTTTTTTCATATCCTCCCTGCTCTGGCAAGGATTAATTCTTATTGCATAAAGGAGTGCACATAGGTGAATAGTTATATATCTACCTCAAATACTTATGGTACTGGTTTGTTTGTCTTTTTAAAAATTAAACATCAACAAAAAACAGGAGCGCTAGGAGGGCCGATTTTGGCAGCTCTGAATGTGAGGTAGGGTGATATTCAACTGTAAGAAATATTTCTAATTTTCATAAAGTGGAAAGTGGACAGAAAAAGAACAAATCTTAGAGTCAGAGGAATTCTAAAAAGTTAATAAAGTGGTGCCAAAAAACTATATGAGACTAGCAAGCTAACCCTCTTTTGGCGTCTGGCTTTATATTATTCCTTTAAAATCAACTTGGATGTTAGGATTGAGACATGCATTAAGGTATAATAAATCAAGTTTTTATAAAGGAGACCAGAGGAAAGTTGGGTTCAGTCTACAAAAACTGGTCTTGGAGCAGCTTACACCTGAATGCATGTTTTCTTAAAATCTAGGAAACATAAAGAAAACACACACACACACACACACACACACACACACACACACACACAGAGAGAGAGAGAGAGAGAGAGAGAGAAAGCATAATAGAGTGTGAACATTCTATCTTGAGTGGAACTAGCACAAGTATCACTGAATGCTTAGCTTACAATTAATGTTGAAAAAATTCTCTTCAGCGATATGTCAGTTGTTGAAACACTAATAGAGCTGAGTCTAAGACAGAGATTTTCAACTGGTGTGCATCAAGAATTTTTAAACATGCAATACTTGACTACTTAGTCAGGGGCACTGAGATTGTCAAATTAAAAAATGACAACAGCCAACACAACAATAGCCATATGGTGTGAATGAATCAAAATTATATCTAATTTTTGTCAGATCAACAATAAAATATATTTTTTGGTGTGCCTCAGATTTTTAGTAATTAGTTTATGTGTGCTGAGAGATGAAAAAAGGTTAAGAATCACTGGTCTAAGAGAATATGGTAATTAAAAACGAGAAATGTAATCACAGGTCTTTTCTATGTCTATTCAACTATATTGCTTTCCTCGCAAAAGAAGTTTGAAGGTAATAAGAATAATTGCTGCAATTATTGCCCCATGTAAGATTAAAATCTTAAATAAAGTTATTCATTTATATCATCTACAATCATCATTCATTGCTCCTGCTTTGTTTAAGGGTAGGCAGAGGAAGCAGCAGGGTTCAAATAGTGGCAGGCTGCATGCAATTTTACATCCTATACAGAAAGGCTTGTTCTGCCAGATGCTTCTGTTCTGAACTCCAGGCAATGCCTCATAGTTAGTCTACCAAGTAGAAGCCATGACTTTCCCCATGGAATTACTCAGGTTAGACAACTGCCTCCTTGTTCTTGTTTCTTTCCTTTACCTTAAGAACTTTTTCTTTAATATTTTTCTTACATAAACGAAATAAATAAAAACCATACCTGATCAAAGCTGAAGAGTTTTGTTAGAAGGATTAAGCATGCACACAGGTGTAGATGTCATAAGTACTAGTATTTAAGAATAAAAATATGATTTCATACCATTTGGCACCTAAATATACTAAATATAGTGTAGTTAACATAACTAACAACTTCGCCCAATTTTTCCACATAAAACATCATTCTAGGGTCTGCGAGTATGATATTAAATAGACAGTAAAATTTCTCACTAGACCACTGGTCACAAATGTTCTTTGGAGCTTACCAAATGCAGTGACTAAACCTCTTGAGGCTCTCACGTAAAGGGCATATTTGATATTGAGAGCTGTAAAAATGTAAAGAAAATTTGGAAAATAAATTAATCTGGTTTACAAGTTTTTAGAATGATAATAATTAATACATCATTTTGAGCAGCACCCTTTCATATGCATACAAAGTACTTTGCTCTCTGCTTCCTTTTCCTCTCTCCTGTTGCTTGCTGAATTCTACTCATCCTTTGTCTGCACGTAGGGCTTTCTCCTGAAGTCCTAAGTGGCACTCCACTTATGCTCCAATGGGCCCCGTACTCCCCTGTCCCTTCCATGTGTAAGCATGCAGAAATTTTATTTTCTTTAATCTGACCTTTTATTTTTTTTTCTCCTTTGACTCAAAGTGGCCTCATCTAGCACCCTGACTCACCCTCCCCCTCTCCCTTGCATATTTACTCCTTTAACATTAAGGCCCCAGGAAAATGAAGTTCTGGTGAACATTAAACAAACTTAGGAACAACATCTCTAGGTGTTTTTTTTGTGTGTGTGTGTGTGGAGGTGGAGGAGGGTTGTTTGTTTGTTCTTTACCACAGACAGAGTTTTCAGTCAACCTAAAGGTAACATCTTTGTCTCAGTTGAGTTTCAGCTCCTGACCCAGGAAAGCAGAATGAACCAGACAAAATGACGTCAGGACCAGGTACCGTGATCAACTACCCCATGCCCAAGTACCAACCAGTCGGTAAGACCGAAATCCTGACCACAACCCTAACTCAATTAGTTACCATGTTTAATGCTTTTTTTCCTACCTGGAAGCCCTTGGTGAGCCAGGTCTTGAGCACTAGATTATTGAGACTCGGGGTACAGCACCATTTCCTCAAATAATAAACCCTTACTTTCTTGGCTGCAAACTCTTGTTCATGTCTTATTGCGCAAGCAAACAGACCCTGTTAGTCCAGTAGCAGATGCAATGTCTGTATTCAATGCCTGAGTATAAACCCCATGAGTATGGGACTGGTCTTACCTCAAGGGAAATACACTGTATTGTCCACACCTAGAATAGTGCCTGCCCTCAGCTGTGCTCAACAATAGTGACAGATTTTAAATGTCTCCCTGAATTCCCAGGTCTGCACGCTGAGGCTTACAGATGTCTTACAGTGGTTCTCACCTTCTGGCCCTTTAAATACAGTTCCTCATGTTGTGACCCAACCATAAAATTATTTTCGTTGCTACTTCATAACTGTAATGTTGCTACTGTGATGAATCCTAATGTAAATATCTGATATGCAGCATGGTCTTAGGCGACCCCTGTGAAAGGGCCGTTCGACTGCCAAAGGGGTCATGACCCACAGGTTGAGAACCGCTGCCTGAGAAGATAAAGCACTTTGACAACACCACACAGACAATCCATAACATCTTTTCACCCTTCCAATGCTCCTGGTCAGGCTTCCTCTCCCTTCCATTCCAGCTGCAAATACATATTGCATGAAAGGGAACATTTTTTTTTCTGGATCAAAGATATACATGTAGTACAAGGACAGAATGAATTATCTCTAAAATAGTTCATTGTCATTGTTCTGATTGGCCTTTATAAACCTATTGCCGATAACATGACATAATCCAAAATTTAAATATTGCCATGAACATGATAGGTACTCAGAAGACTTTCACTGCCTGAATGATTGGACTTTTAGTTCCTTTCCCTGGCTCTCTACTCCTCTCTCTTTCTGACTCATTCTCAACAGAAGCAGCCAGAATGCTCTTTTAAAATATGAATCAGATGCCACCCCTTGTTTACAATTCTCCAATGGTTTCCAAATTATCTTTGAATTTATGCAAATTCCTATTTATGGCTTAATAAAGCCTTCTGTGATCTTGCTGCTGAATTCCTCTCCAAACCCCTCCCGGCCACTCTCTCCTTCACTTCTAACACTCATCCTTTCCTAGGCCTGCATCACTCAAGCCTTTCTCTGGCAATCACTCTCCTATTCCCGGGCCTGAAATTTGCTTCCTTTGACTATTGGCCAGGGTAGTTCCCCTCCACCCACTGTGAATCAAATGAGATTTCACCTCCTCAAGGAACACTTCCTTGAACCTCCCATCTAACTGGGTCTTGCTGCACATTTACATCGCTCTGCTTATTTCTCCATATTATGATCTGTAAGTGTGTGTGTGTGTGTGTGTGTGTGTGTGTGTGTGTGTGTGTGAGTGATCATTACTGCTGTTCAGGTTATTATTCATATTACCCAGTTAAATGTGAGTTCCAAGGGAAAATCCTTACCAGTCTTGCTAACTGCTCTGTGTCTCTTCACCATTGTGCTATATCCTTTTCTCAAGGCCTATCAAATAGGTAATCAAAAAATAATTGTTCAATGGGTAAATGCAAAAATGTGCCTTACTAGTGACTACTTTATTTGCTTTCAAGGCTTGTTATCTATCTGCTAACTTAGCTGACCCAGAAAAAATCCAGTATTCTTTCCTTCTCACACAGTCATTATCAGCATGATCTACAGGTCATCTGCAAATCTGCCATATGGAAATGTCAAAGGTGAGTCAACTGTTTCCTCTATCGGATGTATCTCCAGTGCCTCAAGAAACTTCTGGAAATAAGTAAAATGTTAAAAAATGATTACTTCAAACGTATATGAATGAATTGCCTGTGATGTAAATTTGTAAATAAATTTTTACAGTTGAATTGTTGTAAAGATCAAATGACATAAGGATTAAATGTAAGAATTAAATTAAATCAGGGATAATTATTTGTCTCTTGACTACCTCTTGGTTGCACCTCTTCAATTCTTTTTACAATCTGGTCTTGTTGCCTCCAATACAATATAGCATTGCTTTTCATAACTTTAATCAATTTGACTCCTTGACTCTCATTATCCCTGACCGAAATATATTCCCCGTTTTTAAGTTTGAAAAGCTGAATTTGAAAACGTTTTTAAAGGTAGATTTATCACTAAAAATTGGTAGTGTCATCTTTAAATCTAAATAATCAGAGTAAATAAATCTGTTTTTCAATACTTAAATCCTTACAAGTTTTCATTGTTATTCCTGTAGCTCCATGGTCGTTCCTTTCCATGAAATGCCACTTTCCTCTTTGGAGCCACAACCCCATTCTTATAAAGGCTTTCTGCTGTGGTTTTAAGCCCAGAGGTCCACAAAGGCTGTGATAGGTGTCTTTAATAGTTATTGGTGTTTCTTCATTTTCCCTTATAATGTCTTTCCTCATCCTTTTCTGTTTTACATTCTTGAGTGAATTTATTTTAAACAAAAGCTGTGAATTTACCCTAAATAAAGCTTTAAGCATAACTCATAAAGTCTTGAGATAAAGAGCTCCAGGTTTCATATTCTTTGAAATGACTGTTCAAATTTTAGTTTTCACTACTCCAATACATGTGGTGCTGGTGAACTACACATGTTCAAAATTTAGTTCTATTTTCTTATATTCTTATTCTTGAGGTACAAATCTATGACTTGTATAATATTTTATGTGTAATGTGTCATTTTTCTTTGTGACAATAAATTATCAAGTTATGCTTAAAATGATGTATTCTCTGGCTTTCTGTCATAGAAAAACAGATTAATATTTTAAATAATGTTGCTTTTCTTATATCATGGATTTGGTATGTATTAATATTGGTATATTAAAAGTTTCTTTCAACCCTCACGTTGTGGCTCAGTTCGTAGGAGTGTCGTCTAGTGCACCAGAAAGGTGACAGGTTTGGTTCCTGGTCAGGACACATAACCAGGTTGCAGGTTCAATCCCTAGTCTGGATGCTTGTGATTGATGTTTCTCTCAGATCAATCTTTCTCTTTCTCTCTCTCCCACTTCCTCTAATATAAATTTTAAAAAAGCTTCTTTCACAAGTAATTTCTATAAAAGCTCCATGTATTTTACCTTTGTGATGTTCCTATTACATGCTAATTAGCCATATAAAGTTTTGACTCACACATCCTATAATAATAGACAAACATGGTAATTAACCATACCTTCGCTACGACTTCCACTGGCTAATCAGCACAATATGCAAATTAACCCAACCAAGATGGCAGCCGGCAGCCACACAGCTGAAGCTAGCAGTAGGCTTGCGTGCTCCAGTGACGGAGGAAGCCAAGGTTCCCCGCCTGCCGCGACCCAGCTCTGAGCTCTGACAGCAACAAAGTTTCAATTATAGAAGCTAAACAAACCCCAGATACCTGCTTTCAGCAGGCCGTGGCCTCAGAGCTGGAGAGAGTAGGAGCCAGCTCTCAACTCCAGTGACAGCAACAAAGTTTCAATTACAGAAGGTAAATAAATCCCAGAATAAAGAGAAAAAAGGAAAAAAAGGAGAGGCTGGGAGCTTCAGTTGCAGGCCAGCCTGAAAACGGCCCTCAGCCCCTCACCAAGACTGGCCAGGCACCCCAGTGGGGACCCCCACCCTGAAGGATGTGTGACCAGCTGCAAACAGCCATCAGCCCCTCACCCAGGCTGGCCAGGCACCCAAGTGGGACCCCCACACTGATCCGGGACACCCTTCAGGGAAAACCAGCCGGCCCCCACCCGTGCACCAGGCCTCTATCCTATATAGTAAAAGGGTAATATGCAAACTGACCCTAACGGCAGAAAGACTGGGAATGCCTGGTCACTATGACACACACTGACCACCAGGGGGCAGATGCTCAATGCAGGAGCTGCCCTCTGGTGGTCAGGTTGCTCTCACATGGGAGGAGCTCTGCTCAGCCACAAGCCAGGCTGATGGCTGCCAGTACAGCTGTGGTGGTGGGCGCCTCTCCTGCCTCCTCAGCAGCAGTCAGGATGTCTGACTGCAGTTTAGGCCTGCTCCCCGCTGGCAAGTGGAAATTCCCTGAGGGCTGCCGGGCTGCCAGAGGGATGTCTGATTGCCAGCTTAGGCCCAATCCCCCGGGGAGCAGGCCTAAGCCAGCAGGTAGTCATCCCCCAAGGGGTCCCAGACTGTGAGAGAGAACAGGCCGGGCTGAGGGACACCTTCCCCCCACCCCCGAGTGCACAAATTTTTGTGCACCGGGCCTCTAGTCTATACTAATAAAAGGGTAATATGCTAATTAGACCGAGTCAACCAGCCATCTGCCAGATGTCTGACTTCCTTCTGGACAAAGCCATGGTGGTGGGGGCTGAGGCAGAGACAGTTAGGGGCGATCAGGCCAGCAGGGGAAAGCATTTGGGAGCGAGATCAGGCCAGCAGGGGAGGGCAGTTAGGAGCAATCAGGCTGGCAGAGGAGAGCAGTTAGGGGCGAGATCAGGCAGGGGAGGACAGTTGGGGGCGATCAGGCAGGCAGAGGCAGTTAGGGGCAATCAGGCTGGCAGGGGAGAGTGAGCAGTTAGGGGAGAGATCGGGCTGGCAGGGGAGGGCAGTTAGGGGCGATCAAGCAGGCAGGCAGAGGGGTTAGGGCCAATCAGGCAGGCAGGGAGGTGAGCAGTTAGGAGTCAGCAGTCCCAGATTGCGAGAGGGATGTCTGACTGGAGAGGGTGCAGGCTGGGCTGAGGGGAACCCACCCCACCCCGTGCATGAATTTCATATACCGGTCCACTAGTATTACCATAAACACTGATTTTACAATATAAAATGATTCTCTTTCTCCTGTTTATTGCTTTTATGTTTTTTTTTATTTTAAAAATGTTAATCATTTATTGAGCAGATAATCTTCCAGGTGGCATTTCCACCTTGCATAGACATGGAGAAGTAAACTTACATAGCCTGTTTTTTGACAACACCAGTCCTATTTTACTGGGTTTCCCTATAGCAAGTACATAGTCTATAGGTTCAGTTACTTAAGCTCTAGTATCATGTGACTAGAATTAGAATTATTTTATATGATGTAGATCTACTAGATGAAAGTTTAAAGCCAGAAGATTTGGCTCAAAATTCTGGAAAGATTTATGTTTCAAAGAGTCCCTTGGACTCCAGTCAGTTCTAATAACTACTTGGCTGGTAATAAAAATAATTTTTATAAACATCTCTTCAAAATTAAATTTGCTCACTTCATAGATTCAACAGATTTAGAAATATCATTCAAATGCTGCTGGTTTATTATGTAAACACAAGACCAGAATTCTGCAAACATATCTCTGGAACATTTCTGAAGCTCCTGAATCTTTTTAAGGCATCAAATTAATATAAAATAAACAAAATCCTAAGCCTTCTGTGAACAATGAAATTTCAAAAAAATTTTTAAAAAATGACAAAAATCTTTTTCTCCTTCTACTACTATATAAGTAGGAAAATCAAGTGTGACAAAGATGTTTTCACTTGTACACCTACTTGTCGAAAAGATATTAGAAAATACATTCTTTAAGCCTCCTGGTTGGAATAATAATGAAGAAAACGCAGCATAGTGATAAGGAGATCTCTATTTCTTGCCTGTGTTTGAACTCCATCTCCACTGTCAAGTACATGTTTCAGCTCAGGTAGGTTATTTAACATCTCTGCACCTCAGTCATCATATCTGGGAAATGGAAGTGCTATTTTCACAGAATACATAAAAATTAAATGAGCTAATTCCTCTTAAGACACTTATAAGAATGTCAGTAAACATAGGTCATTCTCAATAAATATTATACATTTTATTATTACTATCACAATCTTGGTAGAAATCATCATAAAAAACAAAAATAAAAAATGGATTTAACATTTTCTCTCTACAATTTATGAAGTATGATATTAAAACTAACTTGAAAAATGTTCACCAACATAATATATTACAGTTGGAAATATTTTATATAAAGTGATGTACTTGGCCATGGCCTGGTGGTTCAGTTGGTTAGAATATCCTCCCCTATACCAAAGGTTGTGTGTTCGATTCCTGGTCAGGGCATACCTAGGTTTCAGGTTTAATCCCTGGTTGGGGTGCATACTGGAGGCAACACATTGATATTTCTCTCTCTCTCTCTTCCTTCCTCAATCTCTAAAATAAATTTTAAAAACATTATTGGGTGAAGATTTAAAAAATAAAGTGATGTAGTTAATTTTTAAAAATTGACAATAGTTTTAAATAATCTAGAAAAGGATGAAAGTAGAGCTAATCTCTACTTTCAATTGAAAGTAGGGCCAGAATTCATCTGTGAGAAGGGTTTTTATTAGATAGACTCAAGTATGCAGTGATTAGGAGCGGTCCCTGCCTCTGGATGGTGGGATGGTGGCATAGACATTGGCTTGTCAAATCTGGTAATGCATTTGCTTGTCATTGTATTCCTTTCAACAAATATTTACTGACTACTTAGCACAAACCCACTATGGTTCTTGGTTTGAAAATGTGGTTGTAAGGAACCCAAGTTCCTTTCCCTCACAGAGTTAATTTGTGATGGAGAAGGCAGGTATTAAACAAATGAACAAGTCAAGGTCACACAAGATAAATGTTATAAAGCAAAGTAAAACAGAATAAGGTGTGAGAGAGAGACCAGGAGTACTTTGAAGTGACCAGCTGACGCTGTTCTGAGGTGGTGATGTTGGAACAGGTAGTTGATGGGGTGAATGGAGGCTCGTGAAGATCCACAGGTAAAGCAATCTAGAGCAAAGGTCATGAAGCAGGAAAAAGCCCATCTTCTCCGAGTAACAGCTCAAAGGCTAAGGTGCTGCGAGGCCCTTGAGAAGTGAGGAGAGAGAGAGGAAATGAGGTCAGAGGGGTAAGCACCTGCCGATTTCTGAAGGGGGTTGTGACAATGGAGAGTTTGGGTTTTACTCAGAGGGTGAAGTTAAACTGTTCAGATTTTTAAAAAGAGAAATGGCAGAGTCTTTCAAAAGTTCACTTACTCCTAACTCCTGCTTAGATCATCCATTCCTAACATATTCTCAGGGCTGGAATAGCCTTATTAAACAACACCAGCAATGGTACTCAGAGAGGGGGAGAGGGGCACTGAATTAACCCTTCACCATTAAATCTCTCTCTTTCTGGTTCGGTTCTCCTGAAATGTGTGCTAGAGTTGTTCTTTTTTTTTTTTTTTAAAGTCCTGACTTAATTTGCCGTCCCCTCCAAACCCTAACCTACGAGGAGCATAAAATAAGCCGTATTTCCTGGAGAAAATATTTGGAAGCAATACTTTTATTATTTGTTATTATTTTTAATTGATTTTAGAGAGAGGAAAGGAGAGAGAGGATGAGAAATTCTGATGTGTGAAACATCAATCAGTGGCCTCCTGCAGGTGCCCAAACCAGGAACCAAACCCACAACCTGGGGATGTGCCCTGACTGGGAATTGAACCTGCAGCCTTTCAGTGTATGGGACAATGCTCCACCACCGAGCCAACCAGGCCAGGGTGTAAGCAATATTTTTAAAGCAATGTCAAAAGAAAATCTTCTATACCCCCCATACTTGTGTGGCCTTTTAATAATCTGAGTTTTGAAAAGAAGTCACTAGTGTGTCAAAATTTGAACAAAAACACACGACCACCCCCCACATCCACAAATAAAACACAAAACATGTATGAACAGGACAGACCTTGGTCCTCTGAGGTTGATAGCCACTAACCCCCATTGTAATCATGAACCTTGGGCCTTTACCCTGACGCTCATGTACATTGTGATAGGAACATAGGGAACACCTTGTGGCTCCCCACACAAGCTGTACGTACTGGTCTCTGAGTTTACAATTCTTCACACACACACCCCATTTTCCCATTCCCCGCACCCACTCTCATTCAAAATTCAAAGCTTCAGGATCCCTGCCTCCAACCCCCAGAGGGTCAGTGTGCAGCCTCTGAACTGCGTGTATATTTAACCTCTAAGCCTCCCACAGAAGCTGCCACACGGTGGGTAATCAATTAATGCACTCATTCCATAAACACCCCTCCCAACAGCAGTGAAACACAGCACACCCTTTGAAAAAACTAAAATAAGAGCCAGACCAGGTTGGTGAAAAGAGATGATATAAGAAGAAATAAAAACTGGCAGTACAAATAACACAGGTATTATTTTTCTAGCAGCAACTCATTGTAGTTCCTCCTTTCACTGCGACAAAATTGGTGCCCTGCTTAAAATTCTTAGTGTGTGTGTGTGTGTAGGGAGAAGGCAGGAGTGGAAAGGGTTCTTTCCCATAAAATTATTTTAAACTACACATCGTGTACAGCATGAATAGAAAGCCCTGGCCTAATTCCATGAGCTGCATTGAAAATACATCAAAAATTCTCCAGTGGTGGGCGTTTCAATCAACAATTACTAAAATGTTTGGGTCTGTGAGCGACCCAAGGATTAGGAACCAGAGGGTCTGGAACAATTTCACATGGGTCAGGCTTTGGGGAACAAGCAATAAGAGTTTATAAGTAAAATTGCCGAAACCGGTTTGGCTCAGTGGATAGAGCGTCGGCTTGCGGACTGAAAGGTCGTTCGATTCCGGTCAAGGGCATGTACCTGGGTTGTGGGCACATCCCCAGTAGGAGATGTGTAGGAGGCAGCTGATCGATGTTTCTCTCTCATCGATGTTTCTAACTCTCTATCTCTCTCCCTTCCTCTCTGTAAAAAAAAAAAAAAAATCAATAAAATATATTTTTTAAAAAAAGAGTTTATAAGTAAAATATAAGTGTGATTTTGGAATGAAGAAAGAAGAAAGACTGTTCCGAATTAAATAAAGATAATTCAAACTTTTGTGAAAACGTGTTTTCCCCAACAACGCCACCCATATAAACAGATACATTGAATACTTGGCCTGGCTATCATATTTGCTAAAATAATAAAGAATATTAATCTTAATACCGTCATTTAAGTATATGAAAGCAAGTCCTGGAACATTTTATAGACACCGTTCTCCTAAGACAGATGTTAAGCTTCCCAGCTATTACCTCCTAATGTGCATACAAAGTATTTGACAGTTTTTGGATATGTTTGGCCCCCATTCATGCCTTCCAGCTAAGCATGAACTATTCAATTTGGAGGCCTTAAATAAGCTCGTGTATTTTTGAGAGCTAATTAAAACTTCATTATTAGTACAACAGCCGTACCACATTACTGGCTTGATAAGAAACCCAATAACTGACAGTGTCTGTGTAGGTCTTTCAACTGACAGTTATAATTAAGTTGCATGGAACCCACTGCCCTCTAGAATCTTTTTTGAACAAGAAAACAAAATAGCAAGCATGAAGCTCAGGGTTGATTTACATGAAAGTGTAGGCCAAGCCTGAATTCTGTCACAGGCTTTCAAACTTTCCTTCATAGGCAGAAAAGAAAGTATATTTAAACACACATTTTTAAAAATATGTTTTTATTGATTTCAGAGAGGAAGGGAGAGGGAGAGAGAAATAGAAACATCAATGATGAAAGAGAATCATTGATCATTGATCAGCTGCCTTCTGCACTCCCCCCACTGAGGATTGAGCCCACAACCCGGGCATGTACCCTGACTGGGAATCAAACCATGACCTCCTGGTTCATAGATTTATGCTCAACCATGGAGCCACACCAGCCAGGCTGAAACACATATTTTTAAAAAGTTCAATTTTTTTGAGTGGTGAAGATATACAGTAACCCTTTTTCCTTGTGATACTTGCTTTCATATATATATATATATATAGATGACGTATCTGCCAAGGAAGAATTCAATGTATGAAAAATGAAGACAATAATTTAACCTGTCCAAAGGGGAAATGAGATAAGTACTAATGAAATTAACTCTTTTTTTTCTATTGATGTATCCTTAATGAGTACTTTTTTAATATAAGCTAGCATCCTCCCATCAGCCAACATTGCTCCCAGGCAATTTTCATGCAGTCATCCTGTTGTGTATTATGGGAATGTCAATGAACTTTAATATTATCTGGAACAAAACATAATTAGGAAGGAAATTCTTTGGGGAACAGCAATACGTGATATATCAAGTTGCAAAGCAAAAGAGTTACAGGTCTGTGTTATTTGTTTAAACTGATTTACGCCAATGAAACATATTAGAAGAAAAATACCCTAAATATTTCTAGCTTCTCCATGTAATCTATTTAAATTACTATCAATGATTTTGGATACGTTTAATTAAATCATAAATTATATTAATTATAGCAAAAAACATGCTCATATCAACTATCTTATTAAAAAGATACTTTGTTGCAAACATTATAAGAATAGGGATAAAATGTTAATGTGGCTGTTATGGAACCAGATAACCCAGAAAAGGACATCAAGTAAGGAAATACCTAGCAGGTGTTCCTCAAGTCCTTGCCTCAAAACACAATTTTTTTATTGTGCCCCAAATATGGTAACTTTCCTGATCTGTAACTATTCCCACTAGCCCATCTTTGATGACAGAGTTAAAGTAGCTATTTCTAATGTGTCATGAATAAACAGAACTAGTAACTACTAAATGCCACTAGGAATCTCTACTAAGCAGTTCTAATATCTTCAACCAAAAGGTACTTACTCATCACGTACACAGGAAGTCACTTCTGAAATGCCCTCCTGATAGATGTGCCTAAAGGAAAATTTCATAATTCATTTCAAAGCATTCTAGAATTAGTCCATCTATCCATCTATTTTAAACCAGATAAGGTATAACTTACTCTGTGAAAATTATCCTTTTTGTAATCTGTCTTTCTTGTTACTGGATAAATAATATAGCTGTGTTGGGCATTCTTTTTCATCACAAACATTTGAGTACCTTCTATAATCTTAGAATTTTATATTTCATTTACTTTAAAGAGTAAAGAATGGTTGAAATTCTTGATAGCATTAGAATAGTTAAATATATATTAAAATGGTTGTTTTTAATCATGACTCTTTTATTAACATGACATTGAAATTACTGATTCTTTTTCATATTCTTAGAGAAAAAATGGAAACAAAATTATGATTGCAGAACATGTTATGTATATACCTTTGAGTTAGTTTGAGGGAGGAATGAGCAGCCTTTGTTTTCTACATGGAAATTATTTTTTTTAATGATTACAGAATCAACTCATACTTGTTTTAAAATATATTAATATTCCTGTATAAAATATTTAAATTCTTAAGAATTTTTCATATATCCTCCCAGATTTTTATATGCATTTAAAGATAAAATACTTTACGTTTAGAAAATCATATTATGTAATACATTACAACTTATTTTTTTTCTACTGAAGAATATATCAAGATTATGTTTCTATTGAGGTACCTACACATCTTCCTCATTTGTTCTTTTTTTTTTAATATATTTTATTGATTTTTTACAGAGAGGAAGGGAGAGAGATAGAGAGTTAGAAACATCGATGAGAGAGAAACATCGATCAGCTGCCTCCTACACATCTCCTACTGGGGATGTGCCCGCAACCCAGGTACATGCCCTTGACCAGAATTGAACCTGGGGCCTTTCAGTCCATAGGCCAACGCTCTATCCACTGAGCCAAACCAGTTTCGGCCTCATTTGTTTTGATCAGCTATATCATACTCCATCATATGCATATACTGTAATATATTTCATACACCTTTTATTGATGGACAATTGTTTTCAATCCTGCTCCATTACAAATAATGTTTCATGAACATTTATAAAGACATCTTTAAGTAAGTACACGAATTTCTACAAACTTCATTTCCAAAAGTTAAATTAGTTTAAAGGGCATAAATTCACTATTGCATAATTGCATAGTGAAGCATATCTGAGCTTTCAACCTCCTCTTATTCCTTCAGCAAATGCTTTCTGCAGGCCAATTATTTATAATGTCATGAGCCTACCTTTACATCACAAATAAATCATGTAACGTTTTATTTTATTTTAACTTTGAAATACTTGTGAGTATGTTAATACTATTACTAATTGTTTTTTTTTTAATATATTTTATTGATTTTTTACAGAGAGAAAGGGAGAGAGATAGAGAGTTAGAAACATTGATGAGAGAGAAACATCGATCAGCTGCCTTCTGCACATCTCCCACTGGGGATATGCCCGCAACCCAGGTACATGCCCTTGACCGGAATCGAACCTGGGACCTTTCAGTCCGCAGGCCGACGCTCTATCCACTGAGCCAAACCGGTTTCGGCTGTTTTCTTATTTGGCAGAAAATAGTGTCAATAGTTAATAAATTAGTATTTGCTTTTCCATATACAGGAATTAAACTAAGCCTCTTTTCCTGTATAATTTCCAAAATATTAACTCTTTTGAAATGTATCATGCATTGAAACATGAAATATAATGTAAGAAATTATTTTGAAAACAATAAAAATATAATTAAATTACAAAGGCACATACAGAATTACCTAACATTTAAAGTTTAGACTCTTCATTTCCTTAAAGATTTTTTCTTGTACTTTCCTTGCATTTGTGTACAAATTTTAGACAGAGTAGCCTGAATCCACACCAGTTTTTTTCATTAAGAAAGTAAAATAAGGCCTGGATGGTGTTGCTCAGTGGTTGAGCATATAGTCATGAACCAGGAGGTCTCAGTTTGATCCTCAGTCGGGGCACATGCCTGGGTTGTGGGCTCCATTCCCAGTGGGTGTGCAGGAACAGACACTCATGATTCTCTCTTATCATTGATGTTCCTATCTCTTTCTCTCTCTCCCTTCTTCTCTTAAATAAATAAAAATGTATATATTTTTTAAAAAGGGAAAATAAGTTTATTAGAAATTATTAGGGGGGAAGCCCAAAATTATATGGAAAGTAGCACTAAATTCAGTCGGTAAAACACGTTGTTGTTATTATGATAGGACAGTACCTCAGAATGATAAGAGAGATTGGTGAATTTTTCAGAATAATATATGTGCTAAGAAATAGAAGAACAATGTGTTAGCTTGTTCCTCTAAGCAGCAGATATAAAAACAGTATTAATTGTGCAAAGATTCTTTATTAGGCAAAAGGGTCATTGTATATTTGGATACAAGGCTTTTGCTACATTTATACGTGGGAATATGTTTTCCCAGTCTATGGTTTGTCTTTTAATTTTTTAAAGATTTTTTTAAAATTGACCTTTTAGAAAGAGGATATGGAAGAGGGAGAGAGAGAAACATCAATGTGAAAGCAGAACAGTGATCAACATAGATCAGCTGCCTCCTACTGAGGATCAAGCCTCACAGGTGTGAGGTCTGACCAGGAATCAAAGCAGCAACCATTAGGTGCACAGGATAATGCCCAACTAACTGAACCACACTGGCCATGGCTCTTTATATTTTCTTAATGGTGTTCTGTGAAAAATAGACACTTTTAATTTTTATGTGTTGTACTTTTATCAATTTTTCTTTTATTGCTACATGTTGTGCTCTGTCTAGTAAATTATAGATTTTCCAAGAGGATGGGTATTTTCTACTATGTATTCTAGAAGTTTAAAAATACTAGCTCCTACTTTTAGGTGTATAAACCATTTCTAATTAGTTTTTGTGTAGAATGTCAATGTTCATTATCCCCATATGGATATCACTGTCCCAGCACCATTTGTTGAAAAGACATTACATATAACTGAACCAGCATAAAGCATTTGGCTGAGGAGCAAGTAAGTGGGCATTGAAATCTTAAGTATGCTTTAATATGTAACTATGCAATAGTTAAGGTATGCCCTTTATAATAATTTAATTTTGGTGACTTGCATTGATTGATTTTTTTAATACTAAACCAACCTTGCTTTCCTAAGATAAACCCCACTTAGTTATAATGCATTTTCTTTATACTAGAGGCCCAGTGCACAAAAATTTGTGCACTCGGGGGGGAGGGGAGTCCCTCAGCCCGGCCTGTGCCCTCTCGCAGTCTGGGACAACTCGGGAGATAACGACCTGCTGGCTTAGGCCTGCTCCCGGGTGGCAGAGGGCAGGCCCAGTCCCTAGGTGCAGCCCCTGGTCGGGCTCAGAGCAGGGCCGATTGGGGAGTTGGGGCGCCGCCCCCTGTCATGCACAGAGCAGGGCGATTGGGAGGTTGTGATGCCACCCTCAGTCACGATCAGGGTAGGGCCGTCTGGGGGGTTGGGGCACCGTCCCCTGTCACACTCAAGGCAGGGTCGAAGGGGAGGTTGCGGCGCCACCCCCTGTCACGCACAGAGCAGGGACAATCAGGGGGTTTGGGCACTGCCCCCTGTCACGCACAGAGCAGGGCCGATCAAGGGGTTGGGGCGCCGCCACTCTCACACTCAGGGTAGGGCCGATGGGGAGGTTATGGCTCTACCCCCATCACACACAGAGCAGGGCCCATGGGGGGGGGGGCGGGGTTGGGGCGCCGCACCCTGTCACACACAGAGCCACAGGGCGATCAGGGGGTTGGGTAGCTCCCCCCTATCAGGCACAGAGCAGGGCTGATCAGGGGGTTGGGGCACCTTCCCCTGTCACAAACAGAGCAGGGTGGATAGGGAGGTTGTGGCCCCACCCCCTGTCACACACAGAGCCACAGGGCGATCAGGGGGTTTGGGCACTGCCCCCTGTCACGCTGATCCCAGTGCCAGGAGGCCTCGTGGCTCCGCTGATCCCGGTGCTGGGAGGCAAATTACCCTTTTACTATACAGGGTAGAGGCCTGGTGCATGGGTGGGTGCTGGCTGGTTTGCCTTGAAGGGTGTCCTGGATCAGGGTGGGGGGTCCCCACTGGGGTGCCTGGCCAGTCTGGGTGAGGGGCTGAGGGCTGTTTTCAGGTTGCGGGTGACTGAAGCTCCCAACCGCTCCTTTTTTTCTTCTTCTTTTTTTTAATTCTGGGCCAGCTTTAGCTTTGAGGCTTGGCTCCAGCTCTTAGGCCCCTGCTGCTGAAAGTAGGTTTCTGGCCTTTGCTTACAATGTTGCGATCCTGCTGGCTGAAGCCCAGCAGACTAAAGCAGGTTTCTGGGTTTTTGTTTAGCTTCTATATTTGTTACATAGTTGCTTAGAGTTGCAGCTCAAAGGCCTGCAGCGGCAGGTGGGGAACGTTGGAGTCCTCCGTCACTGAAGCAAGCAAGCCTCATGTTAGTTTCAAGCTGCCTGGCTGCCGGCCGCCATCTTTGCTGGCAGTTAATTTGCATATTGCCCTGATTAGCCAATGGGAAGGGTAGCGGTCGTACGCCAATTACCATGTTTCTCTTTTATTAGATAGGATAAACATTGTGGAACTTAATTTTCTAGTTTATTTTTGTGTCTATATTCATTATAAATATGATCTATAATTTTTTTATGTGTGTATTTTTTGTTGAGCTTTAGTAAATATGCTAAGGCCCTACATTGATATAGAGCAGTGGTTCTCAACCTTCCTAATGCCGTGACCCTTTAATACAGTTCCTCATGTTGTGGTGATCCCCAACCATAAAATTATTTTCATTGCTACTTCATAACTGTAATTTTGCTACTGTTATGAATTGTAATGTAAATATATGATATGCAGGATGTATTTTCATTTTTACAAACTGAACATAATTAAAGCATAGTGATTAATCACAGAAATAGTATGTAATTATATATGTGTTTTCTGATGGTCTTAGTCGACCCCTGTGAAAGGGCCGTTCGACCCCCAAAGGGGTTGCAACCCACAGGTTGAGAACTGCTGATATAGAGGAATGAAAGCATATAAAACCACATTCCATATTAAGAAAGATACACACTTTAAAATGTTGAATAGTAACCACCAAAAATGTTGAGAGTATTTAAATTCTAAAAAAAAAGGAAATAAAACACGATAGCTTCAACAACAACCTCAAATAATTAGCAAAGAGGGGAGAAAAGACAGAAGAAAAAAACTGAAAAGATGTTTTGTTTAAGGCAGTCTTATTTCTTGGATTAGTGCTCCCATTCTTGAATAGACTAATGTCTTTCTCCTTAATTAGTCTACAAGGAAATGCTAGCAAGTATTTTATCATCAAACTCTCTTTAGAAATCCTAAATTGCCTAGCTCAGTATTTGAGAAATGGTATGTGCTCAGGAAAGCTGCTTTGATTTTTCTCAAGGTTAAACACTTTGTTGGTAAATGTCTAGTAACAGGGGAGGAAAGCAAATAGCATATTCTCTCATTAGGATCGTATGCATTACATATTTTCATTCAATTCTGATAATGCTTCCTTTAATGAACCATCAGTGACTTTCATTGAATCACATTCTATCTTTAATTAGTATTTTTGAATTGAAGTGATTCTCATTTTATAAGTTGACTGTGAAAATACCTTGTGGACATTTAACTAATATTTTAATTAAAGCACAGAGTCATATGAAAGACATACCTCCTATCTTGGATAATTATCTGCTGTTGATAATTATCCATCCATACTGAAAAAAAAAGTTTTTGTTAATATGCTTATGTCATTGCAGATAAAAATTATAAGCAAACAATTACCTAATAATGTAATGAAACTCCTCCTTTCACTTTATTTTCTTAAGCTATATACTAGTATATGTTTGAACAAAAAGAAATCACTTTCAGTACAGGCATAAGTGCCTACTATTAAAATAAATGTTTAAAGATTTCAAAATATAAATTTTTAAGTCAGTGCTTTTCTCTGAAATTTAAGCTCACTGCTCACACTACATTTAAACATAACTACTGATCTAAAAAAAGATTTTTCAAGTAGTAAAAAAATATTTTTACAAAATATATATTAATCAGGACCCCACTTAAAAAGTTCACTAATTATTTCCATATATTAAGATCACTGTATAAAACCATTACATACAATAAAATAGCAATTAAGTAAATATCTGCATGCAGTAAGTTCACTCAAGCTCAAGTGTGAGTACAGCACTGGTTTATTTCTGAGTCTGTGTGTGATGGTTTAATAACTGCAAGTACCAGAATGCCCACACTCTGCCCCAGACCCTCTGCGATACTGTACCACACAGAGCCATGTTGTCAGGGCCATGTTTACATACATAGTTGCATACAAGTGCAAAAATATGAGTGCATGTGAATGCTTCACAAAATTTTTAATTCCTAGCCAAGTTAAGTTTAAGAAAAGTTTCAGATAAAAAAATAAAAATAGCATCTGCTTTAACCTTTCAGGGTTTGTTGCAAAGTCTCTGATAGACAGCCAAGCAGCATCATACCTTTCCCCCAATGTACAGATACCAGTACTTTGAATAAATACCAGTTCTCATTCATAAGGAAACTAAATGTGTTGCATTGAGTGCTATTATTTTTAGGCTAGAGGCCCGGTGCACAGATTCTTGCACACTGAAAGGAAATTAATTAGAAGAAATATTTTAGAGGTTGGGGAGGGACTGCGGGAGGTTGGATCCAGGGCGTGTCTGTCTTGCCCAGTCCCGATAGGGGCCAGCCAGCCAGGGAGGGACTGTAGGAGGTGGGGAGGAATCATGGGAGGGCTCCAAGTTGTGTCTGGTCTGTCTTGCCCAGTCCTGATCAGACGGACCCCAGCAGCAAGCTAACTACCAGTCGGAGCGTCTTCCCCCTGGTGGTCAGTGCCCATCATAGCAACTGGTCAAAAGGTTGAACTAACAGTCGGACACTTAGCATATTAGACTTTTATTATCTATCTATCTATCTATCTATGAAGAGCCAGGGGCTGTCACATCCGAAACAATCGAATGGACGACCAAACAGGGTGAGTGGGGTGACAAGGCCAGTAGGGGGCTTAGTGAGGGACAACCAAAAGACTGAGCAGCAGTCTGTGTGGGGCAACCAGACTGGCATGGGGAGCAGTGAGGGGTGACCAGGCCAGCAGAGGAGGGAAGTGAGGGGCGACTAGGCCAGCAGGGGGGGCAGTAGGGGGCAACCAGGCTGGCAGGGGGGCCAGTTAGGGGTGAAGAGGCAGGCAGGCAGGCAGGTGAGCAGTTAGGAGCCAAGTGGTCCTGGATTGTGAGAGGGATGTCTGACTGCCGGTTTAAACCCTCAGTCGGACATCCCCCGAGGGGTCCCAGATTGGAGAGGGTGCAGGCTGGGCTGAGAGGACCCCCCCACCCAATGCATGAATTTCATGCACTGGGCCTGTAGTATAGGATAAGATTGCAAGCTGTCATGGGCCCTTTGTCATACTATTATTACAAAATAGGATAAGAAGTGATTCATTACTGTTTCTTCAAGGGACAATACACTATGATGCAAAAGTTACCAAAATACCTAATCTTTTCACTTTCATTGTCATTAGGAATTGTCCAGATATCATAGCTTCTTTACTTTATTTTAATTTATTGGTTGATTTTTAGGGCGCTAGAGAGACAGAGAGAGAGAAACAGCGATTCATGGTTCCACTTACTGATGTATTCATTGGTTAATTCTTGTATGTGCTCTGACTGGGGGTTAAACATGTAACCTTGGCACATGGGGACAATGGTCTAACCAAATGAGCTAACTGGCCAGGGCCCATAGCTTCTTTTTTTTTTTTTAAATACATTTTACTGATTTTTTACAGAGAGGAAGAGAGAGGAATAGAGTGTTAGAAACATCAATGACAGAGAAACATCGGTCAGCTGCCTCCTACACACTCCCTATTGGGTATGTTCCCACAACCAAGGCACATGCCCTTGATCAGAATTGAACCCGGGACTCTTGAGTCTGCAGGCTGACGCTCTATTCACTGAGCCAAACCAGTTAGGGCCATAGCTTCTTTAATGTTACAAAATAGGAACATAAATGTTTTAAATATAACCTAAGATTTAAGTAAAGGACTTATTTAATATATCAAATATTTTCAAAATATAAATTAACATCTTAAAGAAGAAAATTAATTAAAAGAGATTAAATGGTTCTAATATGAATGAGTAATCCAAAGAACTGGTAGGGGGGAAAAGTTCTATCTTCTATGATGCCATGGACTTTGTCCCAGATCAGTTATTTTATGTTTATTTTCCCCAATACACTAACTGATAAAATAGGCATGTTAGGCTTATCCACAAGAGGATGCTTTACAGTATGAATAATTAAAAGGGTTGGTAAGTGCTTTTTAATTAGAATGGTCACACAATTGCTAACAAATAATAACCCCTTTATTCAAAATCAAAGGCCCAGAGGTTAATTGATTTGCCAAGGTCTCAAGCATTATCATTATGCATCTATATTCAAATCGCTAAATACATTTACCTTTTAAATATTTATGAGGCACCCTAGTTCCAAAATCCAGCAAGTGATATAAAACCATTGGCTTTTCATTTGATCAGATATAATTTTGTTCTGTAGCCATTGTATGTAGGCAGGTAAATCAATGTAATGCAACCCTGATAACTGTGCTGAAGAAGAAATGCCAGGGACACAGAATATTTCAGCTGTGTTCACGTTTTTAAATGATCTCACTAAATGTGAATATTCTTCTGATTATAGATTTTAAAATAGGAGGTGATTGTCATAGTTACCTCATGCTTAGAGATAGACTCACCATCTCCAAGTGTCAGAAATTTAGGCTTAATTAGGATACTATTATTAATAGAAATTATATTCTAGTATAAGACTTTACTCTTTACTAAATTCTTTCTATCAATTTTATCAAATAAAGCAATTTAATAAAATTATAGGGCAGTTAAGAAAGCAGCCCACTATATAAGATAATCACCAAATTTTTGAATTTTAAGATCTATTTAAGAAAATGAAAGGCTAAGGAAAATGTAATAATAAATTAAAATGGATATCCACATAATGCAAAAATAAGAAAACAGCTTCAGCCCACCATTTATTATCAATGGTTAGTGTGGGAGCTGGTAGTCAATGAGAAGAGAGAAGCACACACAAAAATGCCAATATGCACCGTGGTTATTCACCTTTTTGCCTTTCAGAAGTCTTTATTGTTATGGGGCTAATTCTGTCCTTGTGACTCTGATATACTGTATTGGACCAAAAATACCACAATGATAATTATATTTTATGTCTCAAGAAATATTTTGTATTTGTTTAAACAAATACCCTAGCTCTAGCCGGATTGCTCAGTTGGTTGGAGCATCATCCCGAGCACTAAAAGGTTGCGGGTTGGATTCCTGATCAGAGCACATTCTTAGGTGTCATGTCATGTTCTATCCCCAGTCGGGGTGAGTACATGCTGGACCAATCTGTCTCTCACACATCAAAGTTTCTTCTCTCTCTCTCTCTCTCTCTCTCTCTCTCTCTCTCTTTCTCTCTTTCTCTCTCCCTCTTTTCCTCCCTCTCTAAAATCTATGTAAAAACATATCCTTGGATGAAGATAAAAACAAACAAACCAAAAAAAACACAGAGATACTCTAAATAAACTTAGGTGTTTATTTATTAAGAAAGTATATTTAAAATTAAGATACCTGACTAATATGTCTATTTCCATATATTTTAATAGAGAATCTTCTTTTCTCTTCAGTCTTCATAGGGATGCTTACAAGTAAAATATCTTCCAGATAAGTATGCTCCTATCTAGTTTATGGGCTTACTGGAATATACAGGCTGTTTTAGAACTTTTCTAAAACCAAATACTAGTAGTATATGGCACAGTGCCTGGCACATGGTAGCATCTCTACAGATGGAAATACCCTTGTCTCCAGCCACAACACAACCTTTATCAGTCTCAGATCTCCGCCACAGGCTCCTCTTCTTAGTCTACAAACATATTCAACTTTTTTCTAACCTATAAAAAAGAAAAGTAAGAAAACATCCTCCCTATTTTAAAACAACCTTCTTGACTAACCCGTCTTCTCTCTCTTCCTCCCTCTTTTCCCGTTTTGTTTTGTTTCTCTCTCTGCTCCCCCTTTCTCACTTCATGCCAAATTAATTTTAAAGTATTATAATCACACCTTTATATTCAAATTAGTTGTAATCACTATGAAAGTAGGGACTATATCTTTTTAATCCCCCATTGTTCATTGTATCCTTTGTACAGTAAGATTAAGCTTTTTTTTTTTTTTTTTTTTTTTTTAAATATATTTTATTGATTTTTTACAGAGAGGAAGGGAGAGAGATAGAGAGTTAGAAACATCGATGAGAGAGAAACATCGATCAGCTGCCTCCTGCACATTTCCCACTGGGGATGTGCCCGCAACCCAGGTACATGCCCCTGACCGGAATCGAACCTGGGACCTTTCAGTCCACAGACCGACGCTCTATCCACTGAGCCAAACCGGTTTTGGCAGATTAAGCTTTATAAGTATTTGTTAAGTAAATGAATTCTCAACATATACTTGTATGAAAGTGATTTCTCTATGTGTTATTCTATGTGAAATCTTGTTTTAAATTTTGGCCCTGAACCCACCTCTGAAGGTCTAATATTCTTGCAGTAACTGACTCTCCTCCCGCACTGTATGCTAGTTTTCCTAATATTTCTGACTATTTTTTTGTTTTGTTTTAATTTTTGCTTTCATTTTTCCCTAAATTCAGCCTGATACCTGAATTTACTAGTAGACATTTCCCTTGGATTTTTCATTGGCTCTTTGTTCTCTTTCTATTGGCTCACTGAGTAGCCACATACAATCTTCTCCTCTCCATTGATCACGCATGGTTTATGGCTCCCATATCTCTATTTTTAGCTCTGATCTTTCTCTAAAGCTTGAGCATCCAGTTTCTATGTGGTACACACCTCATCTAGATATCCACTTTCATTTCAAACCTGTGGACTCTGATCTTTTCATTCGTATCCTCTATATACCAGAAATTGCACGTTTCCGGTGATCTTCATCAGCCCTCTCCTCTGATCTGGAGTGAACCAGAGGTGGAGTTAGAGTATGCAGGGGGATGGGTATGTGGCACGTTTTTTCTCTAAGTCGTTCATAAAAATATTGCTTATGCCTGAGGTTTGAAAATTGTTTAGAAAGACATAGTTTATGGTAGATTTCTCGCACTAAATCCTAAATTGCAGACATCCTTTTCTGACATCTCTCTCTCTCTCTCTCTCTCTCTCTCTCTCTCTCTCTCTCTCTCTCTCTCTCTCTCTCCTACTCTATCTACTATCTGTCTATCTACCTGTCAAGAGAGAGGAAGAGAGAGAGAGAGGCATATGGATACTAGATAGATATAAATATATCGTTTTTCCCACTTACTATAAACTCAGATGATAAAGTTGAAGTCCTCTAAACAAAATTAATGCACTAATATAGATATTAGCCTTATATAATAGCATTACTTTAACAAAAGAACAGCTGGATAGCATGAAAAGTCTAGGATAAAATCATTTTTTGTAAACAGTCTTTTTTCTTTCCCAATAATTATTCGACAAGTATTTTAGTGCCTATCATGTATCAAAGACTGTTATAGTCAGTCACTCAGCATATACTGGCTTAAAAACAAATTCCAGCTCTTACAAAGTTTAAACTCTAGACAGACAAAACAAAAACAATATGTAAGTAAATTATATAAAACAATGAAAAGCCATAATTGCTGTGAAATTGTTCAGAGAGTAGAGTAATTAAAGGGTGATTATGAGTGCTTTGGAGTAGGTGTATATAGACAACAGAATTAAAAATAATGCATTGGATATTCTTTTTTGGAAAGGAAACATTTGTGCAAATACATGAACACAAGTGAGAGTTAGTCAAAGAGGTATAAGAGGAAAGAATATTGTGGGTAGATGAAATAATCCAGTTCAAAAACTCTAAAGCAATGGGCTTTCTGTAGTGTTCCAGGATGAGTGTGCCAGTACCTGAGTGAATAAGGAGAGGAGGAGTTGAGATAAGAGAAGTAACAGGGAATCAGGTCTTATAGAGCCTTTTAGACAACAATAAGGACACTGGCTTTTACTCTGAGTAAAATGGTGAATACTTGCAGGGTTCTAAGCAGAAGAGTGGTTACATGACTGGATTTATATACAATTTTTAAAATTGTGGTTGTTTGTGCATAAGGGGGCAAAGATAGAAATAGAGATGTTGGTGGAAGCTCTTATAATCATTCAAGAAATAGGCGATGTCTCAGACCAGAGAGGTAATAAGTAGTAAGATTTTGGAAATATTTCAAGGTTGAGCAACAGGATGTTCTAATAGATGGTATATGATATAAGAAATTAAAAAGGAGTCAATAATAATTCCAATTATTTGTACTAATCACCCAGAGTAGTGGAGTTAAAAGCAAATGAGATATGGAGAAGAGAAATATCTGGTATTTAAAGACTGGAATCTCCAAGGAAGTGAGTGAGTGAAGATGGAAAGAAAAGAAAATCAGAGATTGATTCCTGATTCCTGGAGTATTCTAACAGTTAAAAAAAAATCCTGGTTACAAGAACACGTACACGTACACACACACACACACACACACACACACACACACACACACACACACAAACAACTAAACAAAACAAAAACAGGAGACTGAAAGGAAACAACAAATTAAGTATGTGGAAACCCAAAAGAGTGTGGTTGGTGCCCAGAAACTGCAGAAAGTATATCATGAAGGAGGAAGAGTTTAACTCTATTAGATTGTGAAGGCAGAGGAAACACAATTGTGAAAGTGAGAGTGAAAGGCAGGTTTGAGTGGGCTGAGAATAGAAGAGAATTGAAAAGAGCAAGTCAAAACATTTCTTGAGAAATTTTTGAAACAAAGGAGAACAAAGGAATAGACCCTGGTGGGGAGCAAGATGGTTTTTCAAAGTCCAAAGAAATAAGTGCATATTTATATGCTAAAGAGAAGATCTAGAGTGAAGATGAGATGAGATGAGAAACACAGGGACTTTCTAAAGCTGTGACTCAGAATAAGTAACATGAGATAGGATTTAATGCATGAATGGTGGAATGGGCTATAGAGAGAGGCGGGGATGTAAAGTCCAGCCATCTCATCTGGGGGCTCCACCACCCTTGGCTGGCAGAGGGGAGTAGAGAGTGTGGGCTCCATGGCAGCAAATTGATTACCCACCACATTCCTCTGGCTGCAAAGAGTTACATACTGAGACTAACTGCAACTGCAACGGAGGCCACACATCAGGCTGTGTGACCAGGGAGAAAGGGACATGGGCTTGGTGATCCTCTCCCACATTATTAATTTCTTGATCTTCCCCCCTGAATTCAGGAATTCTTACTGATTAAGTAACAAAAATGTAATGAATAAAAGAGAATAAAAGGACATTTATAATCCTATCAACCTTAATATACATCCTAATTTAATCATGTTACTATATGGGGAAATCTGTTAGTAACTGCTATTCTGAAATAATATATTCTACAGTACAATTTGCTTCTACTTACACTTAAATAACTATTTTATCAATAAAGTGATTTGAGAAATGACTTTCATTTTTGTGTTCCATTTGACTTGATTATTCTTTAAATAATAGAGTTCTTCCAAATTATAGTTAAGGTCAATAAGAAATAATAATACATTAATATTTAAGTGATCATAATATATTAAATAAATGTTATATGTTATTTTTTTCTTGTCACATGACTGGGTTTTTATTAGAGAATTGAAGTTGAGTTCATGTTCAAATATATACTTACTAGGCAACTACAGGTTAGGGTTAGGGTTAGGACTGGTGTAGGCATGGAGTTTGGTGCCTGGGTAAGGTGTCAGGGTCAGAGTTAGGGTTAGGGTTTGATTTTAGTGATTTTTAAAAAACTCAATCTATTTCAGTACCTATAGGAGTTAATGTATGATGCTGTACTGGTCTTACTCTGTTAACACATGTGTTCCTGATCCATTAAGCAAGGAGACAGATCGTGTTCTTGGTGCCCATATTCTATTTTGGAGATTCTCTTTAAAACAAAATATAATGTAATTTTCTATAAATTGCCTCGAACTTTTACTTTTATGCTCAATCTCAATTGCTTTTAATATCATTTCACTCTTTGTATCTGAATCCATGTACTGTGTCAGCATTTTGGTCTTTTTTTTTCTGAAGTTTTCCTCTGATATGTAAATGCAAAACCCATGTAGCTTTCAAGAGTTCATTCTTAGAGAGGCATCTTCAAAATATAGTTTTCTCTCAATGTTGGCTTCTCCCTAGTTTTCCAAATGTATAAAGGTTGAAAGGCACTTATGCAGGCGTGTACAACATTATATAAAATAAATAATGTACAACAAAATATATCCAAAGGAGAGGAATATTAAGCAATAAGTTTCAAGTACCATAATAAAAATGTCAAAAACTAGATTATGCTATTAATAAACATGACTACCTTGAGCAGATGATATTTTTAAATATGGGGTAGTTAACAATTTTAAAAATAGATCACTTTATGTGAATGAATCTGAGTTGGTAGGGAAAGTAGAAAATATTTATACCTAATTACAGAAAAATGTAAATATAACTCTATTTCTCACTGAGGCATGTTCTTTTTGATATCTGAACAGAATAAATGAATGCAGGAAGTTTATAGATTATACTTGTCTGAAAACTCTTTCCAGAGAATAGTAAGTATCCTTCCATCAAGAGAAAGCTAACCAATGTAGATCTCAGGGATTTTTCCAGAACAAGATCCATTTTCTTGATTTATTTTCTTCAGTCTCAGCCCATAGTGCCTCTTCCAACAGATGTTTTTAAAATATTAAATTGTTCAAAGCTAATTTCATCTGTCTTATTTCTCTCCACTTTCAAATTCACTCTGATGGACTGCCTCCTGCTCACTCACCCTGGGGATCAAGCCCACAACCTGAGCACGTTTCCTGACCGGAAAGCAAACCATGACTTCCTGGTTCAGAGGTGGAAGCTCAACCACTGAGCAATACCGGCTAACCACCTTAATTAATTTTATGCTCAACTTGTCCAGATATAGCCAATATAAATTTTTTCTAGCTGGATCTTGTATCCTTTATGTCATTACTTATCATTTCTGTCTTTTTTTCTAATATGAATAGATGTTTCAAACTTAAGTTATACCTTACTTGACCAAAACCTAATATAATTTTTCCAAGCAGATCTGATTCCTTTCAGTGGATAATGATATTAGTAACTAAGGTCTGCACTAGGTATGTTCATTGCTACTGGAATGTCTTTGTTTCTAGACTCAGTTAATAGGCAGAGGCAGGAAATAAATAAAATAAATAAATAAATAAATTGTGTTTAATATATGTGTAACTTTATATACACATGCACATATTGACATACAAATACTTTTAATGAGCGTCCATCTTGTTTTTACCTATTCCCTATATATTTCTTACTTTCTTCATAGTAAGAACCAAGGCTCCTGACATTATCAACACATTTACTCATTTGTTCTATATATTATATATTTAAATATTTTCAAAATTGCTTCAACAATATATATACATATTTTTTCATTGCTTTTCCTTTCATAAAAGTTAACAGACAATAAATGATCTTTGCATTTTTCTTTTTGCATTTAACAAAATATCCAGGAAATCTACCCCACACCAATTCACAGAGCTACTTCTCAGTGTTCTTTATAAGCTGCAGGGTATCCATTTGCATATATAGCCTAGTTTATTCAACCAATCTCCAGTACTTGGTCACATGAGTAGGTTCCAATATTTTGTCAACACAAATAATGTTGTGTTGAATAAACTGTGCATATGTGTTTTCACACTATTAAGCTGTGTCTTTAGGGTAAATTCCTAGAAGCTTAACGGTTGGGCTGAAGAATAAATACATTTATAATTGTTATGTGAGCTCTCTACTCATATTTTTGCCCATGTTCTATGTTTCCTCAATTTTAATTGGGGGACACTTTAGACATGGAAACATTCTCTATCATACATACATGACAATGGTAAGAATAATATTGAATGAAATTTGATAAGTTTAGTAGTTCATCTTGCAAGTAAGGAAAACAATCTAGGTTTTGCTCTGGATTGGTGTAACTGTTGGTCCCTATGCAAGTGAGCTGCATAATTTATATGTGCTCATCTGTTTTCAAGACAGACGCAATGTGAGTCAGACATGGTGTTTCCTTAGAAATGCTATCTTCATTAGCAAGTAATAGATGGTGGTATACTAGCGATCCATATGTTAAGTGTGAATAGAGCCCCATATAAGCATATAAACGTTGAACTTACAAAAACACTGAAATAATTCCCCTACATGTTGTGAGTAGGCTTTTAAGGTCCTTTGCTAAGTCCTCTGGTTATTCCCTTTCCCTGGCCCACTGCTGTTCTCCTGCAAATATTTTTAGTATTAGAGAGCAATTCTAATAATAAGTTTCCTTCAGTTCCTCCTCCCTCAGAGCTGGACCTTCATTTCAAGTCTAATTATACTGTCTTCTAAGACTTATTGTTGAATTTTAATATAGTCAGAGAAAAGTACACATCAACATACAGCTTGATGATCTCCTCACATGTAACAAGCACCTGACTCAAGAAACAAACAATGATCCACACCCTCAAAGCCTTCCTCAGTGTTCCCTTCCAGCCACCACCCTCCCACAGAGAAAATCATCATCCCACACTGGTTTTGCCTATTGCATTTTGTACAAATGAAAACAGAATATACACTCTTTTGTGCCCTGTATCTTCCTGCTGAATACATTTCACAACCTCTACCACCATCCTGCCACTTGGCCTTGATGAGATCAGAAGCCCGTCTATGTTGTAACTGACCCAGCATCCAGCATTTGGCATTAGCTTTTTGACATTTCACTCGGCATCCCCAAGCTGCCACCAGGTCTGAGGGGAGAAGAGCTGCTTCCCTGGCCAGCATTCCCCGCTTCTCTCCTTCCTCCTTCCTGCTGCAACCTCTGCTACATTTTCTCCCCTGTTCGAACCCTGAGCTTTCCCCCGAATGCCATTTCAACACTTTAACTTCTCCTTTCAATAGATGTAAGTGTACGCAACATTTGTCAGTAGGCATTAGCCACATATAAATCAAGAATAAACATTATTATTTTTTAAATGTGCACCCAATTATTATTACATATCCCCATGTCCGCTAAATCCCATAACTCTGTCAATCCGTTAACAAACATTTACTAAGCACATTCGATGCATAAGGCACTGTCCTAGTGGTTGAGACCCAACCTTTTAACAAGACAAATAAACCCTTCTGAGAACTTACATGTAATCACCCACTGTTACCTCTTCTTAAATCTGGTATAATGGAGAAAGCAAAGACTTTGGGGACAAAGAAATCAGGGATCAAACTTGGTCTATCGTCCTTCAGGATCTTGTCACAGTATTTGACAGAGAGCACTTATCAGGTAGGTCCTGGATGAATGGTAGTATTACCAGTGGAGTTTGAACTTAGTCGAACTAACACCCATGCACTGCAATTGTATCAGTGGAAAAATAGAAGTGATTCTATTAAATATGCACATATTTTATATAACTTGGGGGAAGAGTAATGGTTATTTTTAGTAAGAGTTGAGTGTGCAGGCGTGTGTGTATTTTATTTCATTATCAGTTAACACAGTGGTTCTCAACCTGTGGGTCATGACCACCCTGCATATCAGATATTTACATTATGATTCATATCAGTAGCAACAGTACAGTTATAAAGTAGCAACGAAAATAATTTTATGGTTGGGTCACAACATGAGGAACTGTATTTAAAGGGCCAAAAGGTTGAGAACCACTGAGTTAACACAACTCCAAACAAAAAATAATTATCTGAATTATTACTCTTCAGTCTTTGACTTTAAAATTTTGACTTTAAAATTAGTCTTTAGTCTTTGACTTTATAATTTTAAAAACAACAACAACATTGACATTACTGCTTATTTCAGGAAAAGATAATATGCAATATTCCTATCCCTATTCCAAGAATTAAACTGTCAATTATAAATATTTAATCCTACACTGACCTTTTTATTTAATACTAGAGGCCCGGTGCACAAAATTCATGCATGGGGGAGGAGGGTGTCCCTCATCCCAGCCTGCACCTCTCCAATCTGGGACATCCCTCTCACAATCCGGGACTCCTGGCTCCCAACCACTTACCTGCCTACTTGCCTGATTGCCCCTAACCACTTCTGCCTGCCAGCCTGATCACTCCCTAACCACTCCCCTGCCAGCCTGACTGACACCTAACAGCTTCCCTGCCGACCTGATCACTCTCAACTGCCCTCCCCTGCCAGCCCAATTGCCCACAACTTCCCTCCCCTGATGGCCTGGTTGCCCCCAACTACCCTCCCCTGCCGGCCATCTTGTGGCTGTGGGCACCGCCATCTTTGAGGGTTGGCAGTGAATTAGCATATTCCCTTCTTATTGGCTGTGGGTGCCGCCATCTTTGTGCTGGTGTGAGGGTCAATTAGCATATCCCCTCTTTATTAGATAGGATGTCATGTGACAAATCCACTATATATGCCTTTTGGCACCAGAATCACAAAATCCTTTCAAAGAAACTGGGAACCTGTGTATTTGTTTCGCTCTGTTATCAAACACTGGTTTGTGCCTGGCTGAATGTAAACAGCCTGAATAACTTCATGATAAAATCTCCGTCTTTTTCTGTGGCTCTCAGGCTATCACACACAGCTCTATTTTCCAATTTGTATACTATAACAAAGCTGAACAATACACAAGCAGGACAGTCACTGTGAGAATGGCATGAACAATTGTGCCTGCTAAATGCATAGGATGAATAATGCCTTTGCCATGGGCAACTCAGCTTTCATATAGGAGATGGTGGGATCGTGTTTCCTAACCTTCCCTGAAGAATACTGTGAGGGCTCAAGAATGAAACCTGCCTGTCTTCAAAAATAGATTCCATTATAGCCCAAATGAATTAGCAATTAAATCTCAAGATCCAATAGGACTAAGCTGTTTTATCTTTGAGTCCTTGAGAGAGCTTTCTTTGAGTCTCTGAGAGAGCTCTTTTCTTAGGACAGAAGAAATGTCTACAATAGTTTAGAATACAAGTTCTCTAGAATCCCTTTTTTAATAAGTAACATATCTCCAGGAATGAGATGATGTTCATAGTGCCAAATGGTGTAATTTAGAGTAAACTGCTATGTGAGATTTGAAAGTTGGCATTTTTGAAAGGCCAAATAGTTTTCACGGGATGGAGTGAGGGGTTGATTTTAAAAACACATATTTGGCTCATTTGTTGCCCAAGAAATATAATTATGGAAGTGTTTCATTGTGGCCTTGCTCATAAATAAATGAATTCAGAGGGTCGTATGTAATTAGTTATCAACAAACCTCTCATGGTTTGACCCAGGCATAATTCCTGAGTTCATGAGGAGCTATATACAATTCCTCTTAGAAGCTATTGTCTTTCTTATAAGACCAGTACATATTCTTTATAATGTACACAACACTGCCACCACCATAGTGGTAGTAATTAGATTTTAATGCTATAACTTTATAAAGTACTTTCTAGTACTTAGGTACTATGTGGTGAATTATATCCAACTAAAATTCATATGTTGAGGTCCAAACTCCAACATATGTTGGGTACCTCACAATGTTCTTATTTGGAAATAGGGCCACTGCATATTATAAGTAGTTAGAATGAGGTCACACTGGGGGACACTGGTATCTTTACAAAAAGGATGTATGATATATATGTCACACTATTACCTATATGGGCAGCACATTATATTTAAAATGTGGTGGTCACCACGTTTCCTGTAGACTGTGAAAGGGAGAGCTGAGGGGAGAAATAATGGTGAAGGCCACAGGCTAATTAATGAGGAAGTCCTGGTTTTAAATCCCAGCTCCACTGTTAATTCACCACGTACTCCAAGGAATGTACTACCTCCTCTAATCCTTAATTTCTGCATCTATAGAATGGACTTCATCATCATCATCATCATCCACATTATTACATTTATGTTGTTTTGAAGATTAAATGAGATAAAGTATATTGAACACATAATGAACCCTATGTAAGTGCTGGCTGCCTGATATTATTTGTCATTTGGTCCAGGGAAAGTTTCTCAAGTGTTCTGCTCCATCCCAGGACTGAGTTTTCATAGACTCCACTACAGCTTCATATTAATTCATGCCAATGTCAATTACAGTAGACCCACTGTCTCATCAAAGCATGTCAGTGAAATTCATGGGAGAAATGCAGAAGTGTGTCTCAAATAATCTTTCCATTTGGGAGCATGATATAATTTTCCTAGCAGCTGAAGTCTCTGCTTTATTCCTTTCCTAGGCCCCTGAAAGGGCACTGCGGGAAATGGAGTGAACCATTCAGACAGGCTATCCAAAGGACATCTTTTTACCAGGATGATAATACAGAATATAATTAAGCTAGTAGATTCAAGCGAACTAAATTTATTTGCTGAGACATTTTAACATTCTATTAGTTCTTTCTCAAAGTCAACATGGACTAAATTAGTTACTTGGCTAAATTGTGTGTATAAGTGAAATATAATGTGGAGCTATCTTCACAGTCACATGACGCATAAGCATACGGAAAATTGCACAAGATTACCAGGCTTTTGTTTACAGTTATGATCCTCAAATTAGATTTTGTTATTCTTAAGGACAGATCTATCAGCTCTTTGCTTGATGTCATTAAACACTAATGTGGTTCAGTGTTCACTGTTACTAAGGATTGGAGCAGCGTTTTGATATCTGAAGTCTAGCACCTGAGCCTGCACTATCTTGTCCTGTAAGTATTGTGTATGCAATCGAATTGCTTTCATTTAGTCGAAATAAGCAAGTAGTCATTATAGTATTCTTGCTAAACCAAGAATAAAACAAAACAAGTATTTGGCTCCATATTGAGTCCTGGGGTCAGTAAACCTGAATGTGTGCCTTGGATTTAAGTAACATCATGTCTCTCAGCTTCCGCCCATTTACCTTCAGAATGAGGTACTTCAATTCAATTGTACACTCTTAAACATTTATTATGTGCTTGACAGTGAACTCTGTACTGGGAGTATTACAGAGATGGGCCCTCAAAGAAGGCACAAACTCCAACACCCTTCCAAAGTTGGATATTCACATGGTATAACTTAAACGTTACTGATTCAAAAGATATGATTGCAAAATTTTAAAGAAAGGTCAGATTTTTATCTATAGGTTTGTAATAAAGAACTTGGGAAAGACCGGATTATTTATAGTGTCTCATTATCCATTCCTACCTATTTAAATAGAAGATTCCTTTGAGGGCATGACATACTGCTTCTCTTCTCTGTATGGCCAACTCTTCACCTACTTAGCAACAATACTTAGCTCTTCAAGAAGCCTTTGCTGACCATGACCTTCAACCACTCTGAATGAGGCCTTTTTTGTGTGTGTTCCCAGAACAGCCAGTGCAAAGCTCTATCCATTAGGATACATATAGACCTACACTGTAATTTAAATTTGTATACTTAGCATTGCCACTCTATTTTTTACCTCTGAAGGCAGTCATTGTGTTGATCTTCAACACTCAATAATTGGTAGCTGCTCAGTGAGTGCCTGTTTGTCAGTTTATTCTCTTTTCCATAAATTGGTGTGCAATTTGCACTGTGAATTTTTAAATTCTAATTTTTCTACTCCTGTGTTTTGGTTTGTAGACACAAAGGGCAATTCTCATTCATCTTTCCTGTGAGAGCTCTTCAAATATTGAGAACAAATTCTATCTTTAACATGTATATGAATCATCTGTAAATATTGTTAAAATGCAGATTCTTATTTGAAAAGTATGGGTGGGTCTCTGAAGTTCTGCATTGCTAACAAGCTCCAGGCGATGCTGATGCTACTGGTCCACAGACATGCTTTGAGTATCTGACATTCAGAGGGGCCTCTCACTCTGTCTGCAGACTGTCTACTTGCTTGGCTAACCAGCATATTGCCTGCCCCCCCCCCATCCCTGCCCCTTATCTGCAGTTTCACTTTCTTGGGTTTCAGCTACCCACAGCTGTGGTTTGAAAATTTAAATTTAAAAAATCCACAAATAGCCCAGCTGGCATGGCACAGTGGTTGAGCTCCTACCTATGAACCAGGAGGTCATGGTTTGATTACAGGTCAGGGCACCTGCCCAGGTTGCAGGCTCGATTCCCAGTGGCAGGTATGCAGGAGGCAGCAGATCAATGATTCTCTTTCATTACTGATGTTTCCATCTCTCTCTCCCTCTCCCTTCCTGTCTGAAATCAATAAAAATATATTTTTTAAAATTTCCCCAAAAAAACAATTCTTAAGTTTTAACCTGTGCACTCTTCCAAGTAGCATGATAAAATCTCACACCCTCCCAGTTCCATCTTGCCCAGAATGTGAACTATCCAGACACAATTTATACTGTTATGCATGGGACTCCATGTGACAGTGAATGGGATCATGACTCAAATGTCATAAATTAGGTTAGCATTCCCAATTATACTTAGAAACAAGTTAATAGTCATTTCAGGCTAAGAGGCACAGTTGTAATTCAACACATATGCCAATGCGTTAGTACAGAAAAGCTATTGTAAAGTGAAAGTAGCAGACTATTTTGAATTTTGAAGGACAGAGCCAATGCAATATACTATAGCAATGCATCTGGAAGTCTCACTTTTATCAAATATAATAATTGAGTGGTTAATAGGTGTCAGGCATTTTTCTAAACTCTTCACGTAATTCAATGCCTGTAATCTCTATTGAGGGCGGTACCATTGCAGTGTAGTAAGGACCGTTATTAGTTGCATTGGACAGATGAGGAAACTTAGACACAGAAAGCTTAAGGAATCTGCCGAAAGTTACACAGATCTATGTGAAGGAAGTTTGATGATGGGCCTCCCTCTTAGTCTGATTCCAGAGTGCACCTCAGAGCTGTTCCTTTCATTGCTCTCAGGGGCCATGGCCACACAACATACTGGTTTCTCCTGCTCTAAATTCCCCCAGTCAGGCGTACTAATATTCCTCCAACTTCCACTAAGCTACCACTTGAGCAGAGACATGCATCTTACATGGGGTAATTAATATTTTATTCAAAATATTGGTAGGAACCTATCTATCAAGACTCCATAAAAATTGCATTCACCTGAAGTCATTTAGCCACATGCCACCTAAACCCAACCTTGCTCTAGTAAGAATATTAGCATCTCCATTATTTGACTCCAGAGTAAAATAAGCAACTAAAGACATCATTATTCGTATTCAGAGCCCTTCTCTTTCCAGAGAGCTTGCCAAGCAATCAAATATACTTAACATTTTAGAACAAGGATTTCATACATCCTACTTTGTCTCAGATGAAAATTGCACTAAACTGTGGACAATTATATACTATGTTTTATTGCCTCTAATAAATCTTATAATATACACTTAATCATTTTCCTTTACTTAACAGTGTATGCCAACAATATATTCTCTATTATTAATAACATCTAATTTTTATAGTCTAAATTTTTGGTAAAAAGCAAATACATAGCCATGTTGTTGAGAATGGTTCTATTTATTTGTATATGTGTAGAATATTAAATGTTTCACAAATTGGCACAAGACATAGTCTCATGATCTCTTAAAATGAGACTCTCACAATACAAATGTGCATTTAGGAAGGTGATCAAAATTCACTAGTAGAGGCATTACAGTATATGCAAAAGGATCTGCAATATCCTCTCAACTTATTAAAATTCATGAGAATTTTAAAATATCACCCAGCCTGAGAATGGTGTAAACAGAAAAATCTATTTCAGAGAAATAAAAAGCTTACAATAAATTCACCTTGAAAATGGTTTTCTCCTATACAAATCCCAAAGTTTTTACCCCATTTATGCCAACAGTCATGTTAGAAAGGGTTTAATGCAGATAACTCTGATGTGTTTTATTTCTCAATAAGCTACTAGTGTTGATAAAATTATTTCAAATGTGCCTGCCGGGTGCTTTCCCCGATGACTGATGGCAGCCACAGTGCAGTTGTATACATAAACAAGCAAAGAAAATTCCCATCAATTTCCGAAAAAGTGTTACATCAGTATCCTAAGTGAAGTCAAAGATGTTATTATCTGATGGCAGATATATGACCAAGACACCGGGATGGAGGTCTTCCCTAATTTCACATGCAGGAAAAATTTCTAGATCTGTTTGAAAGAATCTCCATATACTATTGAACTGTGAAACAGTGATGCTTCACCTTTATAACTGGAACATATTTGTAAGTGATTTGGAAAATTAGTGCAACCACTACAACAAATGGTTGAAAGGATAGGACAGAATAATCCTTTCATTTTAAACAATATCCTCTTACATGGCTCATTGGACATATGGGCATCAGTAGGTAACAGATAATTTGTTACAAGCACTGCAGTGGCACTTGGCTCAGAGCTGGGTCTGCCCGCTGCCATGCCTCCCAAGCCCAGCCTATACTCACTGCCCACCAGTAGCCACTTTATTTGTTAAGTGGAAAATATGCCACAATTTTTCCACATTACAACTCCTACTTTAAGTCATGTTTCTTTCATCTGAAATATTCTCAGTTATTTTCAATCAAGAAGAAGAGTAAAAGGTAAGGAAAGAAAGGGACTAAAAAAAATCTGAAAATTATCATGAGAGACTATTCTCACTGAAAAATACTGCCCTGGTTTTGCAGAATGCTTCTAAGACAGGCAATTCATAACACATATGTTGCTAAATCTTTGTAGTTTGCAAAACTTCTTTACTTACACAATCTCATTTAAATCTCCCAATAGGTGTTATTCCTATTTCTCTGATTAGGAACTTGAGACACAGAGTGACTTCTCTGAGTTTATAAACCAAATCAATGAAACTAGATACTTGAATTCAGACTTTTAAATGCCTACCTTGGCTTTCACTTGCCAAACACCTGGTTATAGAGGCTAATCTAGAAAGATATTTGGGGAACTTTTATTATGCAAATATTGATTGATTGGATCTTTGGTTAAGAATAAAGTGGAGTTCACACTGCTCCAATTACTAATATTTAGAAAATCAAAGAAATTACTAAATTAATCTGTTAACTACCACTTGATTTTCAGATTTTTAAATGTTTCAAATTTACTAAAATCAATTAAGTTTTATGTATGTGTGTGCATGAGTGTATAGAAAGCATATGAGAGACAAAGAGATCTAGGTTTATCACATATCTATCAAATTAATGCTCCATCTAACATTGCTTAGAGAATATGAACTTATATATTCCTATATTATTCATGAGTATCTAACCATGTTATTAAGTATAATAAAATAGTTCTGTGGGATTCTATCTAATACATTCAGTGGTCATGATCACAGTCTGATATGTGCCTACCATTAACAAAGGGATCAAAATTGCTTTAAAAATAATTAGGAATACATAAACATTTTATCATCTTTTAAGAAAAAATTAAAAGAAAAATATGTTTAAATTACAGACAAATTTTTACGATGTTACTAAGGTAGGCATTTAGACAGACATTAGCAGAGCAAGGATGATGGCCCAGGTACAGAAGGTCACCAGGACAGAAAGCCCTGGATACCTAGCAATGGGCAAAACTCGAAAAATAAGGACCTCACCCCCAAAGTAACCTTTGCTCCCCTAGCATATCGCTGGTCATGCAGTTTAGACCCCCTGACCTTCCATATCACTGGTCATGTGATTTGGACCCTCCCTGACCTTTCTTCCCCTGGCATGTGGCTAGTCATGCAGGTTTGATGCCCTTAGAGGGGGAATGACAAAGGGGGCCAAAAAACAGTCCTTAAGCATTAAGTGTGCAGGACAATGAGATTCTGACCTGCATCAAATGCATCTTGGCCTCAGTTGTCTCTCAGCTCCAGGCCCAGAAAAGCAGCAAAACCAGACAAACAAGGCCATGACTGACACCAGGACCAGCTGTATTGACTATGATGCCCCGCTCCCTCCCACCCCTCCCCTCCCAGGGCTGGTCAATCAGTGGAGACCATGACCCTGAAAGGACACACATGAAAAGCTGATGATTGTTCTATTGAGATCCTCCCTTGGGACCTCCCCTAAAATCCCCAGCCTTAAATACCCTCAAAGGAGGACCCAGAGTGGCTCTCCCTCCTGGGAGCAGGACCTGGCCTTGCCTTTCTCCTCTCCCTCCCACTCTTCTTCCCTCCAGGGCATTACCTCTACCTTTCTTTCTCCTAAGCTCCAAGTGCCCCTTCTTTTGCTCTTGTAACTTGTTTCCTGAGCCCATTCCTTCTACAGTTCACTTCTACCTCTGGGACTTTCTAAATAAACTTTCTCTTATCGTTTTAGTCTTGGCTCTGAATTCTTTCTTAGCCAGAACTCAAGTACTGAGGTTACTGAACTGATGTCCCGTCTGACCCCAACAGTCTAATACCCAGTGCCATTCTTGCTGCCAACATTACTAGTCTAGAAAATAGTAGCTAAATAATAGTTGGATTAAAATAAAATCCAATATTAGTTATCATTTTTAATAAACTTAAACCAAAGTGTATTTTTGTTGAGATTTGTAAATGCTAAATTTTAATGATTTAATTCGTGTTAAAACATTTACTATAAAGTCCTCAATAATATTTAGAAAACAATGAATGTTGTCTTTTAGAATACATCATAATGATTAAAACATTTCTGTCACTGATTATTAAAAGTAATATAATTTTTTATATTGCCAAGAGTCCTTGTCATCTTGGAAGATTTTACCCTACTCAGCCCTTTGACTGTATGTCTCTGTGTTTAGCACAGGATTATGCCTAACTGCTTAGAACCTGATACATGAATTAAAGCTCAGATATTGCTGCATTTTAGCAGCCATTTTCATTATTACCTGAACACAGTATGATAGGAGAGTATTGATACTCTCTCAATTGTGAAATGAAAACTTTACAAAAACAGAAATGGGAAAGATACTTTGGAGTCTGTCTTATAGTCCCTCTAATACTTTTATCAACATGCTAATCTGATTTTAGATTAAAATCCTTAGAGAGTTAGAAAATAATGAGTGTTTTATAGGAAGAGCTTGTGATCTGAACCTGTCTACCCTCAGTTGATTGGTCTGTTGGGTGGCTGTTCACTTGGTGTGTGTCTCTCTCTCTCTCTCTCTCTCTCTCTCTCTCTCTCTCTCTCTCTCTATCTCTACTAAACTTTAAAAAATTCCCTTTCTAATTTTTCTACTCTACTATTGCTTTTCACAATAAAATTTCTCTACCCACAGGCCAAAATTCAGTCTAAGATATGGTTCTCAGTGGTGGCTGTATATTAGCATGACCTGGGGAGCTTTAAAATCCCAGTGTCCAGGTTGTACCTTAGACCAACTAAATCCAACATCTGGAGATGGTACCCAACATCCCTGTGTTTCAAAACTTTTTAGGTTATTCCATTGTGCATCTAGGGTTGAAAACCACTTTAAAAATAATAAATAAATTATGCTTGAGACTTTGAATTATCTTGAGATGAAAACTTTGAACAAAGAGACATTTTCCCCACTAGTTGCCTCCTACAACTTACACATCCAAATATACATACAAATGTTCTTGCAAAACAATCATGGCTTGATAGAAGTTATTTCGAAAGGACTACTCCAGCATCACATTTTATTTTTCAGGACATTATATCCTTAGTTCACATAACAGTTACTATCATTGGATACTGCTGTGGAAATGACCATCTACCCAAGACAGTGTAACTGCAGAACCAGCTCAAACTATCCTATTTCTAACAAGATACTGAGTTGCTTTTCAGAGATAATACTCCAAAACCACAAGTCATGCAGCCAAAAGCATGAGCAGAAGAGAGAAATTTGACCTCCAGTTGCACGGGAACCAGTCTTTTTCCCTGCACAGAACCCTTTCTGCTGTCCAGAAAGATGAGGTGCTGAAGCCCCTTCCCATCCTATCTAATAATAGACAAAGATTGAAATTAACCATACCTTCCCTACACTTCCCATTGCAAATTAACTGCCAAGAAAGATGGTGGTTAACTGCCAACAAAGATGGCGGTTAATTTGCATATGTAGGCACAATGCTGGGAGGCGAAAGGGGAAGGATGGGAAGAAGCCGCCTGCCACTGATCGTGATCAGAAACTCAGGCGGCAGCCAAGAGCCGGGTGGCCGGGCCAAGGTGGCCCTGCCCCCCGGCCCGTGATTGGAAAACCGGGAGAGCTGGCCACCTTTGCCCGCCCCCTGCCAGTGATCGGAGAAGCCAGGCAATCGCGTCTCCCACAGTGACGCAGGCCAGGACCCAGGAGGCACAGCAGCTGGTCTTGCCTTGTGGCCAGGGAACTGCCCATCAGCGAGTCCAGGGCTGCAAGGCAAGGCCCGCCCCCAGAAGGCCCAGCAGCAGGTCTTGCCTTGCAGCCAGGGAACCTGTCTCTCCTTCCCTTCCTCTCACTCTAAAATCAACTTAAAAATAAATAAATACACTTATATTTAAAAAAATTCATCAGCTATTCATTGCAAAAGTTTTAGCAAACTTGGAATGATGGGGAACTTGCATAAGGGTTTCTAAAAGAAAAAAAAAAACTATTATTGCAATTGGCAGCTCTTTTTATTATTATTGATTTTTGGAGAGAGAGGAGAGGGAGAGAAACATTGACCAATTGCCTCCCAAAAAACACTCTCACCAGGGATCAAACCTGCAACCTTTTGGTGTGAGATGATGCTAAAAAAATGTTTAGGGAAGGAATGCTCAGTATTGTGTCTAGTGCTCCAGAGCTATGGCCGGTCTTCCATTTTCTTCTATTTTAAAAGAAAACCATACGTGTACCTTACCTTTCTCTTCATATATAAATGGTCAGTAAATATTGGGTAGAGTTTCATCTAAACAACCCAGGTTGAAGTAAAATAGAAAATGGGACGAGCTTCCAGCAGGAAGTGATCGGCTCTGCCCAGCACTCATCAGCAGGTTAAGTCACTCCATTGGCCATAGACCTTTTCACATGAAGATATTGATGAAATATCTTCAATAGAAACAGTCTGAGGCAAGTAAAAGTGAGTGGGAGTAAAAATTGGAAACCTAAGTCAGGAAAAAAAATTTTTTTCATTGTATTTGTTAACTCATGGTTCAGGATTTGGAAACAATTTGTACCATTTCAGGTAGGTCCTCCAGATAAAAATATAGTAACTCAAAATACAGTGTTTAAAGAAATTATAGTGTTCTATCATCTTTAAGTTATTTACCCAATAATTATTATTTTTTTTAATTTCAACACAGTTTTATTGGGAGGTGTTGTTTGCCTAGAAATACACTAGAACTTGGGGAAGAGGATACATTCACTTTGAAAGATTAGATTTTTCCCACCACTATGAGAAAGGCATGGTGCAGGGTGAGCACACAGCAGTGTGGATCTATATTCCCACCTCCTTGTCCTTTGTTTGCATTTCTTTCTCATTTAGCAAGTGCCAGAGAATAATAACACAAAGACAAGAAAAAAAAAATCCACAAGTTCAACCTCCAACCAGGCCACACCAGGGCAGAGAGGGTCAAGGGTCACACATCTGCAACTTTGTCAACTGTGTGTCTTTGCTTTCCCACAGTGACTCACCCAGATATTCCCATCCTGATGATAAGGTTTCCAGTTCCTCCCCGTGTCACTGTAGAGCATGCGGTATTGGGTCACCCAGTCTGAGCTGCTGTATCTTCCTTGGGTTGCAATGGCACTGATCTGCTTCCGATTGCCAAAGTCAACCTGAAGCCATTGATAATGGTCACTGTCAGATGGAGACCATCCCCCGGCACCTGAACAAAGTAGAGACAAAAGGGGAGAATAGATATTTAAAGTTAAACTTCTATAATTGACAATGGATTATTTTTCGTCTTATAGTGGGCCTTGTCAGCGCTGTATTTCACACAGAGATTATGAAATGTCCTTTACAGATGCCACTGGGACTTCCACTAATATTCTTCCAGCTGGGTTACAGTGATGCTCCAACCTCTTTATGGTATAATTATGTGCTCATTTTCTCCTGAGCAAATGTCTTCATAATTCCTCAATTAGATCTTATTAGTACATGTCAAAGTCTAATTGGCTGAGGGTTGATCAATTTACCATGAATTCTTCAACTCAAAATCACTAGGAAAAATATGACAATCTATTAATTCTTCACACAAGGTTTTATCTTTTAGTAGATTATAAATGTAACAAAACATAATTATACACAACTCTAAAATATATTTTGCTGTCAAAAGGTCAGAGTTCAAAGAACACTCGTTCTTAAGATGAGGCATAGTGTTACATTAAGCCCCTGTACTCATAAGAACTAAGTTAGTAAATCAGGCAATATGTTCACTAAATCTTAAGAAATATATAACCTATGACTCTTAATAATCACATTTCTAGGAATATAATTCGAGTTGCTAAATGAAATGAAATTCTTTTGGCAAAATATAATAAATACTTGGTAAATAGTAAGAATGCAAAAATATTTACTAGAAAAATGGCACTAATATAGAACAAAAAGGCTCCTAATTTATACCACTATGTAAAATAACTGTGGTTGCACATAAATACATTACAGAAAATGTGGCATAATGCTTGGTACTAACAGGCAACATAATTTTTTGAGTGAGTTTGGCTGCTAATGTGAGAAAATAAGAGAAAAATATTTAATCCGTTATCCAATTCAGAGTACACCAAAATATATGCATCATTTTCAAATAAGGAATTTAAAGGCTGAAAATAAATTTATTCAATGACGACCATGCTAATAAAATCATTTTGTAAATCATCACAGATAGGTCATTCATTTAATGATGTTTATATGGATTATTTTTGCTTTCAGCAATGATAGAATAGCTCTCCCACCACAAAAATTCACAAACCTGACAAAGTGTATATTAAAATTACCCTTTTTGGAGATTGGACAACAGTCAGTGCAGGACCCTGATCCACGAGAGAAGATAAACAAGTGAGGTGAGCACTGCCAGCCCCTGGCTTTCTGCCTGGTTCATCTTCTGGATCACAGCACATGAGGGAGTATTCCAAATAGAAACAGCAGCATCACTGAGAAGGAGACAAATCAGAAGCATAGCTTCTGAGGACAGAGTTCCAGAGAGAGGCAGCTGTGCCAAGAAAGAGCCCTGAGAAGCTGCACAGGACCACCAATGAATCTCTACAGCTCCAACTCTGGATGAAAACTGAGCTGTGTATTTGAAAACAACCTTCCTCAAGACCACCTGGAGGGAGTTTTTCAAATGAGCAACCAGAGGATGCCCAGGGCTGAGATTAGGTTGATTTCAGATGAGACAAGATTGAGCAAATTTGTTGAACAACCCTAGGTTTCAGTAGAGATCTCAGAAAGGGATTAGAAGAAGTTAGCCCTAAAATACAGGCTACGCTGCACACATCTGAACAAAGGTTGGTAACTAGCCTGAAGAAAGATCAACCTTACCCACAAATAAGTAAGTCCTTGCTTAAACAAAACTCAACACTCCATTAGGAAGGCCATGGAAGTTTAGAAACTCAACAACATAGCATTTATAATGCCCAGTCGAAAAATTTTATAAAATACTAGACCTTTTAGGAAGCAGCAAAATAATGACTTATTACCAGAAAAAAGTCAGTCAATAGAAATTGACTAAAAAATGACAGAGATGATAAAATTAGCAGACCAGGACTTTAAAACAGAGATTATAAATTAGTGCTATTTATAAAAAGATAATATACAAATATTGAAGACACAAACATAAAATCTTAATGGAGAAAAGAAAGAACAAAAATCAAAAGCATGAAAGTTTTTGGACTAAAAAATACATCTGAAATAAAACTTTTAATGGATGGACTTAACAGCAGATTAGAAGTTGAGGGGGAAAAAAACACTTTAGTGTACTTGAATATAGGGTCACATAAACCTTTCAAATTGAAGCTCAGAAAAGTCTAAAAAATGAACAGTACTCCACTAACTTATAGGATAATATTGTGTCCTAACAGTCATGCAAATGGAATACTAAAAGCAGAGAAAGTAGAAATTAGGAAGAAAAATATTCATTTGAAGAAATAATGGTTGAAAAATATAAACCCAGATACATGAGAAATTTACCAGATTCCAAAAAGATAAATAAAAGAAAAACACACCAAGACACCTCATAATCAATTGGTAACACAAACAAACAAAAACAATGCTAATGAGAACATCTTGAAAGTAAGAAGAAGGCAATAACATCTCAGCAAAAACAATTCAGGCTGAAAGACAATGAAACAGCATATCTGAGGTGATGAAAACAAAAGTAAAAGGGAAGCTGCCAACAAAAAGCTCTATATCCAGCCAAAATATCCTTTAAAATGAAAGCAACATAATGATATTTAGGACAAAAGCTGAGCAAATTCATCACCAGTAAATATGTACTATAAGAAATGGAAGTTTTCCAGCTCCAAGGTTAAATTATTGTATTGAAACTCATACTAGTACCAGTATATCCATGAAGAAACATGCTGAACATGGTAAATATGTACATAAGTATAAAATATTTGGTCATGTTTTTAAATTTCTCAAAAAGATAATTGAGTGTTTAAAATACAAGCAGTAACAATGAATTAGAGATGTAGAAATAAAATGTATGACTATAATAGCACAAAGGATAAAAGGCAAGGAAAATATATACTGTATTGAGTTTCTGACATTTGAAGTGACATATTATTCCATGGTTGTGAACGCTGGATCAAGGGCCAGCAAACTTTCTTTGTAAAAGGTTAAGTACTGAATGTTTTAGGCTCTGCATCTGTTATACCACATCTGTTACAAGTAGTAAACTCTGCTGCTGTAGCATGAAGTCGTAGGTAATACAGTAAACTCTCCATTTTACAGACCTGGATTTAACGGGCTTCAGATTTAATGGGTAACATCTCCGGTCTGAATGTCATATGTGAAAATTAACACTCTGTTAATTTTAAAATCCTTTTAAGCAAAATTTGCTTATAATTAAATTAATAGGTTATTTTTGTTATTAATTCACTGTTATTTTTAACAAATTTTAGTGGATAGGCTGTATGTTGGAAAAAACACTGTAGCAATTTATTTATAGTAAATAAATATTACATATTTACAACTATAGTCTACATATTTTAATCCAAGAGTCATCACTCATAAGCAAAGTTCGGGAGATGATTAGCATGTGATCACACAGCTCTCGTGGTACCTGGTTCTGTTGTCCCTCGGCATGACTTTTTGCAGCAGTTTTAACACGCGCAGGCCAGTGTTTCCATGTGCACTAAGCCAAGCCCCAGCCATTTGTTTACTCTGGGCGACGGGTGAATGCATGCATTCACTAGACTTACTCAGTATAACTTTAAAATACAGTAATACATATAGAAAACTATTCTGTGAAATTAAACTTTTCATACATACTTTTTTTTTTTAATTAACTTTTTCTTAAATATATTCCATTGATTTTTCACAGAGAGGAAGGGAGAGGGACAGAGAGTCAGAAACATCAGTGAGAGAGAAACATCGTTTCAGCTGCCTCCTTCCCACCCCCCACTGGGGATGTACCCGCAATCAAGGCACATGCCTTTGGCTGGAATCGAACCCGGGACCCCCTAGTCCGCCGGCCAATGCTCCATCCACTGAGCCAAACCGGCTGGGGTTTCATACATACTTTTGATTACACAAACATGCCTACATAAGTAAAAACAGGTAAACTAATTTGTCAATTTTTTAAAACAGGCATTCAGAAAACCTACTTTATTATCTAATGGGCTTGCAGCTTTAATGGACACCCCCTCACCCAAATTAGTCTGTTATATTGAGTTTGTACTATACATAATCAAAAGGTCAATAAAACTGGGAAAATACTGATTCTCTTTGAAGTATCAGCATGTTCCCTGAAAATAACACCTCCTGTGGTAGAGGCTGTGATGTGCCACTGAGGTCTGCCTTTATGACTGAGGACTTGGTGCCTCTGTAATTCCATGTTGACAGAGACACTAGTTAGCTGTAATTCCTCTTCAGGAATGTCCAGAACTAAAAAGAGGGATTTACCCAAGGCCATGTACCTTCTTGGGGTTGTACAGATGCAATGACTGCTTGACCGGGGATTGTAGAGGTCCAGGCCCCTCGCTCCAACTTGGGAAAACTCCCTGCAGAATTGGTTGAAACCTCCTTTGAGACTGCATTGCATCTCGACCTCTCCCCCTGCCTATTTCCTCTTCATCCCCTTCCCTTCCACAGGTCTCATCCACCTAACATTCCCTAATAAAGTCCTATGTGTTAGTCTCCATCTCAGAATTTGTGTTCTGGAAAGTGCAGTCTGCAAAACCTCCTTGGAACCACTTTCCTGAAAATCTGCTCACTAGTGATATGAAGTAATTGTCTCTGCTTTCTACTTTGTGTGTTATTTGCATGTGTATTTTTTCCCATTGTAGTATCTAGTATTACCTAGGGTAACATATCATCCACATGCAGACTTCACCTACAATTCTGTAAAATTTTGGAGGAGCAGTAAATTTTTCAGATAACAATGTACCCAGTCATCAAGAGATTATAAATATATTTTCCTATCTGTTGGATATTTTGTTCCAAACTTAGGAGAAATTCTATATATAATTGTGTATAAAGGCTATTGATGTGTTACAAAAGCAACAAGGTGGTTTGGCCATTGAAGTAAACAAGCAATTATTATGTGAGGGAAGAGAAAGTATATTCAACTGATCATTGAAATTTAGACTATTTCCTCTAATTAGTCCTGCAAAGAATATCGCAGAATACATTTCCTTATATTACCTATTTTTTGGTGCATTACAATTTTTCAATAAGGAGGCAATTAACATAAACTAGTTAATCCCATTAATCTCATCACCTTAAAAGAATAGAACTTATTGAGAACTTTAAGAGAAGCAAAAATCTGAAACGAGTAAAAATATATGTTAAAACGTATTCCTTCGCAGAAGGATATGTGGAGAGAATAGTGATTAACTTCAAGGGGAGGGCAAATGTCAGGCTTGCATGAGGAACATAGTGGAAAGATGGATAAAAAGTTTCCTGTTTCTCTTTGATCTATCAAGCAATGTAATTTGGGGAAGTTGATTACTTTGTTCATTTGGGTTGTGACATGTATAACCTCTATCAATCCAAGGATTAGGAATGATAACCCTTTCATGACAAAAAAAAACAACACACACACACACACAAAAAAAAACCCTCAGGAAAATGGCACACAGCAGAGCAGAAGTTGCTCCTCAAGATGGCATGGAGAGTGCAACAGGGCAAACACGTTCCCTGTGGATATTGTTTTAGCTCAAAGGGAAAAAATGGAAAGTCAAAGAGGAGGCAGAAGAGGAGGAGATTTTAAATAGTCATAAACTCTTAGTTTCTGAGACTTAAGAATAACTGTCTAGAACCAACAGAACAAAAAATATCTTTATTCTTTATTGTTCAAAGTATTCAGATGTCCCCTTTTCTCCCCACGGAAACCCTCCACCCCATCCCCAGGCCTTCACTGCACTATTATCTGTGTCCATAGGTTATGCATACATGTATATAAATTATTTGGTTAATTTCTTCCTGCCAGGCCCCTTCCCTCTGAGACCCCTTAGTCTGTTCCACGCTTCTACGTCTTTGGATCTATTTTGTTCATCAGGTTATTTTGTTCACTAGATTCTACATATGAGTGAGATCATGTGATACTTGTCTTTCTCTGACTGGCTTATGTGACTTAATGCAATACTCTATTTCCTAAACAGTAGGGCTGTTGTTGCCTCCCTCCTATTCTCTCCTGTGTTAATCACTCTTTTTCTCTCTCTCCCATTGCTTGCCTTCCAACACCCTCCCTTCCTTCCCCCCTCTTCTTTTTTTCTCTCTCTCTCATACACACACCCCTCCTCCCCCATGAATGTGTGTGTGTGCATATGTGTGAGTGTGGATTGTGTGTATGTGAACCATAAAGATACACAGTGTTCATATTCTAGATATTCACTCTACTGGGGTTACTTGAGTGATAAATTAAAATAAAGAATCTAGAGAAATGAATGAAACTTGCACTCAAAACTTAGTGATAGCTTATAATTATGATAGCCATTTCTGTTTTGTAAATTAGTATATCTGAGAGAAAAAAGGGAGCTTAGTGGTGGGTGGTTCAGGAGAGAGCATTTAGTTTCTTTTCTGGTGATAAATGGTTCCTGAATAGACATGATGCCTAAGTGGGTGGTTGTAACATCACTAGAGATTATAAGCCTGGAGTCTAATTTTCTTTAAAGGTAGAAAAACATTTCAATTAAGTACAGAACTATCTTTAATAACTAGCTGACATTTATGTATCAGATGAAAAGAATAAATTGAAAAGGAGACTTTCAGGCAAGATAGCATTATGACTTTAGGCTTAGAGGCCTCCTTCTGGTCTAAATACACAGTATTTTTAGATAAAATAGATAAAAAGAAAATTGAAAAAAAAATAGCAAGATTCAAAAATAAGATAAACATTTCCATGCACAAGAAAGGCAATAAAAATGCAAACAATGAGTAGGCCCGAAGCTGAGGCCTGCTGGAATTGGGGTCTGGGGACACACAGAGAAAGTGGGACACTTGGTTTCTTTCTTTCTTTCTTTTTTCTCATAGAATGACTAAAATATTTTATTTATTTTTATTTTTTTAATTGTTTTATTGCTTAAACTCGGTTTCTGAGGGTCATCAATAAAAGTAAATCTCCTATGTGTCAGACAAAGGAAGTATGTGCCAGGGCTGAAAACCCAGACTAGCCCAGGACTATGCTGCTTGTGGAAAGAAAACAGCTGCTCACTGATTCAGAAATATGAGACTATGCCCAAAGAAGATGGAAAGCATAGCTGAGCCAAGGAAAGGCTCCTCCTGGCTTGGTGACTAGACCTGTGATTCCCTAATAACACTGCCAGGCAAAGGCACAGGTTGTCATGTGGACTGTATTTCTGGACCAGAGATCTGGGAAGCTGAGTAGAGAAAATCACAAATAACATAGTCAAAAGATCAATGCAAATGAACTCCAGATATAATAGCAATTGAGGACCAGTGGAAATAAACATTTTAAGTTCTCAGATATATAAATAAGTAATGGTAGGCATTACAAATAGCAGTAATGATCAGATTCAACAGGGAGACATAAAATTATTTATAGACAAATGCTAAAAAGAACCAGATTGCTTTAGAAATAAAAAATGCAGTCATTGATAGAAAAAAACATATCTCATTGGATGAAAATCCATAACTTACATTATCTCACAAATAATCAGTCTGCTGAAAGGTAATACAGAAGGATTTATATAGAAGTCCCCATAGAAAATACAAAATATGTTAGATTTTCAGAACATCTGCTTCTACCAAGATGGAGTGCAGAAATCTAATTTACTTTCCCACCTGAAACAACGAAAAAGTAGATACAATATATAAAACAATAGTTTACAAGATAATAAGATATGAGGCAAAAAGGGGCTAAGATTCCTAAGGTACAGGACATAAATGGAGTTAGCCCCATTTCCTCATCTTCCTGAATTGAGAGAGTGTCAAGGCTGAGACACAGAAAGAACTTGGCAGAATCCCTGGGTTGAGAAGATAGAGCAGGGGAGACCAAGGTGGCTGAAGTTAGAAGCCAAGGAAGAAACTGCATAGAGAGATCATTCTATAGAATCAGCAGGGGGCTCCTTTGAGTCTTCACTGAACCCACACATCTGAAGAAACTACCCACTCACAGCTGGGCAAAGAATCATCTGAATGGATGAAGGTACTAGTGGTCTGTACTACTGACCAATAATCCCATCATGCCCCTTCTAGGTATTTTCTTATGAGAAAAGGAAGCATGTGAACATACAAAGTCCTGCCCATGATGTTCACAGAAACTGTATGTGCAATAGTCCAAAGCTGTAAACAACTCAAATGTCCATCAGCAGATAAATGGATAAACAAATTGTATACATCACAGAACAGAATACAACTCAGCAATACAAAGGAATGGACATTGATACACACTAGATGATTAATCTAAACATAATTATTCTAACTGGAAGGATTCAGGAAGGTGCCCGCCATACAATTACATTTATATACAATTCTAGGAAATGCAAACTTATACATAGGAACAAAAGAAGAGCAATGATTGCTTCAGAATGGGGACAAAGAAGGGAAAGGAAGAGGTTACAAAGTTCCAGAAGATTTTGGGGGGTATAGGTTGTATTTATTATCTTGATTGTGGTGGTGGTTTCGTGGGTATATTCATATATAAAAAAGATCACACTTTACAATTTAAATATGTATAGATTAGTGTACATCAATGATACATCAATAAAGCTGTTAAAATTTGTCGGAATAAATAGACATGAAGGATAAAGTGGGAATTTCAATGATAAATCTAAGAAATCTATACTAATAATAAAAGAATATGCAAATTGTCCAGGACACTGTCACATAACGACCATTCAGCAGGCTGCATCCTTGTGCCCTGCTCAGGCAGCTGCGAGGCCCAAGGTAGCTAGGATAGGATATGATAGGAGGGGATAAGAAAGGAGAAGGAGAGGAAGGAAGGCCTGCATGTAGACAGGCAGAGAGAAGAAACAGAAATACAGAAAGGGAACAAGAAAAAGATGCAGGAATGGAAAAGGAAAGGAAATGAAGGGTTCCATGCGGGAGGGGGTGGCCACTGCCGGAGGGGCGGAGCAGCTGTGTCCAGCGAGGGGCGGGGTGCAGGCAGCATGAAGTGGGGAGCCACACCCAAACATGGGAGGAGGGCGGTGGCCCCCTGTGTGAGCCATTGGGACAGAGGGATGGACGGCCCGAGGCCTTCCAGGCAGAGGTGCTCCTGCTCTGAGGCAGCAGTGCCTGGGCCACGTGGGCCTCGGCCACCCTTGTTGGGCTGGGCGCCCCATGCTGGGAGGGGAGGCGCAGCTTAGCTGGGGCGGAGTTGGACACTAAGGAGAGTACCGCTTTCATCCCTGAGGGCTGGACCTCAAAGACACGGGCCAGGGTTAGGTCAGTGGTGCATCAAGTGTACTTTGTTGACTAGAAGTTGGGGTGTCCCAGGCAGTGAATGGGAGGAGGACGGCGGCAGGGAGGCCAGGGAAGGGGTGGTGCCGAAGGCCTGGCCAGAGCTGGGCCTGGGCTGGGGGTTAATGCCCCCTGAACGAAAGCTTTAATATCAAAGTGCACTCAGGCGGGGCTGGAAGCAGGTTCCAGAGAGGAAGGGGGAAGGTTTAAAAGAGAAACCAGTGAACATGGCAGGGGTGAGGGGGTGGTAATAATAAGGAAGGAGGGGGGGAGGCAGGGTTCAGGCTCACAAGGGAAAGGCGAATGGGGGAGGAGTAAGTAGGACACAGACATGGGGAATAAAGGGAGAGAAGGGAGGAGGGAGGGAGGGAGGGAAAGGGGCCACAGGACATTCAAAGGGAGGTAGGGAAAGAAAGCAGGGAAGAGAAGGATGCTAAAATGGGGTGAGGTCAGGAAAATAGTTAAATACAAAGAAGAAACAGAATGTGAGAGTGAGAGGAGTTTAAAAGGAGGAGTTAGTAAGAAAATTAAGTACAGGGTGATTTTTTAAAAAATGTAGTCAGACATCCCCTGAGTGCTCCCGGACTGTGAAAGGGCACAGGCTTGGCTGAGACCCGCCCCTACCCCCCCACAGGAATTTCATGCACCAGGCCTCTAGTTCTAGAATAAAACCAATACACAGAATTCAAACATTTGAAGAATGAATTTTTCAAAATTGAAAAAGAAAAAAAAAAGACATAACAAAATGAAAAGGTCCTCTGAACACTGAAAAGCATATGGAATGTGAGCATATTATAAAAAATCTACACTAAAAGACAAACATGCAAATTAACCGTACCTTCACTATGCCTTAAGCCACTCCCACCAGCCAATCAGAGTGACTATATGCAAATTAACCCAACCAAGATGGCGGCCAGCAGCCACGGAGCTGGAGCAAGCAGGAGGCTTGGTTGTCCCAATGATGGAGGAAGCCAAGCTTCCCACTTGCCACGGCGGCTCTGAGCTCCACTCAAAGCAACAAAGTTTAAATTATAGAAGGTAAATAAACCCCACATACCTGCTTTCAGCCAGCTGTGGCCACAGAGCTGGAGCAAGAAGGAGGCTTCCCTCCTGCCTACCCTGGCTAGCTCTGAGCTCCTCTCAAGGCTATAAAGTTTTAATTATAGAAGGTAAATAAATCCCAGAATAAAAAATAAAAAAAGAAAAAAAGGAGAGGCTGGGAGCTTCCATCGCTATGGGGGGGAGCTTGGTAAGCCTGAAAATGGCCCTTAGCCCCTTATCCAGGCTAGCCAGGCACCCCAGCAGGACACCCACACTGATCCGGGACACCCTTCAGGGCAAACCAGCTGGCCCCCACCCATGCACCAGGCCTCTATCCTATATAATAAAAGCGTAATATGCAAACTGACCCTAATAGCAGAAAGACGGGGAATGACTGGTCACTATGACACACACTGACCACCAGGGGGAAGACACTCAATGCAGGAGCTGCCCTCTGGTGGTCAGTGTGCTCCCACATGGGGAGCTCTGCTCAGCCACAAGCCAGGCTGACGGCTGCCAGTACAGCAGCAGTGGTGGGAGCCTCTCCTGCCTCCTCAGCTGCACTAAGGATGTCCGACTGCAGCATAGGCCTGCTCCCCGCTGGCAAGTGGACATCCCCCGAGGGCTGCCGGGCTGCCAGAGGGATGTCTGACTGCCAGCTTGGGCCCAATCCCCCAGAGAGTGGGCCTAAGCCAGCAGGTGGACATCCTTCAAGGGATCCCAGACTGCAAGAGGGCATAGGCCGGGCTGAGGGCCCCCCCCCCACCCGAGTGCACAAATTTTTGTGCACCAGGCCTCTAGCTTATTATGAGGTACAAATAACAGCTGGTTGAAAATAGTAAAACTGATGAAATGAGACATTTAAAAAATAGTGTTTAAGCATGAAAGTGAGAATTATCTCATTGAAAGAGAAAAAAGAGCTGGTATCATAAGAGCTAAAAGTTGCTTGCTAATGAGCTCAGATTTCATTTACAGTGGGGCATAAACAGCTAGAAGGTATAGCGTGTGACCTACCTACAAGAGATAGGACAAAGAAGCTTCAACCAAGTCTAATAACTTGTTGATTAGAAGGAGCATTAATTAACACCTGTTATAAGCTACAGAAGTTGAAATGTTATTGCCATTATCATTATGAAAATATATGGTTAATTACTGCTCATATAAAATAAATTTAAAACAAAGGAGTATTCCAGTATATTTGAAACAAAACAGAGGGAAGATATGATTTTATCATCTGTTGTTAAATGACAGGAAGACAGAACTGTGCATCTCCCATTGCTACCTCCGCCAGCAAGGACAGCAGCTTTCAGATCGTTCTAGGAAGAGCAGAAGGAATCACTGAGCACAGGGAATTATTTCCTGAGTCAGGTTAGGATAGGACATAATAAGAAAGGCATAGCTGCTTTAACATTTTTGAAACATTCAGATTATATCCCAAAGGACAGGCATTATTCATAAATGTAACATTAGCTTCCTTGAATATTTATCAAGGGAGCGGTCAGAAAATTAAAGATAGTCCAAACAAACAAACACACAAACAAAAAACCCATGAGTTTAAAAAACAGAGGACTTAGTAAATCTAGAATAAAATAGACAAAGTTATTCAAAAATTTGCATATAGGTAATGAACAGTTAGAATAAAAAAGAAATGGGGGGGGTGTTACTGGAGGTGATCATTGGTGGGTTATAAGAATTTACTTTAATGAGCACATTCTTATGTAGTAGAACACAAGAAATGCCATAGATGTATTTCTAATTTAATTTTAGCTAAGCATTTGGGGTATATCTCTAAGTATAAATGGTGAAATGTGGTCTGAGAGATAATAGTTTTAGGTAAATTTAAAAATGGTTAATAATTATGCCCCAAATTTGCTGATTAATGACTATGGGGACTTGAAGAGAGCTCTCTAATGATGTGCCACAGACTTTCATTCTGTGTTCTGTCAATTTTAATATTTTTATTATCTAAGGCACGAAAGACATGCTTATGAAATTTATCAATTACATAAGGCTGAAAAGAAGACCTAATAAGATAACTAACTGAATTACGATGTAAAATGTTCTTGACCAGCTGGAAATATGAGCCTGCACCAGATCAATTTGTTTGAACATCAATAAGAAACTAAGATGCCCATTTTCAACAAATGCATTTTCAACTTCATGATTAACGAGATATTATGCTTAGAAATAATTATGGAACCATAATTTGCTTTTGGAAAAATATTGGGTTGAAATGATGACATCTAACTATAATATTTGCAGTATTCTATTCAAAACAGTTTTGATACATTTTCATTCAGACTTTATATCTGCATACAAAAATGAACAAATCACATGCATCTAGTATTACAAATTATCACAAAATGAGCATAACCATGTGATACCATACAGATCTATAAATAAATCATTTCCAGCAACCCATAAGCTCTCATTGTGTCCTTTTCCAAATACAGTTAACCACTCCTCCCTAATGAATTGTCTCAGAGACTCATACATGAATTGTATATATCAACAGATTGCACATTTTCTTTGCTGTCTAATATTAAATTGTATAATATACTACTCTATTTATTCATTCTAATGTTGAACATATGGCTATTTCCCATTTGGAGTTATTATGAACTAGAGGCCCGGTGCATGAAGTTCATGCACCGGTGCAGACCCTAGGCCTGGCCAGTGTTCGAAGCACAAGCGTCTGGTGTGGAAGAGCAGGTCCCAGCTGACCTCTGGGCCCTGGGCAGCACCTGGGCCCCCGGGCCCCCATGTGCCCCCTTCTGCCTGAGTCATGGCACCAGAGTCCCCACACGGAGATGAGGTGAGTGCAGCTGGATGCCCCGGGCAGGGGTGCAGTGTGGGCCTCTGGGCCGCCCAGCGGTGCTGCACTGAAGCCAGGTGGGCAGCGCACTCTCTCCCAGCTGGCCTCACAGACCAGCTCCTGCACAAAACCACGGGGAGTCCCAACCAGCCCCTGCAGCACCAGCGGCTACAGCTCGGCTCACTCAAAAGCCTGTGCAGTGTGAAGTGGGCTTCTTATGGGCACCTGGCACCTGAGCATGGGGGCTTCCCCAGTGCGCGAGCCCAGGTGTCCAGGGGGAGGGTAGCAGGGGGAGTGAGAGCGAACTTGGAGGACACCCTGCATTCTCACCGCACCTCTGACCCTGTCACCCCCGCCCCCAGGTAGCCGGTGAGAGGTAGCAGTGCATCACCAAGGCCTGCAATGTTCCATGCAGCTCCCTGATGGTCAGCGCACATCATAGTGAGTGGGTGAACTCCCAGTCTCCCAGCTGAACTCCTGGTAAAACAACTGCCTCTGGGGACAATTTGCATATTAGGCTTTTATTATATAGGATAATGCTGCCATCAACATTTCTGTTCATGTTTTTGAGCACCTTTATGTGCACTTCTGATGGGTATATGCCCGAGTGGAGTATAACAGATCCAATAAAAGGTGTGTATTTTAAAAGTCAGTTAATTTTTCCAACAATTTCCCAAATTAGTTGAATAGATTTTTACCCCTGAAACTCCTCCCAATAGTGTCATGAGAGTTTTTATTGTGCCACATACTCACCAAAAGTTGGTCTACTTAGCCTTTTTTTTTTTTTTTTTTTAACAGTCTGGCTCATTGTGAGTTTAATTGGCATTTCCCTGATAACTACTCTTATTCTGTTGGTACCAAGACTTACTATAAAACTACTGTAAAATATGACATAAATGTGGACAAAAAGATAAACCAATAGACCAAATAAATAAAATATAAATCCCTGAAACAAAAGGACATGTATACATGTGTAAATCAGCACTTAATTTTTTTAACCAATAATATATTCAGAATCTACTGGATATCCATGTGGGAAAAAGGGGAAGTACTCCTCTGCCCTATACTATACTCAAACATCAGGTGAACCTTGGCTGATGTTACTAAGTGGTTAGAATATCTGTCCATGCACCAAAAGGTCTTGGGTTTGATTCCAGTAGAGAGCATGTACCTAGGTTGCAGGTTCAATCCCTAGCCCCTGTCAGGGAGCATGCAGGAGGAAAGCAATCCACATGTCTCTATCACATCCATGTTTCTCTCTCTCTCCCCCTCTCTGCCTCCCTCTCTTCTACTCTCTCTAAAAATCAATAGAAAAAAATATTCTCAGATGGTGAGGATTAAAAAAAAGTATCAGGTGAAAATGTGTAGATCTACTTGTGAAAACTAGAACGTAAACCTTCTAGAACAGTGGTTCTCAACCTTGGCTGCATATTAGAATCACCAGGGAGTCTTTTTAAAATCCTATTTCTGGGCCTCATCCTCCAGAAATTCTTTCTTTGTTACTAATGTTGTGGCCTCCCCCCCTAACAAAGAAACAGAATTTCTGGAGGATGAGGCCCAGAAATAATGATTCCCAGGTGATTCTAATGTGCAGCCAAGGTTGAGAACCACTGTTCTAGAAGATGACATGAGAGAAGAACATTATATTCTTGGGGTTGGGAAAGATTTATTAAAAATGTCTCAAAAGCACTAGCCAAATAGAAAAAAGATGGATAAATTAGATCCTATTAAAATTAGAAATTATAGACTTTCCAAAGACATTAGTAAGATAGTGAAATGGCTAACCATACATAGGGAAAGGTGTTTCTAAACATGTAACCCACAAAATGCTCATATCCAACATGTATAAACAAGTCTGACAAACCAATGAAAAAAACAATGGTCAAGAGACCTTAACAGGCAGGACTGTAAGGCATGAAATATATGAAAAGATGCTCAAGCTCATAGAATTTACATTTTAATAAAGACAATTGAAAAACTAAGAATGATCAAAGAGAGTAATTAAAATGATGAGGGGAGTTAATCCCATAATACTGCTTGGAGGAACCAAAGATGCTGAAGTGTTCTAAGAGAAAATCAAGGAGCAACGTAATTTCCATCTTCTACTACGTAAAAGAATAGAGATACAGAGTCTCCTAATCGGGTACTGATAATATCACATATTCCAAAAGTATACGTGCTTTATGTATATAGTAGATTATGCAGCTTTAACTCATATTTTTAATTATTATTTTACTTAATATTTACCTTAAAATATTTTTGAGTCAATACTGTCAAAGCATTTGTCTGTCCATAGAGTAGTTATTGTACTATAAATCCTTTTTATTTTGAAATGTGACCAAGGAAGAAAAGTGAATTTCAAATTGATTTTACTACATTTGAAACAAATGTTTTTCTGGGAGAACAAAAGTTTCCTTATTAAATATGGTTGTTCCTTCACGGATCCAGCATACTACACTAGGAAAATTTATAAGGAGGTCTCTTTATAATATTGATAATATTTAGGTATGAATTATACCACCAAAATCAGTAAATTTCTGGCAATTAGGCAAACGTATTGAGGCCTCTATTTACATATTTATCACCTCAGAGGTAAAACACACACACACACACACACACACACACACACACACACACACAACACAAAAACAAAAAGTAAAACACCTGCACCTGAGTTATGATAAACAGACTTACTGCAAAACAAAGTTAGTTTCATATATATACATATATATATTAGTTGCAGGGAACTTCACATGTCAATTATATTTTAAGATCTTTGATTTTAAAATGTCAACTCTTTTTTACTGTTTTATTTTATTTTTATTGAATTTATTGAGGTGGCATTGGTTAACAGAATTATAAAAGTTTCAGATGTACAATTTTATAATACATCATCTGTATATTGTGTGTGTTCATTTACCCCAAGTTGCCTCCTTCTGTCACCATTTATCTCACCTTTACCCTATCCCATCTCCCTCCAACCCCTTTCCTCACCATACTGCTGTCTGTGTCCTTAAGTGGCTGTTGGTTTGGTTTTTTTGTCTGCTTAATCCCTTCACCTTTTTCACCCAGTGTCAACCTTTTCTTTGAAATGTCATGTTTACCTTGAGATTATACTATAAAAAACAACAAAAAACTGAATGTCAGGCAAAAGAACTAGACTGCTTCATAAAAAGGGATACAGGCTGGATAGCCATTGAAAGTAACATGAACTCAACATTAAGTTTGATCAGCTTCCTGTTCTACATAGAAGCCACAGTGCAATTTCTATTCTCATCATATAGAACAAATCTTCACAGGAGGTAGCCTAGGGCAGGGAATAAAAGAGAGCTATTGTACATGAATTCAAATAAAATAATATAAGTAAATTTGATTTTAAAACCTTAAACATTTACTGGCAATTTAACTTTTAAATGTAATTACCAAACAGTGTAAATGATCTATGGTCTTATTTTTTTTGTAATTTCCTGGAAATACTATGACAAAGAGAAAATAAATAGACTTTTTTGTGTGTGTTACTTCAGGTGGTGGTATTAGGAAAAGAAGTTTAAAGTTACAGGTAGTTATATCATAATGTAACAACTTTTAAAGTATTAAAATAAAAAACCCCAACAGAATGGATTGCTACCAACAAAGGAAAATAAAAAAAAAACAAGCACAGTGAGCTCTCTACTACTGGAGATATTCGAGTAAAAGCTGGATAATTAGAATTTCTTTAGAGGGGAATTTTACATGGGGTGGGAGATGCAACTAATTATATTTTAATATCATTTACAAAGAAAGTTGACATAAAATACAACCTATTATGTTGCATTCATGAGCAAGACTATCAAGTGATTTTAATTTCTTATTGCTTTAAAACTAAGAGTTATGACCCAAGTTTTGGTTGACCTGTGTTATCATTGTCAGGGGAGATATCATTTGTACTATTGCTAAGAAGCTTTTGACTCTACATAACTTTTATTATTAAAGAGTTTGATCATTTCCACCTTTAGTATGAATAACCCCTCTGATTTATTCATTCAGAAAATATTTATAGAGCACTCCTATATACTAAACTTTAAGGGTTTAAAAATAATTTTCATAAACAATTTTACCAGATCTTTTTTATACTTGAGAATACAATTTATTTATTTATTTGGAGAATGCACAAAAATATTTTTTATTTAATAAAGACTTTATTACTAGGAAAAGATGTCATACTTTTTTATTGCTGACAGTATTACAGATATCATAGTTTTAATGTGTATAGAAATGAGGTCTCCTGTGTTAAAAATAAAGGCAACTGAAAATATAACCACATCCAAGTCACTGAAATCTTGTTTCTTCTTTGCAACCACTAAAAAGCTGTTGTTCAATCTTTGCCTGTAAGAAAGGCTGAAGAGCTTCATGTTGTAGCCCAATATGTCTGTTCACTGAACCTCTAAATGCAATCAGGTCAAAGGGTTCATAGCTTTGGGAAACTATTGACCACCCCAATGTTTTTAAAAGGTTAAATGTTATGTGGGCAAAAGGTCAATTTACTGTTTCCAAATCTACTGCTTTATTTTATACTCTTCATCTCTGACACTCATTCCTATTAAAATCTATGGAATTTTGGAAACAACAGGGTTAATTAAAAATAGTTTCCCAATTGCTCTGCCAAGTGCATATTCACTGGCATTGTCCAGAAAATGTCATCATTCTCAAGACGTTAATTTTTCTGACAAAAAAGGGAGAGTAAAACATTGTTCTCTAAGCAGCTCACAAGAAGTATTGCTTGGAGTGGGTTGAAAAGGTAAGTTTATGGATTTGAAAGGGTTTCAGAGTTCAAACATACAATAGTATTGGTTAAGTTATCAGATAAATCCGACCTCTATATTTAGGGAAGACTGAAGTAAGGATTTAGCTGCAGAAATAAATGAAGTCATGGAACTCAAATCCTGAACAGGTACATGAGTAAACTCAGGATTACCATCTGCTTTGAAGTCCAGGACTGCATTATATTTATCAGTTAATAACCATAGTTCTCTAGACATAACTGGCACTCAATAAATATCTGTTAAATGAATGAACACAAGAATTAATTAAATAATAAATGAATATTTGAATGGACAGTTAATAAATAAGTGACATTCTGGAAGTAAGAGGCCCGAAACAAGAGGTCAATTTCCTTTACCCCAGTTGTATGGCATGTAAGAAAAGCACAGATCATGAAAAACAAGTATAAACTGAATTGTAACAAAGAAAATAAATGTTTTATCAATACCAGTGATCCACATGGTATCTTCAAGAGGACCTGGAAATTTTTCAAAGGCACTCACCATGTTTATTCTAAACAGTATTCTTGGCTTACCGTAGAGTAGGTGGGTTCTCACTCGCTCTAAAAATCCTTTAGATGCCTTCATCAATTAAACACCAATTAAATCTTTATAAAATAAATCTTTAGCCATTATCTTCTAAAGGTCCTTGGATTGTATCAAATTTCTTGTACTCAGAGTGCACAGGACTAAGAAAGGAACAGTTATTTAGAATTCAATTTTAGCAAGTTTCCTTGGTCTGCAGTTATTACTCATGCATTAGCACGTTCAATTCTGTGAACATTATCACAATCACTTGCTTAGCAGGGCAGGAAGCAATCAGCCCCTGCAGGTCAGGAGAGGGCCTGGAAAGGCTATTCCAAGGAGCTAGGAATGAACAAGGACTTTCTCAGTTATTCCACGAGGAATGGGGAGTCTCATCATTGGTCTACTCCAGAGGGCCCAAGGAGACTTGGCTGAGAGGATGTACAATCGAAAGTGTAAGTCTTAAGAACTGAGATTGAACTCATCACAGTAGATTAACTTCTGTGTCAGCTTTTAGCTGATTGGCTAAAACTAAGTGAATTTCAAAATTGATTCATCTACATCATCAAAATCTAGTCTCCAGCTGGCATTTTGTGAAAAATAAGGTTTGGCTATTTATTATTGTTTCCTTCACTTAAGACAAAAAAGGTCAGAGGCACATTTACAAAATGTAAGTGTTCTCACTGGTAACTAAATATAGTTTGTTCATTAACAAAATAATTAGAGATGCAAATGATATCGCCATGCCATCTGCCTCAGGGACTCCTTCATTGAAGCCTCATTTTCTGGGGAAGAGGCTCTGCCATTAAAAGAGATCATGGGAAGAAATGCAGAATAGGAAAAAGGAAATGTACATGTTGTCTACTATTGTATATGCAATTATGTCAATGATATATGCAAATAACATATGCAAAACTATATGCAAAATTGTCTGTGGTGTGTATAATGATAGTCAATTGTTGTAAACAAATTTTATATATACAACGATGCATCAATGAAGCAAATTGTCAATGACCTATGCAATGATATAAGGGAAATATTGTATATAAATGGTTTTCAAGCTAGTTATACATGAAGGTACAAAGGTGAGGCCATTTTTCAATGAAATCATGAACATTGAAACTTATTTCTACTGACTTGAAGTAACTGGAAAATTGCCTCATATCTCTACTTTTTATATTTGTACACTCAGTCTCAGACTATGATATAACTATTCCAAATGTCTGAAAACAGAAAACATAGGTTATAAAGACTTTCTCTTTAGTTTCATTTTTTTAGAGAGAAAATACAAAGAGATTGTATTCAAGATCAATATCATTAAATAAAGTGAGAATATCCTGTACGTAAAATTCAAATGTCTTTTATCAGTTCTCTGATCTCCCCCACAACTCATGCAGAGGCAGTGACTCCTTCCTCTTCAGTCAGCACTTTCTGTATTAATTATTTAATCTAATACTAACCCCAAACTCCTGGAAGGCAGAAGGCGTTATGTTGTGCCTAAGTTCATGCTTAGAATCCTTGTGATCCCTATGAAGGTGCATAGTACACAGTAGGCTCTTTCAATAAATATGCCCTGTAGCTACAGAATCTGTGTTAGCAAAGAATGGAGATTTGTGACATTCATATATTTGGCAATATAAAGCTATTCCACTAAATCACAGTAGGTGTGTTTTGATAGAAATAAAATATTTATAGTAATTTCACCTCCATAGGCTCTGAATGAGTAGGAAACAACACTAGGAGATAGACATATATAACAGATGTACCTTGTAAATACAGTTGTGTTTAGTACAATCTTCTATAAATTGTATAATTATATACATAAATACCATATGATTTCACTTAGATGTGAAATCTAATGAACACAATAAGCAAACAAAATAGAAACAGATTCATAGATATAGAAAACAGACTGAGGGATGTGGGAGGGGTGTTGGGAGGCTGGGTGAAAAAGATGAAGGGATTAAGCATAAAAATACAACAAAAAAAACCAAACAAACTCATAGACACAGACAACAGTATGTTGATTACCAGAGGGAAAAGGAGGTGAGGGGAGATAGAACAGGGTAAATAGAGGGAAGATAAATGATCTTAGAAAGAGACTTGACTTTGGGTAGTGAGTACACAATACAATATACACATGAGGTATTATAGAATTATACATCTGAAACCTACATAATTGTGCTAATAAATTCAAAAAAATGTAGAAAAAGCCATCAATGCTCCTTGCAAAGAACTACTTTAATAGGTTTTCCAATAGTACAATCTTGAAATTGGGAAAGAATAAACACGTAGAGAAAAGAGTTGTAAACCGTATCAAAACAAAACAGGCCCCAAATGGTTTGTGCTCCTTCATAGTTAATATCTTCTACTTTCATGAAAAATGTCCCATATCTTCATGACCACCACATCACTAGTTTGGACTCTTCAAAACAGAATTGTACCTAGTGGTTGAAGTCATATAACAGAAAGGCCACTGGACTGGACTCAGGAAGAAATGGGTCCTGCTTTAGGTTTGTTTGGGATCTTACAACAACAGCCTAGGCTTGGTGACTTACCAACAACTGAGATGTATTGCTCCTGGAGGCTGGAAGGTCCAAGACCAAGAAGCTGGAAGATTTGGTGTCTGTTGAGAAGCCTCTTCCTGCTTCATAAATGACCATTTTCTCGCTGTCTTCACATTGTGGAAACAGCGTGGCATCTCTCTGGGTCCTCTTTTCTAAGGGCACTAATGCCATTCATGAAGGATACACCCTCATGACCCAGTCACGTCCCAAAGGTGCTGCCTCCAAATACCATCACACTGGGGGACAGGTTTCAACATATGAGTTTTAGGGGAGCACAAAAACTCAGTCTATGGCAGATCCCAAACTAGTTACACAAATAAGTTTGTGATAAGCCTCAAAAATTTCATTCAGCCATGATAAAAATTATAATAAAAGTCATAATAGTACTTGATGAGGAACCTTGTAATACAGACACAATATTGCCAGCATAAGTACTTTCATAAGTAATGTTATCATTGTTTTCTTAGCCATCGCATTCACAAAAGATGTTATTAGAAAATACTAAAATCCAATGATTGTGGGAGGAAAACAATGAGCAGTATTAGAGACAAGGGCAGGTAGAGCAAATAGCTAAATTGGGCTTAAAATTGTGTATTTCTCCTTTTGCCTATTTTTTTATTTTTATTTTTATTTACTAAATACATGGAAGAGCAAGAGATTAAGGTTTTCTAACTCTTAACTGGACAGTTTTTGGTTAATTCCTCAATAACTTGATCTTTAACTTTGTGATAATCACAGAGCTTGCAGAAACACATTTATTGCAGGAAGTTTGATTTTCATATTTTTAGCTATAATTGAACACCAGTTTTGGATTAACTAATTTATCACTATAAAGAAAACAAAACCCACAACTCACCTGCCTTAGGTTACCTGACCTAATATTATGCATACTATATGTTTCTCTTATAATTCAGAAAGGATGAGATATTTTGAATTTCTCCAAGATGGCTTGTGATACTTAGCAACTTGTGATCAAATAACAATGATAACTTTGCTTTATGTTGGAAGCCAGTAACACTAGAACTGCAACATGAAGAATAATTATAACAGAGTACAGAGGCCAGCAGCAGAAGTGAAGGCATCACAGGTGAGTTGATTGAAGGTGTGTTGTAAGTGATTTACACTGTAGTAGACAGATGATAGCGCTGGCAGAACAGCTTACTGGCCTGGACTTCAGGGTGAAGGTTAGTGGTGGCATGATGAGGGTAAAGAAGGCAGCAAAGACAGCTTCCAGAAATTTTGGCTTGAGGAACAAGAATATATTGGTGTTGGTTCCCAAGATAGGCAACATTATTAAAGAAATAGATTTGGGGAAGAAAGTCTGGTCTGAGATGTATATGAGACATTCATGTCATAGTTCCAAGTATGTTGTACAGAGAAGCCAGGATCTCAGGAAAAAGTCAGGGATCAGGATAGAAGTTTAGGTGAATATTTAAGGATGGCCTTAAAAGAGCTGACTGAGTGAGAGAAGAGAGGAGAGTCCAGGACTTGAGTGGACATGCCAATGTTTAATAACTATTTAGAGGTAGGAAGATAACTAAGAGAGTATAGTGCCACGAAAAGCCAAACATAAAAGCTTGTCTAGAAAGAGGAAGTGTTCGACTATATTATTTTTTGACTCAATGTAGCAACATACCTTTTTCAATAATCAAAATGCAATCATGCCTTCAATATATTAACTCTACCTTGCCAATGCTGGACTGTTTTTTTGTGGGGTTTTTTTTGGTTTTTTTTCCCCTATAGAAATAGCTCTCATTGCTTGCCACTCCTTCCACAAAGGGAAGAGATATGTACATCTTATGATGTTTGTTCCACTATTCCTAATCCATTCATAATCAACTGAAACTGGGAACATCTAAATGTTCATAGACAGGGGAAAGTTATGTAAATTTGGACAAAATAATTGCATAGAAAGTATATACCCAACTGATCCTATATAATAAAGAGGTGATATGCAAATTGACCCTCACGCCCTAACGTCACAAGATGGCTGTGCCCATGTTGTCACAAGATGGCCGCCCCCACATTTTCACAAGATGGTTGGCATGGGAGGCAGTTGAGGCAACCAGGCCTGCAGGGGAGGGAAATTGGGGGTGATCGGGCTGGCAGGGGAGCAGTTAGGTGTCAATCAGGCTGGCAGGCAGAAGCAGTTAGGGGCAATCAGGCAGCCAGGGAGGTGAGTGGTTAGGAGCCAGCAGTCCCGGATTGTGAGAGGGATGTCCGACTGCCGGTTTAGGACAGGATCGGGCCTAAACCAGCAGTCGGATATTCCCTGAGGGGTCCCAGATTGGAGAGGGTGCAGGCTGGGCTGAGGGAACCCCCCCCCCACCTCCCAGTGCACGAATTTCGTGGACTGGGCCTCTAGTATAATAACAAAGATTATTATAAAACTAGCCTGGCCTGTGCTCTCTCACAGTGCGGGAGCCTCACGATCGATTGCCCCAAAGAGGTAGGCCAGTGCCAGGGGTCCCACCTCCATAGCAGGCGCAGGGCTGAGGGAACCCAGGCAGAAGCTGTGTGGAGCAGCTGCTGGGACCCGGCCCCACTTTGCATGCAGCCATCTTGTGACGATGTGAGGGGATCATGGCGTGACGGCATGAGGAACATCTAGGCTTTTATTAGTAAGACTAGTGACTCAGTGCACAGATTTGTGCACATTGAAAGGGAAATAATTAGAAGGTGGCTGGCAGGACTAGACTAGGTGAGAGGGCGGCCACCCTGGGGCCAACCTACCATGGTCCCTCCCCAGTATCTTCAGAGTGAGCAGGGTCCCTCCAGCAGGTGGGGTCCCTCGGCCTGGCCTACAGGGATTGGGCCGAAACTGGCTCTCCAACATCCCCAGAGGGGTTCCAGAGTATAAGAGTGAACTCTGCAAAGTTGTTGTCCTACAGGATATGGAACACAAATGCAAGTGTGCAGTAAACCAGATTCGGGCCATCAGTGCCCCAGCAACAACATAACCCATGGCCGAAGGTGGAATCACACGGACCCCATGAGGAATCAGTTTCCCTCATCTCTGGTTTCATGGTGCATCACCAGAGAACCACCTCTGCCAAGTCACTTGGAGCTCAGCAGCTCCTGCATTGACCATCTGCCCCTTGGTGGTCAGTGTGCATCATAGCAACGGGTCAAACAGGCAGAGGGACATTTAGCATATTAGCCTTTTATATATATAGATTATATTTGAAAAGAGCAGACTACAGAAATAAAAACAAATTAATTAAAAGTAGGTAAAATTATGATTAATATGGTCCAGGATTGGTATAGAATAAACATTTATATCTTTACTAGTTCTATTTATTATTACTATTTTAGAATGTGAAAGGATTTATCACTGTGGTTTTAACTGGTGATGTTGACTGTTTTCAACTCACATATACACATATACTAATTATAAAACTACTACTAGAATAATCTCATTATAGTCTTTGTCTATTTACTTGCTGTTGTCTTTATAATATTCTTATCCCATTGTGTGAGCTTTTTAAATAATAGTGATACTAATCTCTAGTCTCATCCCCATAAATAAAAAGTAATATAAAAAGTTTATATTCAATGAGCATATATAGCAATAGACTTATAAGTTATCTTTACCACAATTTACATTTTTATGTAAGTTTAAAAGCAAAACCTTGGAGGGTTTTTGTTGTTGGCCCATGCCACAGAGAACAAAGCGCAGAACTCAGTTTGACCTCTGATGAGTCTAATTCCATTGACAGTACTTTCTTTAGGATAAAAATGAATTTATAAGAGACATTTAAAATAAAAGGCCACTAAATATTGAAACACTTGACAACATCTATCTTTTGTTTCAAATGTAATTTTGTTTTCAAATGTGGTTTTGTTTAATGAAGAAGCATGGAAAAAATACATCAAATTGAGAGGAGTATGCAAATTACTTTGGCCTTCTTAAGAAATGAAAAGTAAAGGGATTCTATAAAGTTCTTAATAGGTAAATCAAATCCCTTTAAAAATTAATGAAGCATCACTCGTTTAATACTGAAATAAAGGCAAAATCATCATGCTCCATTAGTAACACTGTCTCCTGTTATAATTTGAATTGAGGGTTAAAGACAGATAATTCTTACCATCCATTAATAGAGATCTATCCATTCAATGTAACTGTTAGAACTGTCTAGTTCAAGAACCAATAAGGATATTTAAAGCTAATAAAGAATATGAAAGAAAAAATAGAAAAAGGATGTTGTGAACAAATGAGGAAAAATATAAAGTATAGAAAATTACTAATGTTCATTTAACTCTAATTTTTATTCTAGTTGTTCAAAAATTACAAATATATATATATATATATATATATATATATATATATATATATATATGTTGCTGGGGAGGAGGTACAACTTAAAAAACACTATAATGTTATATGGATAGGCTGAAATTTATATTACATAAAAATACATAAGAATCTCTTCATGATTAAAGGCATCAACATGAGTACAGCTACTGAATTCTTGATATTGTTCTCACTCAGCTGTGAAGCAATGTGGCATCGGGCCTTCACTACAGTCATGTCATAGGGAAGAGCATTTGTCATCTTGAAAATAAGCTCTCAGAGGAGGTGAAAGTTAGCAACTAACTCTAAGTATTTTATAACTTCAATGTAATTATTGGTCAGTGAATTGCAGAATACATTTCAATACCTGAAAAATAAAGTTACATTTTTAAAACCTGAGGCAAGCCATGGCCATGTGGCTCAGTTGGTTGGAGCATTGTCCTGATGCACCAAGGTTGCGGGTTTGATCCCCAGTCAGGGCACATATAAGAATCAACCAATGAATGCATAAGTAAGTGGAACAACAAGTCAATGTCTCACTCCCTTCTTTCTCTCTAAAAAAAAGCAATAATAAAAAGCAATCAATAATTTTTTAAAATGAGACCACATTATTTCTTTAAGTTATTCATATTTTCTTTTCTTTTTTAATAAGTGCTATAAATCTCAGGAAACATTACACTCATGTCATTCTGATAAGTGGATACTTTGTAATTTTTTTATATAATAGGGACTTGGGAGATTAATCTGGTTAGACCAGAACCTGACAAAAGATTTATCTTGAAGTTGACATTGTATAGCTACTGCATTGTTATTATCTATATGTATAAAAGCCTAGCGGCCCTAAAGACAGAACCACTGGATTGACCAGTCACTATGATGGGCACTGACCACCAGGAGGCAGACGCTCAATGCAGGAGCTGCCTCCAGCCTGCAGGCCCCAATCACTAATGGGCCCTGCCAGCTAACCTCCTGGTCTCTCCCCACAGCTGGCAGGCACCAATCACCTGATCGGGGCCGGACCCCAGGCTGGGATGGGGAACCGGGGGTGGGTGGTGGCGGACACTGGCAGTGAGTGAAGGAGGAGGCAGGGAGGTGGGGATCCTGATCAGCACTGATAGCCAGTCAGGCCTAGGGACCGCGCCCATGCACAATTTCGTGCACCAGGCCTCTAGTATATTATTTAATTATTTTTTATAGCGTTAAGGTATTGAAAATAATGGGTGTGGCTAAAGCCCATGTCTTCATATCATTTATCTGTCACTGCTATCAATTCAACTTCAACTTTGTTTTCAGAGTGTTTGGTGATTCAATCACATTACTGACTTTTTTAACAAATCTATAAATTGTTTACAGAATAAGAATTATCAAGGATAGGATGCACTATAGGCACTTTTCAAATGCTCAGTGAGCATGGGATCCAAAGACTTGGTTTTAGTTTATACTTTCTTTTTTGGATCTGCTGTTTTATTTAGACAAACAAGGCAAAAGAGTTCTACATTGCTGTTAACACTTTTGTTTTTGTTTCCTCCATTTACTTCAAGTTTGTTGATAAGCACTGAGCTAAGCAGGTTATTTCTTAAAAAATTTCAACACAGCCCTAAGAAATTGATGTTTTATCCACTTTAAAGATGAGAAAATGAAAGAATGAATGGGCGACTCATTCTCCCCAGGTTACACAGATGTCCAGGGGAGGAGTCTGAATTAAAATCCAAACCTGATATGTAATACTCTTTGTAATACTTCAAGCAATAAAACAAAATTAAAAAAATAAATAAAATCCAAACCTATTAGGCTGGAAAAGTGGCTTAGTTGGTTGGAGCAACATCCCGTACACCAAAAAGCTGTGGGTTCAATTTCTAGTCAAGGCACATAACCAGGTTGCCAGTTCAATCCCCGGTTGGGGTGCGTACAAGAGGCAACTGATCCATATTTCTCTCTCACATCAATGTGTGTGGGTGTTTGTTTGTTTTTCACTCTCTCTTCTTTCCTCTTTCTCTAAAACCAATAAAAACATATCCTTGGGTGAGGATTAAAAAAAAAAAATAATCCAAACCTGCTCTATTCTAAACTCTGGGCTCAAGAGTCAATCGTGTAAGTTAAACTCAGTGCAACTGACTTTGATTTATTATCTGTATTTCTTTCATTTATATTTGGGTGTGTCAGGGGAAGAGTTTTTTCCTAGTAAAGGGAAAAATTTGATAATAGCATAAAGAATAAGAATGATAATTAAGTCAGAAAAATTAACAAAGTCAAAAGTGAGCAAAAGCCGCTTAAAAAGAACAGAAACCTGCTCTCTGCCTTTTGAAGGATTTTCTACGCTTGGATTAATGAAACCATCTAAGCTGCAATGCATGTGATCCACACTCTGTAATTTAGTTTGCATTCTTTACAGTGCTCTCGATCGATGCACAGGATCTTGTTATATTACATGAAATATACATTATAAATATCTGTAGAAGAATTATTTGAAACATATAATGCTTTGGTCTTTGGGGTTTAATTTTGTATATTGTACAGAGATGAAAATAAACCCCTCAGGCAGAAACACAATCGTAGGCTTCAATGAATAAATTATATTAGGGAATGTACTTGCGAGATGGCAAGAAACATGAGACAGGCTGCTTATGTAATAAACTCGGTCTCCAGTGAAAAGTAACAAACTTCGTAAACTGCAGTAACAACATCATATCAATAATTTTTCTGTTTTCCAAGACATTTCTTATTATTTCTCCATGCTTAAAGCCAAAACTAAAACGTGGATTTCTAGGGGCCCCCACAGCATTTAAGGCCAGGAGCAAATATAATATGTCAGAGAAAAGAACATGAGTTTTAAAGACTGAGAGATTCTTAATTACCATGTGGGGGGCATTACTTTGAAGTTAAAATAAGTCCATGAATCTTGTGGAGAACATAAAACACAATACATGTCTTTTAGCAGCAACTAAAATCTAGTAGCAAATGGCAAGCAAGAAGAAGAAAACACAGGGGTAGAGAGGCAGAGAGACGACAGAGACAAGGAGAAGAGAAACAGGCTGAGGAGGGAGAAGGCTCAGTTGGTTCTGAGGTGCGGTGGGTTACATAAGGTGAACTGACCTGGGTGTAACACTAGGCTGTCACTGTGAGAAGTAGTGGTTATACTTCAAGGGCAAATCAACATGACATTTCTGGAGGTGACTTTGGCAATATTTACCAAATACCTTAAGTGTTCTTTCACTTTGTTACAGCAATTTTATTTCCAGTATCCTCATTCTTCTGAATGCTGGCAAAGACTTACGTCAAGAATGTTTATTACAGCATTAAATAAAATTGCGAAAATAGGGGAACTCATCTCAGTATCTAATCACAGAATATCATCTAATGATAGAGAACCAGCTTAATAAATAGCTATCGTATTAACAATATGTCAGACTGTAAGATCATGCTTATAAAATTATAAGTGAAAAATGACATTACAAATGATATATTCAACTAAATATTGCAGAATTCCAATTTTGTGTGTAAAAGCAGAGAAGCCTACACTAAAATATTACCAGTAGTTAATACCAGTTTATAAAATTATGGGCCATTTTTATTTTCTTCCTAATTACAGTTATTTAATTTTTAAACTTTCTTTAATGAATATGTAATGTTTTTCTATTTTAATTGATATAAAATATTTAAAAAAGCTCTTAACATCTACTTAAAATTTGAGGATGTTTATACATTTATTTATTTATTCCTTCATTTAATATGCCCTTCTCTGGTGCCTCCCATGTTCCAGTCATTGTTATCAACACTTTAAAAATCTTAGCTAGGTTAATCCTCAGAACAACTCTATAAGGTAGGTCTCATTACTGTGCCGCCCTCATAGGACGGGCCAGAGCTGGGATTTGAAATGAGGGAGTCTGGCTGGGAATCTGTGTGTTAAGCACTGTGTTCTGCTGCATTGCTGTAGATGGGCCAGGGGAAGCCGCGCCTTCGAAGGGCTGTCATTTGCAGGCCTGATTTATAGTGGCCAGAATGACATCATCTCTCTAGAAACAGTATGGGATCCAACTAGAGAACTGGATCCTGCTCCCAGGTCAGGGGTACCTCATCTTTGTTCCATGCCAATTTGATCAAAGGCAGATTAAGGTGAAAACATGAAACAAGTCCTGAGACGATACACATTTGTGCCTCAGGATGGTGTCTCACTACATTGCAAATATATCACTGAAATATTTATCTCTCTCCTCCCCCCTGCAGTCAGAGAGGTTTACTTTACTGTAATGGCTAGTGCAGGACACATAATTAGTGTTCTGCCTGGGACCATTAAAGCTTTTGACAGGCGTTTGTAGAATCATGGAGCAGGAAGAAGTGATGAGAAGCCATCTAATTTACAAGGGCATGCTGCTAAATGAGATTGACCTATTTTGTGTCAACAGTGACTCAAGTCCTGACTTATCACAACCTGAAAATATGAAAACATACAGCTTTAATTATTCTGGCCAGCTACACTTTTTTAAAAAATGAGTTCTGCTCTTGATTATTCTCATTCTCAAATATTGCAGCTAGGTTAGTCTGTGTTAATAAGAGGGGGACTAATACCATGCTTTAAATGAACATATACCATTTTATACGGTGCCAGCTTTCTATCATTACTCACCTCCTTTTTCTTTACTTGCTCTGGACAACTATTCCTACTGGATAGCTGTTCCCCTCCTGATCGGGATCAGTGTTATGATAGACATACAGTATAGTGTGCTGGACATGACCAAACTAGGACAATTATTATACATATTTAAAAAAAAATGTTTTATTGATTTTAGAGAGAGAGGGAGGGAGAGGGATAGGAACATGGATAAAAGAGAAACGTAGGTTAGTCTCCTGGAGCTTGCACACTGGGTATGTGCCCTGACCAGGAATTAAACTGTGACCTCCTGGTTCACACATTGACCTCCTTTCTTTTTTTAAAAAAAATATATTTTTATTGATTTCAGATAGGAAGGGAGAGGAAGAGAGAGTTAGAAATATCAATGAGATAGAATCAGTGATCAGCTACCTCCTGCACGCCCCCTACTAGAGATCGAGCCTGCAGCCCGCAACCTGTGCCCTTGACTGGAATTGAACCCAGAACCCTTCAGTCTGCAGATCGACATTCTATCCACTGAGCCAAACCAGCTAGGGCCAGGACCTCCTTTCATTTTGTTACTTTGCTTCTCTATAACAAGCAAACCACTACTTTTACAGATTCAACCATTATTGTTGTATAGGTGTGCCTTGTACCCAGTAATTTGCTTGAAACTCTAAGTCTATAATAGCTATTTCTCCATGCCCCTCTATCCTGTGAATTTAAATGTAATTAATGTGGCTCAGGTAAAAACCAGTCAGGGTGGAGATCTCATCAGCCACCTACTCTTCTCTCTGATGCTGATAACTGGTTCATACCTTTCTTGTTCTCTTTGAAGACCCAAAACATTATTACTACTTCCTTTACTGAGAGGGGCTAGAGAAAACCTTCTCCTACAAGCCCACTGGCTGTGTGTTCTCAGTCCATGATATCTCAAGATTCCACTACTCTCTTGTTTCACTACTGTTCTTCAGAAGTAAGACAATGTTTCAGCCAGTAGGTGGCGCCGGTACGACCAAGTAGCCAAGAGAATTCTGAGCCAGGAGGCCTGAGTAAGGATGACAGTGGGGCCTTGTGATACTGAAATGGTTATAACTGGAGGTGGATTACGGGGCAGGGGATGGGAAGAGGGAGAAGATCATCTCTGAGAGTGGGGTTTGTGTGACTTTCAAGTTATACTTTAGAGCTGATAAACGTTATTTTTTGTTAATCAAACCTCTTTCTGAAATTTCATATGAAGTGTAGTTAGAAGTGGTATTTATGAGCTCTTTTATAAGAATGGAATTTGTTATATTGTATATGTAATTGTTTTTATATTTACTAATATCTAACCTCATACAACAAAAGATCTGATGTGGCTAGGCTATAACAATTTGCATAGTAATAGCATTTTTAATATCTTTTGCTTCGTTATATCTTTCCATTCAGAAAGGAAACATGCATTTACCTCTCCATCCTGGAAGATTAAAAGTCCCTGGAGGTAAGGGCCATATATGACTCATCTTTGCATCCTCCAGAGTCTATCCAAAAGCATTCAATAAATATTTGTAGACTTGAAAAGATTTGGGATCCCGAGGACAGAATAAATTTTCCTTTATAAGCAAGCATGATGAATAAACCTGAAGCAAAAATATGGTTTTCCTAGCAAATAAATCATTAACATCTAAAAGTAGGATCAGTAAATTTTTGCTTTCTCTGACTAAAAACATAAGCAGTCGTAGGATAGCTCTACCTCTTTTCAGGGGAGGAGAGCATCTTGTCTCCTACCCTCTCCCCTCCTGCCTGCTACCCACCTGGGAAACAGACAGAACGTAAAGATGCAGTCAGAAGGTGGAGGCTACTGCTAATGGATTTATCTCAGGAAAACCTGAACAATGCTGAAGTCCAAAGGTAGAATTTTTATCTGTAAATTGAAAAACCTTTTTCAAACCTTCGCCTAGAAGGATTAAACTTTCCCACCATCAATTTCTCATTCTAGGAATGAAGCACCTTTGAAATCAAAGGGAGCTTTGCAAGGAGAAGGGGAGCCAGAGGGAGGCATTCAACAGCTTCCAACTGCATTTCAGCCGTATTTGAAAATATGCAGCTCTCATAAAGCTATACCGAGGTCTTCCTGGAAGCATACATTTTAACACCCAACTGAATATTGTAGCATGCATGCAGGGACACTGTTTCTAAATAATTCACTGCCACTTTTACAATTCTTTTAATATTTCATGATTTTATCTTTGAAATTATATGCATCTGTATTTCTGGAAAAAGTCATCTACCAAACCCTGGTACTAACACCTATTTTTTTTGGCACACAATACCTCACATTATCTGTGAATATGCTGAAATAGCACACTCATGATTAAGTTACACTATATAGCAAGAAGATTTTAGAGATTTTCAATAAGGTTGCTGATCAGTTGACCCTATGACAGAGATGTTTCTGGACAGCATAATCTAACCAACTAAGCAGAAAGTTTTCTCAAACTCAAAGCAGAAGAGAGATTTTCTGTGCAAAGGCTTGCCTAGCTGAAGAAAACAGGGACCTTGGTTCCACAATTGCAAGGAGTCAACCGTCAACCAGAACGAGGTTGGAAGCAGATTCTTCTCAATATCTCCAAGTGGCTGAGTCTGGCCACCATGTTCACTTCTGCCCTGTGTCACCCGGAGCCAAGAACCCAGTCCAGCCTGGACTTCTGACCCAGACAACTGTGAACTCAAATATGAGTGTTGTTTTAAGCCACTGAGTTTGTGGAAATTTGTTCTGCAGCCATAGAAAACTAATGCAGCACATTAAACACGACACATTTTATTTAAACTATTTGTCTTTCTATTAAAATGTGTTTCCCATCACTTTTCTAAGAATGTTAATGCCTGGTGGTTGAGAATCATGTCTGCCTTCCTCCCCACATCTGAATAAAATGCCAAGAACAACAGAATCCATATAATCCATATAATCTGAATCTCACTTTCCACTCTGTTCTCTTTACCATGATGCAGTTAAGCTCCTTCTTATCTGTTACTTGGGATAATGAAGTAGCTTTCTAATCATTATCAGCACCTTGAATCTATAGGATGCTGCCATGGAAACTGCCTAACACCTTGCTTCCATCACATCCATCTTTTCACTGGAAAAATAGCAAAATCCTAAAAAGAAAGTCAAACCTGAGTTCTCTGTTAAGACATTTCCCCTCACCTTGCTATATTCCCAGGACGAACCAACTTTTTAGTTAAATTAAACAGCCCACCTCACCCTGAAAATTCTCTGTGTATTCCCACCTATACATCTTTCTTGATAATAAAAACCTTTTCTTTCTGAATGCAGTTTTCAATGTCAGCAGAAAATTTAGCGTTTCCAAGACACATATGTTGTTTGACTTTGCACCTTCATTCGCTAAATGAAATGCCTTTGGGAAATGTTTGCTCTCTGAGCAAATAAATGCTGCCTCTCCTGGCTCATCCTAAAGGAAGACGTTTCCTTTAACACATTTCCAGGGCACTTTCCTTTTACTTCTCACACATGACATGTGACAGGATGTAATGTTTGTTGCTGACACCTCCATAACCTCATTGAAAAATTCAGAGCAGGGCTAGCTCGTTGTTCTCTATCCTGAGTGTAAGTTCTACAGGAGGATCCACCAAATAGTTTTTGTTGACTTTTTTAAAATAAGTTCATGTATTTAAGCAGTTTAAACTCTATGTGGAACTTTACTTACTGGTACTAATTAATATACGAAGTACCAATCATCTCTGTCAATTACTAGTACATAAGCCTCTGAGGGTTCTTGTTTGAAATGGTTGATGAGTCCTCTTCTAGGTAACTCTTTGTGCCTGAAGACACTGCTCAGACTCTGTGGCCACTGGGCAATTTTAAACAGCTCTCGCCTTTGAGGAATGTGAGTGGGTCACTTGCCCAGCTTCCTTTGCTGTTAGGGTAGAGGCATGTGATTAAATTCAGCCCAACAGCTGGAGACACAAGACCTTGTTTAGGAAGGGAAGATGGGGCAGAAGTGGTGGCCGTGCAGAACTGATTTGCTCATATGATGCTGTTAGAGGAAGCTGGCTTTCCCAGGCCAAAGTGGGGTCCTGCAAGTCAGCTGGTGTGTGTGGCAGTGCTCACCTCACAGGAGCAGACCTGGGCAGGTGTGTGTCGCTCTCTGCGATTCTCTCATATCTTTTAACAAGTTCTCCTCTGTTTGAACAGCTAGTGTGGCTGCTATTGTTACAACTAGAACCCTGAGTGATAAGTGCCTAAAAGTGAAGAAAAAACTTATTAAAAAGAATACTCCAGAAGAGTTATTAGTAACTCCCACTGCTACCTCCACTATCAGAATTAGAAATGATGCCACTTCATCAATGTAGTTTTCTCTATGGATGTTCCTTTGAAAGGACTCTCCAAGAGGACACAGGACTATGTGTTTTGTTCATGACCATATGCCTAGCACACCAATAATAGCATCTGGCATATATATATAACTTATTTCATGAACTACACAGTCAATCTTTAGTCAGAACTCTCCCGTAGAATAACTGCACCTGAGAGAAGTGTTAAATGTGTTAAGTTAAATGAAATTGTGTCTATTTTTGATGGTGTCACAAACAATAGCCATTTAATCATCATATCAATTGCTTTTATGAGGCAACTATGGTTAAGACAATATAAATAGCAGATTTACAGTTGTGGTAATTCATGTAGTAACTGCACACATAGATATACCTAAAACATACTTTGGGAGTGTTTGTTTTGCTGTCTTATCAACAGCTCCCAACAAAAGAGACAGATGAATGGCAACAAGTAGATATATTTTAAATGGGCAGCCCACCCCAGATGTATCTTCATGAGAAATAAGTCATTTTTGTAAACCGCTGGGATTTGAGGTATAGTTTTTCTGCTGCATAATTTTATCTCTTCCTCTCTTTCTCTCCAAAGCTAACCAGGTATGAAGGACAGTTAATTCTGGAGAAATGACCATTTAATCTCTCTTCTTTCCTCCTCCACTGCTTTGCTTAAGACCATCAACATTTTTCACTTGGAATAACTTCTAAATAGTCTTCTTGCAACAACTTTGTCCCTTTTTAGTTCATCCTCCATAAAGTATCCTTAGTTAAATCCTAACTACTCTGATTAATCCATATCTAAAACCTCCAATGGGTTACAGTTACCTCCATTCAAAATCCAGATTTATGAGCCAGTCTCACATGACATTGTGCATCTACTGAGACTTCTCATACACTTTTCTTCAATGTTCTCGAACACTGCCCCCTCTCCTTGGCCTTCTGAATTTCCATGCTTTTGCACATGTCAACATCTCTGCCCAAAGTGCCCTTTCTCATCCTGTACTGATGGACAATCTCAAATGAAAAACCACTCAAATAAATCTTTTCTTAAAAGTGAACCAGGCCCACCATTTTCCAGTGCAACTCTTGTGTGATTGAAAGAACTTCTGTTTAATGATCACTGGCCATGCCTCTGGGCTCTACTGGAAGCATTTTACATGTCAAACTCCTGTAATCCTCACAAGTGAATGAGGTCGTCAGCATTATCTCCACTTTACAGATGGGGAAGCGGAGGTCCCATGAAGCTTATTAACTTTGCCAAAGTTATTCAGCTATAAAGTGGCCCAGCTGTTACAGTCCACCCTCTAAGTCCCTACATCGTCACAGCACTTCGTTAGTCATAGCTCTAGGTTTTACTCGATTTCATAACCTGAGCTTTTACAAGAATTCCCTAGCCCCGCCCCCCCCCCCCCCCCCCCCGGCACTCAGACATTTGTTAAGTGAATGTATTATGAATGAGTAAACCAGAGGGAACCCATAACTCTCATTTTCTCTCCTGTCTTATGCTAATAATATGATTTTTTCCTTATAGATTTTTAATGAATTTTTGAGTAATATAAACAGAAGAAGATATATATGTTCAATTTAAAAATAAGCCCATAAACTAATTTAAGAAGTAGAGTATTATCCACCCCTTTGATATCCCAGTGTACCTCTCCCAGTAGCAGCCCCTCCCTCCAACTCAGTAGTAACCAATAGTCTGCATATTCACTTAAGCTTTCTCTTACTTCTTTTAATGGTTCCATCACATATGCATACATTCCTACATAATATTCTGTTTTATTTTACCTGTTTTTGAACTTCATAGAAGTGGAATTGTATTTATTCTTTTGTGACTTGTTTTATTCCAGCTATGTTTTTGTATTCATCATATACATATGATTATTTGTAGAGCGTGTATTTTGCTTTTAATTTTAGCTCATTATATAAAATATAGTTTGCTTTTTTTTAACAGTGATGCTATTGATGGATATTTGGGTTTTCCCGCTTTTCTGCTATTATACACAATGCTTTTATGTACATTTGTGTACACTTATTCTAATCAAAATGTACAGGTATTTTTCTAGGATGACTTCTAATCATTGGATTTACTGAGGCATAAGCTATGGAGAGGTTCAAGTTCATTAGGTAAAATTGAGCACCTGCAGAATGCTGTCTGGTGGCCAGAACTCACCTTGCCTGAACATAGAAGACCTGAAATTTAGTGAAAATTAGTCAATGTCTGAAGAATGTAGGGGTATAAATAATCTAGCTCCCAGCTGCTATTCTGGCTAGTTCCAGAGATTCCCTGTGGAGTTGGAACCAAAGTCAAGTTCACAGAATAGGGCTGCAGACTACGCACTGGCTTAAGTTGTCCATGTCACTTCCGACATCCTTGCTGGCTTTCCCCAGGAACACTTTCATTTTCATGTGAACCCTCATCTTAGCAGGAATACTTTTTTACTTTGAAGTAATTGGTCCTTGAAAGTTGATCTGTGGGGCAAGAATATATCATGGGAAGTGCTAAATGAAGTCAGAACCCAGAAAGTAGCAGAGAAGTAGTGCAGGGTCAGCAAAAAGTCAATACACAGAATTGAATTGTTTAAAATAGTTGGTCTTTTTTTTAATACTTATCAATTATATTCTAATTCCCAGTAAGATGTATAGCTTAAAGAAGTATTCTTTTATTGTGAGAATTTATATTTTATTATCAATGTTCAGATTTTAAGGAAAAATTGATATATCCATATACTTACATTATGTCTATGTAATAGCATTTTTTTTCTTTAAAATTTCCTCTGAAAACTCCTCGAAGGCAATGGGTACCATTGAATTATACTTTCTTTGACTACTCTGTCTGTAGTCTATAAAGTGGGAGGTTATCTTCAGAGATGCTGCATTTTAGATCAGAACTTGATGAATATATAAGGTCTACAGAACTAATGCAGCAAAAAGCACATAGAAAATTCTCTAAATAGATATTTCCAAGAGACTTCAATTACCTACTTGAAAATAGTATTTGATACCATCATTTTTTTTTTCCTTTTGCTTTATGCATTTGCTTTATGAAATGATGTTGGGACAGATTTTTGCTACTTTGAAGTCTTCTTTATTTTTGTTCTGGATGAACATAGTACATTATGCCACCTCTGACTTATTATGGCAGCTCTGGGGCCTCCCAAATTGTAGGCAGCTCCTCATTGTGAACAATACACAAAGTTAGGCAGACCTTGATATTAATACTGGCTCCAAAAGACATGACCGGTACCCGGGGAAAATTATTTAATCTATTGTATATCAGTTCTCACCTCTGGAAAATTACATCTACCCAATGACTATTAATACTTTAATCTCCATTTGGGGACTTTAAATCATGACTGATGTCTTCTAAGGTCATGCTATTTATGATACCGGTACTTTTCAGCTGAGAAATAATTGAGTGGTTTCTATTTTTAATGGGGTACATTATCCTTGCTGAAGAATGCATTCTCTTGTAATTATTAAATAATGTCCTCCTGTCCCCTTCTAATCATCAATCCTCTCAAACGTAATAGAAATTATGCACATGCAATGATTTGGACAAACTTTTTGACTCTTATACTAAACAGGAGGTTACATATAATGCTCAGGTATATGAATGCAACTTTATCTCCACCTGGGCTTAGGCTGGGCCCCAGTGACAAATCTAGGTCGGTATTGCTAGGATCACACCAGTGAAACAGACCATCCAAAGGCACCTAGCTCAGTCTTCAATGACAGAATATCACTCTCCCTAACACCGTGAGCCATTCTGGCTCCTATACAGGGTTTACCTTCAGCCGTCCAAAGCAAAGTACCATGGCAGAGGCAACAGCAGAGTCAGCAACTGAGTCTGGGGCCTGATGAAGGACTTCTGGCTAGGCACACCCTGATACAATCTCACCAAACATCACACAGCTGATACATGTCCTGAAATACAAAGGAAGCCAGCAGGGCCCCTTTTTTCAACACTAAACAAACCTCTTTACCTTAAAGGAGCTCCTTATGGGCTCCCTAGAGCTGTGATCCACACACTCCCTACTGTTCTTCAGCTTCAAAGGATACTGCTGGCTAGCACTCAGCTGGAGGAGATCCAACCTGGGGGCCAGAGGCTGCATTTGGCCACTGGCCCCCAGAGCCACCCTCAGGCTGCAGCTAGAACTAGACCCTCGACGTTCCACAGCCATGAGGAATCCCCACACTGTACACTACTCTAAAATGTTTCCAACACAAAACCACAGCTACCTCATTCTCGTCTCTGCCATGATTGCTTTTCCCTTTAACCTGAGGCTGTCCTGTAGGTTGACCTTAAACACCCAGCTCTCTCCCCAGTGTCCCAGTTACTACAATTTTGTTGTCTCTACACCACCACCTGCTTTTCACTAATTTCTGACTCTTCCACAAAGGTTAATGTCACTGCATGTGGTTGTGCCCTGTAAACCCCCAGAGCCAGCAGTCCCACACATCCAAGCTGACTAGTGCATGTGGCTACTGAACACCCAGCAGGTGGCCAGGGAGACTAGCACCTGTCTCAGAGAGTGAGAAACTAAAATTTTAACTTTAGTTCAATTAACTTAAACCTATATTTAAAAACAGGTACTCAATTCAGTTATTGGAGGGCTTTTAACTATTTTGGGAACACTTGGATATGTGAGACTAGCTTTTCAACCATCAATTTTATGAAACTTAAGTATAGATTAAATATTTCTAATGAGAATTTAGCTTTTGAATTAAGGTGTGCTGTATGTCTACAATATTTTTAAAACTGAATATAGAAAGCAATATGTCTAATTAATCATGTTGATTACATATTGAAATGATAGTATTTTGATATGTTAGGTTAGATAGAACATATCATAAATATCTTTAAACTTTTTATAATTTTTTTGTAATATGGGTATTGAATAATACAAATTTAGATAGGTGGATTATTTTATATTTTATTGGATAGTACTGCTATGGACTGTAATGTGAATAATGACCCTTTTTTATTTTTTAAATGTGTTTTTATTGACTTTAGAGAGAGATGAAGTGAGGGGAGGCGAGAGAGAAAAACATCTATGTGAGAGAGAAACATCGATTGGTTGCCTCCCCTACGCACCCGACTGGGAATCAAACCTATAACCTTGTTATGTGCCCTGGCCAGGAATCAAACTGGTAACCCTTTGCTGTATAGGATGACATTCAACCAAAGAGCCATACCTGCCAGGGCTGAATGATGACCTTTAGAGTAATGCAGTATGCAACCTATAAAAGCATTTATTGACTTTATCACCGCCACCATGTTCACATTATGCCCCAGCCCAGCCCTAAGTTGTGAGCTATTTAATGAAAGCTCATTGCTTTATATAAAACTAAAACAAGTTAGTATTTACTAAATTTGAATGAGGGAATACATAAGAAGAGAGGGAGAAAGGAAAAAACAAAGGAAGGAAGAATTTTTGTCTGCCCCAAAAGGAAACTCATGTCCATGGAAGACTTAATGGGGAGAAAGTCTTTAATAATTCTCTTTATTAAATTATGCAAGTGTTTATGGATATTCAGGGGCCATCTAAGCCTTCTCCAAATTTGGAGATGGAAACACTCACCAATGTGTTCCAGATAAACATTTCCTCTCTGAGATGCTCTCATCTCAGAAATCCTAACAAGCTCCCTTGTCAACTCTTCAGATGTCTGAGTCTGACATGCAAATGAATGTTGAGTCCAGCTCAGTGAATGTTTATTGAATGACTGGGCTCAACCTTTCCCTTTAATGTCAGCAACACCTCAAGTCTTATTTTGATACTCACTTAGTTTTGTCTATTAGGCCTTTCTAGGTCTTGACCTGTGTCACTATGCATTAGAACTATTTGAAAGTGCCACGGCTGAAAGGATCAATGCTTCTATCTTAGTCCTATATGACCACTCTACTAGAATTGGCCCTTGCCCACTTGTTTGGATTGTTTCTTTGAAAAGACATGTCCAAATGTACTGTGTTAGCCTTGTTTTCTTGGAGGTACTTTGCAAAAACTTAAAAATGTAGATTTACATGCAGCTGACACCGTATTTTTTTTAAACTTATGCATTATTTCTGTAATTTTTCACTTAATATTTTCAGACTGCAGTTGACTGTGGGTAACTGAAACAGTGGAAGGTGAAACCACACATAAGAAGGAACTACTATACAGATAAATTTGAAAGTAGTAACAGGAGACAATAACGAGTTCATGAATTAGGTGGCCTCTATAGTCCATTTAGAAGCCAGAATTTTTAGGACAAGCTATGTACATAAACTTGGAACACTCAAGGGAATGTGTGAATCAGGCCACTGATATAAGGAGTGGATGGCTGGATGGCTGGAGTGGGAGGTTAGAAGGGTTAAACAGTGTAGCAAAGAAGATACCTGCATGCAGTAAGCACTCCATGGTTGCATCTGGAATGAACTGGGATGAGAAAGAGTATTTTTAAACAATTTTTGTTCTTCCTTTTAGATACAGAAGGTCTTAGAAATAAAGAAAAAAAAATGGTGAAGTGCTCTCGCAGCCTGAATTATTCAGAGTTACATAAGTGTTTATGAATAATGACTGTCTAATTGAGGTGCCTGAAATATGAATAACTGTACTATTTCATGCAGCAATGAGAGGCAGAATTCTCTTTCGGCAACAGGACTTTCATTTCTCCCCTTCTGCCTTCTGTTATTCCCACTGTTGAGTGTGAAACTAGCAAGGTAATTCTTCAGGGCTTCTGAAGAAATCAATCTGACTTTTTTTTCTGTACCAGCTGAGCCATCCTAACACAGAAAAAAAAAAAAATGGTAGGAGGAGTTCCCTAGGAGTTGAGAACAAAGTGAGCCTTATGTCTTGATTCATCCCATACACAGAAATAGAATTGCAGGGTTTTAGATTTGAGTCTCAGTGAGAAGTCTGTGTGAATTTAAATTGCTGGCCCTCCAGAGACTGATGACCACGTTTCCCACAACGTGTTTGTCTCTCTCTCCTTACCGAACCCTTGCTGTGTTACTGATCAATTGTTATGGAGCACTGGTGATTTCCAAATGTATGTCAGATCAACAGGAAGGAAAGGTTCAAAGATCTCACAACAAATTAATGTAGAATTGCAACGACAATAAAACTCCAGCATTGCCCCTCTGTTTTACTCATTGAATGGGATGCCCTGTCTGCTCTGAGGCCCTCTCCGCTGCAGGGAGCACAGAGGGCCCTGGCTGGCACCTCTAGGCGAGTTCACCCGCATGTCTGTCTCCTCATGCTGAGCCGCAGGAAACTGGACTGCAGACTGAGGGAACCAAAGCCTGTCTCCAGACGCTGTAAAGAAACCCCTCAGTATATCATGCAGGCAAGGGAGTATTTTTGCTGGAATTGCATTGTTTTGGAATACCCAGTAAGATCCCTAAAATTGGACCACCTGGGTCTTTCCTCCAAGTCCAATGGCTGGTGGAGTCTGGCACTCACACTTGGGAAGAGGTGAGGCTGCTTATTGGTTCCATGGTTTCTCTCTTTCCTCCCTGCTGCCCAGTTAGTGCTAGTCCTTTGAGTATAATACCAGTAAACCCTGTTTGTTGTTCAAAACGCAGCTGTTTGGTTTCAGATTTCTCTTTTAATTGTGGAAATTCAAATGTAACAGTTTTAATAGAAAACCAGAGGCATGTACTGCTTCTCTGTCATTCTCTTTCGGAAATTATTTTCCATCATAAGTGGTTAAGTCTTATAATACCTTGCAAATAATTGTTTTTGCTTTACTTATTCCAATACCTGATATGTAGAAGATTGGAAAAATAATTGAATCAATTCCCTTGGCAGTTCCTACAGGTTTCCAGAAAGTATGGCCATGCGACTAAACAATAACAAAATGGAAGGCAAAATGTGACAATGCTGAATCCTGCATTTGGAATGGAAGAAATAATTCTGTCACGATAGCAATCCCACAATGGGATACTGTTATTAGTCCTGCAGATTATTTCCATCTCATACTAGAGTCCCAGGTTATGGTATGCCTGGTGGATCTCAGATATTTTTTATTTTGAGGTCGAGTTTTGTTTCTGTTATTCATTCACTTTGTCCTGACTTCCTGCTTTTCCCCCATGTGTGTTTTGAATATTAAGAGTGTGAGGAACTAAAAAAATCTATATATTGCTTCTGTCAGATTCGAGCATATTGGTGCTGCACATCAGTAGTTTTCTCTTACTTCAATTCTTTTCTGGGACACAGAATGTTGGTCTCATTGTTTTGTTCCAATATTTGCTCTTTTCATAAATATAATATTTCAAGTATGGTTATTTCTTTGTTGCCTACCACCTCATCTCATACAAATTCAGAAACAAGACTGAAGAAGTCTAAATTTTGGCTCCCTTTTAGTGTAGGAAAAAAAAAGGCGAGTCTTTTAAAAATACATTATTATATGTAAATATTTAAAACATTGTCTTTATTACTCCTTGATTATTTAAAACAAAGATAATAAGCATAGAAAGAAGTGACAAAAGTCAGTATATACTTCTCAAAAATAAAATAGAGGCACGTGTCTGCGCTCTAAAACACCAGTGGGAAAACTTTAGCTAGGCCCTATAACCAGCTCAAATATTACTACAACTTTTCTTAAAGAGCAGCTCACATGGGCAGGGAAGATGTGGAAAATAGAACTGTGAGTGATTTTAAAGTTGGAATAGTTTATTTCAAATGCTCAAATCTGCTGTTAACTTTGACCTTTGGCAGGAAACTAAACTTTTCTTGAAATTGAGTTTCTTATTCACCAAACTAAATTTTATTACTTCTAAATTCTTTCCTAGGGTTTTTGTAGGGACCAGATGAGATGTTGGACATACACAGATGCATGAGACATAGGGCTTGTGTTAAACTCACGCCCAGTGTCATAGGGTCAGACAAGTGTTGAGTCTACAATACAATGCTGCATACTGACCTCTGAGATAGACATAAAAACATGGTGCACCTTGAATAACGAGGAGATACCTGTCTATCCATCAGTGATGACTTTTTAAAAAGGTGACACCTCAACTCACTACCTAAGGACAAGTGACTTAAAAAAAAATGTTGACATTCTGCACAAAGAATGATCCACCTAATAAAATCTGGAGACCAGTGGTAACTGCTTGTAATTCAGTACAGTGTGGACATAAGGTGTCGAAGGATTGGGGTAGGGGCAGCGGTGGCGCCCTCTGGTTTTCCGGCTTCCCTGGACATTTTTTATTTATAAATGATGATAATAATGTTTGCTGTTGTTATCTACTCTCTGTCATTAGCTACATCCGTGTCAAGATAAAGCATCATTTTTTGGAAGCCCTTCCACAATGAGGATGGTACTCTGTTCTGCCCTCCTGTGTCTCTCTCCTGAAGGAACTATCCGAAAGCTGTTTAATTGTTCTCCTTCTGGAACCTATCTGACCCTATAGGAATGAGTGGCCTTATCAAAACGGAAAACAAGAGGCTCTAGCCGTCACTTGTAAGCCTCTAATACCACAGAAGCATGTAGACTACAGAAGCCTGCGGTTTCTACTTCCACTCTTTTCAGAACAGTGAAGTAGGAAAATTAGTAGGGGAGTTAACATATTGGTAAGTCCTCAATGACATCAATAGGTTCTATGCCTTTAAACAAAAGGAAGTGCAACAAAACCAATTTTACCACAGGCTAACTAATACAAACGTGTTAGGTTCTTGCAGCATCTCATCATTGTCATAATGAAACAACCTTGAACAAAAGGACAGGATTCCAGGACCTGCAGTACTTCTCATCACCTCAACAACAGAGCCTACATGGCTTATCTGGTGTTCTCAGCATCAGCTGAAATCAAAGGAAAACAAAACAAACAAAAACACTCAGATCAATAACCCACTGAAATACGTATGTGTCAGAAACAGGGTAGGGAAAAATCCACAAGAGGTGTGTAATTATGCTCCGTTCATACATATGCCCAGGCACAAACTTTTGAACACAGAATAATTCACCCTGGAGGCAGTCTTCCTGGCTGCTCCTGTAGGCTGATGTGAAGGTAACAGATATAACTCAAACAAGGATCCTTCAACTGAAATAAACAGCATTGCCCACCCGTTTCAAAGCCGAAAACAGGTACAAACAACATAAATTCCAGCAGCTGCCTGGAAGGAAAACAAAGCAAAATAAAAACAACAACATGAATTCCTTACATTGCTAAGAAAATAAAAATAGCTAAGAAAAAGTAAAATGAAAGTGACCTTCGGGTGAAAACCTGGGAAATAAAATTTTCCACCTTTTGTGTTTACATTTTAATGTTAAAGAGGCAAGAACAATAAAGGTAGACTGTCCTAAAGGCCCTGGTTTCTTGTCAGCAGTATTCATGTCAAACATATATCTCCATTTTAAGGCAAGGGATCAAGTAAACAGAGTCGATTGCTCATTTGCAGGGTATAGAAGAGGCAGAATGCTAACAAACGCTGGACTGCTTTGAATTTTATTAGTGACAATATTTTTTTTTTTTAATATGTTCTATTGATTTTTTACAGAGAGGAAGGGAGAGAGATAGAGAGTTAGAAACATCGGTGAGAGAGAAACATCGATCAGCTGCCTCCTGCACATCTCCTACTGGGGATGCATCCCAGGTACATGCCCTTGACCGGAATCGAACCCGGGACCCTTCAGTCCGCAGGCCAACGCTCTATCCACTGAGCCAAACCGGTTTCGGCAGTGACAATATTTTTAAATTCGTTTGGAATTCATGGGTATAAAAGGGAGGTAATCTAATTTTTGTATTCTTCCCTAAGAAAATTGTGTGAAAAAGTCATTAATTTGCTCAAGGTATTAAGACAAGGGACTATTCATTCTAATAAGTATGACCTAACCAGGTTGCTAATAGAGCCATAACTAGATTAAATCCTTCCAATGGTCTTGGAAATAATTTGGTCTGTTCTTGTTTCTCTTACTGAATGAAATTAGGGGAAGGAGGCAAATAGGCAAAAAGCAGGGAACTTTCTCTAATTATAGAAGAGCAGATATTGAAGAATGATGCAATCCTTCATCTGGTATGGAGGAAATGTAATTATAGGGTTGGAAGCATGGTTTTCACAAGTGTGGTTGTTTGTGCCCTAACTTTTCCTAAAAGATGGACCCTGTGCAGTGCCCCGAGTCCTTCATATGGTCAGCTGATGGGCGTTTCCCCGACAGTGACATGTGGACATTCTCTGCTCATTTCTAGCCTTTGTTTTTCTCAAAGGCTACAATGCATCTGAAACACAAAATGCACTGTGTTCCTTATGGGCTAGACATACAAGGACCCACAGAATGTGTTCTATTAGCTACAGGCACCTGTTAGCAATTGGATGCAGCCGCTTAAATTGAAGCCTCATCTGTGCAAAAAATATCCTGAGCTAGGGCTGTTTCACAGTTTGAAAGCATTGGGAGAACATCCAAACCCTGGGGCCATTTCCCAATTGTTCTGCATGTACACTCATATACTAATTTTTTTTTATTTATAAATGATGATAATAATGTTTGCTATTGTTATCTATTCTCTATCATTATCTGGACCACAATTAGCTACATCAGTAACAAGATAAAGCATCATTTTTTTGGAAACTGAAAAATGTTAGCAAATATTCATTCTTGATTTAACAAATCATTCAACATAGAAGCAATGAGTATTTGCAGTTAAAAATGGGTGGAATAATATATGCAATAAGTATAATTTGATTTAATTGTTCTTTGTTAAGAAAATATTATTTGAGGGACAAGTGTGTGCGGTACCATGTTAAGAAAGTGCTTTGAGACTGTGTGAAGCATTTTGTTTTAAGATGAATATTTCTGCTATGGTACACACCGTTCACACAATTTCCCCACCTTCTTAGCAGAGATGTAAAAAGTATTAAAGCCTCTCTTTGAATAAAATAAGCAAATATCAAAGGGATAATTAAACATTTAACCTCCAAAAGGTACTATTGGTATATATTCCAGAATGATTTAGAAAGAAAATTTCAACTTGTAAAAACGTTATTGGATAAAATAACATGGATATTCTCAAAGTTATTAAAGAGAAAGTATCCATTAGGATCAAGATAAGAAATTGTGATTCAACTTGCCTCTAAGATGAGGTGTTCTTAGAAGACAGGTCCTAGAGGTGGTGTAGCCCAAGTTTCTCATATGGAAGTGAGGTAACTGAGCCAGTTAAAACAAGGGAGGAAGGGACTCAAGGTCTCTTCCAGGGCAAAGGGGAAATCTAGTTCTTGTAACTCTGTATCAACAAATCTACAAAGATGCATTTATTCTGGACAGCTTTTCAAAATAAATATTCACTTTAATGTATTTCTTTGCTAGTTCAGATGTGAAGTTTTCCCACCCCATTTGACCTAAACTTTATAAGGCAATTACCAAATAGCATGGTTTTCAATATTGCATGTAAAATAAAATTACAAGGCATCTATTACAGAGATATATTACAAATATGTTAATTGATTAGTCACAATTTTCCCGTTCCTTTAGACAGTCAACTGTTAATATTGTGATATAAGGAGAGTGTCAGGAAGTTAATATCCCAGAGCCATTGCACAGATGGTAGCAGTGGTTAATGTAGTAGCACTGATTCTAATCCAGTTCATGGTTTTCTCACAGACAAATATGAAGATCTTTGCGACAAACCTAGCAGAACAGAAACTTCCTTAAAATAATTAACTAGAAAGTTCTTTATCTTAAATGCCCCAAATCTAGAAACTCCCTTCTTCTAATTAACTCTCGTTCACTCTGCCAAACCAAAAATTATCTTCTATCACACTATTATCAAAGACCCATGGGATACAACTGCACTTCTAAGCATATTAAACAAACCCAATTAAAACCATTATGTACAGAGCGATTGGCTAAATTTTAGAACAGCATCTCCCTGAGTGAACGCATGTTCTGCTGTCCCTACAGATGCCCCATGATGGAGAGGTTTTCTCACTCCCCTCAAGAGGACAACAGACCACAATATTCGCCTGGCTGATTTGATTGTGGACATTTGTGTTATATGTGTAGGTGCAAGAGAACACAGTAACATCACACACCTAGGAAACAGTGTTCTAGGGGAAATGCTACACAACCCAAAATAGATTTCTATGGGGGACAGAAAAGAAGGAATTAAAATTCCAACATTATAAAATTTGATGCCACAGCAGAAAAATAGCAATAGTATTTGCAAATTAAAAAGACATGTCTAAAATTATGAGCCAATTCCTGGTGAACATGCTTTTAATATTCCATCAGAGCAAGGGTCAATCATACAAGTGTATCATGTATTGTACATGTAATTTTAAAGTTTTGAGTGAAGTCAAGATTTTCATTTGTATTTGAGAATTGGAGTAAAGAGAATAAAATAAAACATACAATAGAGTTTGATAGTAACTCTCATTCAACTGGAAAGGTGAATAAAAAGACCCACTGGTGGCTTTAAAAGAAATCATTTAAATATGTAATTTTTAAATCAGACAGAATTTATATGGCTGAGTAGGGGGGAAATAAACATTTATTTTTATTCTCCCTAATGTCCAAAAAATTCTTTTCAGCTTTGTTGAACATCATAAAATTACTAAATATTATATTAGATCCTATAAAATCTAATTCAAAAAGATAAAGATAACAAGAACAAAATAACACTTTAAAATCACTGACATAAACTATTTTATTTGAAATGAATGGAATTTAAGGTGAAAAGATGGGCAACATTTAAGTTAATGTTAAGAAGCAATCTGATTATGTGAAACATTAAAACATTTTTATCTTTTAATTATTATATCTTTTTTTTCTTAGATGATGACAGGGGAAACACAAAGACAGTGGCAAACACACAAATCCTAGCAATCACATTTTAGGGAAGTGCCATTTTAGTAATGACGAGGGCATTTCATTCAGTTGCTTTAAAATGTTAATATTTGCATTATTATTTTGAGGAGCTGAGGGCAACCGATGGCAAAGAGACTAATATTTAAATGCGACACTTTCTGCACATTTTTTTTCATTTAGCCTTCACCAGAGCTCTGTTAAACTGTATAATTGATTCATGTTAAAATATAAAGAGGGGGCCCAGACTTCCATGATTACTCTGGTGAAATTATTAATAGAACTCTCTCACTGTCAAAAGTTCCTGGCTTAGGTGATAAATTATATAGTGCCCATAGGAATCAGGAAACAGAGATGCTGAAAGTTTAAATAATGGACTAATACCATACTCATCCTTGGTTGATTCCATATTAGAACCTAGTTATGCATGAAGACAAGTCATTCTTGTCCCACTGCTCAGCACTGCCTCAGAGCCTGCAAAATCAGCAGGTGTTTCCAGGAGAGTGATCCGAAGATGAAGAAATATAGCCAGTCCAAATAGGAATGTCAAATATCCTGCAATGCTATATTAGAAAATCAGCCTCCTGCATTTTCCTGCTCCCAAGGATCTAGTCTTAAAAGGCCAATGCTCCTAGGAGAAGAAATATGTGAGCCAATGAATTCATAATAAAGTAATAGTGAATTATTAGGGAGTAGGAAGGAGCAGATTAAGGGACACACTGAGAAAGGGTAGAGGCTGGAGAAGGGAAAGAGGAAAAATAGTGGGGTGAAATCTGCCCACATGGACAGAAGCTCACCAGTTGGAAAGATGAGTCTATTTCATAATTTAAGCCTTGATGTTACAGTCTAAGGAAAAAGCTTCCTCATCAAGTTTAAGAATGGTACTTGATCTGGCAGATACTGGCTGCCAGGGTGGGCAACAAGGAACAGAAGGGTGGATCAGGGACAAGAGAGAGCAGAAGAGCACAGGCTAAGGCATTCCTGGCACCAAGAGGGACAATGTCCTCGTGGAGGCTTTGTGGTCGCTTTCCCAATTCATAGTGCATCAGTTCTGGTTTGGGATTTAATTAGCTGTGATCCTTTTAATATATAAAGCAGGAAACGGGGGAGAAAGAATAGAAATTAGAAAGAAAGTGATTACAAATATAACAAAAGGACCTGATATTAAGGGTGTAAAAAAGGAGAGACAAATTTTGCTTTTCAGGTGTAGTGGGCACAAACCCTCTGAGGAGCAGAGTGTGATTCTCTGTGGAGTCGCCTAGGAGCCTAGGAAGCGTGGTGCTGAGGTGTAGATACAGACTGTGCCTGTGACCTGAAGAGGAGGTTGGCATTATACTAATTCCTAAAGCTCCCTCTTGCACAGCAGGAAGCATAAAATGATAAAAGCAATGATTTGACCAAGCCAAGGCATCAAAGCATGGAGGCAATTATTAACGTCAGTGGTATCTTTTAAGGGAAGGTAAAGACTGCAGTTCTCTTTAAGACACAAGTTTGGACATAGGAATCTGCTCAGGCAGTCTTTCCAGATGTCTGTTATATACCTATTCCTCCTAGAACCAATCGTCAATTATGTGGTCTACAAATGCAATCTGTTCTCCCTGCTGGATGAAATAAAGGTGAAATGACTTCAAAAAACACTGCCAACAACTCTCTGCCCTTTGCTTTTAATACAGAAGACTGTTTCTAACATGGTAGGGATTATCCAGGAAGTAAATCTAACAAGAAAAAGTCTCTGAGGAGCAGCCGGCATTGAAGGATCTACCAAGTAAACCAAAGTGGCAAAGGGTGAAAAAGAAAGGAAATTATCCAAGATGCATCACTTAAGAAGCTCTGATATTTCATGACAGCATTGCTGTGACTACATAAACATAAATCAAACTTGCCTGAAACCTTCTACCTCATTGTAGGTTCAGGTTCTTTCTTTGGGCAAATTTATGTGCAGCACTGATATTGCTTCATCTGGCTTAATTGGGCATGAAGAGTGTCAGAATTGAGTAGAAGACATAGATTGGTGTCCCTGAACCACTAGTCCCTAGCTATGCCACTTTAGAATCTCAAGTTCAGACTCTCAGCTGATGTCTTTTTGGGTTCCTATATTTATCATTTTAACTTGTAAAATGGGGCCAATGAAAACTTGGAAGACAAATTAGTAACTTGGAAGACAAATTTATTCAAATTAGCTCAGGCAAGAGGAGGTGACCATTAGAATTAGAAAGGTAAATTTCATAGTCAAAAGCAGTGGTTCTCAACCTTCTGGCCCTTTAAATACAGTTCCTCATGTTGTGACCCAACCATAAAATTATTTTTGTTGCTACTTCATAACTGTAATGCTGCTGTTATGAATCATAACATAAATATCTGATATGCAGGATGGTCTTAGGTGACCCCTGTGAAAGGATCGTTCAACCGCCAAAGGGGTCACGACCCACAGGTTGAGAACCGCTGGTCTAAAGAAATACAGCCAGAGCTATAGCATGATGACAGCAGGGACCTAAAAGAGAATAGGAATGACCAGGATTTATCCACCTTCTATGTGGATCCATTTGGTCTCTGCTTTTAATTCTCTTTTCATATTATCTCCACACGGCCCTTCCTGGTTTCCCCAATAGCCCTCTCAATCCCCAAATCTATGTCATATAACAGAGAACACAGAAGTTCTGAGGGCATCAGTTGAGCTCATGGGTTCCTTCTCTCTCATCATCCATGGTGAGTAGATAGAGAAGACCATGTGGTGGAATGGCAATCCCTTTAGGGTAGTAGAAGGAGGATTATTTCTACAAAAGGCATGTGAGGCAGGACGTTGAAAGCTTGGCAGAAGAAATAATCGGCATCTTTAACCTAACATTCTATCTAACAATGCTGTTATGAAGATCAAATGACATCTAGAACACACACAAAAGCATTTTCTAATCTGTAAAATACTATATAAATGTAAGGTAGTGGATAGCTTATATATAACTCTCAAAGTTTTAATATCTGTGCTTCCCTTTGGCAAGAGTAACCCATTTGATTGTCATTGACTCAGCATGACACCGACTGGGAAACTTTCAATAAAGAATGTTGAGATAAATCCAGAATACAGATCACAAGACTTAGGTATTGTTGTAAGACAAACAAACAAGCAAACGACTTAAAGAAGTAGGCTTCAAAAGACATGAGAGACTTACAAGTGGATTTTGCATTTAAATATCATGTTTCTCCCCAATTTGTCATGTACTGGTCCCTGATATCAAGGCTGGAGGAGATGAATTTGTATTGGGGGGAATCCTTAAAATTAAATTTTATACATGTGTCAATATGTCCACTGATTGTATATTTCCATTTATACTCTGCTTCTCTATGTATTCATGAGCTCTATCTTTCTAAAATGTATCTGAAGAATATAATTTAAATAAATGATAATGACAAAAGTTGAAGCCAATGTGTATCAACATAAGGCTCAACTGAATTTGTTCTTTTCTGTATTTTGTTCTTTTCTGTATAATTAGCAAGTTACATCCTTTTACCCTTCTGTGTTGGTATATGATCTTCTTGCTTTTGGATGCTTATTTGGTGTATGAATACATAGAGAAGCAGAGTATAAATGCAAATATACATTCAGAGGACAGGTTCTTGCCAATAGTGAAGTAAAAAAATATATCCCCAGCATTCCCAGCTTCCCTTACATACATCACTTTTTTTCCCCTCTGGAATTCCCTTCTGCCTTTGTTTGTCTTTAAGATAAGTAATGTCATGCTGTGCTAATTATATGTATCCTCAATAAATGTGGCTTATTAGCCATTTACACCTTAGCATGAACTTCAGCCAACATGGCTCCTCTCCTAAGGGTATTTGCATCTGAATGTTATAATGACACGAAAAACTTCTTGTGTATTAAAATAACCATATCTGAATTTCTTTTTTATCTTCCTAAGGAGGAAATAACCTCCCTACATTGTTTTCTACCTTGATCCACTTTGAGGTGATCAACTAGTGTCTTGTGTGACATGCAGAAGCAGAGTGACATGAGGGATAGAGAGATAGCCAGCTGTGCGACAGTCACAATGAAGTAGATTGTATGGGCTGATTTTGAGGAGGGAGTTACATGCAGCTATGTACAGTATGCCACTACATCTATAAATAAAGAATTTCTTATTTAACACACTCGTTGACATAGGAGATAAAAGTTGCTTACCCCCTCGCTTGTTGATCCTGGCATAGCCCGGAGAATAGCTTGCAGACATGGAGGATGAGCTGCTGAAAGCTGCGTGGGAGAGCCCAGCCACAAGGGGTTCATCACATTTTTCTGAAAAGAAGAGAGAAGGGGGAGCGTTAATAAAAACCGTTATATAACAATTGGTGTGTATTTGCTAAAATAATTACTGACTACATCAAAAATTTAAAAATCTATGATACAACAATGGAGCAAATGGTCAGAATTTAGGCAACTCAACTATGACATTCTGACAAATCACAGGAACAGTTTAAACAACCTTCTGGTTTTCAAGAGTTATAGCTATGACCCAGTGTTTTATACCTAAGGGCCTCAATTCAGACCTGCTCTCTCAGCATCATGAGCAAAGTTGAGGTTGTTTATTTAATAGGCTTCGGAATCTGGCATCTCCCGACAACCTTCATTAGAGGAGTAGAGGATTCGAAACATTGAGATTGGAGGCGGGAAGACTAGGAGGAATGCTACCTGAACTAAGAGACTAGGAAATAAGTGTCAGGAAAGGAGAACACAATAATATCCAACTTGAAATGCATCTAAAATGCATCAGTTCCCATATTTAAATAGTCAACCATGTTGGTACCAGGTGATCCTTCAATTCTATTCCTCGCTTGGCTTCTATAGCCCCATTCATTTTTCTTTCCTCCTCCCTCATTACCAGCTTGTTCTCCAAATCCTCTAATGGAGCTTTCTCATTTTATTTATGTCTAAATGGTAAAGTGCCCAGGACTCGACCCTTCGATTTCTTCTCTGTTTACTCTCACTGTCTGAGAGACTGCATCAGGCCTGTGTCTTCTCATACCGGAACATCCCAAACGCTGCCACCTTGCGCCATCTGGCCATCAGTCATCAGAAAGGCTGCACAGTCTCTGTACTTCCTCCCTTGTCCCATCACCCTTCTGTACATAATGACTAAAGGGACACTACTAAAAATATAAGGAGGTCCTGTGGCTCCTACTCTCAGTCCCTCAGAATAGTCAGAAGCCCTCCAATGACACAGTGGCCACCTCCTTAGTCGCCTCTCATTCCCGCATCCTCATCCATGATTATGTAGCCACCCTGGTCCCCTTCCCCTTCCTTCAACAACAGGCCTGCTCCTGCTGCGAGCCTTCACAATTACTATTCCAGCTGCCATGAGGCTCTACCCTACTCCTGCCAGGCTCTGCTCAGTCATCTTTCATTGCTGTAGACAAGCTCATTAAGTCCACCTGGCTGAAAGAGCATGCTGCTACCATCACTCTCTGCACCACATCTGCCTCATTTTCCTGAAGAGCATTGAGAGTCACCTGACATATTATGTTTCTTCTCATTTAATTGTTTAGTTTACTGGAAGCATATGGGAATAAAGTTTTCGATAGTTTGCTTAACACTTACTCTCCAGGGATCTGAAGAGTGCTTGACACACACTCTGAAAACATTTCCAGAATGACCTTAGAGTCCTAAAGCACACTGCTTAATTACAATGTGGCACACCACCTGATGTTTTTAATATATGTTTTATTGATTTCAGAGATGAAGGGAAAGGGAGAGAGAGATAGAAACATCAACGATGAGAGAGAAACATTAATTGGCTGCTTCCTGAACACCTCCTACTGGGGATTGAGCCTGTATCCCTGCTGTGTGCCCTGACCAAGAATCAGCTCATGACCTCCTGGTACATAGGTCCACACTCAACCATTGAGCAACACTGGCCGGGCACACAACACTTGATTTATAGAGAGGTGCTCTTAAGTCCCCAACAAATGTTAGTACACACTCAGTCCTCCGTTCAATGGCACAGAGGTCACACTGAATATTCTAGAATGGTTTCTACCTCACCTGTTTATAAACAGAAAAAACATTAACAATAGAAGGAATGAACTAGTTTTCATGAAAAGTCACTCAAGTAGAGTTCCATCTCCAATGATACTAGGAAAATTAATTATTATTTATTATCTCATCCTTCAAGTGTGTACAAATTTGAAGTTAAAATGAACAAATCCATCCCTGTAAACCATTGTTAGATTTCTTATTTTTCTTAGTTATACTGCAGGTGCCTCTGGGAAATATGGCATATGTGTATGAATTTATTCCCCAGAAAGTTAAATGTAAAATGATGAAAATATGAACAAAAATTTTATTTTTAAAGTATCAGTTCACAAAGTGGGTGTCTAAAGTGAAGGATTTCATATTAATTGCTTTAAAAAAATGTGCTATTCAGTTTAGCTACCAGTACCCCCAAATAAATAAAACCTTGATTTCCTCTCTCCTGACTCTTTGGAGTCTAACTTTGTCTAATCTTTTGCCACAGTCCTGCATTTAACTAGAGTAATTGTTATTTCTCAACTTCTCATTGTATGCAGAATGTGATAATGTTCATTCATTTTCCTTTAATTCATTCAAATATGCACCAAGCACTTATGCTGTGCCAGGCAGGGGAAAAGCAGCAATAGAGGAAACTGACAATATTAGCCATTTTCATGGAGAGAAACAGACTAAAAAGTAAAAGGTAATTTATATCATGAGAGAGTGATAAATACTATAGAGACGTTAATATGAAAGAGGGATAGGCAGCTTGGGGGAGTGTGGAGGTTGAGGGATTTTTTTTTATGCCTAGTGGAGGAAAGCCTCTGCGATCAGGTGACATCGGAGAAGTAATCAGGAGATGAGGAAGTAAGCCCTGTCAGAAATCCACAGCAGATTGCTGGGAACAATTTTCTTAGTCCAAACTTGCTCCATAGCATAATACTAATGAATGATGCATTTTCCAAGAGTTAACCTTCAGTGTGTATATATAGTGATATCTAAAGTAATTAAAATGAGGTTGATGAATAATTGATTAAATGATCCATTAACTAATTTAAATTTAAAATGTAAATAGAGCATTCATAAAACCTGAAGATAGTTTATCCACATTACATTTTTAAAAGTTTGACTGCTGTAACAAATCATCTTTATACCAAATTTTACATGTCACTATTTTTTTAAAATTATATAATTAAAAAATTTTAAAAATAGGGAACAGAAAATATAAGCGTATATAAGAGATTATTTGTGGGGTTTTTTGTTTGGTTGGTTGGTTTTTGTAAAAGGTGGCTGTAAAGTTATTATCAGAATTGAAGCACTTTTATGCACTGGCAATCTCACATTCTCCTTAATTGAGGTGTAATTTATAACCGTATAATTATGAAAATTAAATCCTAATATAAGGTGACAGGTGAAAATTTGACTTTGGGTGGTGGGCACACGGTGCAATATACAGATCTTGTTCATGTTGACCAATGACACTCCCATCAATTTAATTAAAAAAAATAAAATTGCTACATGTACTGTATGTTTCTTGAATGACTTTTAATTACAAATATTTATTGAGATTTTACTCTATACCTTGTACTGTTCTAAACACTTTGGGACATTAATATATATATGTATTAATATATAAAAAATACACACACACACACACACACACACACACACACACATATACACACTAGTTTGTAGTCCATTTCTCCACAACAGGTAATAATACATGGACTCACATGAAGTGGTTAAACATGAAAGAACAAGTGATAATACTAAACAGTTTGTAATTCAGTGCTAAATAGAATAGCATCAAATACTGAAAGTTACACATAAATGAAAATGCAGGGCCGTGGTTTAGGTGAACTGCTTATCAGTCCTGGCTCCATCATAAATGTGTAACCTTAATTATGTCAGTTCTCCTTCAGACAGACGACCCACACAGAATGGGAGAGCATTAGCTAAGCTTCTCTCAAGGTCTATAATCAAGCATTGTCAAGTATGAGAGTCCACAAACAATGTACTATAGGCCAAGTGTGGCCCATTGCTTGGTTTTATAAATAAAGCTTTATTAGAGCACAGCTATGCACATTCATTCATGTACTGTCTACAGCTGCTTTCATACAACAGTGGGATGTCACAAAAGACACCACATAGCCTCCAAAATAAAATATGCATCATCTGACCTTTTTTTAAAAAAAATTGATTTCACAGAGAGAGAGGAAGGTAGATGGACAGAGAGATAGAAACATCAATGACAAGAGAGAATCACCGATGGGCTGCCTCTTGCATGCCCTCTACTGGGGATCAAGCCCGCAACCTGGGCTTGTGCCCTGACCTGGAATCAAGCCATGACTTCCTGGTTCTTGAGTCAACATTCAACCACTAAGCAACACAGGCTGGGCTGCACTATTTGACCTTTTATAGAAAAAAATTTCCCAAACTCTGGTCCGGTATAACAAATATCCCAGGTATCCAGCAGAAAGAATGATTAATGATCACTTATGGTATCAGGTAACATATTTTATACAAAAAGAGAACCTAAAGAATTGATGAACTACATATAGATGAAAAGGGGTTAAGAAAATTATAGAAAGGGAGAACAGCTTAAGCAAAATCATGGAGGCCTTAATGGGTAATGAAATTTCCTAGAGATGTTTGTAGAAGCACTCCATGCATCCATGCAGAGACATATTGCCATACTGACTATTATGATGAACTCTCCAGTTTTATTTCCAACTGCAACAATAGTTATTACATATTACATACCCCAAAGAGTCAGCTTGCTTGCTGTGTTAGAACATGTGTCTCAATATTCTTAAATACTAGGAAATCAGGCAATTCCCTGTAGAAAGTTACAATTTTTATAAAGGGGAGGGAGAAAGAGAGAGAACATGCAAACATTTGAAATCATTTAGTTTTGTATTTTCCCATACTGGGATGGCTTCCAAAACTACAGCAACACAACTACAGCAAATATTTGGTCTCTGGTGGAGTTCCCTTCCAGGGAATCTTGGATGAAAACTAGAGAAGCAGATGGGCCTTGAGTTTTATTTTCACACAATTTCAGTCAATCCGGAAGGCAGACTAGCTGTAAGAATTCTAATTCAATAATGGCTGTAACCCTTCACCTAAGGGCAGTGGGATCTCTATTGACAAGGGCCATGGGTAGGAGTGTACAAGGTCAAAGGACTTCAGTACACATGAAATTGGCATTAGGGGTGGCATTCAATTGTATCTCTAATTAAAATAATGTAAAATTTTCACAACACAATATCATCGTTTCAATTTACAGCACTTAAAATGTTTCATGTCACACATTTGAAAACATAAACTTAATACAAAGAAAACAAATAAGAACAGCAAGGAATTCCAGAATCTAATAGTGCTATCAGGACAGAAGTTGTAGCAAATCTTCATGGGTACTTCTGGGAAAAAGCTATTGTGGAAGGCACATTCTCAGTGCAATGCATCACTTAATGGTCTCCTTATGTCCTGTGCATTCAATTCCTAACTTTTGAAGCTGGAATTACCCTGCCTCAGGTTTTATGGCCATTTTCCTTCATGGTTAGGACAAATTTAAGAGGCCAGACCTCCCTCTAAACTCTCTGGGTTCCAAGCAATGCTCATTATGGCCCAAACCATCTTGAATTGCAAGCTGAATAGTTGTGCTAATTTCCTTCTCTGGCTCTCCAGTAGCATCTCAGTTCTTCCCAGAGATGTTCTGTCTTCCTCTGATACTCCTGTCAGAGCTGGAGCCCCAAGGACTGCACTTTGCCTCTTGTTCCTGAATTCCCTTATGCTCTGACTGCTCAGCCACATGCCTGACTATTGGTAATTATTGCATTCACCAGTCTGAGGATGCAACTTCCTGGGTACCCACCTAATGGGAACTGTATCCAACTACTGCTTTCTACGTTATTTCTTGACACCATTTGTCTGACTTCCTAGACAGATTCTGCTATTGGTTACATTGCTTCAGTGACAGGGGGAAGACCCCTTGGACAAGTAAAGTGTTATTTCTTTTCTAGCCTAATGAAGAGTTTCAGGACTTGAATGAAAAGGAGACTGAAGTCATGACTCAGGTGCTTCCTGCATAATCGCTGAGATTAATAAAGCCAATTATGGCCTTCATAAATTATAGGTAGCATCACTTCCCACGCTCTGACCAAGAGAAGATTGGTATAGGATCTAGTCCAGGGGTGGGCAAACTTTTTGACTTGAGGGCCACAATGGGTTCTTAAACTGGACCGGAGGGCCAGAACAAAAGCATGGATGGAGTGTTTGTGTGAACTAATGTAATTCAAAGTAAACATCATTACATAAAAGGGTACGGTCTTTTTTTTTTTAGTTTTATTCAGTTTTATTTAGTTTGCCTACGGCTGAAAGTCCATCTATATTTCAGAAACTTTATTCCCAAGATTATGATTTCTGCTTAATTTTTTATTTTCTTTTCAAGAAGGAAGGAAGGAAGGAAGGAAAGGGAAGGAAGGGGAGGGGAGGGGAGGGGAGGGGAGGAGAAGAGAGGGGAAGGGAAGGGAAGGGAGGGGGGGGGAGGGGAGGGAAGGGAAGGGGAGGGGAGGGGAAGGGAGGGGAGGGGAGGGAAGGGAAGGGAAGGGAAGGGAAGGAAGGTAGGCCCTGGCAGGTGTGGCTCAGTTAGTTGGGCATTATCCTGTTCATCAAAAATGGTTGCAGGTTCCATTCCATCTCAAGGGCACATGCCCAGGCTGCAGGTTGAATCCCCAGTAGGGGGCATGCTGGAGGCAGCCAATGGATGTCTCTCTCTCACACTGATGTCTCTCTCTCCGGACAACCTCCCATTTAGTATGAAATCCAAATGCCACAAAAGCCTGTGGTGTGCTGGCCCTGACGTAACACTGGTTCTATTTTATTTCATTTTTTTCCTCTGGGTCACTAAGTTCTAATCCCACTCTCCTTTCTCTCTTTTTCAGACCCACCAAGCACACTCCCCCTGCTCAAGGGCCTTTCCGCCCTCCCTGTTCCATTTCTTCTTTTCCTGGCCAGTTTATCTACACCAAGGACTCAACTTCCGCCTTTACACCCTCCAAATATTACTTGCTTTTCAATCACACTGTTTTATTTTCCTCACAGCACCAAACACAATCTAAAATTACCTTGATTGTTTATTTTTTTAAACTTATTACTTTTTTTTTCCTCTTTGAGATAGTGATTCCATTTTCTTTGGATGTACATCAGAAGTGGGATTGCTGGATCCTATGGCAATTCTATTTTACAAATTACATTTGAAGGGTTTTCTTTCCCTTTCATTTCTTTCTTTTGAAACAGATATCTCTGCTTCAGAAAAAAAATTATAGTCACAGATTCAACTTTATTGATGTTCATTAGTGTCTTGGAGGAATTAGGACTTGGTTAAGAGGAAATAACTGTAGCATACTGTGATATGTGAGAGGAGAGGCCTTCAACTGAATATAAGGACCAAATCAAATTTAATGGAGAATGTAGATTGCAATCTTTTTTTTTTTTTTTTTTTAATTCACAATCCTGGCCAAATTCTTACTTGTCTGTATAGCATCTATGCTTTCTGATGCTTTTAGGAAAACATCACAAAGGGGGAGGCAACTCATTTATTTGTTTATTTGTTTATTCTAAAAACCAGGAGAACATGGCATGTGCCTGCCTAACTGAGCCTCTATTCCTGGGGCTTAAGAACATTGCCTGCAGCAGGAATTTCACAAAAATTGTTGAATCAATGAATTACTGACAATGATAAGTAATAAATCGATCTAACAGTGAGCAAGGGGAACTAGTTCCTAGTTTGTGCTATTGAGATGTATTCACTTTAAAGAATTTTTTTTTCCATTTTTAAAAACTGCTTGTCCAGAGAGCGAGCATTGGCTTCCTCCTGTGATGTGATGCAAATATCTTCTTCACTGTACCATGCATAGGAAACATCAACTGTCTGATCTCCATCAACATTTAATATGTTCATTAAATCCCACCTATGAGTGAAGTCACACGTACTTGTCTTTCTCTGGCTTGTTTTCAAAGGTACATAAGACATTTATTGGTGTTTCTAATAGCAGCTTCATCCTGTTTCGTTGAAAATCTATTGTTATAAGTATTTGTTTATGTGTGGATCTCCCTGCTATATACTGAGTTGTTCCAGAAGGAAGAGGGCCTCTTCCCTTTCTTAATATGTGGAGTTTGGAGCACATAGTAGTAGGTATTCTTTTTCTTCTTCTTTTTTTTTTTGTATTAACATGTTTTTTTAAAAGAAAATCAAACTAATGGGATTTTATTAATATGATTAGTTGAAGAGAAAAAGAAGTATAATTACTACAAAGTAAATGGAACAGAGGATTAAAGCCATGAAAGAAATCTATGACATCGTTTGTGAGTTTATGTGTATGCCGGGAGCCGGTCCATGCTTGCTGTTTCAAGGGACCTGGCATATATGGCATACTGTTCTTAATATGTTTGCTCACCTTCTTGGCACTGTGTGTTTTAACCAAGGTCTCTGAGAAAGGTTGTTTCCCCAGGTAGGGATTTTCCCCTGAAGTTAGGGAGGGAATAAAACCCCTCAACTAAGTGCCAGGCGGGTAATTAATCACTTTAACTACGAACAATCATGCTTAAGCTACATAATCTTTACTCCCTGGAATGGAGATAAGAAACGCCCTAACCTTTGTAATAGAGATTGATAGGATTGAATCAACTGGTATAAATACAGATGTAACAAGACAGCAAGACAGAACTTAGAATACGGAACCAGGAGAGACAGAACCTAGGCACAGAACCTACACAGAACGTTCTCTAGAGACAGAAGAACTTCGCTGGAGAGAACATGGCAAAAGATCCTGGACTGAACCTGGCCTCAGAACCTAGAGACAGAACCTAGCAAGAGAACATGGACACAGAACCTGGCTGGAGATCCTAAGCAGAACTTCGCTGGAGATCCAGACCAGAACTTGGCTGGAGATCCTGGCTAGAGATCCTGGCTAGGCTGCTGATCAACTGAACGCTGTCTCTGTGTCATTCCTTCTTCGCCGACTCCATCCACATCTTTGGGGACCCCTGGACCTGCTGGGGTTGGACCCCGGCATGTGTAAGTCCTTTTTCCCCCATTGACCTCTCCCCAGCTGCCCCCAACCCCCAGCACATGCCCTTATCCCCTGCCCCCCTGTCTGTATCTAATGGTTATGCTCATATGCATGCATTCAAGTCCTTTGGTTGATCTCTTTATATATTTTGAAAAATGTTGAACACAATCAGTATAGTAGTGAATGGCAATGAGTAAATTCAATGCTATTACATTAAAAAATAAGATTATATTCTTTCATTTTCCTTTTGGTTGGTCCAACAGCTATGCTCAGAAAAAAATATTTAAAATATAGCTAGAAAATCAGTCACAGTTGCAAGAATCATGGTTGTAAATCAAATAGGAAACGGTCTGGTCTGCATGTACCAAGGGCAAATCACTTGGAGACTTGTAGTTCAAATTTTGCTGGACATTTGACAGCTGCAGCATATTTCTGACAGATGGTCTAACAGATGAATCAGTTTCAAATTATCTACTGAACTATTATATGCTCTGAAAACAAAAAAAAAACAGATTTGTGAGGTTTGGAAAAAATAAGTTTTTGTCTCTGCTAACTTGAGCTTCTAATTTCACAGAAGTAAAACCTATTACACAAAATAATAAAAATTAACTTTTACCCTTTGTGTACTCTAGACAAGTTTTTGTGTGTTTTTTTAAATTTAATTCATATCACTTTATGCCATAAAAAGGGGGGGGATATTAAAAAATAGAATGAACTATTTTTCCTAGAATCAGGCCAAAGTTTCAATCTCTGAAACAATTTGAGTTTTTTTTTTAACTCAAATTCTGCAGTCTCATAAGGAGTCGGAGCTACCAGCACATTTAGTAAACCAATAATTTGAAAAGTGTTAAGCTCTATTGCAATATGACTAAATGAACTTGAGAACATACTTTCTTTATTTCTTTTAAAAAAATCTTTATTGTTGAGAGTATTACAAATGTCCCAACTCCTTTTCCACCCATTTCCACCCACCATCGTGTTCCCACCCCACCCCCGCCTTCACCACCATTTGCCTGTGTTCCTGGGCAATGCAATATGCACATATATTATTTGGTTAATCTCTCCTGGCCCCCCACCCTTTCCCTCTGGGATTCATCAGTCTGTAGCCCTCAGACTTTCATTGACAACCTTCCTATGGTTGAGGCTTTTTTGGATTGAGCTTTGCTAGTCCACTGGGAAATGTCTCATTTTCTGACTCATTTCATTAATTAGTTAACTCAGTGACAAAATTTAACAATAGATGCCATGTAGTTATTGACAACCAAGTCTATTTACTTAATCCATTTACCTTTAGATAACTGACTAAAGTGCTGTATAGAACACATCCTCCAGTGTTCCTGGCTCAAGTCACTGATGATGAGTGCAAAAATGATATACATTCATTTATTCACAGAATAAATACAACAGTGAATAACAGTTTTATACTATAATAAATAATAAATATTAAAAATGTGTAGTATGTCAGATGCTGATCATTATAATGGGGGAAAATAGAACAGGGAAGGAAGATGAGAGTACCTGTCCGGAATTGGGTGGGTGGGTGAGTGCCCTTTAAATTAGGGGTTCTAGAAAGCCTCATTAATAAGATTCTTGTTAGCAAAAGCTTCATGGACAAGAGGAAACAAGCCAAAGTGTCATCTGATGTCTGTGAAGTGGTAGTTCCAGGAAGAGAAACCCAGTGAGAAAGCCCAGGCACGGGGGCAGGATGGGCATGTTGGAAGGCCGCATGGAGCCTGTGTGGATGGACCAGGGGAAACATGGGCTAAGCAAAGAGGAAAAGGTCAGACAGACTGAGGGGGGGGGGGGGGGGCGGTGAGGGCAGCTGGGCTTGAAGGGCCTCATGGGAAGTGTAGAGAGTTGGGTTTTAGTATCATTCAAAGATTGGAAGCCCTTTACTGCAGAAAATGTGACATTTTACCAAATTCATTATAAAAGAAGCGAAAGTTTAATATAAAGTATTATCTTTATGTTTTCTTTTATTTTTTCTTAGAGCAGCTTTAGGTTTGCAACAAAATTGCAAAGGACGTACAAAGATTTCCCATACACTTCCTACCCCACACATGCATAGCCTCTTTCTTTATCAATACCACTCACTAAAATGTTATGTATTTTTTATCACCAATGAACCTTGTCATAACCTGAAGTCCATAGTTTACTTTAGGTTTCACTCCTGGAATTCACATGCTATGGGTTTAGACAAGTATATAATGACATATATCAGTCATTGTAATATCATAAAGAATATTTTCACTGCCCTAAAAATCCCTGTACTATGCCTATTCATCCCCCCCAGCCCCATCTGGGGGAGGTCAGGGAGCGAGGATCAAAAGAAAAGACACCCAGAGCCAAGCAAACAGAGACCAGAACCCAAGAGATCAAAACCTCAGCCAGACTGCTGGGAACCAACCCTGAGAGACCCCTTTCATCTTGGTGGTTCTTTTTCACAGCCTGGTGGACAGGAGAAAGGCCATACAGTCTTAGGATTTTTTTCATAATTAAAAGATCTTACTCCTTCCACAGAAAGGAACAAAGAGAAACCATAAGCAAGCAAAGGCACAGAAATGAGACTAATTAGAGGTTACCCAAAGTAACTTTGATTCATAGGCCAGGTGCACCCTGGGAACTTGTAAGAAAAAGGGTTGAACATAGGTAGTGTGTTGAACCTTGAAAACTAAACAGATTATTTCTAATCTCCCACAAAAGGGAATTGGGAATAATTAGAGGTTTCTGAAAAGAAAAATTATAGAGTAAAAGCATAGGGAAAGTTACAAAAATAAACAGTGTTTTGTTTTTAAGCTTCCTTAGAGAGGGAGATACCCAGAAAATGAATTCCAGATGGGAGAAGAAAATGCATTTTGAGAAAACCAGGCAATCAAATAGGAAATGAGACACCCCAATCTACAGAATTCTGTATTGCCTACATGCACAAAGCTACCAAGAGATGAAAAAGTTATAGGTTTTGCATTTTGAAATGAGAAATAGCAGAGAAACAGAAATGAAACATGTATATTCATGGCTACCCTAATGGAGAGATGCCTGCAGTCTTACAGAAACAATCACTGCTATCCCAACACCTACATTTTTATAGAGCTGTCCTCCAAACCGGAGGTAGAAAACCCATGTCCCAATTTCTGTTCAGTCTCCTTCTCTCATGAGCAAGACACACATTCATGTTGAATCTCGGTTTCCCATCTGTAAAGCAGGAGAATTGGGCATGAAACCCTCAGGTCCCTTTCGTGCTGTGTTTCAGGATTCCATAATCCTATCGAATAACGATGGAATATGCAAATTCACCATCACTTCACAACAAAGATAGAGGCGCTGTCAGCCAATAGGACAGAATATGCAAATTGATGCAACAAAGATAGCAGTGGCCGGGCCACTCTGGGCCTTTGGGCAGCAGCTCCGAGGCGGGAGTGAAGGCGGAAAGGTGGCTCTGCCTGGAGCGAAGGCAGTGCGGGCAGCCAGAGGAACGAAGGCCTATTCTTGAATGGGTCTCTAGTGTCATAAGATGCATTGGACCTCTAGTGTCAGAAGATGCTCACAAGATCACACCATGTTAAAAGCTATCCTGTCTCTTACTACCAAAAAGGTGCTTGCTTAATCACTTCTTTTTTATATAAATAAATTAAACATATTTCAAGGAAATTACAAAACAGATTGTTTAATGCTGGTATGGATTGATAGCCAAGCACAGAAAGACAATTATTTCCCAGCTTCATCTCTTTGCTCCAGGCTGACAGTTTTCATTGGGAGCTTGATGAACCATCATAAGTAATAGATAATGACACTGCCTTCCTTTGTCAATAAAGCCCAGAACACAATGCCAAATCTGCTCATTTGAACATATCCAGATTTTCAAGAAATCAAGATTCATTTCATAGCACGCGTGGCTCATCTTGTTTTATCATCACGATTGATTGTTCCTTTTCACGAGAAATATACATTCAAAAGGGATCTGAATTACTGGCTCAAAGGTTCACATTAAGGAACTTTAATTACATAGCCTTTAAAGGAATTTTGCCTTCTGATTACTTCATTCAATCACTTTCTGAAATGGAGAGTTGATGAATTGTGGGGTGGATTATAAATAACCAGAAGCCCAGGCCTTGCGATCTATGTTTAGGAAGCAGACTTACAAAGTGAATATTGTTAAAGATAGTCCTAAACATGTGTTTTAAAAATATTATGAAATTTTTGTCATATACACAAGTGAATATAAAACACATGTTTAGTACTATTTAAGAATATTTCTGTATTCATTATTATAATGTTCCTTACAATGTAGCCCTATAATTCAAATATGCAAAGAATAGGAAAACATGGAGGATAAAAGCATAGACTTGGGATTCAGAGTTAGGAAGCCCAGAATTGCATTCTGGCCCACTTCTTAATACTAGTATCTTTTGGATGCATCTCTTAATTAACATCTTAGACCCTCAGTTTTACCTCTGGCAAAACAGTAATGAAATCCGAGTTAATAAAGTATTATTAAGTATCAACAGGTGGCCTATATTTACAAATGGAGTCTGGGAAGTGGGGGATTGGTGCAAATAATACTGTCTCTGGCTGGAGGGGATTATAGAGTCCAGACAGGGATATAACATGAGCAGATGTCAGCCATGCAGTACTGACTGCTGCGGTAATAGAGAGCTAAAGGGCTCATTAAAGGGTTGGGTGTAGAAGATAACATATCACTGTGCTAATGGAGAGTTCCATGAAATGGTATTTTAAAAAAATGCTTTTTAAATTCTAAGTCACATACAAATATTAGTTTTGTTTACTAATGTAACTTAATAAACAAAACCAGAGTTAAATATTTGAATTTTTCAGATTTCTTGGTTAAGTAATTTTAAAACACATGACATTACTAGGTATGCCAAAACAGACAATTATTTTTTGTAGATAATTGAAAATATTTTATTATATTTTGCATGCCTTCATGTAAACCAACGAAGTAGGTCACAATATTTCTTTTACGTTTTTCCTTATAGAAAAGGCACTTAGATTCCAGAATTTCAAATTGACAACTAATTTGAAAAAAAGAAATGTCTATCAACCAATGAAGTCTAGAGAATTCTTCCAGGTAGCTGTCCTCCTTATATTAATATTCATAATCATTTTGATCTTTGCTAAATATATTCTACTTTGAAAAATGCACCATCAAAAGGCAAAAACAACCGTTATGGAACCAGGCAGTGTATCTACATTGCAGACCCCCACTGGGCAAGAGTTTCTTTTGCAGTATCTACAGGAATATCTCTGAGTCCCCTATAAGGAACACTGTCTTATTTGACTAGTTCAATAAATCAGGTTACAGACTCGAGCTGCACACTCTTACATTTCCTTGACACGATTTCCGACTCTCTGTTGCAAGCCAACCTAAAAACGACTTGAATTATGTGTTTGCTATTAGTTCATCACTTGACATTCCATATTTCTTACTGCTCAGGACATAAGAATATGCACATTTATACATTTTTCTAAGTTCCACTTCTTGGTTACTGTTATTTGAAACTTAATATCAAGAATGCACTTGACAAGTTACCCTGGAGGTGACATAGCAGTTTGCAAAAAGAAGTATGAACATCATTTATTCATGGCAGAGCACTGTTCCCTTTCGATTTGAGTTTTCTAATAACTTCAAATGCCACTGTTCACCAATAACAATTTATTTTCCAGTGGTACAATTGGTGATGTGGAAAATATTTTTCCTGGATTTCAAAGAGTGTATATATATATACACTTTACAGCCCAGCCTTGCTCAGAGTATAATTTCATATCAACTGCAGCCATTCTCTACTGTATCTCCTTCCTCTCTTACTTTCCATGCCCAGCAGTGTCCCCACCACCACACCAGCGCTAGATATATGTTTGTTGAATGATTACACATGCCTGTTTATTCCTGTCTCTTAGGATAGGAGCCTGTGGAGTTTACAGAACTCCAATTAAAGCTCCAAATGGTACAACAAGGAATGCTGAGTTCAGTCCCATTGCTAAAGAATGCCACCCCAAAATACTTCAGAAGATTGTATGCTGAAGTTTACTTCTCCCCTAAACAGGGCATATAATCCAGATATAATGGAAGTAAGAATATCATTGAGAAATCTGAAGTAGGTTTTCACCTGGAACAAAAGAAAATTTAATGTGAGCTGCAGCATTTTTGTTGTTGTTAAGAGTAATTCCTTACTTTGAGATGGTTAGAGTAAATTTCAAGGGAGAAAAAAAGGAAAATAATGTTGAGAATAGGGTGTGTGGTTTCCTCAAAATTGCATTTCTTAGAAACAGATCACCTAAAACAAATATTTCTTTCCATCAAAACTGCAGGGGCAAAATAAACAGCCTATCTTTCCTAACCCCTGCCTACACCTGCTTCCCTTTCAGCCCAAGAATTCTGAAAAGACCTGCAGAGGTACTCTGACTCTATAGCCCAGCAATAGAACTATCGCACAGAGATATCTCCGTCAAGGTCAGCAAAACTACTGTGGCCTGCTAGAGTCAGTAAAAAATAAAAATAAATACTAACAACCTACATTATTTAGTTTTCTTTCTCATTAGATGAAAGCAGTCATAGGGTGGGTGCAAGTTAAATAGTAGTCAGTTGACATGCATTTTTGTTCCTGTCTCTGAGGATAGCAAACATTGCAATGAAGGACAACTCAAAATGCATTTAACTGATATTTTCTTTTCTCCCTAGAGGGAAAATATTTTACCTTCCAGTGCTTCTTTAAGGCTTATTGCCAGCTTAACTCTACATGTTTACACATTTATTTGTCTCAGAGTTTTATTCATCTTTTTAAAGAATTTAATGCCCACTAAAATTAAAATGTTACTGTGATAAATAGAATGGGAAGATGCTACCAGGTCCTGAAAATGAAGGCTTTGAATATGGGTGGTTGGAGGGGGTGAAGGGAGAAACAAAATAGAATATGAACATATGAGACATTCAGCTTCAGGAGTGATAACATCTGGGTCTTGGCTAAAAGCAAGAAAGCCAATGTAACTACACCATTAGTTGCCTTGGACTAGATCTGTCGGCAACTGACCTATCTACATGTCCACAGAAAAGGCAGGAATAAATGTGGCCATAGCTAGCGTCATGTCGCATAAATACCTAAAAATAAATTATTAAGCTCATATTTTTAAAATTTTATGAATTGAATTTTCATAAAGATTCCAGACATTTGAACATAACTAGAATTTTAGCCGTTATCCTAACCTCAGTATTATAATTAAATCTAAAAATAGCATCAGCTGGGAAATTGATGGCTGAGAAAAATTCAGGAGAGTTGGCAAATATATGTCCTAAAACAGTGGTTCTCAACCTGTGGGTCGCGACCCCTTTGGGGGTTGAACGACCCTTTCACAGGGGTTGCCTAAGACCATCGGAAAACACATAGATAATTACATATTGTTTTGTGATTAATCACTATGCTTTAATTATGTTCAATTTGTAACAATGAAATTGGGGGTCACCATAACATGAAGAACTGTATTAAGGGGTCGCGGCATTAGGAAGGTTGAGAACCACTGTCCTAAAAGATGAAAACCTTTGATAATAAGTGTGGATGAAACTGGTTTGATAATCAAGACAATGTCTTCCAAGATCTTTTAAAAGAAAATTGATTTCTACTTATATTCCCTCTATGGACTGTATGTTGCTTTAGTAATGCGCAAGAAAATAAAATTCAACCTGTTTTCTATGTGCTCTGACTTTTGGGGGGTTTAAATTATAGGTAATTGAGTATAGAATATTGAAAATCAGGTAGTAGTTCTCATATTTCCAAACAGTAAATATCTTCTTTTATCAACTTACCATGTCAGTGTTTTCTGGTGCATAATGTTATAGACATAGATACTCAAATTCTAGACAGTGCAATAGAAGTAGCTCAGCATAGAAAACACACAACTAAATCCAGACACTGGTCATTCCTACGGTATTTTAAATTTCACATAATTTAAAATTTACAACAATATAAAAGATCAATAATGTGGTGACTGTGGGGGATGAGTGGAGGTGGAAGAAGGTATAGGGTGTATAAATGGTGATGGAAAAATAAGTAATTTAAAATGAAACAAAAATAATAGCTTTGTATGAATGGTACAACAGGTGACATATAAAAAAATTTCAACTGATCTAATTTTTTAATTTAAATTTTTTAAATTATAGTGTGCATTCCATATTATTTTGTATCAGTTTCAGGTGTGCAGCATAGTGGTTAGATAATCATATACTTTACAAAGTGTCCCCCCTCCCCCAATATTTCCAGTACCCAGCTGGTACCATACATATGTTTGACTATGTTTACTATGCTGTACTTTACTACTCAGCCATGAAAAAAGGTGAAATCTTACTATTTGCAACAACATGGATGAACATAGAGGGTATTATGCTAAGTGCAATAAGTCAGACAAAGAAAGACATACCATATGATTTCACTTATATGTGGAATCTACAGAACAATATAAATGAACAAATGAAACAGAAACAAACTCATAGAAAACAGATTGATGGTTGCCAGAGAGAAGGAGTGTTAGGGGGCTGGAAGAAAACAGTGAAGGGATTGAGAAATACAGATTGGTGGTCACCTGATCTCATTTCATTCCTAAATTATGACTTCACTTAAGAGAGAAGGTATCAATATATGCATTAAAAAGTTTTAGAACATAATATATATGAATCAAAATTCTTATAACATTTTTAGACAACATATTTTATTTTTATTTTAATCATACATTTATGTATGCATAAACTTAAAGTCCCTTAGATCTTTACATTTACTGTTTCCTAAAACAAGTATATTAAAATATTTTGGCTGCTTCTTTTGGAATTTACCTCTATTTCTTTGATTAAATAACATGCTTATTGTTATTCCCTAATTTTTCAGTTTTTGGTATTTACTAGTATCGACTTCCCACCTTGAAAGATGCGGGTTCAGATCCCTTTCGTCGCTTTACCCCACCACACACAAGCATATTCTTTCTTTCCACCCCCCCTACACCACCTTCCTCATGGGGTTATCTCAGACTTCCCATTGGGTCTCTGTTCAGTTCAAGATCTACATTATTGCCCTAACTGGTTTGGCTCAGTGGATAGAGCGTCAGCCTGCGGACTGAAGGGTCCCGGGTTCGATTCCGGTCTAGGGCATGTACCTTGGTTGTGGGCACATCCCCAGTGGGGGGTGTGCAGGAGGCAGCGGATCGATGTTTCTCTCTCATTGATGTTTCTAACTCTCTATCCCTCTTCCTTCCTCTCAGTAAAAAAAATCAATAACATATATTAAAAAAAGATTTACATTATTGTGACTATGTAAATGCTATTCACAATTAAGCCAAGTACTATGCTTTCACAACTTTTCCTTTCCTGCATAACTTTTATTTTCTCTAGTGACAGTAATTCTTTCTTTCTAAATTAACATACAGTGACAGAAATCATAACAACTTAGTTGAAAAAGAAACAATGTAGTATTACCTTAAAATGCCCCCCAAAATATATTGTGTAAATAACAGTATTTATGTAGATCTACTTGACCAAGACAAATGCACATGATGAAGTTTTGCTCAGATATGTTTTCTTAATTGTTTTTAGGGATGGAGGGAGAGGGTGGAGAGAAAGAGAAACATTGATGTGAGAGAAACATCGATAAGTTGCCTCCTGTGCATCCCGTGGCCTGGATGGAGCCCGCACCCCAGACATGCAACCTGACTTGGAATTGAACCTATGACCTTGAACCCATGACTTCCAGTGCAGGGGACTATGCCTCACCCAAATGAGTCACACTGGCCAGAGATAGTCAGAGATTTTTTACACAACTTGCATGCAACCCTGTATTAACCAGAGAGGTCCAAGGCGATTCACTGACTTTCCTTTTGCTCTGCAATTGCTATTTAGACGCAGCCTTTAATATCTAGACCTAAGAATCATTGATGAGTTCATGATTAACTGGGAGTATCAATGGAGGGGAATTAGTGTGATCAAACTGAAGGTTTAGCAGCCTCTTGAGAACTAGAAACACAAATTTATACTCATATCATACCATGGGGGAAAAGAACTTAAGAATCATTTAGTCAAAAGGATGTACTTAATATGAGAAAACAGACCTAGAAAGTTTCCTGACTCAATGTCATTGAAAGTGTGGTATGTGTCTGTGTATTTTTAATATCCACTTTAACATGTAACATTCAACATTCCAATGTATGTGGGTGAGTTACAATGGGGTCTTTATATTGAGTAATGGGTAACTAAATGTTATTCTCATATAGCGTTTAGGCTGGCATAAAAGTAAGGAGATTTTTTATTATAAGTACATATATTGATGCTCAAATGTTCTCCAGATTGCTTATTTTTAATTAATAGGTTTAGGGAATAAAATTAATTTTGATACTTGAGACAGTGCCTCAATAAAAAATATGACTTATTATTATAAAGTATTGTTGGATTTACTTCCAAGAAAACACATATAAAAGTTTAATTGTTCTATCCTTGATGTGTGTCTTAGAAAACATGTTCTTTTGTTCTAAATTTCTTAAGTAATACACTTAATAAGATATATGGTTGAGTCTCACAAGTTAATAACAGATAAAACACAAGAACTGTACAAATTTCTGCCTACCCCACCTGTTACAATCAGCAGAAAAATAAAAATTAAATCTTAACTTCAATAAGATATGACTGAGGTCAATATAAAGATTGTGTAATTTTGTGCTGGTGAAAAAAACCAAAAAACAACTTCACCAAATGTTACTAGATAGGCAATGACAACCTGCTCACAAGGTTGTCTCTGCCTATCTATACAAAGTTGGGCCCTTATTAAAGGACTGACTGGTTATAAAGCCATGGCTTACAGCAAGAGGTTTAGCACAGGACCAAGCTAATGAATCAAGGTTGTTTCTGTTGACTGGAGGTTGGGGGAAAATGGAGCAATCATGTAGTCTAATTAAAAGAAATAAATGCACAATGAGCATCTGAGAATGCAAGGACACAGAGAAGAGAACATCAGGACTTCCCAAATAATTTTGTCTTTAGGTCTAAGGGAGCAGAGTCAGATAAGAATGGAAACAGAAGGGAAGCAGATACTGTAAACTTCAAAAACGGAATGTGCCTGTAGACAGCAGAATGAGGAGCAGAGAAACAACTACTTGGGGTCAGATATTAATTAACATGGATAGAATGTGGGTTTCTCTCGCCAAGATTTGATATTTCAGAGAAATCCTATGCCCTATGCTGCAGGGCAAATGTTGGTATTAACTGGTGAGAAGGACTGTTTGCAAGTTTCAGGACCTCATAGACGTGGGAATGTTATTAAGAAAAGGTGAAAGGAAACCTATGGCTCATCCTCAAACACTGCTGCCGCCACACTACATTACTGTCTGTCTTTGGGAACATGCACAGAACTGGTCCAGGTGAAACACAGGGTAAATAATAAGTGACAGGCATAATTCTAATCCTAAGGCCTTTGTGTCAGTCACGGGAGATGGCATGTAAACAGATCCCACAAATATTGAGGGGGCAATACTATAACCCCTGCTTAAAATCCATGTTCTACATCTAAGTATTTATCACTTCCAAAAATATTTTTCTAATTTAGTATCTTCTTTCAATCTGTTATTCAAGCCTCTTCTATAGCTTCCTTTATTCTGGCCCAGATCATATATTTTCTGAACTATTTTAGCTGATGTCTACAAGAGAGATGAACATGTTTTAAAAGTATCATGGATAGCCACTTTTTGATTTCTGGGATAGCTGAGTTTGGTTTTGTTTGGCCTACATTATAGAAGATGCTGAATATCATTGAAACTGATAGGAAATCAAAACCTACACACAAGTTTAAATTATCACAGGGTAATCGAATTGTTAAGTGACTGAGCCTAGCTTTGCCTTTGCTAATCATGCTTCTTTATGTTCACCAGTGAAGTGCAGGTAGCAGAAACATTCACTTTATAAAATTGTTGTTAGGCTTAATAAATATACACATAAATACACATAAGTATTTATGTGATAAGCACTTTGCATTGTAAAATATGCACCTATAAAGAACACATAAGTACATATGTTTCTATAAGCATATGTGTGAGTGTGTGTGTGTGGGTGTGGGTGTGTGTGTGTAGGGTGGGACCAAAGTAGATTTATAGTTGCAAGTACATGAAACACAGAGTTTATTCTTGTATTTATATTGGGTGTCCCCCCCAAATGAAAATGTTTACATACTTTAACAGGTGATAGTGCAACTGATGTCTCTTTCTTTTCAGATTTAACCCACTGCAATGAATAATGGCAGCCAAAGTGTGTATACATTTTTTTTTTTTACTTTTAGTTTCTTTATTGATTAAGGTATTACATATGTGTTCTTATCCCCCCATTACCCCCCCAAAGGCATGTTTTTTTACATGCCCTCATCCCCCCTGTTGTCTGTGTCCATTGGTTAGGCTTATATGCATGCATACAAGTTCTTTGGTTGATCTCTCCCCCTTACCCCCACCCTCCCCTACTTTCCCTCTGAGGTTTGATGTTCTGATTGATGATTCTCTGTCTCTGGATCTGTTTTTGTTCATCAGTTTATATTGTTCATTATATCCCACAAATGAGTGATATCATGTGATATTTATGTTTCTTTGATTGGCTTAGGGGATACCCTGTATATTTCTCCATACAGTTGTTTGGAAAATGACTGTATACTAAAGAGAGAGAGGGGGTGGGGAGGAAAGGGAGAAAGCAAGAAAGAGAGAGAGAGAGAGAGAGAGAGAGAGATATTGAGGAGAGAGGGAGGAAGAAACCTTTCACAAAACCTGACATATTCTATGCCCTCACTACATATTATTTTGCAAGAGAACACCTTAAAAGTTAAAGGAGATTCAACAGATTTGAAACGAACTACAGGTGGTGTGTAGGCAAATGGATTCATTGTAGGCTTGCTGTACATCTATATTATAAAAGGCCAGTGGTCATAACGCTGGAACGACCAAACGATCAGCCACCAGGAAATGCATGGAACACCTCTCAGTCCCTCCCCCAAGTCTGCGAGCTGTTTTCAGCAGTGGGGTGGGGCTCATGGTTCACATGGCAGGGCAGAGCTCGCGTGGCAGGGCTCACATGGCATGTCAGGGTTCACGTGGCATGGAGGGGCTCATGGCTCACACGGCAAGCTACTCCCACACGGTGGGCCTGGGGTATTGCTGGCACGGCGGGTCTGGGTCTCGCGTGATTTCGCGCACTAGGCCTCTAATATAGTATAAAGACTAAAAGCCAGAGATAGGTCAATTTGAAAACCAACTAAGTCACAAACTCTTTATATCTGAAAAATAATCTAGTTCACTTTGAATAGAAATTTTCTAGCCTTCCTGATAGATAGCCATTTAATCTGCATTTGACCCAAAATGTTGTTGTTTTTTTATTTAAAGGACTCATTGAACATTTCCATTGAAAACATTTCCATTACATTGTAAATGTTTTCATTATATTGACTTAATATTTTTAGCAATATTTGTAGTCCACTGGTCATAGGTAAACAACCATATGCCATAGAAAAAAATATGCTTTAGAATAATTATAATTAATAAACTTTAAACATTTCCTATCATTATCCTTTCATTGCCTTTTCATTTAGTACAAAGAGCTAAGGTTTGAGGTAAACACAGTTGGGTCTGAAACCCCAGCAATGATACCTAAAGCTGTATAATAGACTTGAACCAGCCACTTCACTCTCTGGGCAATAATGTTATCTCTGAAATCAGGATGATAGTTTCCTTATCACTAAAGGAAAGAGAAAGGAAGAACACAGGGGGGAAGAAATAAAATGTGTTTGCATTGTAGGTTGAATTCACCAACCTCCATAGCAGGCAATTTCACCCACTCTGTTATTTAATGCTCATTCGCTAGTATATTGGATAGATATTACCAAACATTTTTAAAGTTCGGGGGGAAATAGTTCCATCAAAGTTTAATCAATTCCCAACAATTATAAAGCTAGGAAATCATCCACCTTTATCTTAAACCATTATGGAAGGACTTCCCTGGTCAAATTTCTGAGAAATTACATGTATGGGAATGGCTTGTAGAGTAGGTTTTATTTAGCTCAATATTTTAAAAAGTTTTAAATGAAAAATTCTCTCAACCAATATATTAATAAAAAGTTTAATGGTTTATTTTGATTTCTGCCTTTCATTTCTGTTTTAAAATGTCTTTAAAATATGTTAATATTATTTTTGAATTAAGCAATTGGAAAATTTCATCGTGGTGATTAAGGAGCGATGTGTATTTTGTATTATAAAAAGACACAAAAATACTTCAAGTATAGGGTATTTCCCTCCCCCAGCCCAAAGAATAAAAGCAATTATTCACTGAAATGGGGGGGGGGGGAAGACAATCAACTTATTTCAAACCCTTTGAAGTGAAACACATACACTGAGAGATAGGGTATAAAGAAACTGCTCCAGGTCCGAGTAAGAAGAATGAATTCTAGCCAGTGTCCTTAACCTTTCGGCGGCTCACATTATTTCCTCTGGAAAGTGATGAACACTATCTCCCTTGTGCCACTTGAAAGTATGTTGTACATTTCAAATCAGATCATATATGTGAAAGTTCATTAAAAAGTATGAACATATATTCAAGTAAAAAGGATTCTTATTGGCAGCCATACAAATAAAATTGCCATGTGTAAATGTCCTTCCAAAATTTTGACACCTTTAAAACATAAGTAATGAGCCCTGGCCAGTGTGGCTCAGTTGGTTGAGCATAGTCCCATGCTCCAAAGGTTGCCGGTTCAATTCCCAGTCAGAGCACACGCCCAGGCTGTGGGCTTGATCCCCAGTGGGGGACTTGCAGGAGGAAGCAGATGGATGGATCAATGTTTCTCGCTGTGTTCTCTCCCACTCTCTCCTTTCTCTCTAAAATCAATAAAACACATTTTTTAAATAAATAAAAATGTAAGTAATGAGAACACTTGGTACTATGCCAAGTGTCAGGTGCCAAGGCTGCATTCAGGGACTCTACTGTACTAGTAAGAGCTTCAGACGTATTCATACTCTTGATTCAATAAGTCCACTTCTGGGGATTATTTTCTATACAAATAATCCTAAATATGGGGGGAGGTCATGTAAAAAACCTTTTGTTGCCTGATTATTATAATAGCAAACATATTTTAAATGATACAAATATCAACTTAGCACAGAGCTAAATTATATAATTACATTTTCTCAATTAAATATTAGAGTCACTAAAATTACAATTGTAAAATATATGATTGGAAAGTGCTTTTGATATAATGGTAAGTAAAATAATCAGGAGACTATGAGTGAATTGTAATTACTGGTAGGTAAAATTTTACAAAGTAAATATTTTCATAGGGAAGAATAATGAAAGTAAATGCACAAAGTTATTAATATCGTCAATGTTGGTTTGTGAGATTATATATAAAAAATCCAAAGGGCGACCCTCATTTCTAGTATTTTGCAATTTTTGATGGATCTATTATACTTATGATGACTTTTATATAGTACTTTAGCAATTATCATGTAATACTACAAAGTGAGCTCATGTACTAGGTTATATTATTGCTGAATATATCTATAATTCAGATAGTTCTAATTTTCTCTAGATCTTCTGTCATAAAAATAATTGGAAAAATAATACACATAAAATAATCCTCAATAACTTAATTTAAAATATATAAATCTTGCTTTGATTAATAGTCCTCTAGGATAGCAAACTGAAACAAAATACTTTTATTTCTACTCACTACGTTCCCAGCATTAAGTTAAACTCTATTTTTTTTACAAAGTTAACGTTTATGATCAGTGCATTTTGCCATGATCAAAGCCTAAATGCATGAAGAATTAACCCTGTACAATAATGAATTAACAAGATCTGAAAAAGATAAAATGAGTCACTAAATGATTATCATTAACAAAAAGTTCCACTCTGCTCCCTTATGGAGAATGATGGAACACTCTTTTATTCAACCCCATTATACTAATGAGAAGATATTCTACATTTGATCACAGCCAAAAGGCTGGAGAAGATATAGTAATGCCTTACTGCCAGTGTTTAATGAAGAGATTTCATAATTATTAAAACCGTAGCCGAAACCGGTTTGGCTCAGTGGATAGAGCGTCGGCCTGTGGACTGAAAGGTCCCAGGTTCGATTCCGGTCAAGGGCATGTACCTGGGTTGCGAGCACATCCCCAGTGGGAGATGTGCAGGAGGCAGCTGATCGATGTTTCTCTCTCATCGATGTTTCTAACTCTCTATCTCTCTCCCTTCCTCTCTGTAAAAAAATCAATAAAATATATTTAAAAAATAAAAACAAAAAAAAAAAACCCGCATCTGTTTGATTAACAAGTTTCTTACAAGATCCAATCGTCCTCTGCTATTTGGTGACAGCAGAATGCACCGTCTGTATATAAGCTCTGGTTTCTCTCCTTGTGTGAAGGGAAACCTTATTTACCAATGGTGAACACTGCTCTTAATAGACTTAAAAAGATTAAGTGTCTATTTTGTACATTTGTTTAAATCTGGGCTCAGTCACTCTCTGACTTGTAGCCCTGGGCAGGTCACGTAACGCCATTGCTTCGTTTCTTCTCTTCTGGAAAATAATACCAGCCTTACGGAGTTATTGTGAGGATAAAAGAAGATACTAAGTTAAAAGTGTCTGCAATAATGCCTGGCACAAGTAAGAACTAATTCTGGGTACCACACACTGAACATGTTTCTATATAAGGTGAAAATTCTGGAATCATTTGACTTTCAATACCGTTATTGAGTTCACAATTTAGTAATGCATTCATTGCTTCTTTTCTAAGGACATTATCCTGACTTATCATGCCCTAAAAGCAGGCAACCTTGAAATTTCAAATTTGTTCCAATAGAAAAGGGATTGGATTAGTGAATAGCTTACTTACAACTTGATTATTAAAAAACACATGTCAATCTCTTTGGCCTTACAGATTGCAAGTATTCCATCTATGGAGGACACAGTCCTCCCCTTATTCCTAGCCCTAAATTCCAAATGTAAAGTAGAACTAATAAGACTTAACTTAAGCTCTATGTTCTTAGGAAGTATTGTGGTTTTTAAAAAATTTTTATTGAATTAATTGGATGACATTGGTTAATAAAAGTATATAGGTTTCAGGTGTACAAGTCTATAATACATCTTCTGTGTATTGTATTTTGTGTTCATCACCCCAAGTCAAGTCTCCTTGCATCACCATTAATCCCCCTTTTATGCTCTTCTATTTTCCCTCACCCGATTTTCTCTCTGATAATCACCATATTGTAGTCTGGGTCTATGAGTTTTGTTTTGCTTACCCACCACCCCTTAGTCCCTTTACCTTTTTTTACCCTCCCTTCCCTCTGTTAGTCTGTTCTCTGTATCTAAGCCTGTTTTATCGTATTCAGTCACATAACTGCATTCCCGGGAAACACATTCACCTCGTTAATACTTGAAAAGAACCACACATCCCACTGGATGTGTGTAAGATGAAGGGTAGTTCCAACATCATCGGAGGTCTTGATAAATGGCAGGACACACATGGGGAAAGGTGCTGGCATCTGAAGAGTTTGTCTTCCCAACTGTATTTTCTGACAAGGCAGGAACATTGAGAAGAGCAATGTGCTCCTTGAAATGTTGGCACCATAAAATCTCTGGCACAGTGCACAGTAACGATTTGCTAAACACTTGCTAATTAAATGGAAATGAATTTTAAAGGGAGAAGAATCAGCATGGAAATGGAAATCTTGAAAGTATCCCTTTTCATAAAGATTACCTCCTTGATAATATTTAATATATATATCTCATTCAAACTTACATTTGACACTTAACCAGGCTGTCAAGATTATTGTTAACCTGGTATTTAAAATTAAATATATGCTTCACAGGTGTGGCTGAGTGGATGATGATCAACCTATGAACCAGGAGGTCATGGTTCAATTCCAGAGCTGGGCACAAGCCTGGTTAAAGGCTCGATCCCAAGTAGGGGGCATGTAGGAGGCAGCTGGTCAAAAATTATCATTGATGTTTCTATCTCTCTCTCCCTCTCCCTTCCTCATTGAAATCAATTAAAATATATATTTAAAAATAAGAATGAAATTAAATATATTTTCAAGACTACTAACTATAATGGGATTACTAACTACTAACTTAAAGATTTTTTTTTCTGAATTCTTACCAATTTAAGCAAAAACCATGTACAATAATCCCACAAGTTAATGCTGAAGTGTTGTTTCCCACGTTTGGCTTTCTTTTGGCTGCCTTTCCCTATGTCTTGGGTCTGGAAAACATCCTGTCTACTTTATGAACACCATTCATTACTGCTGCTAATTGAAGGCCATGTATTGTCACATTACAATTTTATTCATGTAATTTGCCCCAGAAGCTTGTGCCATGCATGCTTATGATTTTCAGACAAATGCTTAAGACATGTGTTAAAATAAATGTCATTGCAAGGACAGAAACCCAGAGAAAATAGTGCATTCCAATGAAACTTTCAAAATTAGTGACTTTTTCTTTTTTGGCTACGGACAAAAATAGATATGTATTGCCCTTAAATTTGGCATTGAAGACCCCAAATTATCTTTTTATCCTTACCATTCCCATAAATTTTCTCTCTGGTCCTTACATTGGATTAATCTTGTCTATCCCTCCATGAGTCAGGTTGGTCATCAGGAGTGGATTGTGAAAAAGTCTTAAAGCAGACTACTTAAGGATAATGATGACTTATGCTGGACATCTATCGTCATTATATTTGGCTGCTACTTTAGACAAATAAATGTTATTTATTTATGTTATGGAGAAATATATAAAATAAAAAGAACAAAGGACTGCAAACTAAGCAGTCAGGAAATCATGGAGATAAAGGCAGACAAAAATTCCACAAACTGGCTCCCTGGAACATGGCTAAAGCTACTGAAAAAAAATTTTTTTTAAATGCAGTCTAAAAGGAGAGTGAAAGCACATAACTATTACTAGTATTATTATCACTATGCTTTATAAGAGTTTTTCAGTAAGGAGAGATTATATGGTTGCTATCCGGGTCAACACATCTTGTTAAATTAATCACTTCATGCCTTGATAAGTGCTGTTGCCTCTTATTGGGTTTCTTCCCTCTGATATCAGTATCTTCTACCTCAGAACTATCCTCTAACTTTGTCCTTCCCACACCAGTACCCTCCCCAGTCCTGTTACTACTCTATTATAGACTATACTTTAGTTGCCTACAACCTACTGAGCACTTTCTACTTCTTGCCAGTGCTCACAATCAGACATGACTTTCAAGTTTGTTTCCTATGTCTCCCAGATTAACCTGGTACTTTAATTATTCCATATCTCTTGTCCTGTTAGAACCAGCAAATATTCTCTGTGTTCTGGTCTTTCTAACTCTTGTTTGCTTATCATCTCAGTCACATTTATTGATAATATCCTACTATCTGCTGAAATGTATCATACCACTATGTGTTGCTTATATACCAAAATTCATCTCAACTGAAATATGAGCCAGGCATGTCTATTGCCCACCCTTGCAATGCTCCTGTAGCTTCGCAGTGCACACATAGTGAGCAGTCAAAAATGCCTTGCGATCGATTTCTAATGTGACGTGCCAGAAACAAAAATCTTAGCTTCTTTTATGGAATGTTTACAATTTTATGTAAATATCATATTTAGGATTGTTCTATTTTCATGACTGATTCTTTTCTTAATGGAATAAAAACTCATGGGTAAAAGCTCCCTCTACTGGTTCTCTTTAACATGTCAGAGGAAAAATAAAAATATATATTTAATATGGTTTTCCTAAGAAGTTATCATCAATCTAAAAAAAATTTCAGAAAAGTTAATAACATTATTAGACTTTTTATTCTTCTGTGCTTTTATTCATATGATCCAGTTTCTGAAAAAAGTATGCTATGATAGTTTGTAATCCTTTATTTTTTCAGATGGAACATTTGATTTCTCTTCCGCCCATAAATTCTACTACGCCTCATTCAGTACATCCAGATCATGCTTACAGCTCTACTGTTTCCTGGGAGGTGACACAGCACAATGATGGAGGAGAGCTCTGGGGTGGGGCTACCTGGCTCTGTACCTTGGCTCCACCCTTGATTAGCAACAATGAAATTGCTCAGGAAACTGCTTATCTCAGTTTCCTCATAAAAGAAATGAGGATGACAATAGTTTGTTCCCCCTGTGGTTGTTGCAGGTTTTAAATGTTCAGGCAGAGCATTTAGAAAAGGTTAATATTAAATCCTCACGCCCTGGTAAGGCCATGCCTCAGTGCATCCTCAAACACAGGATAAAATCTCTTGACTGAGTCTTTGCCATGATTCTGTTGTCACATCCTCCCCGATGCTTCCCAATTATCTTGTTTGTGTTGTCTTCCATATATTCATTTTATTTTATAGCAAGAACATTTAACATGAGATCTACCCTTTTAACAAAACTGTAAGTGCATACTTTTCTACAGGCACAATGTTGGACAGCAGATCTTAGAAGCTATTCCTCTTGAACAACTAAATTTTTATCCCAAATAATTAAAAATGTCAAAGAGATATCAGCACTCCCATGTTCACTTAGGCACTAATCACAATTGCTGAGGTGTGGAAACAACATAAATGGCCATTGGTGGGTGAATGGGCTTAAAGAGTACAATATATCTATAACATATATTAAATACCTATAATATATAAAAAAGAAGGAAATGTAGATGAACCATGATGACATTATGCTAAGTGGATTAAGCCAGTCACAGAAGAACAAACACTGAATGCTTCTACTTATATGTGGTATGTAAAATAGCCTTCCCCTTATCTTTAAACATCTTTCAATTTACTTGCTAGATGTCACCAAAAGAAAATGCCTCATGATCTATGCAAAAATAATTGACATATTTTTTGAAGGAAACTTAAAGTAACCTAGGACACACTTTCACTGGAGCCTTTAGTTTGGCCATTTTATGATATTTTACTAAAATCAATGAATAGATTTTTTAGCAAATGGGAGCTGGATTTCAGAGACATGAATGCCAACTAAGACACACTTCTTCAAATTACCCTCCATAAGCTCACTCTCCCTAGTGAACATATTCAAGAAGATGTTTATACATGATACATCACATAAATAAATTGAAAGAAAAAAACCACATGGTCATATCAATTGATGCAGAAAAAGCATTTGACAAAATCCAACACCCATTTATGATAAAAAACTCTCAGCAAGGTGGGAGTAGAAGGATCATACCTCAACATAATAAAAGCCATATATGACAGGCCCACAGCCAACATAATACTCAATGGACAAAAACTAACACCATATCGCCTAACAACAGGAACAAGACAGGGAGGCCCACTCTCACCACTCCTGTTCAACATAGTACTGGAAGTATTAGCCATTGCAATTAGACAAGAAGAAGAAATAAAAGGCATCCAAATTGGAAAAGAGGAAGTAAAACTGTCCTTATTTGCAGACGACATGATATTATACATACAAAACCCTAGAGACTCCATCAAAAAACTACTAGACTTAATACATGAATTTGGCAATGTAGCAGGATACAAAATTAACCCCAAGAAATCTGAGGCATTTCTATACACCAAGTTCTAGTGAACTTTCAGAAAGAGAGATAAAAACAATCCCATTTACCATCACACCAAAAAAATTAAGATACCTAAGAATAAACTTAACTAAAGAGGTAAAAGACCTCTACTCAGAAAACTACAGGACGTTGAAAAAAGAGATAGAGGAAGACATAAACAGATGGAAAAACATACCGTGTTCATGGACTGGTAGAATCAACATCATTAAAATGTCCATACTACCCAAAGCAATCTATAAATTCAACGCACTTCCCATTAAAATATCAACGGCATACTTCACAGATCTAGAACGAACTCTCCAAAAATTCATCTGGAATAAAAAAAAAGACCCCGAATAGCTGCAGCAATCCTGAGAAAGAACAAAGTAGGTGGGATCTCAATACCAGATATCAAGCTGTATTACAAAGCCACTGTTCTCAAAACTGCCTGGTACTGGCACAAGAACAGACATATAGATCAATGGAATAGAATAGAGAGCCCAGAAATCAGCCCGAACCAATATGCTCAATTAATATTTGACAAAGGAGGCAAGAACATACAATGGAGCCAAGATAGTCTCTTCAATAAATGGTGTTGGGAAAATTGGACAGATATATGCAAGAAAATGAAACTAGACCACCAACTTACACCATACACAAAAATAAACTCAAAATGGATAAAGGACTTAAATGTAGGATGGGAAACCATAAAAATTCTAGAAGAATCCAAAGGCAACAAAATCTCAGACATATGCCAAAGCAATTTCTTCACTGATACAGCTCCTAGGGCACTTGAAACTAAAGGGAAAATGAACAAATGGGACTATATCAAAATAAAAAGCTTCTGCACAGCAAAAGAAACCATTAACAAAACAACAAGAAAACCCACTGTGTGGGAAAACATATTTGCCAATGTCATATCTGATAAGGGCCTAATCTCCAAAATTTATAGGGAACTCATACAACTTAACAAAAAGAAGATAAACAATCCAGTCAAAAAATGGGCAAAGGACCTAAATAGACACCTTTCAAAAGAGGACATTCAGAAAGCCAAGAGACATATGAAAACATGCTCAAAGTCACTAATCATCCGACAGATGCAAATCAAAACAACAATGAGGTACCATCTCACACCTGTCAGACTAGCTATCATCAACAAATCAACAAATGACAAGTGCTGGAGAGGATGTGGAGAAAAAGGAACACTTGTGCACTGCTGGTGGGGTGCAGCCACTATGGAAGACAGTATGGAGTTTCCTCAAAAAACTAAAAATGGAACTCCCATTTGACCCTGTGATCCCACTTCTAGGAATATATCCCAAGAAACCAGAAACACCAATCAGAAAGGATATATGCACCCATATGTTCATAGCAGCACAATTCACCATAGCTAAGATCTGGAAACAGCCTAAGTGCCCATCAGTAGAGGAATGGATTAGAAAACTGTGGTACATCTACACGATGGAATACTATGCTGCTGTAAAAAAGAAGGAACTCTTACCATTTGCAACGGCATGGATGGAACTGGAGAGCATTATGCTAAGTGAAATAAGCCAGTCAATGAAGGAAAAATACCACATGACCTCACTCATTCATGGATAATAGAGACCACTATAAACTTTTGAACAATAATAGATACAGAGGCAGAGCTGCCTCAAACAGATTGTCAAACTGCAGCCAGAAGGCCAGGGAGTGTTGGGGAGCAGGAGGGAGGGGGCAAGAGATCAAATGAAGGACTTGTATGTATGCATATAAGCATAACCAATGGGCATAAGACACTGGGGGGTAGGGGAGGCCAGGGGATTGTCAAGGGCGGGGGGGAAAAAAAAGGACACATATGTAATACCCTTTGTATTACTTTAAGCAATAATAAAAAAAAGAAGATGTTTATAAATGTGAAGTATACAGTTTGTATAATATAAGGTTAGGAGTGTGGACCCTGGAGACTGAACCTCTGGTCCCATAACCTGTTTGTCCTTGGCAAAGTTATGTAACCTTGTATGTCAACTATGAAATAGGTATTATATTTATTTCTATTATTTTCCTGCAATTAAAGATTATTGAAGCAGATAATCATGTAGCCTGATTCCAAGCCATACCAAGTATATAATAGGCATATAGGTAAACATATCAGTAAACATGGATTAACAGTGCTGGTAAGATTAATATGGGGTATTACCACAACATATATTTAAGTTTATATGTGTTTTCTAATTCATATCATATTGACTTGTTTTTTGGTAAGAATATTTCAGGGATTTATTTTTATCAATCATCGGTAAAGTTAAAAAAAGATTAAAGAGAAAGAATGCTTTCCACATAAGTCACAGATTGCTGATACTGCTCATAGTGAAGGTCATTTCAACAGCAATTTGTTTTGATCTTCATGATATTTTGGAAACATTTCAGCATATTTCCAAAAGACCGTTTCAAATTTAGATCTCATGGTTAAACATCTGGGTTTCTTTTTCAGTCCCTTGAGCTGCATTTACTATATACACTTCCTACTCCTTCAGAAAATAAAAATAGGTTTTGTGAAAACTCAGGAGCTGCAAGATTAGAGCATTACATAAAATTAAGGGTTTGGATAGCCTAGTTAAGAAATTTGGCTTTAATTTTAGAAAATACATGAGACTGTTTGATGAAAGGATGTTATGATGCATATTTTAGCATCACTTGTACAAGGCAGTTGCAGAAATAGGGAGTTCACCTGAAATTCATTTGTTTGAATTCAAACAACATCACCAATACTTAAAATAGCTTAGTAGCTGATAATACTAATCTTGCATTGTATAGTCCTAAATATTTGATCCAGAGTTCTTCCTTCTATATCAGGCCACATTTCAACCTGTTCTCCTGACACTGGATATGTTGACTATACACACAGTCTATAGTCTATATCATTAACAACTAAATTTTTAATTAAATGTATTGGGGTGACATTAGTTAATATGATTATATAGTTTTTAAGTGTACATCAATTGTACATTGCATTGTGTGACGACCAATGTCAAAGATGATTTGACTTTTGTGTGCCCAACAAAGTCAAATCATCTTCTAGCACCATATATTTGGCCCCCTTTACCCTTCACTAACACCCCACGCCTCTTCTCTTTGGTAACCATCATATTGTTGTTGGTTTCTATGAGTTTCAGTTTTATATCCCACATACTGTGAAATTATATGGTTCTTAATTTTTCTATCTGACTTATTTTGCTTAGCATGATATTCTCAAGGTTCATCTATGTTGTCACAAATGGCTGGGTACTACTCTTAGGGCTGAGTAATATTCCATTGTGTATAAGTACCATATATTCTTTATTCAATCATCTATTAAAGGAGGAGTAAACTTCAGATGTGTTTTAGGCTCTTCTCTTGTTATTTTTAATATTAACATATTTTCACTAAATTCAGATTCCACATCTTTTCTTTCTCCCACAGTTACTCCTCTCCATAGGTGAATTTCCATGTCTTGGCCACCATGAATAATGCTGTAATGAACATAAGAGGGCATATATCTTTTCTAAAAATGTTTCCAAGTTTTCCAGGTAGATACCAGGTGAGGGATTGCTGGGTTATATAGTAACTCTAGTCTTAATTTTTTGAGGAACTGCCATACTCTTTTCCATAGTGGCTGTATGCATTTACATTCCCACCAGAACCTCCAACACTTGTGATTAGCTGCCTTGTTGATAACAGCCATTCTAACAAGTGTGAAGTGATATCTCATTGTAATTTTTATTTGCATTTGCCTAATAGCTAGTGAAATTGAGCATCTTTTCCTACATCTGATGGCCATTTGTGTGTCTTCTTGGGTGAAGTGTCTGTTCAGATCCTTTGCCATTTTTTAATTGGATTGTTTGTTTGGTGTTGAGGTGTATGAGTTCTTTATATATTTTGGATATTAAGAAATAAAGGCAAAATAAATGAGTGGGACTATATCAAACCAAAAAGCTTCTACACAGCAAAAGAAACAACCAACAAAGCAAAAAGGCAATCAACTTAATTAGAGAAGATATTTGCAAACAACACTCCAATAAGAGGTAAATATCATATATATATATGGTTTATAGCATTTAAATTTCATATAAGTTATAAGTCAGCTCTAGAACCTCACAGGAAACCATTTAGCATGTTCATAAATTCATTCCTACAGATTTTTGAAGTGGGTTGTTTTTTGTTTGTTTGTTTTGTGGATTTTTTTTTTTTTTGGTTAATCCTCACCCGAGGATATTTTTTCCATTGTGTTTTTAGAGAAAGAGGAAGGGAGAAAGGGAAGGGGTGGGATAGAGAGAGAGGGAGAGTAAGAGAGTGAGAGAGAGAGAGACTGATTGGTTGGCCCCCAAATGAGCCTCGGCTGGGCATCAAACCTGCTGTGCCCTTGACTGAAAATGGAACCCAAGACCCCTCATTGTGTGGACCAACACTCTAAACTCTGAGCAACACTAGCCATGGCTGAACTGGGTTGTTGAATACAAATTTTCAGAAGTGGTTTAGGCTTTTGTCTTGTTATTTTTAGTATTAATATATTTTCACTAAATTCAAGACTCTACATCTTTACTTTCTCCTACAGTTACTCCTCTTTTTAGGTGAACATCCTAATATGCTTAAAAAATAATATGCTTATTTTAAGGTTCTATATTTTTATCTTAATACATTCTCCCAGAACAACTTTCCCTTCTTTTGATTAGCTTTCCATAGTTTTCAAATTAAATAGCAAATATATGGCAAGTACCCCCCCCCCCAGGTTTTGAATAATTACGATTCCTATATACATGTACAGGCTGTGTGAAGCCATTATAAAAGCCAGGTCAGCCTAGGGCTTGATCTGTAGTAATTACTAAGTATTAGCTATTATTATTGTTGCTGTTGTTGTTAGTATTGCTATTATTGAATTCATTGACAAACTAAACAAAAACAGACTCATAGATATATAGGATATAAACTGATGTCACCAGAGTGGGGAAGAATTGAGGGAAGACAAACTAGGTGAAGGGCATGAAAGATTTCTGTTATAAAGTAATTAAGTCATGAGGAAATAATGTATAGCATAGAGGATATAGTCAATAAGTCATAATAACTGTATGGTGATAGATGGTAACTACACTTATGGAGTGGATTATTTTATTTTGTAATGTACATAAACATCAAATCACTAGTATGTACACTTGAAACTAATAGGATATTGTAAGCCAATTATACATCAATGAAAATAAAATACTAGTATCTGCACATTCAGAAACAAAAAAACAAAAATGATGATGAAAACTTTCACACCATGGTTATGATTAAGAAAGAGATACATGCCAAAACCGGTTTGGCTCAGTGGATAGAGCGTCGGCCTGCGGACTGAAAGGTCCCAGGTTCGATTCCGGTCAAGGGCATGTACCTGGGTTGTGGGCACTTCCCCAGTGGGGGATGTGCAGGAGGCAGCTGATCGATGTTTCTCTCTCATCGATGTTTCTAACTCTCTATCTCTCTCTCTTCCTCTCTGTAAAAAATCAATAAAATATATTTAAAAAAAGAAAAAAAATAAAGAGATACAGGGGTAGAAAGCTCCTTCCTATGACTTCACTCATTTCCATGCACATCCTCACACTCAGTATTCCCATTTCACCTCTTGAGTCTTATCTGGCTCCTTCTATTCTCTCTTCCTTTTGCTCGCTTATCTTTCTCTTTTTCAGGCCAGGCTATTCCTACATGACCACATGTTTTAATTTTTCAACCTTAACTATTAACATGTAGCAACTTGGTTTTTTACTCCTCACCTAAAGATATGTTTTCATTGTGTTTTTTTTTTTTTTTTTTAGAGAGAGAGGAAGGGAGAAAAACATTGATGAGAGAGAAACTATAATTGGTTGCCTCCCACATGCAACCCTACCTGGGATCAAACCTGCAACCTGCAACCTGTGTAAGTGCCCTGACAGGGAATGAACCCTCCAACCAACTAAGCCACCCAGCCAGGGCATGCAGCAACTTTTTAATGACAGTGTCTTCACTTTAGGGAAGAGTAGTAAAACAAGATAATTCTCATTTAATCTTTTTAACAATATAAAACCTCACTAATTCAAAAAGATTAGAAATAAAAATTAATTTAAATTATTTTGAAATGTAAAGTTAGATTTTTAAAATACAATTTAAATTTTTAAATTAAAGAAGTATAAATTTCATTTTATTTTTTGTGTTTTTGTTTTTGGAATGTTGAATGTAATCTACACTAATAAAAGACAAACATGCAAATTGACAATACCTTCACTATGCCTTAAGCCATGCCCATCAGCCAATCAGAGTGGCTATATGCAAATTAACCCAACCAAGATGGTGGCCGGCAGCCATGGAGCTGGAGCAAGCAGGAGGCTTGGTTGCCCCAATGATGGAGGAAGCCAAGCTTCCCGCTTGCCGCCGGGGGCTCTGAGCTCCACTCAAAGCAACAAAGTTTCAATTATAGAAGGTAAATAAACCCCAGACACCTGCTTTCAGCAGGCCGTGGCCATGGAGCTGGAGCAAGCAGGAGGCTTCCCTTCCACCCCGCCCTGGCTGGCTCTGTGCTCCTCGCAAGGCTACAAAGTTTCAATTATAGAAGGTAAATAAATCCCAGAATAATAAAAAAGAAAAAAAGAAAAAAAGGAGAGGCTGGGAGCTTCCGTCACCAGGGGGCTTGGTCAGCCTGAAAACGGGGCAGACGCTCAATGCAGGAGCTGCTCCTGGTGGTCAGTGTGCTCCCACAGGGGGAGCTCTGCTCAGCCACAAGCCAGGCTGATGGCTACCGGTACAGCGGTGGGGTTGTGGGAGCCTCTCCCGCCTCCTCAGCAGCACTAAGGATGTCAGACTGCAGCTTAGGCCTCCTCCCCGCTGGCAAGTGAATATCCCCTGAGGGCTCCTGGGCTGCCAGAGGGATGTTTGTTTGCCAACTTAGGCCCAATCCCCCTGGGGAGTGGGCCTAAGCCAGCAGGTGGTCATCCCCCGAGGGGTCCCAGACTGTGAGAGGGCACAGGCTGGGCTGAGGGACCCTCCCCCACCCCCGAGGGCACAAATTTTTGTGCACTGGGCCTCTAATAACAACATAATAGGAATAAGAAAACAAACAAAACTAATAAACAAAAAGACAAAAACCTGAAAAGAACTCTGCTTCCTCCCCAAACATCCCATTTTATGTGTGATATCCTAATACTTACATTTTTAGCAACAGGTAAACAACATTATCTGAGGGCCCACATTCCTGAATGTTTGATGAAACTGAGTAAATGCCTATTTAACTTGGGCTTTTGAGAAAGTAGCTGTTAGCAAAATTAGCCTATAATGCCCACCAGAGACTGTTTTCACCACAATAAAATTCCTATTCTTAATTCCAATTAGAATCCTTTCTATTAAAAGTCTGTGATTAGTAGTGGCTTGTAGTTTTCTGATTAGAATACCAACTTTTTAAAAATGGAGTTACTCTTTTGTACATCTTATTTTTTTTAATATGATGGGCAAATCAATCTTAAAGAAAGATGAATACCTATCATTTGTAGAACAACATGGGCAAACCTTTAAACCACAAAAGCCCTGAGTTTATATCTCTCTCCTTATGAAAGCCATAGAGTATCATGTAACGGCAACAACAAAATGAAAGACAATTTTGACAACAGAGAAAAATGAGGCTAGGCCAGGCAGCTGACATGACATACTTTCTTCACTGACTTCATGCATAGCAGCAAGGAACACGTGGTGAATTCTGAGTTCAACTGGAACAGCAAGGTGAACTCATTTTACCTGGGGAACAAAGTCACAACACAGGAAGGGAAAACAAGTTTTAGCATAGGTGAAGTGGGTGTTTCTGTACAATGACCTTTTATATTGACACTAACCAAAAATGATGCTTGCTTTGCAGAATCAAAATAGTGAAATTTAAATTGTGTGAGGTCAATGGAAACAAATATGAGGCTACTACTACAGAACTCTTTTGAAACTTCTATAGTGAGTTCAGATTCTGGCATTAAATATCCATAAGGAAAAACAATATTTTCTCGATGATTTCTGATCTCTGTGAATCTGCAGGCTAATTCCCGAGTGTATGATAGATGCTCATAAGGAATAAGATGTAATTCAAAGTGGGCAGTCGGCACTGAGTTTCATACTATTCTCTAATAGATTTGGGTGCTCAGCTATATCTGAAATTTATAAAAATAAAATATGATTATTACCAAATATGTAATAACAATGAAAGATAAAAACTAAGAAATGTATACCTATATATTTATTCAAAAAATTATTTAACGCTTTCTGGGTTCCAGGCCCTATGCTGAAAGCTGGTTTTCAAATATGATCAGAACAGAAACTACTCTGAAGGAACTTATGCAAAATGTTAAAGAAATCAAATGTCAGGCACAAATGATATAGTTCTTTTATATAACTTTGTGAACCCACATCTTTCTGTGCTGTTTAGCTTGACAAAATTCCTTGCAAATTCTCATTTTAACATTGTCTGGTGTTTCTCAACTGAAGGTAGTAATTTCTGGATTGCCAATCTGATCTTGTGAGGTAGGTCAGAAACCTGCAGATCATTTGCAGAATGTAGGGAAGGTTCCCTGATTTACACTCCCTCTCTCTCTCTCTCTCTCTCTCTCTCTCTCTCTCTCTCTCTCTCTCTCTCTCTATCGCTGAGGTCTTTGAAGTCACATCTCCTGGGCTCTGTTCACTAAGTGTTCCTTAAACGCAGAATTAAAAACAAACAAACAAAGGCAGTGGGCTAATATTCATATCATTTTTGTTCCCTTGTGATTTGTTCACTAGTGTGACAGCTCTGTTGTCTTTGGCCGGCCTCTTTTCCTAACCTGTCACCTGGTACACGGTGACATTAGATGCTGAGAAACCAGGAGGGATCTTGTGTAGTCCCCACACATCAAGGCCTAGTGGACTTCAGTTTCAGCCTCAGCTGCTGCTCCCTGACCTTTGTTAAATCAACCACCCGACCTCCGGTTTTCTCCTGGATAAAATAAAGATTTGTCCTAGATGTCCTCTGAAGTCACTTCAAGCTGGAAAATGTCATAAGTTTATGAACACGGTAAACACTAGCCTCCTACAGTTTTACCCCAGTCCTAGTTTGGTTGTCGTGGGTGCAAAACTTTAAAAATAAGCTGACATTGCATGCCAGGAAAATTTTAAAAATTATTATTTGTCAAAGTGCCAATCATCTAAAACGAAGGTGTGGAAGGCAGTCATTAGAAGTGGGCGGTGGTACAAACACTGACAAGGAACCTCAAGGAAAAATGAGCTAATGGGAGAATGAAAACCACAGGTCCATGAAACAGGGAGGAAGAATTCTACTCAGCGAACCATTAGTCACTTCACGGGAAACTGTTGAGCACTTATGTGCTAGGCAGGATTCTTGGCCCCAAGGACATGACGAGAAATAGAGGTGAGGCCTCAGTTTCCTAGTATATTTATTTACATTGCAGTCAGAGAGGAGGAAAGGACATAGGTAAGAAATTAGATAATTTCAGATAATAAATAACAAGTTATAAATAAAGTATAAACTGGGTGAAAGAAGAAAGAGGGGCACAGTGCTGGGAGGCTGCTATAGACAGGATGGTCAAGGAACGCCTCTCTGATAAAGTAACATGAAAGTTGGGACTTTAGTGATGACCGGAGCCCGCCCCAGGACCTTTGCAGTGAAGAACCCCTGAGACAAGAGCTATAACAGCACAGGAGTACAGCAGAGCAGCAAAGGTGGGAAGTAGATCAGGCTTACAAAGAATAACAAGGCCAGTGTGCCAAGGCTGCTGTGGACAATGGCAAGGATGCTAAGGCCTGAAGGTAGATGCAGGTGGAACCATATTTTCCTAAGGATTGGTAAGAATTGGGGGTTTTATCCTATTTCAGTGTAACATGGAAATTTCACACCAGCATTGGATGTGTTTCAAGAAAGGTGGTGATGCCATTCAATTTACCTTTGAAAGCAACTGTTTGGCTTCTAAATGGAGCTGAGACCCTGGGAATCCCAGAGTGATAACAAATAACATTCATGGGATATGTTAGTATTTTAGAACTATAGGAGAAAAATGGTGAGATTTTAGGAGAGTTGGATAAACTAGTGGATTCAGCAATTCATAATTGATACCATTGTAATTTGACTTGGTTATGAATTACTAAAAAAAGGAGCAATAGGAAGGCCAATAATACAGTCATTTAGGCAGCTTTGCCAGGAAGCTGCAGTTTAACACTCCGCAGGTAGCCACTTGAGGGACTGGACAGGGCAGGAATAGAGGCATGCCCAGTAAAGTCTGGGTGACATAGGGAAGGTACTTGTCTGTCAGTCACACCTGAAAACAGGACATTGGCCAGAGTAGGCGTGGCCACTGCAAGCACAGAAAGATTTGAGATATTTAATCTCCTAAACAAAGGAGTTCACTATCTTACTTGCTCATGCTTGACTCATGGCTTACAAGGCTCGCATGCTCCTGCTCCTGAATTCACCCACAGGGACCACAGCCATGTGGACCCCACACACAATGGACTAATGGACTGCAATTAGCCAGATATTATACCAGACCCAGATCCATCATTTGGGGTTCTGGCTTTGCTTCTAGTGCTACTGAATCCCAGCTGCATATCTTTCAGGACTTCATAAAGGGAAATGGGATTTTGCAAACCCAGAGCTGTAATTCCACGAAAAGCTTTCTACCATCCTCCTGGAGGGGAGGGAGCTCCAGACATGCTTATTCCAGTGGTACCCCAAGAATCCCACTCCAACTGGAAAGACGATCCACACATCCTATCTAACAAAAGAGAAACATAGTAACTGGCGTACTACCGCTACCCTTCCCATTGGCTAATAGGGCGATATGCAAATTAACTGTCAGCCAAGATGGCGGCCGGCAGCCAGGTAGCTTGAAACTAACATGAGGCTTGCTTGCTTCTGTGACGGAGGACTCCAATGTTCCCCACCTGCCGCTGCAGGCCTCTGAGCTTCAAGCAACTATGTAACAAACATAGAAGCTAAACAAAACCCCAGAAACCTGCCGGGCTTCAACCAGCAGGATCGCAACATTGTAAGCAAAGGCCAGAAACCTACTTTTAGCAGCAGAGGCCTAAGAGCTGGAGCCAAGCCTCAAAGCTAAAGCTGGCCCAGAATAAAAAGAAAAAAAGGAGCGGTTGGGAGCTTCAGTCACCCCCAGCCTGAAAACAGCCCTCAGCTCCTCACCCAGGCTGGCCAGGCACCCCAGTGGGGACCCCCACCCTGAAGGGTGTGTGACCAGCTGCAAACAGCCATCATCCCCTCACCCAGGCTGGCCAGGCACCCCAGTGGGGACCCCCACCCTGATCCAGGACACCCTTCAGGGCAAACGAGCCAGCCCCCACCCATGCACCAGGCCTCTATTCTATATAGTAAAAGGGTAATATGCCTCCCGGCACCGGGATCAGCGTGACAGGGGGCCTCGCCCAAACCCCCTGATCGCCCTGCGGCTCTGTGTGTGACAGGGTGTGGCACCCCAACCTTCCCCCCCCCACGCGCCATGCTCTGTGTGTGACAGGGTAGAGCCATAACCTCCCCATCAGCCCTGCCCTGAGTGTGAGAGTGGCGGCACCCCAACCCCCTGATCGGCCCTGCTCTGTGGGTGACAGGGTACAGAGCCCCAACCCCCCTGATCGGCCCTGCTCTGTGGGTGACAGGGTACAGAGCCCCAACCCCCCTGATGGGCCCTGCTCTGTGAGTGACAGGGGGAAATGCCCCAACCCCCTGATTGGCCCTGCTCTGTGCATGACAGGGGGTGGCACCGCAACCTCCCCATCGACCCTGCCTTGAGTGTGACAGGGGGCGGTGCCCCAACCCCCCAATTGGCCCTACCCTGAGCATGACTGAGGGTGGCATCGCAACCTCCCGATCTGCCCTGCTCTGTGTATGACAGGGGGCGGCATCCCAACTCCCCAATCGGCCCTGCTCTGAGCCCGACCAGGGGCTGCACCTAGGGATTGGGCCTGCCCTCTGCCACCTGGGAGCAGGCCTAAGCCAGCAGGTCATTATCTCCCGAGGGGTCCCAGACTGTGAGAGGGCACAGGCCGGGCTGAGGGACCCCCCTTCCCCCCGAGTGCACAAATTTTTGTGCACCGGGCCTCTACTTTTTTATAACAACGACAGTGAATAAAGTCTTAAAGTTAAATAAATAGGAGTAGTAGCCAGATGAAGGCAAGAACTAGGAAAGTCCATATCTGGTCATACAGATATATCTGCAAATAAGAAACTGCCATGTCATTACATTGTGAGCAGTAGATTGGGCTTTTTTCAGAGTCATCATTGGCCCAGACATCAACCAGCTTCATTTTCTAATGTAGCGAGCTCAGCTGGTATTGGTTCCTTTCAGTGGCTTGAGCGAAGGTGGCTAGCTTCAAGCTTCTGACTACAGAGATTTGGAGAAACTGTGCCTATGTGCTGAAAATTCATAAAGCCATGCTGTCTCTGTTTCCACCCAAGGTATACAGTCACGTGAGGATACTTAAGGAGTCCAAACATATCCCCACATTCATTCAAGATATGTATCAGGTAGGTAATTCTAGTATCTACCTGATACCATTCAAAGTTATTACAATATTATTGACTATACTCCCCATCTTGTATTTTGAATCCTTATGACTATTTTTATACCTGGCAATTTGTACTTCTTATTTCCTTCAGGGTGATCACTTTGTAAATTATATAAATGTCTAATCACTATGTTATATACCTGAAACTAACATAATTTTAAGTCAACTATAAATGAAAAATATTAAAAACATGGAGTTATAATCTGTAACATACGTTGCTCCATTTAAGCAAATAAATACAATTGGATAGCAGTATAATTGCCTAGTTTGTTATTTGTAGCTCCTTTTAAAAAATTATTCATCTAAAAGAGAGGTCACTCACTGTATCCCTTACCTGACCCCATCACTGATTCATTCACAGAAATCTGAATTGCAAAGATGACAGTTAGGCATTGCTGAGCATATTTTGCAATGTCAAACCTACCAAGTTACTGAGAGAAAATGTCACAAACTCATTTCTAATATTTACTCATTATAGATATTTACTGAATGTGTATAATGTCATGGGGTGGCCTGAGGGATTACAAAAGATGCACAAGACACAGGGGCTTCAAATCTACTGGGTGAAACAAGACACATATGGAGCAATTAAATGACAATAGAAGTAAATGTGATATTAAATGTCAAAATTAGTTACACAGACAATAATCTTTGTTGAAGTTTAGAGAAGGAAAAAAACAGTATATTGAGTTTGTCATCAAACGGTTTCAAGTAGTCAGTGAATCCCATTTATTTTATGTTAGATATTTTATTTTCCTTATTAAATTCTCAGAATATTGCTTTTGATTTTTTGGTTAGGACAGAATTGTAAGAGAATGTTCAAGTTATACCATCACAGGATAAAGAAAACATAAACTCAATAGCCGTTTGGATGTAATGGATAAAGAAAAGATGATGCTGAGTTACAATTAATTGTGTGCTAAGCAGCAGCCTTTCCTGACTGGTAATGATTAACTACCCAACTATTAATTATCTAATGGCTAAAACTTATTAACTACAAACCTGTTAGCATTTTAAATTAGCTCTACTGCCCCTCACCTTTTATAAATGATGTAACTTTTCAGAATATATTAGAACTTGAATTAGATTTAGAACAAGCTGCCCATTGTATGTTATTTTCAAGGTGAACATTTATTCAACAGTTTTTAAGAGAGGTGATTTCTCTCACATTTTGTAGAGAAATGGATGCAAAACAATAAACAGATGAGAACAACCAAATTGGCCTGTTGGGCCTTTAGATTACACTCATTAGATAAACTACTAATTTAATAAAATCCTAGCCTACGGAAAGATATGTATATATTTAAGACACACATAGTAGAAAGATATGTATGTATACAAACACAAATATATATATGCACACAAATATATATATATATGTTAATATATACATGTACTAGTATGTATATATATTAGATGTTAATTAGGATCTATGCTAATAATTGTTTAACAGAATTTGCTTTTATTTTTGAAGCCTGATACAACAGTATAAACATGCATTTCTTTAAATGTTCTCTTTTTCTCCCCTAGTATAAATGGCTTAGTGCTGACTATTGTGATGACTTCCATCTGGCCTCTGTCCATCCCCTTGTCCTTCTCAAGATTGATACCTCCACTCTGCCTTCAGCAGCAGCTTTTAAAAATTGTAGCCTGCTAATGCAATGAGTTTCCTTTTAAATACTTTTGTCTAGACAGTATGACATATGTGTTAGTTGTTTAATCTACACCCTGGAGATGGCTGGCATCTGAGGAACCCTGAGGGGGGGCGGTGTGCTTGGTGTGCTGAGGGTGAGTCATCCACTGAAGGACTCATCACAAGCCCATCTCCCTGAGGTCAGCTCAGTGCTCCAGCCGCCCTCCTCTCTGATCAGCACAGAAGAACTTATCTGGATAGTGAATGATTGAATTGATTTCTCATGGTGCAATGAGAAGTATTCAACATCTGTGGAGAAGCTAGTAATATTGAGGGGAATCTCGGCCCTTTCCTGAACAGGGTTTAACAAACCAGAGTCAGCAGTCTATAGCCAATACATTTCCACTCAGAATGGTGCCCCGGCCCTAAGGTTCTATGGTGAGCAGCTGCCAGGATTAGGCTGGTTCTGAGGAGACATGTAGCCCAGTACTGCTTCTGGGAGGAATATTGTCAAATATGAACATGAGCCTTCAATTCAAGATTTTGCTAGAGGATAGAAAGCTGAGGTTTCATTTAATTCAAAAACTGATTGTATAGCTCAGTGGTTCTCAACCTTCCTAATTCTTTGACCCTTTAATACAGTTCCTCATGTTGTGGTGACCCCCAATTTCATTGTTACAAATTGAACATAATTAAAGCACAGTGATTAATCACAAAAACAATATGTAATTATATATGTGTTTTCCGATGGTCTTAGACGTCCCCTGTGAAAGGGTCGTTCGCCCCCCAAAGGGGTCGCAACCCACAAGTTGAGAACCGCTGGTATAGCTGTTTTTTTTTGTTGTTGTTCCTGCTGCTTATTCAGTGTTTGAATGTGTAGCAGAATCAGGACTGAGGCTTGCTTTTGTTAACAAACTACCTGCAGCCATTACCTGCATCTAACAACTGAAAGGTACAGATGCATCACAAACCAACCAACAGAATAAATCTGAACGACCCAATTAGCTTAAAGCACTTTGCAGTACACACTAAGGGCTCTCCTTTGAGTATCTGATAACCATGGAAAGTGTTTTCACTTCATACCAGCTTTCCAAGACCTCTCCACTACCTCACTCTGCAACTTCTTGTCTCAATATACCTGGCCAGATCATACCATGATTTTTTTCCCTCAGACCCGTACTGTTGGTTCACACATTTTCTCAAGATGTTCCCTTACCGGAAATGCCACACCCTGCACCTAAGTCTTAATCATCCCTACAACTCAAGTTAGGTATTGTCTCCCCTAGAAAGCTTCCCTGTCTTTGCAGGTTTGGCTCACCAGCTCCGCCATATGCTTCCAGAACAGTCTCATGATGCCATGTGTTGAAATTGTCTATTTAGCCATTGAACCTCCCTCTCTATTTCATGAGCAACATGAAAGTGAGTGCCTGCCCTGTCTTTATCTGACACTCATAACTGTAAGCAACATGCTAGGTCACCCAAATAAAATCTCCCGTGCGCACTTCAATAGACATTTAGAGAAAACCACTGTTCCCCTTGCTGTTTCACGTGAATGACTTCTTAACATGATGACCTACATACAGTGTGTCCCCAAAACTGCATACACACACTCTGAATAATTATAAAGGCGGTGTTTCTGAAAACACGTTTCATTTTCAAAATTGAGCTATCAGCTGTTAAAGTGTGTAAACACTTTTGGGGGACATGCTGTATTCGCAGAACCAATGCAATCATTTTCAGAGACGTTGTTAAATAAATATTACTGCACAGATTTTATCATTATTGAGTTTCACATAATGCCACACTGTCCTGGAAAACATGATATTATAAGTCCAAGATCTGTCTTTAGTCAGCATGATGGTGAAAATAGCATGTGATTGGGAAAAATCTACGTAAATGACAGCCAGGCTATCCACGGTATTTGGGTTTAGTGTGTATAGATATGTGTGAGTCTTAAATTTCTTCTGTGAGGAACACAGAAATTGTATCACCATCTGTTGCTTATGGACGTGATGTACAAATTACCTCATCTCTGTATCCTTCCTGTGTTCTCTTGAGTGGTAGTAAATTATTGACTTGGATTATACTTTAAAGACGACAAAATCAGCTCCATTAGTATGTACATTTATATTTCAAATATACCACGTATGCTCAGTGAGTCAGATGTTTCCTGGAAATGACCAAAATGGGTGTTCACAATCTGTCTTTTTATCCTTTACAATGCAAAGGACGTTCTGTAGCAAGTGATATTATATTGGACAACAAGAGTATGATGGGTATTTCTCATTTATTCTGTTGATCACCTGAAAACTACTACTGATGGAGGTTTATAGAGCCAAATGTTTTCTATCATAAATCTTCGATCATACGTCATCAACTAGGATTGTAGAATAATTCCAAATTCAGGCATTAAGAATTTCAACAGAAAAAAAAAAGTGCAAAGATCAAACAACTTCTTCCTCACCTCTTTTAACCTCACAAGAAAAAAAAAAGCAAAACAGTAACATATACCTGGTTATGTTTAATGGGCACATTTGAGTGGTTTATTAAACAACGAAAAAGGAAAGAGAATAACATATTTTGAATATTTACTATATAAAATTGCTGTTATAGGCACTTTATCATGGTGGAATATTTTTAAATTGTTAATGGCATTATGATGAGATATTTAATCCTCACTTATAAATGAGTAAACTCAAATTTGAAGTCACTCAAAGTCCAAGACTTTTCTAATTTAACTTTTTAATTTATATTTATTGTTTAAAATATTACAGATGTCCCCTATTTTTCTTCATTGTCTTCTTTTGCCCCTGCCTCACCTTTAAGGCCTTCTTTCCTAACTTTAGAATTATTTGTGAAAGTTATAATTTTTAAGAATATCTATACTTTATCTGTCAGCATTTATTTCATTGTTAAACTGAGCATATTTATAGACATTTCTTTGGGAAATGAGAAAAAATAGGTTTTCTTACAAGAGTTTAAAATATCTTAGCATTCAGCTCATTTAGTCTTTTACCTAAAAAGTAAGTTAGCATAATTTATTAGCAATTCTTGTTTATACAATTGTAAATTGACTGATACTTTAAAAATATTGAAGTAGTTCAAAATACAGAAATGAGGGTCCACAAATAAGGGAAGATAAAAGAAAAAATTGTTTCTATTACTAATTCTGCTTTTTCCTTCCAATTTCTTCCTCTAGACTGTGAAACTTAATTTACAATTATGTTCGTCATCACAAAATGTTTAAATACAGTATTCATGTATTATCATCTAGCTATGTTTCCCTAAATATTTCTAAAAGTCTGCTCTAAAAACATTGGGGAAAATGCTATTTTTTAAAGAGAAATTTTTGTTAATCTCCAATGATGATAAACTGTACCAGACGTCTCAAATGTTATAAGACATATCTATTATTATAAAATTTTTAATTGTTGAGGCTCTTAAAACCCCACTGACATGTAGATACTGGTTGTTGTGGGTTGAATTATGTATTCCCAAAAGATATGATGTGATCTGAACCTTCAGTACTTTGAATGCAACCCTACTTGGAAACAGGATCTTTACAGATGCAATCAAGTATAGATGAGGTCACACTGGACTCAGGTGGAACTTACTCCTAAGATGACGGATGTCCTTATAAAAAGAGAAGGGACACAGACACACAGAGAGAGGATGATGCCATGTGAAGATGGAGGCAAGGATTGGAATTGCCCTGATACCAGGAACGCCCAGGACTGTAGTCAGCCACCAGGAACTAGGAGAGGCATGAAACAAACTCTTCCTCTGAACCTCCAGGAGAGACCAATCCTGCCAATGCCTAGATTTTAGACTTCTGGCCTCTAGACTGTGAGAGGATAAATTTCTGCTGTTTGAAGCCACCCAACTGTGGACCTTTGTCACAGCAGTCCTGGCACATGAACACACTGGTAATACAAATGTCCAGACTTTCTGATGCTTCTAAAGTCACTTGCTTCAACGGGCACTCAACTGGAATCTTACCGAGGTAAGATTAAACAGAACATAACACAACAAAGCAAAACCCACCTTTTTTTTCAAGGGCCTGACATTCAGTATTCACAAACAGATTGAAGATTATTGCTAATGCATGCATGCCGCTCCCCTTAGGTCCTCACACAGAACGCAGGAAATTGCTCCACCAAGCATTACATAGATTGTGAAAAAATAAAATAAAATCCTATGCACTAGTTTACAGGGCCCTAACTGTTCAGCAGCATACATTCTAACACACAAAAATGCTACCTCTTTTAGTCACAGAAATAACCCTAAGTCTTTGGTAATACAGATGACTTTTAAAATCATCATAGACCCATTAATTATTGGCAATAATTAACAGAAGTATGGAATGTAGCCACCTGTGGGTGATGATTCTTGGACTCCTCTTCTTGGCACTCTTGAATGTAGCCTTTACTCCTCCTCAGGCGGCCACATTTAGCAAAAGCAAATACAAGACAGAAGTAAAATTTGAATTCCAGATACTGAACATTTTTTAGTATGTATGCCCCCCAAATTGCATGGGACATATTTATACTTAAAAATAAAAAGTGTGTTGTTTATCTGAAATACAAATTTAACTGGGCCTTCTGTATGTTAACTGGCAACCCTACTCCTATAAAACCTGACCTTAAAGGACAAAATGCATTAGCCAAAAAAGAGTCCTGAAATTTCACAAAATAATTCTAAGAAAACACCAGGTCTTTGTTACAGCGAACTAGCTTTTGAATGTCATTTCTTATTTTTATATTCTGAATCCTTGTTTCCCTGTAGGACCTAGAATATAGTAAATTCAATAAATGTTATTGAACAAATAGAATTGGCCATTTTAACTAATTTCTCTAAATTAAAATAAACTTCAAATTACCTAACTAGTCCTTCCCAGGTGAATCATTAGTGACAATGCTTCTCACGTGTAGCTCATTAATTGAATCTAATTGCAGCTTTATATGCCATAATTCTGGTCAACTTCTCTGATCCAACTTGTAAATATTTTGAGATATGTATAGTTTTAAATGATAAGGAAAAGATTACTAAATTCATTAGCCTCTAAGGCTACAGTAACAAAGTACCACACACAGTGGTGGCTTAGAAAATGTAAATGTATTGTGTCACCTGTTCTGGAGGTTAAAATCTGAAATCTACTAAATCAAGATGTTGGTAGGGCCATGCTTGCTCACATCCTTTCTTGCCTCTTCCAGCTTCTGGTAGCCTCAGGTTTCTTGGCATGTGACAGCGTAACTCCAGTCTCTGCCTCTGTCTTCAGATGGCTGCCTTCGCTCAGTTGCCACAATGCATACCCTCTTTTATAAGGATACCAATCAAACTGAATTTGGACCCACTGCAATGATCTCATTTTAACTTATGACATCTACAAAGACCCTCTCTCTAAATAAGATCGCATTCCAGATACTGGAATTTAGGTCTTCAACATATATTCATGGGGAGAGGGGACACAATTTAACCTATAGTACAATTCAACCTATAATATAATTTTGGCAAAGAGCCCACTATTTTCTGACAATGTCAATCTCAAAATTAACCTAACAAATGACCTCAATCACTTGAACCAAGGAGTCCCATCTGTATCAACATGTTGAAAGTATTACAGATGCTTCCTTCCTCCTCAATGACCCATCCACCCAACACCTGACCCACCCTTTACCCCAGGCCTTCATCACACTATTGTCTGTATCCATGGGTTATGCATATATGTTCTTAGGTTAATGTCTTCCTACCTCACCCCCCTTCCTCTGAGATTTGTCAGTCTGTTCAATGCTTGCATATCTCTGGATCTATTTTGCTCATCAGTTAATTTTGTTCATTAAATTCCACATATAAGTGAGATCATGTGATACTTGTCTAGCTCTGACTGACATATTTTGCTTAAGATATTACCTGGTGATCTCACTTCTAAAACTATATTTTAAGAATTCTGAAACATCAGTTAGAAAGAATATATGCACCCTATGGTCATAGCAGTGCTATTTATGATAGCTAAAATCTAGAAACAGCCCAAGTGCCCATCAATAGACGAGTAGTATATTTACAAAATAGAATACTATGCCGCTGTAAAAAAGAAGGATCTCTTACCCTTTGAGACAGCATAGAGCAGGCGTCCTCAAACTTTTTAAACAGGGGGCCAGTTCACTGTCCCTCAGACCGTTGGAGGGCCAGACTATAGTTTAAAAAAAACAAACTATGAACAAATTCCTATGCACACTGCACATATCTTATTTTGAAGTAAAAACAAAAAACAAAACGGGAACAAATACAATATTTGTATTTGCATGTGGCCCACGGGACGTAGTTTGAGGACCCCTGGCATAAAGGGACTTGGAGAGTGTATCACTATATTTTACTAGTTGGCATCAGAATTAAAATTCCTAAACCATTAATGTATTGAAAAAGTAGAACAGAAACTAGAAATATTTTGCATATATATATACACACATTAGTGTCCCGGTGTATGGATTGGTGCACATTGAAAGGAAATTAATTAGAAGAAATATCTTAATATCCCTATTTGCCCTTTCTCTATAATAGAAATGTTAACCAAATTCGTGATCAACAATGACAGATCGAAACACAGTGTGTGATTGGTGCAAGAGATTTATATGCATCATGCATGCGCGAGTCAACTTAGCCTTTTATATATATAGAATAAACTTGCTTAATTAGACCTGCTTTCTGATGTAGTTAAACTTTTTCCAGCCCAGTGAAACACCCCAACTTCTCATTCAGCTAATTGTTAGCAACACAGCAGTAAATATCAACATGAAGCAGATTATTATCATAGATCATGCAGGAAGAACAAAGGGTAAAATACTTAACTATAACAGTGTTTGACTATATTCTGTGCAGTGAGAAAACCTGAAGTCATTTTCAAGGTCCACCATTTATTACTTCTTTTCAGTTCAGTCAAGTTTCTAAGCTTTCTAAATCCCTGTTTTCCAGCTAATGAAAAGAAAATAGGATTCCACCAAGTCGCCTACCTTCCTACTCCAGGATTTCTGTGAGGATCAAATGAGAGGAGACATGGGAAAATGTTTCACAGACATTTGGTTACAGTGTAAAATGTTTCTACCTACCTATATAGCAAGTCATGTTCCTGGGCTGAAGAAAATCCAAGGAGTCTAGTCGCTAGGGAGAGTAAGCCAGGCATCGCTATGTGATGTCATTACCTGGACGGACATTTAGCATATTAGCTATATATTGTTCATCTAACTAAAGGGAGCAACAATCACCACTAGCATAGCATTTAGGACATATCAGTGCAATAGATTATTTATCTCTTCAATCCTACCACAAGCTATAAGTGTCTGGGGGACAGAGAACATGTCTTATGCATCATAGGGTGCAAATGGCCAAGGTTCACTTAATACAGGGTCCAAGTATCACTCTTATCAGCAATGGTTCACGTGTGCACCTTACAAAATACTGAGTGCCCTGTAGTTTCTAAATAATATCTCAGTAATATTTAGTTTTCCTTGCTTTCTGTATTGAAAGGACACACACTCAGCCCTAACCGGTTTGGCTCAGTGGATAGAGCGCCAGCCTGTAGACTGAAAGGACACACACTCTCTCTATATTCTATAATATCTAACTAACATATACCATGACAATAGACATAGAGAACTATGCCAAAGAAAGACCTATGCCTTTTCAATTAGAAAGCATGAATATACAACCTATGGTGGGTGGATGGGTAAATCAGACACTCCCAAATAGGTGTCATTTTCCTTTCAGATTTCCTTTGAACATTAGTAATCACAATGAATTTTATTCAATATTTGAAGTTATCTGAGAAGATAATTCTTTAGTAAAAATGGGAACGAGGTGTTTTAAAGCTTATATCTAGGACTAACTGTGTATTTGTAGGCATCTCAAATTGATTCAGGTCAGCCCTTCATGAACAGAGTATGTAGGCACTTCTCTGCATGAGCTGTTTTTGTGTCCCCTAAGCATAATAGATAATTACCTTCTCTAGGGGAATGACTAGGGTCTTTTGTAATATTGAAAGCTGCAACATTAGCAAACTCCAGTATTCTAAAGTGAGAAAGTACAGAGGTGCTACCCTACAGGATGATAAATGGGTCTGAAGAAACTGTGCTGACAGCATTTTGGACCAAACAATAGAGATCCGAACTTCTAAAATCAGAAATGTACAGTGAACTACAGACACAATCCTTTCTTGTTAACATAATGGGGGGAAAGTTTTATATGAGTGTATAGAAAGCAAGAGCTAACAAAAACTCAACTTTTCTTTGTCAACAATTAATTGTAAAACCAGAAATATAAAGGCAAGAAAGGTCCTTTTTTCCTTTTATTCTCATTTTTTTAGAAAGAACTCAATATATTGGGTTCAATAAATGCTTCTCCTGGCATTTCTACATTTGGGTCACAGCAAGTCTCTATGCAATGGAAGCCAGAGGTCTTGGAGGCTGTTCACTGGCATTCGTGCTGTAAAGATAGTTTGGGACATTTATCAATGTACTTCCTGTCCTGTTTTATACTTGAAACAACAGTTTCCTTTGAGGGAACAACCAAATCAAAAGGTTACCCTGCAAAACACTCAGAGGAGGGATATATATATATATATGTAGAGAGAGAGAGAGAGAGAGAGAGAGAGAGAGAGAGAGAGAGAGAGAGAGAGCATGAGAGTGATGGGGTTTCAAATATTCAGATGTCTTTGTAAACTGAATTAAAGGATGAGCAAGATATGCCTTTTCAATGAGAAAAATTGTAAAGATAGCAAAAGTGCTAATCAAAGAATTCAGGGGCAATGAAAAAATATTAATAAAATCTAAGATGTTCTCAAAGACCACAGATGCAAGCAGAAATAACTACTAAAGTAGTTTTTTTGTTTGTTTCATTTTAAAATCTAGAAATCTGCCTGTGAACTAAAATGCAGATTTCAAACATAATTTAAATTCATTTACTTTGAAGATTGAAATAAAAATGAAGGCAGAAAAATAGAATTTGATCATTTTACATAACACATTTATTTCTTAATCATTTATATTTCTCGCAATTTATTTAAGATTGTTTCAGAGCATAGATTAGAAATCCTTAAAATTGTATTTTCTCAGATCAGCAGCCAGAAGCCCTTGTGAAATTTCCCACTTAGCTTTCCTGTTTTATGTTAAAAGCCATTGGCGGCCTTGCATTGCATCATGGTCTCAACAAAAGTGGCCGTCGAAATAAGGATTACAAATACAGCAGACTCTGAGACCCGGAAAGGAACAAAACAGGGAAGGCTAACAAAATGGCAGCATAGTCCATATTTATGCACACAACTTGCATTTATTACAGAGCATGAAGAGACAGAATATTTGGAATTAGAGAAGAATAAAAAATTGTTATTTATTGCTTCTTCATTGGGTAGGGGAGAGCTAGATTATAGATTAGATTTAATAAAAAGTAGATGGTTTAATTTTGTGAGAGAAATCTTCCTTTAGATGCTAGCAAATGCAAGCCATTTGTAAACATAAAAACTCTAGAAGAAAGGCAGGCCCACTTTCAATTAATGAACTGAACATAACTGTAAAAGAAAAACACACCATTTTCAATAAGTAAATATGGCTCTGGCTCAGTTGATTACAGCATGGTTCCCATAGTCCAAGGTTGTGGGTTTGATCCCTGGTCAGGGCACATACAAGAATCAACCAATGAATGCATTCACAATTGGAAAAACAAATTGATAAAGCAATATCTCTCTCTCTCTCTCTCTCTCTCTCTCTCTCTCTCTCTCTCTCTCAATAAAAAATAAATAAATAAATATGAAGAAAGAAGTGGCATGGTTAGGTTGGCACATTAGGAGCACTGAGAGGAGCCCTGTTGAATAAATTTCAAAGAACCCAAATAACAAAATCAACGCGAACTTTTGGAGAAGAGACTATTATTTTTTTCTGTATTTGTGATTTTTTGGTGGGAGGAAGAGGAACTCATGTTAGCAGGTAATTAACTATCAACCAGTAAAGTGAATACTGAGAAGACAGAAACGCATGTGTCCTCAGCCAGCCTGCAACAACTATTTAGTTGGATGAGAGCAGAGAGTGTCAGCCAGGGACTCAATTATTTATTGCTCCTAAGTAGTAAAACTTGCCATTTCCATCATTCCCTTGCTCTTTAAGTGAGCATAACATCCACATCCTTCATTCTAATTAAACAGAAAATGGTTTCAGGAATAGATGTTGTTTCCAGGCGCTGAATGCTATCTTCTTACCCACTTATCAGACTAACTGCAGTCCTCGCACTCACGTGCACAGCTACCCAGCATGAGACACAATTCTTCCAGGCAATGAGGACACAAACAAGCCACAAAACCTTTCATTTCTGTCCTCCCTTTCAAGAACCTAATGTTTTGAAGAAAAAAATAGTACTCTAAGGGTATTGAGAGAACCAGAGAAATTCAATGTATTTCATTGGTTAGGAGACAACTAAACTTGTGCAACTGGAGAAAAATAACTGAGATTTTTATATTATACAACAGTGTAAATATTTAGTCCCACCAACAATTTTTAGCTGACAGTTTACAGCTATGCAGATGGTCAACAAAATGGATTGGCATATGGAATATTAAGAGAACACCTGAAGTTGGAGGCGCCTACATCACAGTAAGACTGTAGTTGCTAACATTCAGCAGTCTTTTGGGCTGCTGCCTAAAATGTGCTTTATGACTTTAATTCCTTTTTAAACATGTGGAACAAGCATCAGAGAGTAACTTCAAATAAGTCATTTAATGATTCAAAAGTATTCCATTCCCATTGTGACAGTGCTATGGGTCATCTGTGTGACTTTGAGTAAACTGCTACCAACATCATTAAACCTCCATTGAATCGTATATGCAATAGGGACAAAACATTACTGAATCTCTAGAATCGTCAGGGTACTATGTGAAATACTAAAGAGCTCTGCAGAGTGTCTGCACAAGAACATACTCAGTTAATAGTAGAGCCTGTCATTTTCCCATCCTGGTCATCATTGTCATCGTTGCCCAATGAATAAAATCAAAGTGTGACGAATCCACTTATTCATTCATTTATTTAATTTATTTTTATTGTTGAAAGTATTATAGATGCCCTCTTCCCCCCCACCCACCCATTGACCTTCTCCTCCCCTTTCCTGCTCCCTCCCCAGGCCTTTACTGTAGTAGTATCTGTGTCCATGGGTTATGCTTATAAGCTCTTTGGTTAATCTCTTCCCACTCCCCCTTCCCCTCTGAGAATCATCAGTGTGTTGCGTATTTCCATGTCTCTGGATCTTTTTTGTCAGTTTATTTTGTTCATTAGAGTCCACATATAAGTGAGATATTTGTCTTTCTCTAACTGGCTTATTTAACTCAGCATAATATGCTCTAAGCTCCTCCATACTGTCTCAAAGGGTAAGAGATCTTTCCTTGTTTACAGCTGCATAGTATTCCACCGTGTAAAGTACCACAGCTTTTTATCCATTATTACTGATGGCCACTTGGGCTGGTTCTAAATCTTAACTATTATAAATTGCATGGCTATGAACATAAGGGTGCATATGTTCTTTCTGAATGGTGTTTCAGGCTTCTTAGGATATATATTCCTAGAAGTGGGATTGCTGGGTCAAATAGCAGTTCTATTTTTAAGTTTTTGAGGAAATTCCACACTGTTTTCCATAGAGTATTGAATTAATGTGAGTTTACATCTAAACATTTTGAGACTCATGTATAGCCCTCTGAATTTTTTATGGTTTTCTCCTTCGTAATTTAAAGTGAATTATCCTATCCTATATAATAAAGAGGTAATATGCAAATTTACATCATGCCCTCACAAGATGGCTGCCTATGACCAGGTCGGCAGGGAGGTTAGTGAGGGATGCCTAGGCTAGTGGGGGGAGGGGGAGCAATAGGGCGTGACCAGGCTGGGGGGGGCAGTTAGGAGTGACCAGGCTGGCAGGGAGGGGGCAGTTGGGGGCAACCTGGCCAGCAGTGGGGGACAGTGAGGGGTGACCAGGCCAGCAGGGGGGCAGTTAGGGACAATCAAGCTGGCACGTAGAGGCAGTGAGGGGCAATCAGGCCAGCAGGGGGAGTAGTTAGGGGTGATCAGGCAGATAGGCAGGTGAGCGATTAGAAGCCAGCGGTCCAGGACTGTGAGATGGATGTCCAACTGCCAGTTTAGGCCCAATCCCCGGGACATCTCCCGAGGGATCCTGGATTCGAGAGGGTGCAGGCTGGGCTGAGGGGACCCCCTCCCCCATGCACAAATTTCTTGCACCGGGCCTCTAGTTTCTAAATAACATTCTAACCAGTCATAAGAATCTTCCACCCATATGGCCACACCAAAGAAAATCCACCCAGGTAGATTTTTGCTTGTGGGGATCAAGGGAGGCAATTTCACCACCAGTGAAGAAAACCAATATTGGGGTTGCTTTGCCTCCTGTCAGAGACTTCAGAAATGAGTCTGTTTTCTTGAATATATTTCTAGATGTAACTGGGGCCATGCTTATTTTAATTTTTCTGATTATTGAAGGCATTTTATCAAAATATTACAACTACATAATAGAGGTATGGTCTTATCTGGCTGCGTCTTTCCTCTCTAATGAACATTTCTTCCTACTTGAAGATTGCAGAGCATGCTCTCATATTGATCTCCTTTGATCCAAATAACCACTGATATAGGCAGATGGGCATTATAATTACCCTCTCACAGCAGAGATGAGAAAACTGGGACCTGGCTACATTAAGTTACTTGTCCAAAGTCACACAGTAGTTCACAAAATGATAGACTCCTAAAGCATTAACCTGATTATCTGGCCAAATGGGGTCAAATGTAAATGCAAAGGGCACATGCTTAACATAAACACAATCTCAAGCCTGGTATCAGGTAACAGAGGAGGAGGTGTTTGTATCATAACAAAACACAACTGGGTAGATGCACTGCCTTTTAGGAACACTTTGGGGGCAATTTCAAGTGTATGCCACTTGAAACCATATAAATACTATTAAGCAATGTTACTCCAATAAATTTAAAAAAACACATATATCAGGGCAAAATACTGTTGAAAGGTCTAGAATTTTTATCTCTGGATTTTTGAACCCCAGAAATCTCTTTTGTCAGCCCAAAGAGGGCAAATAATGTATTCAGGATCAACCAAATAGGACTGAACATCCCGACGGTACGCTGAAGATTGGGACTTACTGCTGAACAGCCAGGAACCCAAACCGAACCTTTTCTCTGAAGACTTAGCTTCTTAGCTAACATGCCTCAGAGTGCTCAAGGCAGGGGATTTAGCCAAAGTTTCAGGCCATTGTAGGCATTTGGTCCTTTTTGCCCAAAAGCCATGTTCTTCGCATCTGGTTCTACCTCAATTTTGTGGGTAGGTGAATGATACCCAGAGCATGTTAGTGACCTATTTTAGCCACTCTCTTAAGCTGGCATAAGCATGTTGGTACCACCTGAACCCCAATACTGTGCCTAAGGCACTGTTTGGAGCAGCTTAATATCTTCTCATTACGTGGGTCCATGTTGGAGCCCACACAGGGGATAAGGGCAGAAACATGACCTAGATCCCTGTGGCGAGAGCTCGCGGGTCTGCAAATGCAGTGGCTCATGTAATTTTCCACCAAGTTCTTTAGGTAGGCAATTACCCAGTCTTCATTAGGCTAAAGTATTGATGTATAAAAATCTGTGTTATACCTTGGTTTGCACCAGTCGTCTTTTCCTAAATAATAATCGCTATGATCTGAGGAAAACATTAGCAGTTCATCAGAAGCAGCATTTTTCTGCTCATCAATTTGAGTATAGTGATTTCCTTTTTGTCCTCAGTGGTACATGGAATTGAATGCCATGTATGGTCCCCAGGGAGTTGTTTGCTGCTGAAACTGTATATAAATCAAAACTAGAGTCACTAAAATGTGAGAGGTGCAGGTAGATTAGCCCCTGAAATGATGAGATGGCAGACAAATAATTGTGGATAATAGATGAAGTCTTAAGTGACAGTCCTCTCTTATTATACACATACATCAAAGCCCAGGGACTTGCTCTATTTCACAATAACCGTGCCTTTATGGAGTGTTAGAGTATAAAAAACTTACACTTGCTGTATCTCATTTCCTTCTTATTGTTACCATTTTAGGTAGGAGAACATTATGATTCCTATTTTACAGATGATAAAACTAGCTGGCAAGCAAAGAGATTGAGTGACTGGCCTCTGATAACACATATAATGAGACTAAAACCTAGAGCCCAGAACTTCAAACCTGTATAGGTCATTTACCTGAGAGTTTCTCCCTGTGTCAGATATTTTAAATGAATAGTGTGGTAATCAGTAATGTGCCATGAGGCATTTGTATAAGCATCCATTTGTTTTCCTTAGTTACATATGCCTACAGAGAGAATTTTCTATTTAATTTCTATGTCTGTATAATTTAGCAATTGATTATTTTAACATACCTTTATAACCTTGTCTGTGCTCTTATGGCCATGGCTATTTTTATTTCTTATAGACACACACTTCAAGAAAAATAAGTAAGAACTAAAAGAAGTAATGCAATGCTTAAAAATAGGCCTGTTAACCCTAAACTTACAAACAGATCTCATCTGAAGTTTATATATAGGGCCAACCTCAAAATAATTCTGAGTCTGACATGGTTCCATCTTTGTGTCTCATTCCACTGTTAGAAACTAGTCCTTTTGAGTACTGTATGGTATTACTAGGTTCTGTCTACTCAAAAACAAGTAGTCTCTTGTGTCCCAGGCACCTGACATCAGTGGGAGACTACAGAATGAACAGACACCTTCTAGCCATAGTGATTATAAGCATCTATTAGAACAATCACATGTGCAGTGTTGTTAAATGCAGTATAATGAGTGGTATAATGAGGTATGCACACAGATCTCTGGTATATTAGACAAGGAACAGATAATTATGATAATGAGTCAAGGTAGGCTAGCATGCGAAAGTTGTATTTGAGATAGATCTTAACAGATGAGTCGGGTGGAGAAGTGTATTCCAGAATGAAAGAATAGCAATCATAACAGAATAATAATAACAGCCAAATTTGTTCATTATTTATTTCATATCAGTCACTCAGCAAATATTATTTAAGTGACTTCTAACCCCTAAGTAACAAGCTAACTATATATAGACACACTGGTTTATTTTACTCTTACAATAACCCTGGGGGGAAAGTATTAGCTCTGTGGACAGAAGATACAAGTCTAGGGAGGTTAAGTCACCCATCTAATGTCACACAGACGTGGCAGACAGAGCCATGATTCAGCCCAAAGCTACCAACTCTAGAGCCTGAATTCTAAGAAGGTACTCCAGAGTAATATGCCATGACTGACATACAGAATAAATGGGAATGCATAAAGAGGGAAGATGAGTGTGGGAAAAAAGGCTGGAGTCACATGAGAAAGGAATCTACCACATTTCAAAGAAGACATAAGTATTAGCTATGCAAGCATCTTATGCAGAAAGAATCAAAGTAAGTGACAACATGAACAATGAACCACAGGTGAGGTGGAGAGGTAGGGAGAGAACTGAAATCTGGGAACAAAGGTCTCAATTTCATCCAGAACCAGCACAGCTCATGGCATCGCTGCCAGGCTAGTAGTTATGTGCAGAAAGACAACCACGGGGACAAGCTGAATCATTTCCCATTAGGAAGCGAGCTACAAAGCAAATGGCCTGACAGAGAGGCAAAGGTATTGATTGACCATTTAGTGCAAATGATGGAACACTGATAAATAACTGCAGCTGTCAGGAAGCAGTAATTGTTTGGTTTCCATATAGATTTCTCCTCCTCATTTTCATTTGCTCTAATGTTCAAAGCTTTGTTTGATGGGAATTTAATGCTTCCTTTTCTCATTCTATTATTAATTATTTGCGTGTTTTATACTGTATCCTTTTGTATACCTGCCATTCCTTGTTTTCCCTCTTGTATTGCTAATGTTATATTTAGGGTTCACCAAGTCAGAGATTTCTTACAAGTTTTAGTTTAGAAAACCAAAAGAAGTACTTCAGAGATGCAAGTGAATCTCAAGGTGAAGGTTATCAAGGGCAACTCATCTCTGGCAGTAACTTTGAAGGGAGGGTTACAGGTCAGCTTGAAGAAATCAACATTGAGGGAATGTGTCTATATTTAAAAAAAGAACCTGAACCAAAATAAAAAAATAAAGGCAGAAAAAATATCCCAAGAAGACCATCTAAAATGTATGATGTAAATGTAAAGGTCATAGTGAATACTTTTGAATTAAGTGGCAGAAAAGAGTAAAATATAAAAGGCAGATTCTAAAAAATCAAGTATGGAGTAAAATAGGGGGTGGGGGCCATGTCATTTATAATCAAATCCGACCAAGGTGTATTGTAGATATTAGGCTACTTATTTTATCTTAAGTTTAAAAAATCAGAAAGCAAAAGGCTGACCAGAATTCTAGCAGCGGAGAAACTTTTTAAAGAAAATAAACTAGCACATATGTAGGCAGGTTATCAGGTATTAATATTCTTTAAAGGGTAATACTAGGTGTAAATCAGTTTGTCTCTCCAAACTCCAACTATTTTCACAGCTTCTTTAGAGGGGGGAAATAATATTCTTCAAAACCCAATTCAAACATCCCAAATTATTATTTTCCTCCTCTGTACTTTGGCATCATGCAATTTTATATGTTTTTCATTTTCTGCTATATATAATCCTTTCAATCTGTATAGATAGATTCATAGATAGAGAGATAGATAGGTTGTATATACAATCTTTTTAAGAGGAGAGTAACTCCCACGGAGCTGTACTAGCAAGCTCTGTGTCCTCCCTAGGAATGAGCCAGGAGTTGACAGAGAGGTTAAGTGAAGGATTAGTTGATGATAAAACCCAGAAAGCCACGTGGAGGAAGGAACTTTTGCTCAGATACAGTGCTTTGTAATTGCCAATGGGAGAGCTTTTAACTTGGCAGATGGTTCCCAATTCCAAGAGTAGATATATATAGATATATAGAGAGTAAGGAGTTTTAGCCCCTTATCCTGAAATATCATTTAGTCTTCCAACCCCTAAGTAACAAGCTAACTATATATATATAGACACACTGGTTTGTCTGAGGAAGAGGAAGAAGCTCTCGACTACCCTGATGAGGCTTGGCAGCAACTGGAATGACCACTGTCTCAAGCGACAAAACATGTAAAGTGTAAATTATATACAAAAGGCCAAATAAATTAAGAGAGTAGAATAGAGATATAAAAGACATATTTATTGAAGAGGAAGAGATGTCCCCAAATAATGCCTCAGGTAGTCTCCTAAAGGTAATAACTTTGCCATATACTGCCAATCCCTTCTCTGCTACTTAATTAAATAATACTTTAGAAAACACTGAAAACTAAAAACAAACAAAAAGAAAGAACTACAAGAAAGAGATTGTGGTTGCTTTACCTATGGATAAGACCTCTGTGTATATGAAAGAGATGGCTCTGATGGCAAATTTCAAACCTCATTTAAAATATATGTCAATGGGGACAGCCAGGCCCCTTTGTCCTATACTGTTCTTTGTTTACCTCATTTGTCCCATTTCTAAGATCAACGTCCCTCACTTCCCAGCAGCAACAGTTCAGTTCCTTTGAGATTAATGCTGAAACCTACTACCACATGTCTTCCTATTTCCTAGAACTGACTAGTGATTGTTAGTTTTTGTATTTGTGTCCTGGTCCTATATCTAATAGCTCTCAATCTTGAATAAAATCCATAATGTTCCCCCACTTTCATTCATCTCCTAATCCTCCAATATGGCATCTGCATGGGCACCACCCTTCCTGCCTTGGCCTCTGGTCAGTTTCTTCCTGCCTTTGTGACGGCTCTTGGTTAAGCTACTGCTTTCAGATACTTGTGGTTCACCTCTTAGTCTTGTCAGGCTAACTCCTGGTGCCTCTGCTACAAAACATTGACCTTTTCATTAAAGCTTTCTTCTCAGAGCCAGCCTATGTTTCTGCAAACTGCCAGATGTAAGTTCCTGGAACCTGAGCAGAGCCTAGACATTCAAAACCTGCTTTTCCACCTGGCTCTTAGTGTTTTGTGTTCCTCTCAAGATCTACCACATACCCAAACTTCCTCTCACTCAGTTCCGGCCGCTGTATTCTGCCGCCATCCAATTTATCTTCTTAACCAGCGAAGGCTGCAACCAAGGGTGAAGATTTAGAGCAGTACCACAAATCAGATTTATGCTGTGCTCTGAATGATCATTTCTGCTTACACCTCTGTGTTATTTCGCCCACTGATTCTCTGGACTCTTCCATCCCTGATTTTCTTCCCCACTGAGCAAGACTCTAGTTATGCATAGGCATGATTGACAGCATGTTGACTTGTACTTCTGAGTCCAGACACAAGCTTAAACCACTCTTGTGACCGACCTCCCCTTCACGTTAGGTTTCTCCCTTATTAACACTAGTAGCATGAACCTGTAAACCTGTGTTGATTTTCATGAAAAGGATCCACGGTTGTGGATGTGCTGAAGTGTGCGAGCTCATAAGCTCCTTCTGCTTCTGCCACCTGCTTGTTAAAGACTTTTAGCAAGTCCTTATGAACACTGAACCACAGTTTCCTTGTTTCTTAAAGATATGGGAATTAAACTATGCCTTCTTTTGAACACCCTGATTCGATAATATGAAAAATAAATATTTGATCCATATAACAAAACCATATAGTTGACTTTACAGATGAAATCACACTTCCGTTACCCACATAAATGATGGTTACAGATATGATTTACTTTATCTGTTCACACATAGAAAAGACTCCCCTAAAGTCACTTAAAAGATCATATTTAATTCCCTCATGACTTGGAAACTTCATGCCTCTGAAATTTAATTTATATCTCAAACATGCATAAATAAACTAAGGCATCTGAATTTAGGAATCACATTATTTTTTTGGAGAGCACAAAACTGCCATTTTAATATAATGTAATTTCTAGAAATAGCACTCTAATGTTTCAGGCTAAAAAACTAATTTATACATACTAATTAGAGTAACCATTTTAAAAATTACTTTAAAGCACTTAACCTTCAGCAAAACAGTTTCCCAAAAGGAAACAAAATAAAACTGATTCCAAAAATTGCTAAAATGTGGTGCCTTCTTAATTCTGTTGACATTTACATGTACTAAGTAACTTATTCAATACACAATCATTGAGCACCTGCTCCAGGTGAGGCATGTGTAACAAGAAACATATCTGAAGTCACAAGAATAACCTAGCACTTCTTAGCTTGGGGGGAAAACACAAGTATATGAATTCTATAATACAAGCTATAAAGCAATCCATTCCTTGGCAAAGAGATAGGCTATAAGTGTCCATTGTGTTTATTTCTATGGCATTTTAATAGAGTTTTGTTTTTCCCCCAGTTCTTTTACTAAACTTAACTGCCACTTCTCAGGACTCAGGTGTGAATACAGTAGCTTTATTTTTGGCTTACAAGCCCATTACTTATGTAACAGATATAACCAGGTGCCATAAATCATAGTCCCTGATGCATGCATAATCAAAAACGTATCTCTGTATTACCTGCTCCCTGTGAGAAATGGCAAGAAAAGTGCTATGCCTCCCTTCATACTTCTCCATCAATTATCACCCATCAAGTAGCCCATGGACATAGGCAATGGGATGGTAAAGATCTGGGGGGTGGGTAGAGGCTGTGAGGAGGATGGTAAAAGGGTGGGGGGGAAATATGAGACACCTGTAATACTATCAACAATAAAATATATACACATATATATTAAAAACAAGTTGTAGATTGTGGCTGGGCCTGAAGAATTAGCCCTTGAAAGATTAAAAGTGCACATTATTATTTTAATTATGACACAAGTGTATGGCACCTAAAATTTTCTTTTATAGACAGTTTACACTAATTGAACATGGGCCATAAAAGTAGGCTTAATAAGAAATAAGAACTAGATAAAGTAAAACTTGACAATTTCAAAGCTTGCTTTAAATTAAAAATTTGAGGAGCAGGGAACTTGCAGAGATATAGAGATGTCATTGGGTTTGAAAAGGAGCCGAGGTAGGGCTATGAGGTGGCCATGAATAGATGTTAAAGTTTGTATTAATATTCTGGTAACTTAGAAGCCTCCCCTTAAAGGCTCCAGAACATTCAGTACTATAGGTCCTGGTCTCCAGAAATAACTGTGATAGGGAAAGCCTCAATGGCCACCAAGAAAAGTCATGGAATGTCACTACATTTTACAAAATCATTATTGGATTTTTATATAGAATCAGAATTGCCCATTTTATAAGGCTGGCTACCTTTCAGAGCAAGGATATACTGTGCGTGGCAACCCAAAGCTCCCACTATTGAGTTTTTGCAGCCTATACTTTAAGACAATAGAATCCAATTCATTTTAATCTCCAGCATCCTGAATTTGCACATTCAATGGCTTATCAATTAAATTGGAATAAGTTATTAATTTATCAGCATGGCATGCAAGAGTCTATAAGGTTATGACCCTGATTCTCTCCTAAACCTCAACTTGCATCACAGTCCTCCTTACTTATTGTTCTCCAGTTGTCTGAAGCTCTTTCCAGACTCTAGGACTTCTGTCTTTTTGGAATTTCTGGAATCGATCTTCCATAACAAATGATTTAGATCAATCCCACTCATCCTTCAGATTCCATCACTTTCCAGACAGCCTTTCCCTGGCCATTCAAGCTGAGAAGACTGAAAAGGCCTCATTCTTTTCCTCATACCATTTACTCGTCACAATTTATAATTTATATTTATCTACTTGTTTAATGCCTGCTTTCGTCTATAAACTTGGTGAGGGCAGGAACCATCTCGGTTCAGTTCACTAATGCATAACCAGAACCCAAGAGTACAAGAGGCAGAGTGATACCAGCAACGGCTACTTCATTCCTGTTCCACCACTCCAGTGGCTCTCAGCTGGGAGAGGTTTCTCCTCATGAAACATTTCCGTGGTTACAACTGGTAGGAATGTTACTGGCTTCTGGGGTGAGGGGTGCTGATAACCATTTAGAATTATTTGGCTCCAAATGTCCATAGCGTTCCACTGTCCCACTCAAATTGATTACATCAGTTGATGTACTGAGACAGAGGTCAGCATCTCACTCTAAAAGCTCTTCAGGCAAATGCTATTATTGAGACATTTGCACAGGAAAATGTTTGAGCATCTCTGAAGCATGGCATAACCGAGTCAAGGGTTCCTCTCAGAAATAATCAAAACCATGGAGCAGGGAGCCCTTTTCTTAACTTGGAGAAACTCATCAGACCTTGTGTGAAAAACGTGCCGCACGTTATAAGGGTCTGACCACCTAGGTAGAAAGAAGTGATCGCTTCAAGAAAACTTGTCAGGAAAGATGATATTGGCAGCATTTTCCTCTCCATTCTGAGAGCTAATACATATGCTTGGGTTTTGATAACCTTATAGGTATACATAGTCAACAAAAGATATCAAAATAAGGTTCCAGGAAATTTCTATCCTAATATTATAATTAAGAATCAGACTCAATTTTTACATTGTCAATTACTAAAAGTTCCCTGACTGCCCTTGATTGTTTTGAAGCCACCCTAACTTAGGTTGAATACGAGGAATATTTGACATCAGTTGACCTTACATTAGTCTAGTGTTTCCTAACTTATTTGGCAAATGTAGGATCCAGATTAAGTTTAAGTATATTTGTAAGAGTCCAATAGCAATATGGGCTTAGAACTTTTCCATTAACTGTACTCTATACTGACCTTGAATAAGTCACATGATCTATCCCTTATCGCATTCTTCATATATCAAATGATTTCTAAAGTTTCCTCTAATTTCATAATCCTATATAATACATTAGCATCTGAATTTATCAATTGTGGCTCCAGACCATACTATTGAAAACTTATTTTGTATTTTCCCTTCACCATATGTCACTACTAGAATATAATATAACGGAATTTCTCAGACTGGGAAGTGACGCTAAACTAATGATGCATGTGGCACACTGGAGACAATTGGCAAAATCAAGCAATATTTACAGTGAGTAGAAATGACATATTTTAAAACTGACCATGTGTGTCAATGCAAGAATAATCTGTCTCCATGTTTTCTGTGTATAAAATGTTTCTTACATAAAATGTATTTGACATTATGTTTCCTACTCTTTAGAACTGCAAATTTTTCTATCAATCAATTTATTCAAAGGCAATTTTGAAATACGATTAACCTAACAATCAAAATTGAAGGGACATATAGCCTATAGAGTTCTCTCACATAAAATATTTGAAGATGGGAGAAACCAAGATGGCGGCATAGGTAAACACCAGAAATTGCTGCCTCACACAACTACTTCAAAAATAAAACTAAAAGACAAAACGGACATCATCCAGAACTACAGAAGGCTGGCTGAGTGGAAATTCTACAACTAGAAGGAAAGAGAAAAGCACACTGAGACTCAGAGGAGGTTCGGAAGTAAAGTGCAGAGGTACGGAGGTGCACGTGGAAAGGGCTGGCAACTGAGGACTCGGTTGTCTTTTTAATCAGGAGGGAGTCGCAAGCTCTCCACTGCTCTGAACTCCAGTTCCAGGTGAGTCTCAGGGGACCCAGACTCATACAGGGAGAAACTGGACTGTCCGGAATCGGTTGGAACTCGAGGGTGGCTTTCTCTCAGAGGTGCTTGCAACCATTACTGGGACAATGAGACACAGGGCCTCTTAGGGTAGGACTGAGGATCAGCCATAGCTGTTTGGTCCACCCTGTTGGATTCCCTGAGACCCTGCCCCACCCAAGCTGTGCGCAGCGGCTTTTGCATATGAATGGCTTGGCCCTTTTCAATCTGAAAATTACCTAACAAACTGCAGCTGGGTCAGAGAGACCCAGAACTTTCAAAAGAAGGCCCAAGGCCCCACAGCAGCTTGCACTGCTGCACAGCTGGGCCTCATCTGGGCACCTCCAAACCCCAAACAAAGAAGAGGAATCTGCAGATCTCTCCATAGCTCCTGCTGGGTAGCCTCAGGCAGAGGCTAAATTAGCACCTCCTTAGATCCAAGAGCCAGTGTACCCAGTTGTCAGAGTGGGACCATCCAGATTACAGATCCATAAGGGACACATTCAGGGGGCAGACTCAGTGAGCACCAAAGTCCCACTGAAGCAAGTCTTGCCCCTAAGGGTGTCTCCAGCACAGAAGTTCTCCCACTGTAGACAGCTGATTCTCACAGCCAATTGGCCTGGAGGTCCTCCCAGTGATACCTACAACAATCAAGGCTTAACTACAACAAGACTATGCACAAAGCCCACAAAGGGGTGCACCAAGAGTGTCGACCTCAGGTAACTGGGGAGGCTGAGCCACTGGGCCCTGTAGGAGACCTAGCACACAAAGCTACTCTATCAACACAGGGAAGCCTAAAAAATGCGGAGACAAAGAAACAGGTCACAAATGACAGAAATGGAGGAAAGCAAACTATTGGATATAGAGTTCAAAACCACACTTATAAGGTTTTTCAAGAATTTTCTAGAAACTGCCAATAAATTTAGTGAGACCCTCAAGAAATCTAGTGAGACCCTTGAGGATAGGAAAAAGGACCAACTTGAAATTAAGCATACACTGACTGAAATAAAGAATATTATACAGAGTTCCAACAGCAGACTAGAGGATCCCAAGAATCAAGTCCAAGATTTGAAATATGAAGAAGCAAAAAACACCCAACTGGAAAAACAAAAAGAAAAAAGAATCCAAAAAGACAGTGTAAGGAGCCTCTGGGACAACTTCAAGCATACCAACATCTGAATTATGGGGGTGCTGGAAGAAGAGAGAGAGCAAGATATTGAAAACCTATTTGAAGAAATAATAACAGAAAACTTCCCCTACCTGGTGAAAGAAATAGACTTACAAGTCCAGGAAGCACAGAAAACTCCAAACAAAAGGAATCCAAAGAGGACACACCAAGACACATCATAATTAAAATGCCAAGAGCAAAAGACAAAGAGAGAATCTTAAAAGCAGCAAGAGAAAAAAAGTCAGTTACCTACAAGGGAGTACCCATATGACTGTCAGCTGATTTCTCAACAGAAACTATGCAAGCCAGAAGGGAGTGGCAAGAAATATTCAAAGTGATGAATAGCAAGAACCTACAACCAAGATTACTTTACCCATCAACACTATCATTCAGAATTTAAGGTCAGAGAAAGAGCTTCACAAATAAGAAAAAGCTAAAGGAGTTCATCACCACCAAATCAGTATTATATGAAATGCTGAAAGGTATCCTTTAAGAAGAGGAAGAAGAAGAAAAAGGTAAAGATACAAATTATGAACAACAAATACACATCTATCAACAAGTGAATCTAAAAATCAAGTGAATAAATAATCTGATGAACAGAATAAACTGGTGAATATAATGGAATCAGGGTCATAGAAATAGAGTGGACTGACTATTCTCGGGGAGGAATGGGATGTGGGGGGTGCGGGAAGAGTCTGGACAAAAATCATACACCTATGGATGAGGACAGTGGGGGGGTGGGTAAGGGCAGAGGGTGGGTGGGAACCGGGTGAAGGGGAGCTATGGGGGGGAAAAAGAGGAACTACTGTAATAATCTGAACAATACAGATTTAATTTTAAAAAAATTAAAAAAGAAAGAAATACAAAAAAATATTTGAAGATGAAATGAATGAAGGGAGAAAAATCACAGATGGAGGGAATTTATCAGAGAAGAGCATAAAAGTGAGACTTGGAGCAAAGAAAGGAGAAAGATCGAAAGACAAAAGGAACAAGTTTACAAAGAAAGTAAATGTAAGAAAGAAAAGTAACAAATAAAGATGAGTTTAGAGCCTAAATAAGACCACAAAGGTTCTTCCTCTCCTGTTTTGTTGAACCTTAAGGATGACAGACGTACTGGTTTTCAAAAGTATTCTACATAGTTAGAATTCTGCCTTAATCAAAGAGCAGTCATGTGATCAGGCTACTGGCTTGGCTAGCCCTCCTGGAGTTCTTGCCACAAAAATTGGCTGTTGCCTCTCTACCTCTATTTCATCATGTTGAGGCCACATGGCTTATATCAGTTTAGAATATTGATCTGTCCGTAGAACTGAAAATAACATTGTTATTGTAGCTCCAGTTAATCGACTAAATGCTAGTGCGCAATAGGTCCAGAGTGTCTTACAAGATACATCTGCTGACTCTGCTTCCTCCCCTGTAACTATAATGAGTTCCAAACTTATTGGATGGATAACTTCCTTTGTGAGAGAGAAAAATATTTGTTTTTAAAGATCCCTTGAGGGTTTGTATGACATAAAAATAGAAACTATCCATAGCCATGTAAGATCAAGGCTTTCCTGATGTATGTTATGCAATACATATATTTCATGGATGGCAATAAATTCATCTTAACATTACAGTCTTCAGTATCTATATTAATAAAAGGGTAATATGCTGATTAGACTGGACATCTTCCGGAGAAAGCCACAGTGGCGGGGGCCGAGGCAGAGGCAGTTAGGGGTAGGGGAGAGCAGTTAAGGGGTGATCAGGCCAGCAGGCAGAGGTGGTTAGGGGGCCATCAGGCTGGCAAGCAGTTAGGAGCCAGTGGTCCCAGATTGTGAGAGGGATGTCCGACTGTCAGTTTAGGCCTGATCCCTGTGGGATCTGTCCTAAACCAGCAATCAGACATCCCCCGAGGGGTCCCAGATTAGAGAGGGTGCAGGCCAGGCTGACGGACATGCCCCCCCTGCACCCCCATGCATGAATTTCATGCACCGGGTCTCTAGTTTATATGTAATGCTTAGCATCTTAAAGGTTGTTAAAAACAAACATCTGAAAATTAAAATGGGAGCCACACCTAATTAATTTTTGTAAAAATACAAATGCAGCAATTCTGTCACTATCAATAGTCATTTAGAAATGGAAGATTCTGGGTAAACAGGCTTCCAGATAACTGAAGTTTAAAAATGTGTGTCTGTGCTGTCCAGTGAAGTATCTTAAGCACAAATGACCATTTTAATCACAATTTAAGAGAAATAAAAATTAAATAAATTTAAAAATCATGCCCTCAGTCACACTAGTCACATTTCTAGTTCTCAATACTGTGGTAACTTCATCTGACAATGTAGATATATAAAACATTTCCACTATCACCGAAAATTCTACTGGAAAGCTCTAATTTTGAGCAGATAAAATTCTTTCTCAATAGAACTCTTTCTAAACAATTTTTCAATCCCCTACCCTTTTAATGGAATCACAGTAATTGATTTTCCTACTCTGTGCTCATCTATTTTTATACAGTGGTTCAGAGGTAACACACAAAGATCTAGGATTAAATGCATACTGACTTGAATTGTTTCTCTAGAACTCACCTGCAAGAGAAGAGAAAATACTCAATATTATTTAGAATATTTGTGTGTTTTTTCACAATGAGGAATAAAAAGATGTGGCTTTATATGTTTTAAAAGAAAGTACAACTTAGCTATATGTCTTCAAAATTAAATATATAATAAAAAGCAAATCTTCCTCAAAATGATTATTTCACTCTCCAGTGAAGTTCATCCCTATCCTCCTTCTTCTTGTAACTGCTTTTTGTTTTGACAAGAAATTCAATGCAAATGCTGCTTTTAATCATCCATTCCCAGATGAATCATAAGTATGTTGTCCATTCAAGTTCAAGTTCATTGTATTTCTCATTGATTGAATATGAAAAACTGTCTCTTTCATGTTGTAAAATTTTGTGGAAAGAATATTTTAGGGATGACTTACTTCAAAACCTACAAATTCCTCAATATTAAAATATAATGTATTGGCAAGTATAATACCAGCATATATCTCATACTATCAAATTCTACTTCTGAAATCATTCTACATGTATGCAATATATACAAAAGCACATCAAATGGTATAACTTGTATCTGAGTGACTGCTAAATTCAAATATTTATGATATCTCTTCTATAAAATATTAAACTCTAAAAAATCACACCTCTTTATAAATCATTAAAACAATTGAAAGTTAGGTTAAATCATTAAAATAACTTTGAAAGACAGAAGAAAGTTTCTTAAAATCACACCCAAACATCATAGTCAGCTTCCTGCATAATGTATAGAAAGATATCAGGATATCATTATGCAGGAAGCTATGATGTCTGGGTGTGATTTTAAGACAGGTGTGTTATCTAGTTGTTGACAATTTATATTTTAAAAGAGGAAACCAGTTCCGTTAGGCATGTAAAGAACTTGAATGTCATGACTCCAGTAACTCTACAGTTTATATGGAAAAGCAAAAGTTCCAGAATGGCCAATACAATACTGGAAGACAAAGCCAGAGGACCCACACTACTCAGTTGCAAGACTTACTAGAAAGCTACAGTGATCAAGAGTGTGTGATATTAGTGAAATAAAATAGACATGTATCGATGGAACAGAATAGAGAGCCCAGATACAGACTCACACATACATATCCAACTGTTTTTTGACAAAGAAGCAAAGGCATGTGAATGAAACAAGGATAGCCCTTCAGCAAAAGGTGCTGGAACAAGTAGAGATCCACAAGCAAATGAAAAAATCTAGACACAGACTTAACACTTTTCACAAAATGAAATTATTTTTTATGGATCATCCCAATTACTTTTCAGAATAAGCCTTTTCGCCATTCCTTATAAACAGAGGCTCTCTTCCTCAGCTTTCAGGCGGGCTCTGAGCTTTCATCCCTTGCTTCCTTTACATCATCACTTACCTCCCTAATTTTTGAATTATTTTCTTAAAGTGTCTGATTTTCCTCTCAACACAAAATATTATTTTCAGCTTCATAAAGCCAGGGTGCAAATATGTAAAGTCTATGTCTAATGATTATTTTATTCTGCATTATTTAACTTAATAATAACATTCCTTTTCAATTAAAAATGTACTTCATTGTTCAGGATTTCATTTGATATTGATAACAATGACCTCAAATATCATCATTTGATGGACGAGAAAACTAAAGCTCAAGGAGTAGAGGTGACTTGTCAAAGGTCAATATGGTAGAATGGGAACTAAACCCACTATTTCCAACACCTTTCCCTATTCTAAGGATGCTGGAGCCTAGGATAGTTTAGTAATAATTTATACCTCAACTGTTTCCAATAAAAAGGAATTATAAGCAATAAGGAAATTATAAGAGAATAATAAAGCACACATATAGAAAAAGAGGAACTAATGGGGTTACAGAAATTTGATTAAATAAATTATTTAATTCTGCTTACAGATTTTTTTTTTGCAACAATGTCAAAAAGAAACAACTAACTCAAAGCATTGCTGTAAGAAAATATTTTAGATTTCAAGGGGAAACATACTCAATTCCAAGGATAAATTTCTGAAGGCATCTATTACACTCAGAACCAATTTATTAACATTGATTAAACATTAAGTGCCTAATACATTCAGTGCAATGCTTCTGTCATGTGATGTAGTGCTCTTGATGATATCAGGAAGCAGGAATTGTCCAATTTTAGTTAAAAAATCTGAGTTTCAGAGATGTTAAATGATTTTTCAAGATCACACGAGTCAATAATATGACCAGAATCAGAACTCACTTTCCTGATTTCAAGTCCACAGCTCTTTTACTGTATATCAGAGCACTGTGTAAGGAATATAGATCAGTATAATGGATGGTGTCCCTGATGGCAGTTTGACACCATGGTGATTGGTTCACTGTAGGGCAGTGGTTCTCAACCTTCTGGCCCTTTAAATACAGTTCCTCATGTTCTGACCCAACCATAAAATTATTTTCGTTGCTACTTCATCACTGTAATGTTGCTACTGTTATGAATCGTAATGTAAATATCTGATATGCAGGATGGTCTTAGGTGACCCCTGTGAAAGGGTCGTTTGACCGCCAAAGGGGTCGCGACCCACAGGTTGATAACCGCTGCTGTAGGGTAAAGGAAGGATTACATTCTGGTTGGTTTTGTGATAGGATAAACATCAAGATTATTAATATTCCCATTTTAGCAGTCATAATAGCCATTACTTCCTGAATGGCTATCACATGACTTGCACTCTGTTAGGTGGCTTCAAGCTTCTATCGCAGTCCTCCCCTGCAACTTTACAATGAAAGCATAAAATCCCATTTTGCTAATTAAGAAACTGATCCTGAGAGTGAAAAGGTGACCTATCCAAGGTCAGACAACTAAGTATTTGAACTGATGTTTGTTCCTCAAGAATCCAACGTCTTTCTGACATATTTTAGATTTGTTCAACCACTTTCAAAATAGTCATGGTCCTGCTTTCTATGTCGCTTCTTGACAACAGGTGAAAATTGCATGTGCAATGAAATATTTCCTCAGTGAGTGATTTGTGTGCTCCATTGCAGGCTCTGTCTGAAAGCACGTGCGATTTGCAAGCACTGGTTAGATGAATAGGTAATTTCTAGTTCTCATAAGAAGGCGAGCTTTTGAGAAGTAGGCCTTTACTGGCATAAGTTTTGAAGGTTTCTCTGTAAGAAAAATGTCAATTCTAATACAACATGAAGCTACATTTTCTAAATGCATTTTAAATGCTTGCAACCGTGACAGGTCACTATGTAAATGTTTATCTTATGAAAGCATAAATTCTGACAGAAAAGTATTTCTACAATAGGGAGTGTGGAAGACTAGATAAGCCTGCTGACAAGACAGTAACTAGAGATGAAAAACATAATGTGCCCATTATCTCCAGGAACCTGAAAAACATTCCTAATTTTCTGGTTACATTGTCATCTCTGACTAGTGTTAGGCATTTTGAAGTCAGTGATTCCAGAAGTATCCCTGCACATCCTTAGATGTCTCAGCAGATTAGGAATGGGCTTTGGAACCTTACACTTCTAGTTCACTAGTTTGAATCCAATCCAAGTTATTACCATTTAAAGATCATTGCATTATTTAAAGCAGTCACTGAAAAAAAAATCCCATTTCATACATCTCTGAATACTGTTGAATATATACATCAAACTCTTTTATTCATGCCAACTTAACCACTGCATGATACACAGACCTGGGATGAGAGAAGTGAGTGGTGAGTGAGTGAGTGAGTGTGTGTGTGTGTGTGTGTGTGTGTGTGTGTGTGTGTGAAGGGGCTAGGGATGGTAACATGATGGGTGGCAGTAAATACCACATGTAGAATTTACTGAACGGACTCTAACATTCAAGAAAGAAATATTAGATCCCTAACCTGTTTGGTTCAGTGGATAGAGCATCAGCCTATGGATTCAAAGGTCCCAGGTTCGATTCCAGTCAAGGGTATGTACCTAGGTTTCAGGCACATACCCAGTAGGGATTGTGCAGGAGGCAGCTGATCGATGTTTCTCTCTCATTGAAGTTTCTAACTCTATCCCTTTCCCTTCCTCTCTCTAAAAAATCAATAAAATATATTTAAAAAAGAAAGAAATATTAGAAATATACAAACCATTCTCTTCTACCTTCTTATTGAAGAAAAAACTACATGTTTTTCTTAATATAAAAACTGTTTGGGAAAAGAAACAAACCCAAATTAATATTTTTACATTTATCATTATTTCTCAGTATTTTCTTTAAAAAGCTGATTACCCAAGGGAAATCTTAAGAATGTTGAGAAACTTGCTTTGTTAAAGTAGTTGTTATTTGCATGTAATTGAAAGCTCTATGTATACATATGAATAGGCATCATATATCATATAGGCATTAATTTGGAGTAAGGTTTCCAGACATATTAAAGTGAGAAATGCACGCACTGTGTATTTTCCAAAATTACAGCATAATTACAGGATGGTGAATTTGTGAGTAATCATTCATTTGTGAATTGTTCCAAGTGACAGTTTTTTAAATTCTTAAAACAATTATTTGACTTATTTTAGAAGGAGAATTAATGAAATAAACTATTTGCTTGACAAACTAAATTTCATTTTCTCCTTTACAACCAAAATAAACTCTCAGAAATTAAAAAAATAAAAAAGGACTTTAAAAAAAGGCATCTTTCATGATATATTACCCATTTGTTGATACATATACATAGGGGAATAAGAAAACATTAACTTGTTTTTATAAAATTGTCAGTTTCAATTACACAACTTTTGGCTAATGAGACAATCACCTTTTCCTAGATAAGTGGAAATTCTAGTTTTAATAAGCATCAAGAAACTTGCAAATGAGGGCATTGAAAAGCCTAAAAACATTTTCACTGATACAAAACACTGATTTCAATCTCTAGTAATTATGACTTCAATAATCTAGAGCAATTCATTCCATTATTATTTTATTATTTACTAGAGACCCTGTGCACGATTTCATGCATTGGTGGGGTCCCTCGGCCTGGCCTATGGGGATCAGGGTGAAACCAGCAGTCTGACATCCCCCGAGCAGTCTGGTGGGGTCACAGATTGCTAGAGGGCACAAATAAGATCTTTGATTAATCCCTTCCTACCCTTCTCCCTCCCCACTTCCCTCTGAGATTCATCAGTCTGTTCCATGTTTCCTAGCCTGTGGTTTCGACTCCTGCATTGAGCGTCTGCCCTCTGGTGGTCAGTGTGTGTCATAGCTACAGGCCGATTAGCCAGTAGCTTAGGCTTTTATTCATATACTAGAGGCCTGGTGCACAAAAATTTGTGCACTCGGGGGGAAACGGGGGTCCCTCAGCCTGTGCTCTCTCACAGTCTGGGACCCCTCAGGAGATAATGACCTGCTGGCTTAGGCCTGCTCCCGGGTGGCAGAGGGCAGGCCCAATCCCTAGGTGCAGCCCCTGGTCGGGCTCAGAGCAGGGCTGATTGGGGAGTTGGGGCGCCGCCCCTGTCATGCACAGAGCAGGGCGGATTGGGAGGTTGCGATGCCACCCTCAGTCACGCTCAGAGTAGGGCCGATTGGGGGGTTGTGGCACCACCACCTGTCACACTCAAGGCAGGCTCAATGGGCAGGTTGCGGCACCACCCCCTGTCACGCACAGAGCAGGGCCCATCAGGGGGTTGGGGTGCTGCTGCCTGTCACTCACAGAGCAGGGCCCATCAGGGGGTTGGGGAGCTCCTCCCTGTCACTCACAGAGTAGGGCCGATAAGGGAGTTGGGGCACCGCAACCTGTCACACACAGAGCAGGGCGGATCAGGGGGTTGGGGCGCCACACCCTGTCACACTCAGGGCAGGGCTGATGGGGAGGTTATGGCTCTACCCCATCACACACAGAGCAGGGCCCATGGGGGGGCGGGGGTTGGGGCACCACACCCTGTCACACACAGAGCAGGGACAATCAGGGGGTTGGGGCGTCGCACCCTGTCACACACAGAGCTGCAGGGCGATCGGGGGTTTGGGCGCTGCCCCCTGTCACGCTGATCCCGGTGCTGGGAGGCATATTACCCTTTTACTATATAGGGTAGAGGCCTGGTGCATGGGTGGGGCCAGCTGGTTTGCCCTGAAGGGTGTCCTGGATCAGGGTGGGGGTCCCCACTGGGGTGCCTGGCCAGCCTGGATGAGGGGATGATGGCTGTTTGCAGCTGGTCACACACCCTTCAGGGTGGGGGGTCCCCACTGGGGTGCGTGGCCAGTCTGGGTGAGGGGCTGAGGGCTGTTTTCAGGCTGGCAGGTGACCGAAGCTCCCAACCGCTCCTTTTTTTCTTTTTTTTTTCTTTTTTTATTCTGGGCCAGCTTTAGCTCTCAGGCTTGGCTCCAGCTCTTAGGCCTCCGCTGCTGAAAGCAGGTTTCTGGCCTTTGTTTACCTTCTGTATTTGAAACAATGTTGCGATCTTGCTGGCTGAAGCCTGGCGGACTAAAGCAGGTTTCTGGGGTTTTGTTTAGCTTCTATATTTGTAACATAGTAGCTTAGAGTTGCAGCTCAGAGGCTGGCAGCGGCAGGCGGGGAACGTTGGAGTCCTCCATCACTGAAGCAAGCAAGCCTCATGTTCGCTTCCAGCTGCCTGGCTGCCGGCTGCCATCTTGGCTGGCAGTTAATTTGCATATCTCCCTGATTAGCCAATGGGAAGGATAGTGGTCGTATGCTAATTACAATGTTTCACAATGTTTCTCTTTTATTAGATAGGATATATATATATGGTTAGTGCCGGGAGCCGGTCCATGCTTGCTGTTTCAAGGGACCTGGCATATATGGCATACTGTTCTTAATATGTTTGCTCACCTTCTTGGCACTATGTGTTTTAACCAAGGTCACCTCTCTGAGAAAGGTTGTTTCCCCAGGTAGGGATTTTCCCCTGAAGTTAGGGAGGGAATAAAACCTCTTAACTAAGTGCCAGGCGGGTAATTAATCACTTTAACTATGAACAATCATGCTTAAGCTACATAATCTTTACTCCCTGGAATGAAGATAAGAAACGCCCTAACCTTTGTAATAGAGATTGATAGGATTGAATCAACTGGTATAAATACAGATGCAACAAGAACAGCAAGAGACAGAACTTAGAACACAGAACTTAGAACTCAGAACTTAGAACACAGAACTGAGAGACAGAACCTAGGCACAGAACCTACACAGAACATTCTCTAGAGACAGAAGAACTTCGCTGGAGAGAAACTTGCCTCAGAACCTAGAGACAGAACCTAGCAAGAGAACATGGCAAAAGATCCTGGACTGATCCTGACTACAGAAATTGGCAAGAGAACCTGACTAGAACCTGGTGACTGAACCTGGCTGGAGAACCTGCACAGAACCTGGCTGGAGATCCAAACCAGAACTTCGCTGGAGATCCAGACCAGAACTTGGCTGAAGATCCTGGCTAGAGATCCTGGCTAGGCTGCTGATCAACTGAACGCTGTCTTCATGTCATTCCTTCTTCGCCGACTCCATCCACACCTTTGGGGACCCCTGGACCTTCTGGTGCTGGACCCCAGCAGGTTAGGTTTTGAAATAATAATGAAAGCATTATGATCCCCATTCTCTTGTTTCTTAAAATTTTTTTTATTGATTTCAGAAAGGAAGGGACAGGGAGAGAGAGATAGAAACATCAATGATGAGAGAGAATTGATTGGCTGCCCTCTGCATGCCCCCTACTGGGGATTGAGCCCACAACCCAGGCATATGCCCTTGACCTAAATTGAACCTGGGACCCCTCAGTCCGCACGCCAATGCTCTATCCACTGAACCAAATCATCTAGGGCTGATCTCCATTTTGAAAATGAGGAGGCTGATGCTTAGAGTAACCAGATGACCTGTTCAAGGTCAGACAACTGAATGTTTGAACTGTGGTTTTGAATTAATAACCATATGCCGAAAAGACATAAATGATGTAACCAAACAGGGCTTAGCCACTGGCCAGAATAGAGCAGCTCCCAGGCCCTGCCTCTGTGTGAACTGTATAATAGATGCTCAGTGACCAATCACTTCAGCCTGACTTTGAAAGAAGTGACGTAATTGGTTACTGATCTTGATGAGCATCTGTGCAGTGACAGAGCAGTGATGTTTGTACTTTCTGCAATTACAGTTCAAATGCTGTGGACTGAAGCTAGTTGTTATTTAAATACAAACTGGTATTATTTAAATAGATCATTGTAAATGAAAGCCTTTCAGATAGGAATTTTGTCAAGAAAAGACTTTCTGTCATTATGTGAAATGGAACCCTCACCAAATTTAGAAAGGTCTCCTGTGCGATTATTTGCAAAAAAATTATCTTCCTAGGGATTAAGAAATGAAAACTATATTAGCTAACTTAATTTTGATTAAAACATGTTTCTCTTCCCCTAGGGATCCTGTCATATGTGAAAACTTGATGCTTTAATAACAACTTATTTAGATATTCTGCTCAGTCTCTTTTACAAGAAAAACCGACAGATGCACAATATTTCTGCATGATAAACTGTAGTACATTCAAATAATAGACTCGAGAAAATAATTCAAAACGTGAAATGCTTTTGATTCCTGGAAAAAGAATAAATACATTCATTGTACCTCACAACTGCAGTTTTTTACCAGATTGTTTTAATAATGGCACTACTGTTAAATTTCATCAGACATGTGTGGCAGTCAATATAATGGATGTTAGACTTTAAAATGAAAGGTTCAAATCTTCTGATAATAAAGGAAAAACAACAATTATAATGTAGTGACAGCTACAAGGCCCTTGGTGGCTTACTGTTTAGATCTCAAGGAAGAAATACCCCTGAGAAAATTCCGTTTTCTCAAAAAAAAAAATCCCTCCCTCCATTGTTGTCTTTTTCCTCTTTAATTTGCATTGGGCTCCTACCCTGGATGATCTCATGGTCAGCTGTAAGATCTACACACTTAACACATACTTAGAATATAGTACAAATGCATAAAGAAGTGTATGGCAGTTTACTGCTTTATAACTCATATGTCTCATTTGACTTTCAGAAGGCAGAGTGGTTATTTGGATGGCCACTGATAGATGAGAAGACTAAGATCTACAAAATAGAATGATTTGCTCAAGGTCACCGACTCATCAGGCCAAGGCTAAAAGTAGATATTTAACTTTTGACTGCAGCGCATTTTCAGTATAAAACTGCATCTCTTTCGTTCTGATTATATCAGGGTTTTCAAGTAAAATTTTAGAAAAAATGTTTTTGAAAATATCAGCACTTAAAATTATTTTTATTTTTTGAAGCATCATGTACAAAATGTAAATATAGAAAGTTATGATAGTTTAATTTTGTAAATTATAATTGGCCTACCAATTTTATACATGTGTACTCTAGTCATATAATAATAGTGGCAGTTGACTGATGAAAAGTTATTTTTTCCTTCCTAGGACAATTTAGGATAATCATTAATAGTCTATTCATTTATACATCATCTCATGGCACTATTTTCCAACCGGTTTGAGATAATAATTGTCACAGCATTCAAAGTAGTGCTTTTAGAAAAAGAAACAATTCTTGTAACGATTGCTGTACACTAAGTTCACTCAGATTAAGAGCATGAAAGTAAATAGCGTAGAAATTCACAATGACTGGAGTGGTATTTTAAGTTAACGTTTTCCTTATAAATGAAGCACTTCAATGCAGAGCTTATGTAGAACAGTCTCTTTAAGACCATGGGATTCCATATTCACTTCGGGTAAATAATAGTGTAGGGGGTCAACAGTGTCTGCTTGATGAACTCTTCATCTTCGGCCATTTTCAGACACAGAAAGTAAGTTTCTACATTACATCCTCCCCACCATAAAATATAACACTTAATTGATCATCCTGGGGAAAGTGTGTTTAGGCCAGTATTAAAAAACAAACACTTGAACACAGGCACACCTGAACACAACATACCTGTGCATGCATGCACACCTACACACACACACACACACACACACACACACACACACACATCCCATTGCTCTTTCTACAGAAAGCATTGGTGCTTGACTGCATTACAATTGAATGGATTTGATGAACCCTATAAACAACCAAATCTTGCAAAAGAAGGGAAGTTTTAGCTCATTTCTGTCTTGCTCTTTACCCCTCTTTTTCGCTTTATCTCTTATTGCAAAATATATTTCCCAAAATTTTAAATTCAAATTTCCATTTTCATTAGTTTGTAAGTACCTGAGACAGCAATCATCTGATACCTTGTTTCTATAAAACAAACCATAGTTATCTGTGCAGAAACAGAAAGCCTAAAAATATCACAAATATATCCCTGTAGTCTACATTCATATATTTGCATCATATATGAGTACCAGCAAACAACTTTTAAATCTAGTTGTTTCCCTCATTGCTATGATGGTACGTGACAAAGAGGAGCAGGCAACTAAAAGGCATTGACAATGACTGTATCTAACATTTGCCATGTGCTTACTATGGCAAGGCACTGTTCACCTATTCTCTCATTTAAACCTCACAATGGCCCCATGAGGTTGGTATTATTTTTGTTCTGTTTTGTATAACAGGAAATTGAAGCACAGAGAAATTATCATCTTGCTCAGGATCACATATTTTAGTAAGTGTCCCAGATAAGATTTTTATCTTAGGTCGTTTAACCACCAGTCAATACTTACAATTCTTAAAGACTATTTTTTGATAGATTATATGGCTTTAGAGAACTAGACATTGAAAATACTGAGTTTTAGAAATATTCAACTGTTGAGAAGTGAGAATTTTCTCATTAAAATAATAAAACTATGATTAAATGACATTAATAATAGTGATCTCTCAAGTAATTCGTGTACCTCTCTCAGAGAAAGGATGTTAGTTAGACTATAAACTGATGTGCTTTATTGACACAATACCTGCTTAGATAAATATAATCTACATGGTGTTACTTTTCTGTAGTACAGCATTAGAACCTTAGCACCTCGGCTGCAATGCTACAATGAACATTGGCTGAGTCTACCCCAAAGCCTGGCTAGAAAAATTCATGACTATGTCCTAAAGCAATGTCCAGAAGCTGTATGTTTCATCATAAAAGTTCTAGAGAACTGAAGGAGTCAAATCATATTTTTTATTATCACATCATATTTTTAAGTACTGACTTGAGAAGCCGGTGCTTTGTTGTAATATGGCATCTAAAAAGTAATGTTATGGAAAGGCATAGAATGAGGAGTCATGATAATCCCTTAAAATTTATGATCTTTTAATTTCCTTTTCTACTAACTCAGCAAATTGAAAATTGGGCAGCCCGGCCATATGAATAGAAGCTTCCAGATCAATTGAAGATGACTGAAAGTATTTATTATGCCCAGCCAGTGTAGCTCAGTAGTTGAGCATCAACCTATGAACTAGGAGGTCACGGTTTGATTCCTGGTAAGGGCACATACCAGGGTTGTAAGCTTGATCCCCAGTAGGGGGCGTGCAGGTGGCAGCCAATCAATGACTCTCTCTCATCACTGATGTTTTTATCTCCCTCTCCTTCTCCCTTCCTTTCTGAAATCAATAAAAATATATATTTTAAAAAATAATAAAATATTTTGTTATATTTGTGGTTAGTTTTTATCTTATATGAAGATGATAAATGCTGTTCACATATTTAAAAATTGTTTCTTGCACATTACTATCACACTGGTCGGATATTATGGAGAAGGAAATTATTTTTAAATAAAATTTTCATACAACTAACTATTCTTATTAGGTTAGGTATCAATGATTATTTTAATGGGAATCTTTAGAAACCAATGAAAAGAAGCATTAAAATGCTTCTGGATGTAGGAGAATATATTTACTACTAGAGGCCCGGTGCACAAAAATTTGTGCACTCGGGGGGTAGGGGGGGGCCCTCAGCCTGGCCTGTGCCCTCTTGCAGTCTGGGACTCCTCGGGAGATAACGACCTGCTGGCTTAGGCCTGCTCCCGGGTGGCAGAGGGCAGGCCCAATCCCTAGGTGCAGCCCCTGGTCGGGCTCAGAGCAGGGCCGATTGGGGAGTTGGGGCGCCGCCCCCTGTCATGCACAGAGCAGGGCGGATCAGGAGGTTGCGATGCCACCCCCAGTCATGCTCAGGGTAGGGCCGATTGGGGGGTTGGGGCACCGCCCCCTGTCACACTCAAGGCAGGGTCGATGGGGAGGTTGCGGCGCCACCCCCTGTCATGCACAGAGCAGGGCCAATCCAGGGGTTGGGGTGCTGCCGCCTGTCACGCACAGAGCAGGGCCCATCAGGGGGTTGAGGAGCTCCCCCCATCACACACAGAGCAGGGTGGATTAGGGGGTTGGGGCGCCGCCCTCTATCACCCACAGAGCAGGGCCGATCAGGGGGTTGGGGCGCTGCCACTCTCACACTCAGGGCAGGGCCGATGGGGAGGTTATGGCTCTACCCTGTCACACACAGAGCAGGGCCCGTGGGGGGGGGGGGGTTGGGGCAACACACCCTGTCACACACAGAGCAGGGCAGATCAGGGGGTTGGGGTGCCTTCCCCTGTCAGGAACAGAGCAGGGCGGATAGGGAGGTTGTGGCCCTGCCCCCTGTCATACACAGACCCGCAGGGCGATCAGGGGTTTTGGGCGCTGCCCCCTGTCACGCTGATCCCGGTGCTGGGAGGCATATTACCCTTTTACTATATAGGGTAGAGGCCTGGTGCATGGGTGGGGCCAGCTGGTTTGCCCTGAAGGGTGTCCTGGATCAGGGTGGGGGTCCCCACAGGGGTGCCTGGCCAGCATGGGTGAGGGGATGATGGCTGTTTGCAGCTGGTCACACACCCTTCAGGGTGGGGGTCCCCACAGGGGTGCCTGGCCAGCCTGGGTGAGGGGATGATGGCTGTTTGCAGCTGGTCACACATCCTTCAGGGTGGGGGTCCCCACTGGGGTGCCTGGCCAGCCTGGGTGAGGGGATGATGGCTGTTTGCAGCTGGGCACACACCCTTCAGGGTGGGGGTTCCCACAGGGGTGCCTGGCCAGTCTGGGTGAGGGGCTGAGGGCTGTTTTCAGGCTGGCGGGTGACGGAAGCTCCCAACTGCTCCTTTTTTTCTTTTTTCTTTTTTTAATTCTGGGCCAGCTTTAGCTCTGAGGCTCCAGCTCTTAGGCCTGCTGAAAGTAGGTAATCGAAACAATGTATAACTCCAGCTCTGACTCCAGCTCTGAGATCCCAGTTTGCTGAAAGCTGGTTTCTGGGTTATTTTTTTTTGTTAAAATGTTTCAAACTGCCAGCTCAGAGGCCTGCAGCGGCAGGTGGGGAACGTTGGAGTCCTCCGTCACTGAAGCAAGCAAGCCTCATGTTAGTTTCAAGCTGCCTGGCTGCCGGCCGCCATCTTGGCTGACAGTTACTTTGCATATCTCCCTGATTAGCCAACGGGAAGGGTAGCGGTAGTACGCCAATTACCATGTTTCTCTTTTATTAGATTAGATGATGTAATTCATACACTTGGACTTGAAAATCTTCAAGTGTGTCTTCAGTCTTGTGGAAGATCTACTTTCCCAGTAGAATGTAGATCCTATGAGAGCAAAATATTTGTCCATATTTTATCCCAGTGTCTAGCACATATTTAGTGCCCATTAAATATGTGTTGATAACTTGAGAAGTACACTAAATGTAGGGGAATTTGAATTTTCATAAGTATTCATGGAAACATAATCCACTCCCTACATGTAATACAGGCTAAATACAACAACATTACTACTCTATTCATGACTCCAAAGGTAGTTTTGAATTATTTGTTGATTACAATCCAAAGGTCAACATAACATTAGGCATTATTGAATATCTGTATTAGTTAAACTGAGTAAAAGAAAGAAATGCATTTTCTAATAGCCTTCACTACATTGAGCACATAATTTGAGATTCAGACTGAAAGTTTTCCTCTTTAAGTTCATTTTCATGCATCTGAATTATGAACAACTCTTTTCACTTGACAGATAGTTATTTCTAAGTTTCATAGGAAATAGACCCGTAAGTGAAGTGGATATACACATCTCTTAGATGTCAGAAGATTTTTTTTCCTAATACACACCCAAAAGTCTTTCTTAAAGATTAGTCTCTTTTACTTTATGACAGAGTAATTGCTCCTTTCCACATTATTATCAACCTGAAGTTTTGTTTTGTTTTTTCATGCAAGTGATCTTTAATCAGTACCTATTAAGTGCAAAATGTTCTTATGTGACAGCAGAAATTCGGAGGTAAATCAGGTATGAACCTTTTCAAGTAATAGCCAAGAAAGGTAACATTTTTCAGGTTCTCATCCTCTCCATCCTTTCACCTCATGTCAACCAGTCCGTACCAATTTGACCCGAAAGGTCAACCAAATCTCTGATGATGGATTATGTTCGCAGATGTTCATGTAATAATATGCTTTATTCAGGAATCTGAGCTGCATCTCAAACACCCTAGCAATCATAAAACCATCACTACATAGGCGTGTCCCAGGTTTTATGTATCCTTAGTTGTTTTACAAGAAATAAAGTGACAAATGCCATGCTATCATTTTATTTATTTTTTAAAAAATATATTTTATTGCCTTGACTGGTTTGGCTCAGTGGATAGAGCGTCGGCCTGTGGACTGAAGGGTCCGGGGTTCGATTCCGGTCAAGGGCATGTACCTTGGTTGCGGGCACATCCCCAGTGCGGGGTGTGCAGGAGGCGGCTGATCGATGTTTCTCTCTCATTGATGTTTCTATCTCTCTATCTCTCTCCCTTCCTCTCTGTAAAAAATCAATTAAAAATACATATAAAAATATATTTTATTGATTTTTTTACAGAGAGGAAGGGCGAGGGATAGAGAGTTAGAAACATCGATGAGCTGCCTCCTGCACACTCCCTACTAGGATTGTGCCTGCAACTAAGGTACATGCCCTTGACCAGAATCGAACCTGGGACCCTTGAGTCTGCAGGCTGACGCTCTATCCACTGAGCCAAACCGGTTAGGGCCATGCTATCATTTTAAATGGGAAAGCTATCAGATACATATTACTCAGTGGTTAAGGATGTTGCCATTTTTATAAGTCAGCTTGTTTGTGTTTGAGATCCCTTCAACTATCACACTGTGTAACCCCCGGTAGTTTCTGCATCTTCAGAATATTGAGAATAACATTACCTTTCTTTTCATTTTTAAGAAGAGTCAGTGCTCAGTATTAACTACTATTTGGTGTTGCCTTAAGATTATTATATTTTAGTAACTTTGTCATTAATATTTATGTAACATTTAAAATTTGCAAAACTTTAGCGTAAATTACCTGATTTTTGCTGTCTAAAAGCAGTAAGAGCAAAAAACAAATCCACTGCCTACAGCTCTAAGGTCACACACTAACCAATGCCACTGGGTGACATCCACTAGACCATAATATGAATGTCACCTCCTGGAGTTGGGTAGCCTGATTCTCTGAAAATAACTCTATGGGGCCATGAATATCCTTTCTTGTGTAATGAGGTTATATGATTTGCAAATGTCAAAGAGTTTAAATGATTTGTATCAGGTCACATCATCAATAACTTTCAAGAGCTGGGAATTCATACTTCTCTTTGTTTTGTGCTGGATCTATTGGTCAAAACTGTGTTTTTTGTTTGTTTGTTTTGTGTGGGTTTTTTTTTTTGGGGGGGGGGTCATCCCATTCCATCATAGTGTCCTTGTCATTGTATAAACATTAAAAACTCATCATGTTCTGATTTGTATGTGTGCACAAGTTACCTATCACGGGCCACATATGCCACATTATTGAGGAGCACAGGGATTTGCAATAATTTAAAACAGCCAAATAAGTTTTTAAATGTAAAGATTCCTGGCTTTGATGGTTATCGATTTTGATTTTGACCTGAATTTTACTTTTACATAAATATACTTGTAACAAAATGTTCACTGCATAACCATTTTAAGTAAACATAAAAATGTCATAGTTTAATGAAATTCCATTTTTATTACTGTTTTGCTCTCATTTTTCTCAAAAAATAGCAGTGGTCCTTAAGGTTGCCCTTTGCCCTCAAACTGTTCCAGGTGAGGTTTTCAACTGATGTATAAATCAGTCTTATATTTTGGTACACAGTATGGTATCCAACATCCTTGGGAAGCAAATGGATGGAACAACAGGTCTAGTGTGAGGATTTGTGCCTTGGAAGTGGGCCCAGCTCAGAAATGGTGGATCAAGGAGGCTGCTGTGAGAGGCAGCACACTGACTGACATGCGGGGTTTAGCAGAGAAAGGCAGCAAAAGGAAAGGGACGGGCTCAGCAACAGAAAGCAAGTTTTGAACTAGACAATGGGAGAAGGAGCTTGGGACAATTCCTGGGTCAAATGAAAAGGGTAACTGCCGTGCCCACAGGATGCCAGAGGCCTGGAGAGCAAGGAAGGAGTCACTAAGCACCCAGTGGTTGCAGGATGGGTGCCATGCTCACACATATGTAATTTGTGCACTTTGTATCTTATTTGCATGCATCTTATGTAATTTTTATTATATGCTGCATAGGATACACTTTCATGTCTCATCAGTATATGAATCATTTCTTCCATTATCGTCAGGCAGTTTTTAAAATCTGTGCCCAAACTTTTGAAATATGATAGGTGGTCCCTGACTATTTTTTAAATTGATTTTAGAAAGGGAGGGAGGGAGAGAGAGAGAAAGAGAGGAGGAGGAGGAGGAGGAGGAGGAGGAGGAGGAGGAGGAGGAGGAGGAGGAGGAGGAGGAGGAAGAGGAGGAGGAGGAGGAGGAGGAGGAGGAGGAGGAGGAGGAGGAGGAGGGAGGAGGGAGGAGGAGGGGAGGAGGGAGGAGGGAGGAGGAGGGAGGAGGGAGGAGGAGGAGGAGGGGAGGAGGGAGGAGGAGGGAGGAGGGGGGAGGAGGGAGGAGGGAGGAGGGAGGAGGGAGGAGGGGGGAGGAGGAGGAGGAGGAGGAGGAGGAGGGGAAGGGGAAGGGGAAGGGGAAGGGGAAGGGGAAGGGGAAGGGGAAGGAGAAGGAGAAGGAGAACGAGAAGGAGAAGGAGAAGGAGAGGAAGAGAAACATATATATGAAAGAAACACATCAATTGGTTTCCTCCTACACGCACCTCAACCGAGGATCAAAACTGCAGCCTAGGTATATGTCCTGACTGGGCATCGAACCCACAACCTTCAGGTGCATGGGATGATGCTCCAAGAAACTGAGCCACACCGGCCAGGGTTTAACACATACAAAAGCCCCAAATTCAGTAAATTCAAAGTAAACTATATGCATACTTACTTGTTTTTGTGGCCTGTCCCAAGTAATTTAAATGTTAAAAAGTAAAGGAAAGAGTTCAATTAATGTCTTGTCCAGTAAGACATATCACAGAATGTCTAATATATGTTTTGTTAAACTTTGGTAATTTCCAGAGCTTCCAAGAGCCTCAATCCTATATAATAATCCTATATAATAAAGAGCTAATATGCTAATTAGATCAGAAGGTGGAACGACCTTCCAGTATGACTAGTGGGAGGGAGTCTGCAGGACCACGAGGGCAGAAGCAGCTGGGGCTGTGAGGGCCAAGCCTCCTGCATGCATTTTGTGCATCGGGCCTCTAGTCCAGTATCATGATGATCAACATGAATATTAAGAATGAGATGATCTATGGAGGAATTCCAAAATTACCTGATTGTCTGAGCATTTAAAGGAACAAGGGTCCCCCAAATATTTTAAAGTAAGAAAATAAATATATTTATTATGACAATTTAACAAATATTATGCATATTTATTTTTATATGCATAAAGATACAGTAAGAGAGATTAACATGTGGGTGAATAGCATAGCAGTTTTGCCATTTTTAGCAAATTACTCTCACCAAGACAGAATGTTTTCATAATAATTAGGATAATAATCTCTACCTGTAAATTATCATCAGGACTAAACAATCTAGAGTATGCACCACATCCGGCACAAAGATGCAGCATGTTTGGCACAACGGTGGGTCTTAAAATGCCAATTCTTTTTCCCCTCTTTATTTGTAATCTACTGATTATAGATGCATGACGTGTCTACCTGACAATGCAAAAATCTTTGTCCTGAAATTTCTCTTGATCCACCCTTCCCTTTTATTCTGGGTATATTTTGGTATAACTTTTACAGCCTTTTTATACAAGAGAGTTAAAGTTACACCCATAGCTTAATGTTTCTCTATGATTTGTGCCGCTTAAAAAAAAGACCTTTCCTCATCTCTGGCTTACACAATTTATTATTTTTCTCACCATGTTATGCTTGCAACCCAGGAATAAACACAACTCACTCCAAGTAACTAGGACAAGTGTATTGGGTATTAGATCTGCAGACTAACATTCAGTCCCCTAATCATGTTTTGGTTGTCACCTATGTAATAAGACACTGATAAAACCCGTTTACATGGTCCTCACTGTAAATACTCCCAAAACTCTTATCTCCTGAGCAGTGTTCAAAGATTATTCTGATATGCCCCTTGTTGGCTGCAAGTTATCATGTTGCTATCCTGGGTTTATCACTCTATGGGGAGAGCTTCTTGCATAGGAGTGTTCTTGCCTTTTAAATCAGAATATATATATATATGATTCTTCCACAGTGAGGAAACTAGCTCAAAACTCTAATTAAATATTTGCTATAGAGAACTTATTAGATCAATGACACATGTAAAATTAACTTTCTCATTTCAGAAAGCATTATTTTTATTGTCCTGTTCTACAGTTAGTAACTGGCTCTGTGATTTAAAACCTCAAAGACATCATATATGATGATAATGCAGCTGGTACTTGTGTCTCTGTGCTTTCAACCTGAGAAGGATTTTGGTGGTTTTCTCTGGGAGCATGGGGTACAGAAATAGTCAGTATCCTGGGATACTACGTGGGCATTTGGATACAGACGATAAACTAAAAGACTGGCTATTATAGAGGGAGACGGGAGGAAACACCAACAGCCTCTGGTTTCCAGATATAATGCTTTGGCATATGTCCCCATAACATTTAGCAAGGCATTTAACCTTTCAAAGCCTCCATATTCCCATATATAAAGCAGGAATAACAGCAATTTTCCAGCCATCCAGGGTCAGATGAATAGGTATGAAAGTGATTTGTAAACCATAATTCAATACACTCACATAAATGCTTACTACTTGTCTGCTATATGCTAGATCCTAGGCCATTAGAAAAATGTCTAACTTGCTATTAGAGATACTAACATACGTCCAGCTAAGCTGTGGCAAAGGTTGTGAACCCAAAATAAGCCCTTGGGTCACGGTTCGATTCCCCTTTAGGGCACATGCCCAGGTTGTGGGGTCCATCCCCAGTGGGGGGGCATGCAGGAGGCAGCAGGTCAGTGATTCTCTCTCATCATTGATGTTTCTGTCTCTCTCTCCCTTTCTCTTCCTCTCTGAAATCAATAAAAATACATTTAAAAAGCACTTGAGAGAGAGCAAGACAGTGAAGATTGGTCAAGATGATTGAAATGCTAACAAGTGAGGACATGGGTCAGGGATGGGGAACGTCCGGCCCGAGGTCCACATAAGGCCCTTGAAATCATCTGGCCTGCGAATAATATAAATAGCCAAATGGCCCCTAGCAGAAAAAAGTTCCCCACCCCTGCATGCATGTAACCAATAGCGAGAAAGATTAAGAAAGAAAATTGAATAATCAATCTGCTATCACAAAGTATCATCTGGGACCAAAACCCCATATAAAACATCCTGATAGGAATTTTTAAAATTGACATGTACTGTTATTCCAACAGTATGTATGTTTCCAAAATAAGCAAGGAGATACATCAAGAATAAAATTGTAAAACATGGTATAATTGTGCTTGTAAGTTGTTTAAGCACTAAATACTACATGTGGGGAATAAAAAACAATTATGAAAATTGAAAGGTGTCATGAGTTTATGTAATTTTCTGCCTCAACAGGCATGGAAGGATTTCTTAGGTTCATTTAAAAATAAACTTTACTTGGATATTTAATATAACACATTTTTACAAGTGTTACTTCACATATCTGTTCTATAACCAGTGACCTTGAGAAATTAATGAAGCAAATTTTTCCTTGGGCTTAAAATAAATCCCAGAAGTAGTTCAAATTATTTACACAAAGTAAAGTTCTTCATGCAAAGTGAAAACTGCCTTATTATATACATAAAAGTCTTTTCATTGGTCTTAAGCTAATATTAGTTTATATATGAGGACCAATGACCAAGTAATAGTATTTATAAATTCATTAATTTCTGTAACCAATCATTACATGTAAAATAATTTGAGATTAAAATGATAAAAATTCTGGTAAACTCTAGAGACACAGTACATGTCATAAACTTATGGAATTTGACAGAAATTAGGGGTTCTGTATACTTACAGGTAATATTTGTGTTTGTATAAGATTTGGGTACATGGTAATTGTGTAGCATGTTAGAATTTAATCAAAACCTACTGAGACAATGGATCCTACTGTTTCCCAAGAGTTCTGATCAATTTATTTCTAACCTATGTGTCTCTTCTGAGTATGCCTTGGGAGGGGAAGGCCAATAACCAGTCTAAAATTAAAGCAATGAGCATTAATTATCTCCAATGTGTGGCAAATTTCATGACATTTTGCAATCAATACTGGTCAGCCAGCTACCTAGTGTCTGATTTACATGTTCCGTAGATGAAGGAAGTATAAATAATGTTGCTCTTTAAATAGGTCATACTGACTGGCTGACTGAAAGTACTGACACCCTCCACACACACACACACACACACACACACACACACACACACACACACTCTGAGAGAGGGAAAGGAAGATTCTGTTTAATAACTTTGCAAGAGACTAGTAGGAAGCAATCTTTTTCATTGATAATCAAAACACTGCAAAAGAAGCTACAGCAAGAAAGGAAAATGAAGGGAACTAAGTACAGAGGCCCTAATATTTCTCTGGAACATGGTATGTTTTTAGTCATACAATCTCACAGTAGGAAAAAAAAAAAGTATTGGTCCTTGAAGAAATGTTTTCAGGATCTATAGGACGAATTGTAGCACGAATTAAAAAGAAACAGCTTGTACCAATTCCTATTCTATAATTTCATAGATTCCACAAAATCACCCATAAAATATAGCTTGTCGGGCATAATGAACCCTTATTTACCTGTATATAATAGGCACTAGAGCTATAGCTACTATTTTTTTTTCATACTTTTGAATGTAGAGAATGGATGTGTAGAACAACACAAGATTTAGGCTTGAGTGTGAGGGCAGGTGAACATTTAGAATATAAATAAGTATAAAGGTTTAAACTAGAAAAATCTCAGCAACTTATATGAGTTAATGTTAATGCTTTATTTGGGAACACAGTTAAAAGAGGATAGAAGTAAGAACAGAAAGAGAGATTGACCAAGACAAAAAAGGGGGGGGGGAGCAAAAGGGAGAATGAATGAGGGAAGAAAGGAAGAGAGGAAGGAAGGACGGAAGACCTTAATATACCTGAAGAAAAGAAAATGTTGAAAAGTTGACATAATAATCAAAATACCAAGTTGACATAGCTTTTATGAGCTTTGGAAAGGCTTCATAAAAAGATAATTCACAATCTAAAGACAAGTTAGTTATTATGAGTATTAGGATACAACTTCAAATTATTTCACCTACTTTACCTGTCCATTTAGCTTTCAGTATTTAATTAATCTGTTTTAAAACTTTTCAAATTAACTGTCCATAGTTAAAAGGAAGAAAAATAATTGAGTGTGTGCTAATGTTTTTTATAACATTTGAATTAAATTGGGAGAGTGATGCCACCAGGATGGCAACATAAGTCGTTTCTGAATTTGGTCCCCTCACAAGAAGAACTAACAGTTATTCAAAAACAACATACCACCAAGAGACCCCTACAGCACGGGGGGTAGGGGGGGGGTGAGGCTAAATCACCCTCCTGCACAATAGAGACCAAGCCAGACTGCCTGCCTGCCTGCGAGGGGTAAGAGGAGCTCCTAAGCACTCACCACACCCGGCCCCACCCCCAGGCCAGCACAGCACCAGGGAAAGAGGTCTCCCCTGAGCTTCCTGGGCCTCCAATGGGAAAGAGGACCCAGGGAGGACAACCAGTCCTTCCCTGCAGGATGGTGGGTTGCTTTGTGGGAGACCCTACTCTGATCTTGCACCACAAGGATGGAAGGGGAATCTGTGGGCTTCAACCACTGGGAATCTGATCATGAATGAAGAGGGGAGGGGTTTGCAACATGCACCTGGCAGCCCCAGTTTATAACTTCAGTGCCAATGCAGTCATCCTCCCAGAGGCTTTGCTCATCTGCAGAACTAAGCCTATGGTCAGCTCTGACCAGGGAACTCAGCAGGATGCAGATCTGCCTGATTTGAATTCTCAAGCAAGACATTTTTGCCAGCCCTACAGCCTGGCTGGCCCAGGCCCAGGCCCAGGCTAGGAGCTGGGTCACCCACTGTGGAGAGTGTCGCCCAGGCACATCTGACCAGAGGCGCTGGCAGGAGCTGTGTGGCCAGTAATGCTTCAGCTGAGACACAGGCAGAGCTGATCAGCCCCAGAGCAAAGCTGAGCATGGAGTGTTCCCTATTATGCATGGGCGCAGGGATTAATTCATAGCAAAGGCTGAGGTGAGCTCCCACCCAGTGGCTCTCAGCCCCATCTGACCAGAAGGGCGGGCAAGAGCGCCGGGCAGCTGTGTGGTCCAGCACACTAGCTGAGAGAAGGAGAGGCAGAGCCCACAGTGTACAGAACAAAGCCAGTGGACATGTTCAGCCAGGGAACTTGGGGCGCAGGTCAGTTTGAGTTAAGACAACAAAGAGCTTTATTGGCTTTATAGCTGCTTCTCCCATTGCACCTGGGCAGGGAATTTAATTCATCGCCCCATGAATTGTTGGCTACCGCCTCCAGCCTGCCCATGCAGGAAGCCAACCAGAGCACATGGGAAGTTGCATGGCCCATCAATAGCCCTGCTTACAGTGGCACCTGAACAGAAAACGGAGCCAGTGGCTTTCCCTGTCAGTAGAGCACAACTGGTGGCCTTGCTTGACCAGGGAATCCAATGCATACCCTGGCCTGATTCGGGTGCCAAACAATGAACCCTACAGGGTCCCATCCTGCTGCCCTGCCAGGGCAGGGAAGCTAATTCAAACCTCCATCTTCTACGGAATATAGTGATGCCACTATAAATCACTCACCCTCCCATGCTAAAATTCTTTTTCTCAAGCTATCATTTCCCTGATAACAACAGTACCCAGTCATGACTAGTGTGCCTGACCAGAGAGTCCAGACAACCTTGCAGTTCATCCTACAGCTGTCCTTGGGCAGGATTTTTCAATAGAAACATTTCAGGGCAAGAGAGAATGGGATGACATAACAAACTATTGTAAAGTTTAAGAATCCTACTGAAGTTTCGCTGTTATCCGTTTAAAACAGGGTGTTATAATTTTCAGATACTTTATATAAGCCAGCACACACAAGAGAAAAGCCTGCAGCAATTACACAAAAAAAATGTGGTATAGAAGTCAAGGAATACTGATGATACCAAAAGACATCAAAACATGAATTGAATTGATTAGATATTTTGAAAAACCCTTTTATCCAACGACTGCTGTCTTTGAAAACACATATTTAGCAGGTACTTGAAGAACATTATTTTGTTCAACATTGTTTCATTATATAACATTGATGAGAGGTCTTAGGAACATTTACATATTTTATCAATTAGCCTATGATAAAATTGGTTTCATTTCCCCTTGTTTGGCTTAAAGTCACAGAATGTATGGATGACAGTGAGGACTTACTTAAAAAATACATATGCATTAATTTGTAACTTCCTAATATAAATTATCCTAACGGAGCCTAGTTTGTCCTATTGAATATTATGGAGTTATTTCTTACTAAGTCATATATGCAATTTTTCAACAGTGTAAGTGGTGCTATTTCTAAGCTACATTAAAAATAAACATAATTATTTTGCATTTGTTTTCTTTTTTTATATTTGAATACCCTTGGTTTTGCTCTAAAATATTACACTTGAAAAATATAAACATCATGATTAAGATAACAAGCATGCCATTTATAAGCTTATAAAATTACATTTGTAAGCCTCTTTATAATCAAATATCTAATTATCCAATAATAAAAATCCTAGGGCCAATTTATTATATTTTCTACTAGATTTGCCAATTAATATTTTTTGATAATTACACTGAAAATATTAAATTACTTGGAAAACATAATGTGGTTATAGGCAAACTGCTTTTTGGTATACATTTTATATTAATTAAAAATAATGTTTTCCTAAAAAAAGTATGGAACAATATTAGTCAATATTCAGGACATAATATTATAGAAAATATTATAGCATATAGGACATCAGGGAAAATTTATATTTTTAAAAATAGCCCAGATAGGACTGAGAATTTTACCAACATTACATGTCTGAAGCAGTCCAAGCATTAAATTTCATTTTGAGCTTCCTGGTTTCCAAGAGAAATAGAAAAGAGGATGGATTATGCAATTTCCATTGACTTATCAAAGGAAGCATATATGTTGATATGGAAAGCAACGTTCTCACCTCATAAATTTATACCAACGAATAGCAGTAAGGACATTATATTCAAAACAGACATTTACATAAAAACTTTTGAGAAAGCCAACAGCATAATAAATTGTAGCTAGAGAAAGTATTTGTGTGAAGAGTTGCTCTTACATAACAATAATGGCTAACGTTTATTGAGCTCTTACTCTGCCTGCTCTCTTGAAACACTTCACATTTAGCAGCCTATTTAAAACCACGGCCACCAAAAAAAGAGAACTAAGTGGCCTGCATTATTCACCCGTAAGTACTGAGTACCTATTTTGTTCTAGGCACTTAGGATTCCTAAGGAAATTAAACAGCAAAAAGCCTTCCCGTCATTTTAGATGAAAAAACTGAAATTCAATAGCCTGTTACATCTCAGTCACAGAGCAAGTTGCCTGGTGGGGCCCAGGTTTAATCCGTGGGGTCTGTTTAGCTGTTGCTCCCTGAGCCAGGTGTGTTTCAGATATGTATATACATGTTAGTATTGTTTGTATCTATTTCAGGTGACCAAAGATCTGAGTTCTCTCTGACCACATGGGAGGGTATGTTGCCAGTAGAAGGAGAAAGGGGAAATGGGGAAAGAGCCTGTCAGGGTCACCAAAGGAGGAATGCAGGAGCCCTAAGAAAGTAAAAGAAATTTATTCAGGGCATCAGCCAGCAGATGGGCAGAGATCTAAAACAGTGTCTGCCCCAACAGTCCAAGGTGGAGACCTTTACAGGGTTTCAGGTGGGCTTTTTACGTGGGCTTTTAGCAGGGGTGGTCCTGGGCTGGGCTGGGCTGGGCGGGAACAGGAAGTTACTGGGGGAATAGAAAGTTACTGAGCTTTAGCAAGAGAGAATGTCGCTTGCGATACAGGATTATTGAATGGTCACTTTCTCACACAGGAGGAGGACGCCCTTGAGGATAAGTCCCCTTTTCTGCTTACTCAAACCTAACAGAGCCAATATGGGTGAAAATAACCAAACTCCTCAAAGCCAAAAATAAATCGATCCCTCCGTTTCTTTGTTCTTCTCAAACCTTTACTGGGCATCTGCTTACAGACCCTAGAGATGTGCGGACAAGTAAGATATAATGCTTGTCCTTTGGGAGTCACAGTCTTGCTTGCCCATGTGCTCTGGGCATAGAAACATGGAGATGAGGTTCTACCCAGCCTGGGGGAAAGGACAGGGAGATGTCCTATTCTGACAGTTTTGAAGAAGTTCATAGCCCAAACATCAAATGTTTTAAAGAAAAAAAGTCTTATTGGCACAGAAAACAAAAGAAGCAGATGACGGGAGGGGAGGGGAGGGGAGGGTTTACAGGTATAGGCAGAACTATAATCAGTACTGGTTTGACTACCTACTACTTTGGGATCTTAAACAGCTATGGAGCCCCCTCAGCCTCTGTTTTCTTGTTCTAAATCTAGATAAAGAATATCTACCCCCAACCTTTGCTGAGAGAGTAAATAAGACACTGTTATTACAGAAGTGTAGACACATGGAACAGACTGACAGCTGTCAGAGGGAAAGGGGGGAAAGGGAGAGTGGATGAAAGAAGGTGAAGAGATTAGCCAAAGAACATACATGCATATCCCATAGACACAGATGGCAGTGCGGTCAAGGCCAGAGGGATTGGGTGGAGGTGGGCAAGGTGGGGAGAAATGGGGACATCTGTGAAAGTGTCAACAATAAAAATAAAGTTAAAAAATATAAAAAAGATACTGTTTATTAAATATCTGATGCATAGATGTTCAATAAATAGGACTCTACCCCTTTTCCTTATAAGTGTTATTTTGGATAAACTGCTTGAAATAGTTCTGAGGTCTTGGAAAGAGACGGGGTTTGGGAGGCAATACTGCAGAATATATTGAGCTGAGGCTATATTGGACACCATTTGTTGCTCCCAGAATGCCTGATTGAATTTTAGTACATGACACATGCATACTACATACATACTACACAGCTTTTTATATTCAAACACACTTTTATCTACTTAATAAAGAAAATAGTAAGTTTCTGATATAATTGTTATATAAAGAATGTAAATATTTTTATTATTATAGATTTTAAACTTACCATTATGTGTGATATATTATGATTGAACTTTGCCTAAAATTGAAATGAGCATTGTAATGAGAAACATTTACAGATAAGTGATTTTAAAAACAGAATGATGGCTTATGAATTACTGGAAATAAAATAAACCAGAATAATTTAATGAAAGGCCACAAAGGCTTCTGAAGTAAAAGTTATAAAATACCCAGACCAGTGAGGATCATTTGAATATCAAAGGGACTATGCATGAATCTAGTATTCTGAAGGAACATAAGAAAAAAAATACTCCCCTAAAATTTACACCATTTAATGGAAAAACTTAAGAAGTAAATCAACCAGGAAGAATTTTGATAAGGAAAACAATTGCTGAGCAATAGACGGTAACCACAACTGTAATGATAGTTTTAAGTGAAAAGTTACATTTATTGCTTTGCTACATTCAGATTATAAAAATAAAATAAAAGCTCAATAAAAAGGATTGTTCCTATCAGTATAGGACCAAGATTATACAAAAATAAAGGATTCTAGCACTAATAGGAGATTGCAATTGTACCTGTCAAAATATCAATTATCAATAGGAACAAATAAAAGCCTAATATTTGATATCTATGAAAAAATAAAGGGAAACAGAAGAAATGAGGATTATTTCAATGAAGAGGTCTGCAGAACAAGAGCCTTTGGAATGGTTAGGTCTGAGCAGAAAGGAGACAGAATCCCTGGTTAGGGTACACAATACAGCGAAAGCTTCAAATGGAAATTAGAATACCATATCTGTACAAAGGTAAAAAATATTTTGAATAAAAGGAGGGATAAATATTAGGAATAATAGGGCTAAATTAAGGCTATATTAATTTTTACTCTGGTTTGAGCACTCTCTTAATGTGAATTATTTACCTTATTCATCACAAAAATTATATGAGTTCTGAATTATTAGACTCTCACTTTACATACGGGAAAATTAGAACTTAGAAATCCCTCTCTTCATAACTAATGTGGCCCCAAATTCTTACCCCAAGTATGGTTAAGGCTTTACCCAGGCACTAACAGAGATTTCAGTTTTGCTTGGTTTTTCCAGCATTGCCTCCTGTGTGTGTGTTTGTGTTGTGTGTGTGTGTGTGTGTGTGTGTGTGTGTGTGTGAGTGTGTATGTGTGTGAGAGAGAGAGAGAGAGAGAGAGAGAGAGAGAGAGAGAGAGAGAGGAGAGAGAGGAGAGAGGAGAGAGGAGGAGGAGAGGAGGAGGAGGAGGAGGAGGAGGAGGAGGAGGAGGAGGAGGAGGAGGAGGAGGAGGAGGAGGGGTGAAGGCATTCTATGTTTAGAGGAAGAGCATCCTAGCAAAGATAGAGACTAAAAGTAACTCTTCTCTTCTTTTCATTCCTTTGCTCATCTAGGTATATGCATCTTGACATCACTTGAGGAATCCTGAAAAACCCCAATGTCACTAATTGCCCTTCACCCCACCCTCCAAAAAAGGGCAGACAAATAGCCCCATGGTCTAAGGAAAAGGGCCAAAATCAGTTCCTTTAGATCATGGAGGTTTACTGGGGGGGAGGGGAGGGCAAAAACTGCTTATTCCCAAAGAGGACTTCTGTAGAGGGAGGGTTGGGAGATTTGTATCTCTTCGTTAACTTGCTCTGGCCAAACACTCAACTAGCTTGCTGGTGCCTTGCCTGGAAAATGGATTGTGTTTGTGAATTGGGAGAGCTGAGTGCTAAGAGTCGCCATAGTTAAAGAGCAGGATGGAGAACAGCTACGTATTTAATAATAAAGGAGTAGGGTTGCCTTCCTTCAGAACGCCAGGCTGTGAATGAGACTGCATTTTAGTAATGGCCCATCAGATGGGCGGGGCAAGCCCTCAGGGATTGCCAGTACAGGAAGGGGCTAGCTAGCTGCTATGGGGATGGACACCCCCTTCTGGCTTGGGCAGTGCAAATGCTGGGGTGCATAAATGGGGGAATGATATCAACGAGGGCATCTCAAACTTCCTGTTAATCAGACATGTGAGAATGCAGGCCGTTAAAATAAGGCGCTTATATTCACATCCCGGGCTTGGTGAGAAGGCTTTATCTGTTTTCTTATGAAAGAATCTTCCTTAGTCACAATGTGTCCACAAGCCTAGATAAGTAGGGCGGCAGATTTTAACATTTCACACCCCTAGAAGTGGGAGTTTTGTCTTGTCCTCTGGGTTTCAATTCCAGGAATATCGTTGGCGACATTTTTCATGGATATAGAAACACTGTCTGTAACATAGGCCGGTATATGAGAGCTGGGGGCAAGACCTTCAAAGGATAGCATCCAGCTTCTTCTGCAAGCTGCTAGTTCTACAAGTGATACTCAAAGCTCCTGGGTTCCCAAGAGTTCTCTTACTGAAGACCAGAACAGCACTGGGCTCAGCAGCCTGTCCTTAGCACACGTTGCCTATGGAAAAGCAGACAACATGAGATTTCTAGTTTCTCAGGAGAAATTTGCTTGATCTAGTAGCAATGGTTCTTCCTAAAATATTACATAATTTAAAAGAAAAAAAAAACACCCACAAAACTGGATTGAACAAATGCTTCTGCTAAAGCATCATCAGGGATAGAAAAAGCCCCTTTCTATCTATTCCTTTAAAGAGCCTGTTGCGGACTGAATTGTATTTTAACAAAAATATAAATATACTCTTTTATGGATTACGGAATGTGATTGCTCTCCAGAAGGTGTGAAAACAAAACTACTAAAATGTTATACTTTTTCCCTTTGTACCTGAGAGTTGTCTAAGAAAAAGAATATATACGTTAAAACAAAATGGCAAATTGGCTTAGAAAACTTGCATAAATCTGTTGTTAGAGTTTAAAGGAAAAGGCTGAAATAATTTTTTAATATGTGGCACTGATTTTTCTTAAACTCTCTGAAAAATCCATTTCTAAGGTGGTGGGGGAGATAACTTCACCTTCACATCTCTCCCCAGGGTTGCTGTAGGAGGGTTTGGGTATCTATAAATTGGTCAAAAACAAACATTACCACAAATTAGGTATATTAGAAAGCACATTTTCCACAGAAGATGTTAATGTGCTCTTAAAAACATAAATAACATCCTAAGTAAATGCAGATTTATTTTGACATATGCTATGTTATACATGATTGACATTATATCTGAATTATATTGGAATAAATATGCCTCTTAGGATCTCCCCTCCCCTGAACTCTATGTAATCCCTGGTCTACAGTAAATGGGGTTGAAGACTGAGTGAACAAGCCTGAAATGCTACAGGCTTATTTTTAGGTCTATGTCAAAACAACTGCAGCAAAACTGCTATGTGAAATGTTTGGAACATACTCATGGAGAGTGGGTCACTGAAGATGCATACTTACTGTCTTTTCCTCAATCTGCTTCTACTTGGCCTCAAAAACTCACTTCGAAGACCTCCAGATCAAAGCCACTGTGCTATCAATGTGGTTAGGATAGATGTTTCCACACTGCTCTTGGACAATTTTGTGTTTAACTATAGGCACCACTAACTCTTACAGTGTCTATCTTTTCCTTATCTTTCAAAACATGTTCTAAAAAAAGTATCATCCTATCTATATACATGATATCTATAAAATGACCAGCAATGGAAAATTACACTTTTGGGTGCACATGTGGCATTCACCAAGACACAGCATATTCTGAGCCATAGAACACTTTTTTTAAAAACAAATTTAAAATAATTTAAATCATACAATGTAAACTCCCCAACAATAAAAAGTTAAACTGCAAACCAATAACAAAAATGTATCTAAAAATTTCAAATTATTTGAAAATTTAAAATCTGTAGATATTTAACTAAACCATGGGCCAAAGAAATAGTCACTGACAAATTATAATTAGCCATTAATAAAATTTAAAACAGATTTCAAAGTGGTAAAAATAAATGAAGTCAAAAGCTGGTCCTTTATAATTATCAATTATAATGATAATAAACCTATAGCCAGACAAATGGGAAGGGAAAAACAGTTTTCAAGAAGGAATGAAAGAGGGAACATCATAATGATCTTACTGCTACTAAAAAGTCAGTGAAAAATATTAACAAATTTATGTCAATAAATTCAACTAGAGTTGAAATTAACACACATACAAAGATATAAACTATTAATGATTATGCAAAAAGAAATAGCCTGATTAGTCCTACATCTAGTAAAGAAACTAAATTCATGGTTAAAAATCCTTTCAAAAAAGTAAAATTTAGGCCCGAGTGGCTTTACTGGTGGATTCTTCTAAACACTGAAGAAAAAGTAACACTCCTAAACAAATATTCTTAAAAATAAAGCAGGAAGCAAACCTTTCCAACTCATTTTATGAGGCCAATATTACCATATAGAAAAATCTGTCAATAAATCATATAAAAATCTACAGGTCAATATATCTCATGAATATGGTACACAATCCTTACCCGTATTAACAAGTCATATAAAAACAATAGACCAAGTGAGCTATATTCCAGGAATAGAGTTGATTTTATATTCAAAAATCAATCAATGTGATTCAGTGCATCAACAAACTAAAAATAACAAATATATGATCATCTAATACATGTAGAAAGTGATTTGGCAAAATTCAACATTAAGCTGTAATAGAAACTCCTGGCAAGCTAATAACAGATGGGAACTTTCTCCAACTGATAAACTGTCCATATAAAAAGCCTACAACTTACATTATACTTCTATCATAGATGGAACGTTTTTCCCCTAAGATTGGGAATAAGGCAAGGAGGTGTGCTTTCATCACTTAAAGGCCTTAATCAGTGCAATGAAGGAAGCAAAAATGAATGAATGAATACAGATTGGAAAGGAAAAAAATAAAACTGTCTTTATTTGCAGTAGATAAGGCAATTTAAGTAGACAATCCCAAATAATTTTTAGAAAAGTTACTATAACTAGTAAGTTTAGCAAGGTCACAGGATAGAAGATATAAAAATCACTATATTTCTTTACAATACTTGAACAATTAGGAAGTAAAATTAATAAAAAACAATATCATTGAAAAATAACAACACAAAATGAAACAGAGTGAACACAATATAGGAGAAAAATTAAATGCTTAAAAATACAAAACATTAAAGAAGCAAATCAAGAAGGCCAACATAAATGGCACAATGTAACAAGTTCATGGGTCAGAAGACTCAATAACATAAGAATCTAATTTCTTCTCTAAACTGAACTATAGATCCGAGCAATCTGGAAAATAATTCAGGCATAGTTCTTGGTAGAATTTTGCAGACTGATTCTAAACTTTATATGGAAAAGCAAAGAACCAAGAATGGACTAAATGCATATATGAATTGAGGTAAATATGTAGAGGGCCAGGTGAGTACTTGAAGCAGTGTGGTGGGGACACTGTGTAAAGTACATGATTTTCTAACCATTTAGCTATACATCTGACACTAATACAGAATAATACTGCATGGAACTATAATTGGAAAAAAAACTAAAGAAACACACATATATGATTAAGGACGGATACCCAATATACATATATGAATTTTCCCAACTCAATAACAAGAAAAAAACCTAATACAAAAGGACATATAATTTGAGCGGACACTTCACCAAGAAGAGATAAAGATGGCAAATAAGCACATGAAAAAAATGTTTAATGTCATTAAACATGAGGAGATTGCAAATTAAAACCACAATGAAAACCAAGGTGGGGCAAAAGTTGGTCTACAGTTTTCATATGGAAAATAATACAATAATTACTAATATACAAGAATAAACTCTGTGTCCGTGTACTCACAACTGAATACCTACTCTGCCCCACCCTGTATATGTAGACAATATCAAGTACTGATGAGAATGTAAAGCAACCAAAATTCTCATATTTTCTTTCTGGTGGAAATACAAAATGTCAGCCTCTTAAAAAAGTTAAACTAACAAAAATAAACTTACTATATCAACCTAGGTTTTCACCAATAGAAATAAAGACATATGTCTCTATAACACCTGAGCATGGAATTTCATAGCAGCTTCCAAAATCTGCAAAACCAAGAAAAAAACCTCAAATGCCTATTGCCTAGTGAATGGATAAACAAATTGTGGTGCAATTAAAAGGAACAAATTACTGATGCATGCTATACAACTATGATTCTCAAAAGGATTATGTTAAGTGAAAGAAGAAAGTGGTTACAAACTGTACAATGACATTTATGTGGCATTCCAGAAAAGGGCAAAAACTATAGACAGGGGAAAAATCAATGGTGTTACCAGGGGCTGCAAATTGAGGGAGGCATTGATTGTAAAGTGACATGGAGCAGTGGTGCCTAAATCTGATTTTGGCACTGGTTACGCGATCATGTATCTTTGTAAAATTCATAGAGCCATATATCTGAAAAGAATTAATTTTAATGCTTTAAAGCATGATTTAAAATAAGTGTTACATATTATATGTTATTATTAAATTAGTTAAAGTATGGTTTAGCTCAGGGTTGTCTGTGGACATTTCAGATAAAAGGTTAAAGAATTAAATACATGATTTTCAGGCAACATCACAGGAGAAGGTTTTGAGAAGAAATGTTTCTGGAAACCCACAACCCACCACACAGGCAGCCGTTACTCAAGCTGTGAGTACATGCAGGCGAGACGCAGCGTGTGGCGTGGCAGACAGGTCAGTGCCTCTGGAACAATGCCAAACTCAGAACTTATGAATACCAGGAAGCAGGTCAGAGGTGCTGAATCGTCCAGTCCAAAACCAAACTTAGAGCTGTTCCAATCCTTTCTACCCTCCCTTCCTCATGCCTATCTCTGTGTTCCAACCACTTAACCACAGTCCATCCCATTCCCAGCCTCACTTTGTGTTCAGAACATCTCTGCTCATGAGGATCAGGGGGTGTCCGGGAGCCAGGGAACATGAGAAAAGGTAAGGGAATGAAGACCTTTAGCCTATAAAAGAATTAATGAGGGAAGTTATGATTCCTGTTTTCAAATATTTAAAAGTCTGTCCGTTAAAGATAAAATTCCTTTATTACGTGAAGCTCCCAAGCCATAATGAGGGTTAGTGGGTTCAAGTTACAGGGAAACTGGAATTAGTTTAATCCAAAAAAAAAAAAGTCTCTAACCACTAGAAGCACCCAAGGAATAATAATAACAGATACCATATATTGAGATAGTGTTATATACATGATCTCTTTTAATCTTATAAGAACCCTTTGAAGTAGACACTTACAGATGATATAAAATACTTAAGCTCATACAGCTAATGACCAGCATAAAGAAGAATAGAACCCAGGGCTTTCCTTGCTCTGCTTTCTGGCTCCCAGGGGGCTGTATATGGCAATCCTGACTTCCCATTATTGACTCTACTCAAGTTTACTGGGAACCTCTGGCCTGGGATGCTTTATAAGGAATTCTACAGTGAATGAGCTGGATCCCAGCTGCTTGCTACTTAGATATGAAAGATGGGATTCTTTATTAGTGTACTTTCTTATTTACATAATAAATGAAGCTATGCCATCATCCCCCCTACTTTCTAGTTAATTTCTCTTACACAGAGAGGAAATGTATCCTTATTCGCCACTTGTACCACTTGAGATATGTCTAGGTGAAAGAGGAGGCATTTTAGTCAATAACAGCATAATTGTGCCCCTGCCAGTGAGTGGAATTTACCAATGGGACAATCTACTCTCACACACAGATGCCGCTCTGAGCCCTGACATTTGAGGCTGGCTCCTTAGCTGCCACCCTTCAGGACTCTGCCAACATCTGTGTGGAAGGAGGTGCTTTTTCCTACCCAAATTGTGCAGAGAAACCCAAAGGCTTATTATTTGGGGCACTGATGAATATTTATTTTTTTAAAAGTTCAGAATCCTGGAAAGGGCTGATAAGAAAGGCTTACTATTTATTTTTTTCCAGGTTTTTGAAACATGTTGAATATATTGAATTCCTTTTGTTAATTTCTATTCATGTTTTGTATATTAATTCATCGACTTTTTATACATTTTTATTTTTAGATGAGCAGTTTAGAAGTCCTAAAATTGTAAAATTTAAGGTAGATGCCATCCAATCAAATCTACTACCTACTCCAAGAATTCCTTCTACAGCATCCATGAAAAAATTCCCATAATATTGTTGCCTGAGCACCTCACATGATAACAAAACAGATCATTGTGCCATGAATTCCAGTTATGAAGCTATTTTTCATAAGTAGCTAAATTTCATCTCTGAATAATTTATGTCATTTACTGGTCTGTGGAACAACACAGAGCATCTCTCTGCCTTTCCCAAAGCAGATCCTCAAATATCTGTGGGTGTGAAGCCTTCTATGACCATGGTTTTCTCTATATATCCTGCCTGGGCCTCTGTTTCCATAGCAACTTTTAACCCTACTTGTGCTAATGGGCAACAGACCAAAACCTTCCATAATCTCCCCTGTGCACCTGTCAGGATCACAGGAAATCAGAAAACTAACATCTCCAAGACTTTCTTTAGAGCTGGATTTGGTCAGGTTTGGAGGTTAGGTTGAAGGCCAGAGAAGAAAGAAGGCATTGGGTTTTGCATAGACCACATATTTTTCTTTCTGCACTATCTAGAGTCATTTGTTTTCCTGACTGTATACTGATTATGAGCTATTATAACACTTACCACAGCCTGCACCCCGGGACAATTCTCCGTGTTCACACCATCCCTCACCACTACGTCAGTCATGAGGATTATACCCAGCATTTGATTCTTAAATGTTAAGTTGAAAACGTTTTATCATTTGCAATGATGTCTCCCCTTAGCTTCCTCTTCAGACTACATACAGCCAATTTCCCCTTTGTTCCTCAAAAAGCATCATTTTTAAATACCTCATCTTTCTGATCCTCCTCTTCCTATTATCTTCTCCTATTTCACTGGCACTTAAAATGTCACAGGTAGAAATGAACAAACCATCCCAGATCTGGTCTAATAATAAGAGCTTTCAAAATGAAAAGAACCAATATTTCTCTCATTATGTGAAACCTCCCCATCCATGAACGCAACCCTTGATTATACTTGGTTTTTGCAGAAATCATGTAACATGCAAAACTCATTAAAATTCTGTTCAAACACCAACATCACAAATCAGCTTGGAATCCGAAACTCTTAAGGTTTGTAAAGTTTTCATTACAAAAAAAAAAAATTCTTTATTTTTATCTTTATCATTTGTAAAAATGATAGGCGGTCCTTCTACGCCTTCATTCAAAATACTGACAGCATGTTGACTAGGACAATCCCAGTAGAGAGCACACTCTGCATTGCTTCCCAGCCATGACTTAGAGCCAGAGGTCTCGTTATCGCTCCCAACTTCATTACCTCCCCCACTAAGTATGTTCTCAATCTCTCACTAGTCATGAGTTTTGAAATTCAAGGTTGACTTTAAAATATTTATTGTACTGCTTCATTGGCATATATGCTTTCACTTACAACTCATAGGTTAAAATTTATATTTTAGGATTTGGCACGGCTGATTTTCCAAAGAATGAATTAATTTTGCCAAAAAGAAAAAGAAATTACACTTAACACATTTTCTTTTATTTTGTGGCCATTTAATAAAATCAAAATCCCTAAGTACTTTGCATCCTCAAAGGATTTCTTTTTGGCAAATCGCTACTTTTAACAATGGACTCTTCTTAAAAACGAAAATTATTAATTGGCTGAATATGTGGTTATGAAAGTGTAGGCAGGAGACCTTTTAACAAATTATTACACTGTGGTTTTGGTTTATAATCTCCTGATGATTGGAGATGTAAGTAAGCATCTTATCATGTACTTGCTGGCCATGTGAGTAACTTCTTTGGAAAAAAAGTCTATTCAGGTTGTTTGCCGATTTATAATTTGAATTATTTGACTCTTAAATGTTATTGGATATTATGAGTTCCTTATATATTTTGGAAGTCAGCCCCTTATCAAATATGTGGTTTACAAATATTTGTAAACCATTCTGTAGGCTGCCTTTTCATTGTTTTAAAGGTTCCTTCTGTGCAGAAGTTGTTTAGTCTGATCATAGTCCCAATTTATTTTTGCTTTTGTTGCTGTGCTTTGGGTATCATACCCATAAAATCATTGCCTTATATGTGAAACATTTAAAAATCAAATTCATAGAAATAGAGTACAGATTGGGTAAGGGGTGGAAAATGGGTGAAGGTGGTAGAAAGGTACAAACTTCCACTTATAAGACAAATAAGTCCTGGAAAGGAATATACAGCATGGTGACTATAGTTAATAATACTGTATTGAATATTTGAAATTTGCTAAAAGAGTAGATTTTAAAAGTTTTCATTACAAGAAAATTGTAACTATGTGAAGTGATACATGTGATAACTAACCTTATCATGGTAATCACTTCGCAATATAACATATATAATATCACTACATGTGTACCTTAAACTTACACAATGTTATGCTTCAATACCTCAATAAAGCTGTACCAAAAAAATGCTGCATTTTGCACAGTACTGTGGATCAGAAGCAAACCGGGGCTGAGGAACAAAAGAAAAATCCAGGAGAACAAAGAGTTACTGCAAATAACTAGTAGTTCAGAGAACAAGGTCTGCATCCAAAGTTAACTGGTCAAAATTCAAGAGATAGCTAAAATTTGGTATCCACACAAGGGGAAGGAAAGGGAAGAGCGAGAGTAAAAGAGAGAATATGAAAATAAATCAGAGACAGAAACAGAGGAACAAAGAGAACATCTTTGGAGAAATACCAGAGCAGCCCTGAAAAATGTTTGAAATAGCTGTTACTATAGCATCCTGTGCCAGGTACTGAGGGCGGGGGGGGGGGGGGGGGGGGGGGGGGGGAGGAGGAGGAGGAGGAGGAGGAGGAGGAGGAGGAGAAAAAAAATAAATCCACACCTTTTCTTTCATAAAGCTTTTGTTTGGAATCTAGTGACTGGCTCTCATGATGTTAAATATATAATGCAAACTTTAAATATCAACATAAGTTTATAAGATTACCTTTAAAATATATAACACGCTACCATAAAAATTGGATGAAATGCTGAATGAGTTATAAAGAGGATAAAAGCTCAGGGAACAAATATAGCAAATCTTAGCAGAATAGTTAAAGGAAGTTTGGGCTAGAATCAAGCTCAATGCTAGGATAAACAGGACATTACTATGGAGGGCTACGGAGGTCATTTTGGTTGTTAAGTGAGTATATATGCATAGGCACATAGGTTAGTGCCCATACACACAGGCAATGAGGTCCTTTGCATAGCCTGGTGAGGACCTCAATCTCAGGCAAAGTAATACTGTCTTAGACAAGGTTGTGATAAGATATGGAAATAGAAGCAAAATTAAATTGGGGCTTCAATATATGTTTAATCTATAGTCTAAGAGACAATATTGAAGCATTTGAATAGGAGATGGATATGATAAAACTTAATACATTTACTTTCTTGATTATCAGAAGGGCACTGGTCGCCCTAGCTGGCTTGGCTCAGTGGATAGAGCGATGGCCTGCGGACTGAAGGGTCATGGGTTCGATTCCGGTCAAGGGCATATGCCTGGGTTGCGGGCTCGGTTCCCAGTGGGGGCCATGCAGGAGGCAGCCAATCAATGATTCTCTCTCATCATTGATGTTTCTATCTCTCTCTCCTCCTTTCCTCTTTGGAATCAATAAAAATATATATTAAAAAAAAGAAGGGCACTGGTCAATGATTCAGTCTCTTAGGCAATCAATCTAGCAGCAAATATTCCTTGATTAAAATATTCATAATCTATTTTTTTGAAGTTAGACAGTAAAGAAAATATTCCAAGAATATTTTTCCAAAGTTAATATATTTTAATCATCAGTTCACAGAAGAGGTTTGATGGGTAAGGCCTTGGCAAAAATCTACCCAACTCCCTTAACAACAGCTGCCTTTGTGTTTCCTTGCTCATGCTGGCACACCTATTGAGCCACGAAGTCCCAGCAGAGTCAGCCACCCACCCTGGGATGCAATCTCTCCAGGATGCAGAACATGGCCATTTAGTAAAATGTGAAAGGAAATTGCCTCTTTGCTTGCTGAATTAACATGGATCAGTGATGATTTCCAACACTAAGCAGCTTCAGAAGGTCAACTATAGTGTTTCAAGTTTTTGTTTTTAATACACCTGATTAATTTCCTTTTCGGTGACTTCTAATTTTAATGGCGCAGTATTTGAAAGATAAAATTAATCAGAATGAAGATGGCAGACAGCTTTGCCAGGTAAAACATTTTGGCATGCAAAACCAGTATGAATGCAAAGATCTTAGCAGATGGAAAGAAACAGCATTAGTAGATAAACTTAGGTCTTCAGCCAAAAGCACCATAAAGGGTGAAACATGAAGAACCAGTCAGAATAATTGAAGGTTGTTTTGATGTTTAAAGGGGCTGCAGTTTTACTCAGTGGTCTGTCTTTGGCGCAGGATAGTAAATTACAAATTTTCTAACACTCTCTGTTTGCCATCTGCTTTTGAGAAATTATATCTGATCATAGACAATACAAAGCATGGCCTTGCTAAGCTTCGATAGAAACCACAGAAACAAAACCCATGCCATATTTTCCCCTATTTCTAGAGAGCTACTTGGAGAAGACAGGAAAGGGAATTTGTACAAGTAAAATATGCCCACATTATATGTTATTCCATTTAATCAAGGGCGAATCACAGATTGGTTTTATGAAGATTCTATTTTATAATTAGCCATAATTTCCAAAGAAATAGTTTTCATAAATATCTCTAAAAAGACTTAATAGATAAAAAATTATCAACTAGTAATGCATTTTCCAATGTCTATGCTTGTTAGAAACACCTGTTGCATTACATTGAAGTCATTTGTTTTTTTTATTTATTTTTAAACTAGAGGCCCAGGGCACAGGTTTGTGCACAGTGGCCTGTGGGGATTGAGCCTAAATGGGCAGTCAGACATCCCCTGAGGGATGTAGTAGTTCCCCCAAGCGGCAGGCAGCCAGGGAGGAGCCCGAGCCACCACCACTCCACTCACACTCATCCCGCTGCCACTCAGTAGCACTGCCATGGAGCCGGGGAGAGGCTCCCGCTGCAGCAGCTGTGCTCACCAGCCATGAGCCCAGCTTCTGGCTGAGCAGCATTCACCTGTGGGAGCACACTGACCACCAGGGGCAGCTCCTGTATTGAGCGTCTGCCCCCTGGTGGTCAGTATGTGTCATAGCAACTGGTTGTTCTGGTCATTCTGGTCGTTCAGTCATAGAGGTTGCTTAGGCTTTTATATATACAGATAAGGAGCAAGGTCAATTATTTGCTATATATACAAGCTTTGATTTTTAAATGGCATTTGTCTGCTTCCAACAGTCAAATATATCTTGGACTGGAACAAGTCTATCATTAAAGATGATTTGGGAATAATATCTGTATATAAAACAAAACTGCATGATTTTAGGCAATGAAGGTGATATTGAAAAATATATAGCTTTTTAAATTTGCATATTTAAAGAAAACTGCATTCATACCATGCATGGGGACTATGACTTTAGTATACTTAGTAAAAAGCTATCACAAATTTTTATATCATGTAACATACAAGTTAATAACATGCTATGTTGATATAATAATATAAATATTCCAGTCCCATGCCGAAACCAGTTTGGCTCAGTGGGATAGAGCGTCGGCCTGCGGACTGAAAGGTCCCAGGTTCGATTCCGGTCAAGGGCATGTACCGGGGATGTGCAGGAGGCGGCTGGTCGATGTTTCTCTCTCATCGATGTTTCTGACTCTCTATCTCTCTCCCTTCCTCTCTGTAAAAAATCAATAAAATATATTTTTAAAAAAAGAAAAAAAATAAATATTCCATAAATTTGTATATTGTATAAAAGGACATTTTATTTTTACAAAAGACAAACACTTAATTTTCTAATTAACATATTCAGAAATGCAAGGATTTTCATCTAAATTCCTAGCAGTTGCATGATTTCATAACAAGTGCCTAAAGCTTACTTTGGAACTCAAGACAAATGGTTGGTTATTATTAAATTCTTGGATAAATGCAAGAAGAACCTAAAATAAACTGTTTCTACTATCAGCCAAAGACCTTATTTCTTACAATGCCATACCACAATCATTTCATTCTAGAAAATGGTAAGTTAAAAAGCCTCAACATAAGTGTTAAATTATGCAACCAAATCAATATATGAAACTTCAGGAAATGCTTCACCAATTCCTGCAACTCCAAATATTTGTATTTGAATAGTTCTATACATGACAATACAAGGGATATTACATTTAACCCTTAATATGTATGTCATTTTATCTGCAGCAAATTGCTTTTACGTGAGTCATATAATTTATTTCTGGGAAGTCAAGGTATGAGGCTCCTTGTCTCTCAATGGAAACAGAAAGATAGGTTCTAGAAAGGGCTACAGGTGCTATAAAAACCACAAACTCAATGTAATGCTACAGACCCAGGAAACCACACACATTCATCAGTGTAAACACAGGTGACCCAGGCATGCCAGGCCATCTATCTGCTTCGAGCTGCCATCCTGCTGAGACTGGCCCAGCAACCTGACAGTGAATCTTTACACCATTATTTTATCCCCTATTCTGACAAGACATCTCATGCTGTGAGTGGCCAAATGTTTATGTGCAAGGACATTGTTTCCATTATTGTTATTAGTTCTCTGCCCCCATGCGTGAGCAAAGAACATTAAAGGCCAAATGGGTGAGAACAAGTTTTCCCTGGTCATCAGCTTTACAAACACAGCCTGGTTCCTATTGAATGTGTGAGGTCTTTATCTTTTTAAAATATACAAGAAACTGTTTGGAGGCTTTCTTTTTCTTACCAGGCACTCAATGGGAACAACAAATTCATGAGAGTGCAATAATGGAGAGATTTGATTTCTATTTCTGTCACTAACCAGGTAGGTGACCTTAGCAAATCCCTTAGTTCGGTTCTTAACTCTTCTATTTCTTTCACTGTTAACCAGAGGATTTCTTTTAGCCAAAACAAAAATTTCATGAAAGATGAAATATTTAAAAATGCCCTACTCATTTCTCTCTATAATTAAACTCCAAAACTCTCTATCATTAAATTCCAAAACTTACTAAGGTGCTTTCCCCAAGTGATTGCAAAGAAACCCTTCTAAATTGTTTTGAATAACAATTCCCTCCTCTAGTCATTGAACATTGCATTGGCGTTCAACTAATGACAAACCTGGTCTCATTTTAAAGGGTAGCATTCCTTGTCCAAAAGACACTTTATGAGTTAGCATTCCTTTTTAAAAAGGATTTGAGAGAGAGGGGAAGGAAGAGGGATAGAGAGATACAAACATTGATCAGAGAGAAACATTTGTTCCGGGGATCGAGCCCCCAACCTAGTGGCCTCTCATTTCATGGGTCAAACTCAACCACTAACCACTCAACCACCCCAGCGAGGTGGGAGTTAGTGTTCTTTTAAGTAGTAGTTTATGCGTGTTGGTAAGTGCCGATACAAATGCTTCATTTCTACTGAAGCATAAGGCATAATCTGCATATTTAATATTTACACAGAAACCTGTGTGGGAAGCTCTATGAAGACAGTGACCATGGGTGTCTTGTTCACTGTTATCTTTTTAGCTGCCTAACAAAATATCTGATATATACATTGACAATGGAAACAGGTTAAAACACTGTGATTAAGAGTAAAGGTACAAAGTAAGATCCACGATGATGGCGCTGTGGAATCCCTAGCTGATCTGGAATTGGTAACCAAGAAGAATGGCCCCTTTCCCAGTGAGGAGAAGTTAAGAAAAGTTTTATACGCCCAAACAGAAACAGACTACTGAGTGAGATAGAAAAGAACACAAGCTGGCAAGACTTTCCATCTTAATCTCCTTTTCATCTGAAAGCAGTTTTTGTCTCATTCAAAACACTGGCCTGTGCATACGGAAATCCTGCCAACTAAAGGGGAAAGACTTTTTCTACCATCGATATGGCTTCCAGAAAGGAGTCTCATTCTCTTGATGGTAGCAAGAAAGCATAGGCAAGCCATCCATCACTTTTCATCACAATTAACTCCTCGTGGCTACTTTTATACAATCGTTTTCTTTTTCCTTTGGTCGACAAAATTGCAATGTCCACTGGAAAGAAACTAAATGAGGATAGTTCCATCCTTTCCTTGTAATCCCACACTTTGCCTCATGTCATGATCTAGTTAGTCTGGAAATATCCCTGCTCAAACACTCATTTCTACTACTTCTTTCTTACATTTAGAGTTAATGTCAATGTTTTGAACTTAATATGAGAGAAGTCTCTAGATGTCCTTCTATTTTTCTTCCCTTAAAAATATGTCTGTCATTAGCAGTTATGCAAACTGCAAGCACATGCCCAGAAGTAAAGAGATTATGTTTAAAGGGGTCACGACAACAAAACTTTTCAATGAAGTCAAATGTCTTAAAATCTCAGTTACCAATAATACTCTTCAATAATCTTTTATTCAAAAATGACAATGCAATTCATACATTAATTAATTCTGACAGCAGCCTGGTAATGTGCCCACACCCCAAATAATGATTGAAAAAGGAAGTAGTCCACAGTGAGAGAATCAGAAAACCAATTATCTTGTCAGTTTCCCAAAAGCCCCATTTCCTCCCTGGTTTAATTCTCTCTATCCTTCAGAAAAGGCCCCTCTTTAGTTTTCTGCCACGGGGTGCCTTGGGTATCGGAAAATGAGGTGAGAAGGCTTGGGTTTTTTCCTAAATTACTGTGGCCCCAGCAATGCATTATCTGAAAAGAACATGATAATCTATATATATAAAAGGCTAAGTGACTGGCCCACCGGCTGACCACCAACTGGCCACTAGGTATGATGTGCACTGACCACCAGGGGGCAGAAGCTCAATGCAGGAGCTGCTGAGTGACAGCAACTTTACAAAGTGCCTTCTGGCACTCCATAACCCCTCAGGAGATGTCAGAAAGCCAGTTTCAGCCAGATCCCCCCAGGCCAGGCCAAGGGACCCCACCTGCTGAAGGGACCCCACTAGTTCCTCAGACTCCCTTGGAGCTGTGGCACTGCCCCAGGTGTGGCAGCTGGGGGGGGGGGGGGCTGTGGGAGGTTGGCTCCAGGGCGTGTCCAGCCCGTCTTGCCCAGTCCCGCCCCACTGGCCCCCTTCTAATTAATTTCCTTTCAATGTGCACGAATCCATGCGCTGGGCCACTAGTCTAGTTGATAAAGGATCTGGTTGCTTTCCAATGTGAGAAGCCTTCAGAGTAACCAATGTGCCATGCTGCCAAAAGCTAGCACTGTGTATTTATGCTTCTTACCACTATGTTGGTAAGAGTACATATATTTTCAAATGTATGCCTTACCCTTACCTTTTCTAATACATTGTTGGGTGTGAAATTATTTGTTTTCTATATTTATTTCAAAATATCCCAGAATGTGGTTTGGGGAATAAATAAGACGATGACAAGAAATAAGAAGAGGAAAAGCCTACTAGAAGATTCCTATGTAGTCCAGAAGGACGATTACAGAAATTTAGACTAAAATGACATCACTAAAGATGAAGAGAAATGAGCAGAATTAAACAAAGGACTCTTTACCCATTGAGAAAATGTAAATTTTTGGAAAAAGCTTTAAATGAATCTATAAAAAATTATACAATATTCAGAATAATCCCCATTTCTTCAGATTAATTTTTAAAATAGCATTTTTAAAATCACAAAATTTAAAAATCAACCATAAAAAACTCATGTGTCTGTTTCATGGAATTCTGAAACTATGGTAATATGCAATCATATGAATAGGTAATGAACGTAAGTAGTCAGATTATTGTAAATTGTAAAGTTCATCACACTCAATATAAAAAAAGTAAATCAAGGTATACTGCATGGATTGTTCATTACCATTTCAATGGGGGTTGGCATTGATCAATAGAACCTGGCTTTGACTTTGCTCTAGGTATCAGCAAAACCTAATCAGCTGGAAGACAGATGAGCAGCTTAATGTCTCAAAAATAGCATTCATTCAATATGTATTTATCGACTTGAATATGGATGCTTTACAAACTACAATTAGTCTTCTAAAACCATATGACATTCATTTAACGCATTTTCTTTTGAGCTTGCAAAGAGGCAGTGCCTCCTTAACAAGTCCATTCTGGTTTCCACTCTCAGTTTACTCTTGGATTTATCTATTCTACTGACATTCTGGCTTTGTGTGTGTGAGTGTGAGTGTGTGTGTGTGTGTGTGTGTGTGTGTGTGTGTTTTGTTTTGTTTCTTTCTTCTTTTTTTTCCTTTCTGTTCCTTCTCTCTGTTAGAAAGCAAAGCTATATTTCCCATCATCTGTCTGGTAACAATTAGATTTAATATAATTACATTTGGAATTATTCTGTGAAGTGCATTAGTCAGTCACTTTTCCCCCCTGTTGATCTGATTTATTCCTTTTCTTCCATTTCCATTTTAATAATTATTTTATCATTTTACATTAATTCACTCCCAATACGTTAAATTAAATGCATCAAAGGGCCTCAAAGCAAATTAGCTTTTTGCTAAGTCAGGTCGGAAAGATCCAAAATATGATTTTGTTTTTTACTCTGTATATTATAAATACCCATTACACATTTGGAAAAAACACTTTAAATTTCTTTTCCATTGCTTCTAAAATATCTAAGAATTCCTTCTAGGCCGAAAGAAGTGTCATCAGAAATCATCATAAAATAAGTTTACTTTAGAAAAAATTAATTTCCTTTAAAATTTTTTTTAAAAGCATCGCATGATAAAAAATTCATTCTGGATTAAAAATGAGTTTTAGCTTCCTTTTTTCTTTCTAGAGAAAGAATTTTCTAATTTCACATATTCCCCTACTATTCTTTGATTATTTTAGCTTGATTATTGCTATGCAGAGAACATCTATAACCTTATACATTTAAAGAAATTCAGTTCTTTCTAATGGGAAGATATATTCTATTTTTCAACCCACTATATTCTTGGGACACAGAAAGTCATAGAGTTTATTCCAACAGATCCCTTCAAAATAACTTATTTAGAAAAATCTATCTTTTAGAAGATAATAAACATTGTATTTAAGTCCTCAACTAATCTACATAATATCCCTGAAGTGGAGAAATATAAAAGTATTTTATGAGAAAGGTCTATCCAACCTGTGATATCAAGAATGTATTACTCTGTATGAGATCAGAGTTCCCAACTCCGGGTGACCTGTTGAAGTGTTTATGGCCGAGATCCAGGCTCTGGTAGAGTAAGCACTGTGGTGGGTTGAGTGATGAGCTGAGAAACGTCAGCAGAGAAGCAATGAGGGCTAAGCCCCACATACAGCTCATGACTTCATTCTGTATTGATAGAGTGTAACATGAATATGAAACTTTTTTTTTCTTATTTGGAAATACCTCTCAGGACGAATATAGGTTAGCAGAATAAAACATTCACAAAAAACTCTTGTGACGAGAATAGGTAAAAAGATGAAAGCTTACAGGAGAAAGTGATAACTTCTGCTTGGATCAAGAAAGGCAACCTGGAGTTTGAACCCTGGGTTTTCTCTGACAAGTTATATCTCAGATCAATTCTGACAGTCTTCATTCACAGCCACCATGGGGAGTCCTTCTCCTAATGCTTGCTGCATTCTACCAGTTTCTCTCTTTCATGGATGTTAGGAATAAGGTTTTTCTATATTTTGTCCAAGGGTAAGCAATTTATGTTTTACTACAGGCCCAGTGCATGAAATTCATGCATGGTTAGGATCCCTAGGCCTGGCTGGCAATCAGGGCCGATCTGAGGGGCGACCGGCAGGGCGATTGAGGGCCCCTGCTGGGACTCACCTTGGCCTGCCTGGCACCGCCCTCTCACTGGCCAGCCCAGACCCCTGCGGCCACTGATCACCTCCCTCCACAGGGCGACCGGTGGGGTGATCAGCGGGTGGAGGGTGGGGGTGCTGGCACCCACCTTGGATGGCCTGGGGCCTGCGGGCTGGGGGCAGCTCCTGGGTTGAGCGTCTGCCCCCTTGTGGTCAGTGCACGTTATAGCGACCGGTCGTTCCAGCAGTCGTTCCGCCATTTGGTCGATTTGCCTATTAGGCTTTTATTATATAGGATTATATTTTAAGGGCAGAGTAACAACAAAGAAACAGACAAGTGAAAAATGTCTCAGTATTGTGTATAATGTTTTTAATTTTATTTCTTTTAACCTAATTTCTCAGGAGAGAGAGTCTTACAAAAACAAATCCCCCCCCCCTTTTTTTAAATAGAAGGTCATCATGGTGACCTTGAGTGGTGGGCACACAATGAAATATACATATCATGTTTCATAGAAATATATACTTGAAATCTATATGATCTTATTAACATGTTAAGCGCCCAGCCTGTTTTGTCTTCGGGATGGAAACTATAGTGTCAGTCACCAGTGACTGACAGGGTGCTAACCAATGTCACCACAATAAACTTAATAATAATTAATAATAATAATAATAAATCACCATGCTCAGACTTTCTGTCATTCCTTTAGAGGAACAGGGGTAAGCATGGGAACCCAGGATAAAGTAAGATAAGGTCCCCTTAAGGAATGTGGTGAAATAGGAGGAAACTGGACCTGGGGCTGAGACACGGCAGGAAGACCCGGTTCTGCCAGTGCTGGTGCTGAGGACAGCTGCCGGGGTACCTGTCTCCTGTAATTTTTCCATCATCGACACTGCTCTGGGCCAAGCCTCTGACAGAACATGGACATATGTCAGGGAGTCGCCTGCTCCCGCTGAAATGGTACCCTGCTTCAGAGCCCCTTTGCCTAAAGAATAATTGCATGTCACTTCTCTCCAGGCAATCTAGGACTTGCTTTTGAATTTGTCCTGTGGCAAACTGGCTTTGGTTCTGTGGATTTCACCCTCATTGTTCTTTCCCAGTTGCTGGTGCTGTGCCACCCACTGACCCAGTCATGGCCCTTTCTTTCTGGTTCACTGGATGCAGTTCAGTGAAGACTAGTCTTTCCACCTCCGGCCCTATCACACCATTGTCATGGCAGATTTCAGTGGATGAGGACCCCCCATGTGATGAGACACTGGTGGAAGATCAGTCTATTCAATGCACATAATATAAATGGCTTTAAAAGGAAACCATAGTATTATTTATGCCAGAAAATTTGAAGACTTGGTCTACAAATAGGAAAACTCTCAGAAAAATAGGAATGAACATGTGGCCTCAATTATAATTTTATATATGTAAATGAAATATTATACATCTCATTCTTTAGATCTATATTACTATTAGATATTTTTATAAGTAATCTATAACATATGGTATCTATTTATATAAGATTTATATTTGATATATATTATATGCCATAAAATATGTATGATTATCATAAAATATATTAGTATTACTAAGTATACTAGTAATATATATGTATTATTTAATTCTCAACATTCTGAAGAATTTTCTATAGATAAATTAAATAATTTGTGCTGGTGTAAATGTATATGAGCATGTGCACACACACACACACACACACACACACACACACACACACATATACCCACACACTGCTATGGCATAAGCAGACACAAACACAGACAATAAAATGTTTGCGCTCCCTCCTGAAACATGTCAATAAATGACATTATGTTACTTTCTAAAATAAAAATTTCTCTAGGCTGCATTTTGCCAGACTTTTAAACAGTTATGTTTTCGCTTTTATAGGAATGGCTAGGCTTAGCTAACCTCGGCAAGGCATTTGTAAGTTGTGAGTAAAAGGCCGTAAATCATGAATGTGAACTCAATGTTGGAAACCTTTTCACTGAAAGTTGTAACACTGTAATTCATTTGTCAGCGGAAACAATGACATATGGCTTTTTCCCGGAGCTTATTATGAAATTTCAGGCAATATCTTCAGATAAAATATAGTTCAGGAAGCTCACAGGAAAAATTCGCCGATTTTATAAGGATATTAGCAATATTGCTGAAGAGAGGAAGATCTGGATGGCCTGGTGGCTCAGTATCCCTCCTCCCGGTATGCACACACATGAGTGGGAATCCACATATATATGCACACGTACACACATATACACACACATTCACACAGACTCAAGGATGCACATTCCGTAAATATCCTGAACACGACTGAACTGTATACTTTAAATGGGTCAGTTGCAGGGTATGTGAGTAAGTAGATCTCGATCAGCTGTTCAAAAACAACAGGTATTGCAGTGACTTTGTTCTTGAACAACCCACCTCCTCCATGTCACCTCCTCAGTTAAGGAGTTTCATTGTTTTTAATGTTTCATAATCCCTGCCCTCACTCCATATAAATATGGAGAACATCAAGGGAGTGGAGACCTTTTTCCTATAGATCTTCGTCCATGGGGTATGCATGCCCTCTCAGCCCAGCATGCATGACTATTCCTTTGATTGTAGGTCCCCACACATCCGTGTCCCAGCGACCCTCTGTAATATCCTCCTTACTTATCACTAGTAGTGAATCTCCATGACATCCCTGATTTTTCCCTGTGATACACATGTTCACTCATTCACTCATTCATTCATTCAACTATGCACCAGGGTGAATGTGCAGATAGAGCAGTGAACAGGACATACAGCGCCCCCGCTCCTGAGAGCATGTATTACAGAATACACAATACCTGGGTACCTTAAGCACCTTTCCTAAAGTGCTTGCCTATTTTGCCGGTTGAGTTTTTAATTTATACTTCTGAAATAATTTAGGGCTTGCTTTCCTTTTTTCCTTTATAAAACAGCAAGTATGGCTGCACTAACCTAAAAGTTCTCTTCAATTATCCATATTTCATATTCACCATCATTCATATTGTATTCCAGGATCTCTTTTCTTGAATGTTCTCATTTACAAACTGGAGGTGATTTTAAAAATGTTCAAATCTCTCACAAAGATCTAAAAATCATTCTGTCTTCAGAGTTGCTGTGCCCAGTTGACAAATAATAAAAGTAAAACAACACCCCCCCCAAGGTTTTAGTATGCTCATGCTCTGCTATATATATATATAAATAATTATTGTTCCATCACAGTTTACATAGTTTGTATTTGTTAGGTGTATATTTATCTGGTCTGAATTTGCAGTCTTTGAGAAATGGTGTTTCTTTTTGTGATGCCAAAAACATTAGGAAAAGCATTGTTTTTGCTGCTTCCTCCCAAACACCTGCACAAAACTTGCTTAGAGAGCAAAAAGGATACAATCTAGAGTGTGATAAGCAATGGGCCATGGCCACATCAATACCTGCCTTCATCACCCCACAGCACCACCAACTGAAGGGCAGAAAGAGCTGGAGACTGGGAATGAGAAAAACCATGGTAGAAATGGAGAATGAAGGAGAAGCAAAAGAAGTCCAAGAGGAAAAGGAGCCCTAATAAAATGAAGTGTCCTCCCACTCCTCACAGAACATGACTCACATAAATGTGCTCTTTTCTCATAAAGGATTATTATGGAAATACCCAGGTATTTGCTCTTGTTCTAGGACAGCCCTGCTTTCTCTCCTCTCAAACGCCAAATATGGGAGGGCTGGTTTCATGTTATTCCCAGTTAGGTTTTGACTTGGACACGTTTTCATCCGTTTCCCTGTAGCACAAGCAATAATCGAAAGGCGCCATTCACCAGCTGTTGTCTTCCCTATGCTCGCTTATTATTCTTGCTCCACGTTACCTCTAACAGTGAGATGCAGTTCCCTTTTTCTTTCTCTAAGCCTACCTATTATTTTCCTTCGCAGAAAATCAACATCGCTTTATCCTTCAAACACTGGAGTTTAAAATTCTCCCACTTAAGATGTCTTTTACTAAAGAAGAGAAAAACCTACAAAAGAAGAGTGGGTCTGCGTGACTGCAGGGGGACTGGCTCCTTGACAGGAAGCGATTATAGTGGATGCTCTGGGTAACCCCGGCTGAAGCAGCTGTGTGGCAAAATCCTCTTTTAATCAAATAGAAGTCCCGGAGTAAATCCTATGGTCCTCATTAGTCTAATTTGCTAAGTGTTTCCCCTCACGCACATGCTGCTCTCCACTTAGAGTGTACTTGACGCAATGCGAAGACTAAAATATAATAAAAAAGGGGAGAATTGGCACATCTTTGATCAGGTATCAGACTAATTCACCAAAGATGACCTTCTGGTCTGAGGGAGGTCTTTAGACAATTGATCTACAAATGCACACAGTATCCAGGAACAGTGAATATTATAATGAGCCTCCCAAAACACTCTCTCTCTAACTGATTCCCTGACATTTCAGAACATTTGAGAAGAAGTCTGCCTTTCCTTTGGGGTTTGCACTGGTGTTTGCTATCGTTTCTTTATAAGCTACAGATAGAAATATTTCTAAGAAGGAAATAACAAAACCACGCCATAAATATAGCAAGTGGCTTATGTTTTTGAAATAAAAATGTTTTGCTATGGTATTTCATGAAAAAGCAGAGACGCTTACAGTGTTCTTGTTTTCGGTGTGTTTCTATGAGCCTCAGCCTCCAGAATCAGAACAGGCAGGTAGAATGCACACCTGCACCCTGCCCTGTGGTCTGAGGAGCCCCAGGAAGATTTGCTAATGCTCTGAACTCACATTGCATAAAGCACATTCTAAATAGCGAAGCTTCATAAGCTACACAGAGCAGGGTGACACTAGCAGTTGCTAGAACAAAGTAGTTGTTAGAACAAACTCTGGAGTCAGAGTCCCCTCCTCCCTCTCCTGTCACTTCATAGCAATGGTGTAGATATGAGGAGAGACTTGACGTGTATAAGCTTCAGTTTCCCCTTCCACTAAAATTCTGGTAACGATATGAGGCACATCTTGGTATGTTCTGAGCATTTCATGAGATAATGCTAGTTAAGTATCAACCATCATGCCTGGTACACGGAACATGCTCAGCAATCAGTAAGTACTGTTCTTATTGCTAGTGATTATTCGGATCAACTCAATTCCCCTGAGGAGGGATTGGGAAATGCGAGATCACAAAGGTAACGTGGAGATGATAATATTGACAAAGTCCTGGTAAATGGGTCAAGATTAAAGATATCGAGGGGCAACGAAAAGCCAGTTTACTCTCAAGGCAATTTCATTTTCCTTTCCCCCAAAATTGGGGTAATATCAGAATCTACCTTAGGTGATGCTTGTGTGAACTACATGAGACAAGATAATGTTACAAAGCTGTTAGAAGGCACAGGGTGTGGCACACAGTAAATGCTCATTTAATGCTAGTGCTGATGAGGTGTTTTTTCTATTATAGAGACTGATGTCATGTTCTGCTTTTTCTAGTAATATATTCCATCCTTTTTAAGTAGTGAAGATGAGAACAGGACTTTTCACTAGTTTCTTCTGGATAGAAAAACATGTTTATTTCTCTATTTAAAGCCCTGGAATTATCTGGGAAGGGTAAAAGACAGTGTACGACCAAGCCCCTGGATGTGTCTGTATCTGCAAGTTTGAGACAGAAACGGAGAGAAAACTCCACCTAGGAGAGGAAATAGCATTTGAGGTTTGGGATAAATGAAGGAAGAGAGCAAAAAACCTCCCAAGCTTGGAGGAAAATAGGGTCCACAAATGAGTCAACACAGACAAGAGGAGACAACTCGGGAGCAGAGAAGTAAAGGTGAGTCATGGGAAAGTGAAGTCCCAGGGAGTATGCAGAGAACTGGGATGGTGGGGGGTCTCAGACAACTCTAGGTCTGAAAAGCTTGGGCAGTCCCTGTTGACATCCGGGCACCTAAAGGCTCAAACTAAAAAATTTTGGCCTAATATTTCTATAAATCATATTTAATTTGCTGTTTGAGTGTGGAGTCTTTCGTATGTTTTTATAAGCCATAGCTATTTCTACTTTATCAGTAATCAAATCTGGATTATGTTCAAAATTTAAGAAATAGGACAGAGAACATTGAATTCAGAGACCTTGGCTACAACACTTGCTCTGGCTCTGCCACTAACCAGATGGAAGACACTGTCACCTTGTTGTATACCCTGGGCATTCAACTTTTCCTTGGTAGAAGATATCAGACTAAATGACTGATACATGTTTATTAATAAGTTATCTGTACTCCTAATTTTCTTCACTGGAAAGAGTTACATGACAAAGTAAGAAGACATATAATTTAAGAAGTAAAATAACATGATTATATGAATGTAATAAAACCTTGGAATGATGGCCTTTTAGCTTCAAATATGTAATATTCATTATATGTCTTAACTACCAGATGGAATTGGGTCATTTATACCTGAGATATAAGATTTTTTAAAATATTATATTCAGATGCATAAATATCTAGTTTTTGATGGACTGCCAAGTAAGATTTCAAGTGACAATTTCCACAGATAAAACAGAGTATGTATATCAGGGCTACCTTCACATCTCACCTACCTTGTCCAGTAGGCTGGAGGTCACTTGCTAGAGCCATGAGGAATGTAACACGGCCGGGAGACAGAGATTTCTTGTAATGCTTAATAAATTAAGTCATTAGCCATACATGCTGTTGGATAGATCATTTGGGAATAGCCATAAACTCTCCTTCAGTTCAGTCAGTTTCTTTTAACTTTGATATGAGCTTGTAGACAGGACTATAAAGACATTCCATGCAGGCAACAAACAGGTTGGGTTTACCACTAGAATGGATTTGGACTGTCCTACCACCTGGTCATACAGCATAAGTCACTATAAAAGGTGTGTATATGACTAAATATAAGGCCATCATAGGCTCCCTATGTTACTAGACAGGTTATGAACAATAATTACGGACTATCAATATGTTATAGATGATTCTATAGAAAAATGCAAATTTATACAACTCAAATAATTTAAATATTAACATTGATTTTTGTTCTTTAAATAAATAGGAATAAGATAAACATGGCTAGTACTGACTTAAATAATGAAACTGCTATATTAAATGAGATACCATTTCACACTTGTTAGAATGGCTATTATCAACAAGAAAAGAAGTAACAAGTATTGGAGAGGTTGTGGAGAAATGGGAACCTTTTTTCACCGTTGGTGGAATTGTAGACTGGTACAGCCACTATGGAAAACAGTCTGGCGAGTCCTCAAAAAATTAAGAATAGAGCTAGCAATCCCTGCATATGACCCAGCAATCCCTTTTCTGGATATATACCCCCAAAACTCAAAAACATTTGAAAAGATATATGCTACCCCACGTTCATTTCAGCATTATTTACAGTGGTCAACATATGGAGGCAACCAAAATGTCCTGCCATCGAAGATTGGATAAAGAAGATGTGGTACAGCCCTGGCTGGTTTTGGTCAGTGGTCAAAGCATCAACCTGTGGATCAAAGGGTCTCGGGTTCAATTCCTGGTCAAGGGCACCTACCTCAGTTGCAGGTTCCCCAGCCCTGGTAGTGGTATATGCAGGAGGTAACCAAGCAATGTGTCTCTCTCACATCAATGTTTCTCTCCCTCCCTCTCTTACCTTACCTCCTTTCCATCTTTCTCTTTTCCATCCACTTCCACTCTCTAGAAATAATGGGAAAAAATATCCTCAAGTGAGGTTTTAAAAAAGAAGAAAAAAAAAGATGTGGTACATATATAGAATGAAATACTACTCAGCCATAAGAAAAGACAAAATACTGTCATATGTGACAACATGGATGGAACTTCAGAATATTATGCTAAGTGAAATAAGTCAGGCAGAAAAAGCTAAAAACCATAGGATTTCACTCATATGTGGGATATAAAATTGAAATTTTGGACACAAACAGCAATGTGGTGGTTGCCAGAAGGAAGGGAGTGATGGAAGGTTATTTGACCTTGGGTGGTGGGCACACAGTGCAATATACAAATCTTGTAACATAGAAATCTACACCTGAGATCTATATGATCCTATTAACTAATGTCACCCCAATAAATTTAATTTAAAAAGTATTTTCAGATATCTTAGTATTTTGCAGGTTCAAATTCAATTGACGTTCTAAGCCAGTATTAATTACACATATGTGGGATGTGGGATTCATTGCTTTCTCTGTATGGGTTGGAGGCATGTACACCTGAACATTACATGCCAGTGTTTGCTCAACATCAGAGACAGCCCTGGCTCTGAGAAAAGAGAGAATAGAAAGCACCAAATCAAATGGTATTTTCTAACCGTGATTACATAATTCAAACTATATTGAGTAAGAGCAATAAATATCCTTGAACTACTGCTGAGAGAATTCTAGTGAGTTGTAACAAAGCACTTAGCCATTGGGATAAACTAGGCAGCAGCTACAGAGCTTCCAACTGAAAGTGAAAAGAAATAAAATAGATCCAAGGAATAGCAGCCTCCTGATCACCACACCCTCTGTCTGAGGAACAGCCACTGTGTGTGAAGCCTCCCCCCACCAGCCAGAGGAGCCACCACAACTGTGAACAGCACCCACCAGAGGAGCTGCTACCACAACCGCCTGAGGAGCAACTGTAGCCCGAGGAGCCACTGCCACCCAAGGAGCAGCCACTGAACGACTCAACATCTAGATATGGCGGTAAGATCAAGCATGGGTAGACAAAGAAACCCCCAAAGGAAAGAAAAGGAGGGCTCTCCAGAAAAGCAGCTAAGTGATACAGAGGCATGCAACATGGCAGAAAAAGAATTCAGATTAAGGGTCCTAGAGTGCATACACCGGATGGAGGAAAAAATCAACAACTTATGCAAGAAGCAAGAAGAAACAGATGAAAAAATCAATAAATTATGTAAGAACCAAGAAGAAATGAAGAGTGATATAGCTGCAATAAAGAACACCATTGAAAGTTTCAACAGTAGACTAGGAGAAGCGGAGGACTGAATTAGCGAATTAGAAGACAGGGAAACAAAACACACCCAAACTGAACAGCAACTGGAGAAAAAAATTAAAAGAGAGGAGGAGAGCCTAAGGGAGCTATGGGACAACATGAAACAAAACAACATACGAATAATAGAGGTGCCAGAACAACAGAAAGAGGAACAAGGGTTAGAAAACCTATTTGAAGAAATAATATCAGAAAACTTCCCAGAGGTGGGGAAGAAAAAAATCACACAAGCACAGAGAGTCCCAAACAAGGTGAACCCGAAAGGACCCACACCAAGACACATCATAATTACCATGGCAAATGTTCAGGACAAAGAGAGAATCTTAAAGGCTGCAAGAGAGAGACGGAAAGTTACATTCAAGGGATCTCCCATTAGATTCTCAAATTATTTTTCAACAGAAACACATCAGGCCAGAAAAGAATGGACGGAAATTTACAAAGTGATGCAAAGCAAAGGACTGAATCCAAGAATACTCTATCCAGCACGGCTATCATTCAAAATTGAAGGGGAAATAAGAAGCTTCACAGACAAAAAAAAGGCTAAGGGAGTTTATCACCACCAAGCCAGCAATGCAAGAAATGCTAAAGGGAATGCTGTAAAAAGAAGAAATAAAAAGCTCAGAAAGAAAACAGCCACACAAATGGCTACAAACAAGTACCTTTCAATAATAACTTTAAACGTAAACGGACTAAATGCTCCAACCAAAAGATATTGAGTGGCTGAATGGATAAAAAAACATGACCCATACATTTGCTGTCTACAAGAGACCCACCTCAGAAGAAGGGACTCACACAGACTGAAAGTGAAGGGATGGAAAAATATCTTTCAGGCAAATGGAAATGAAAAGAAAGCTGGGTAGCAATACTTATATCGGACAAAATAGACCTCAAAGTGAAGGCCATAACAAGAGATAAGGAAGGCCACTTCATAATACTAAAGGGATCAATACAACAAGAAGATATAACCCTGAGGAAAAGAAATAAAATATAACTAAAAATACAAGAAAAAATAAAAGCAAAGCATGTAACTTAATGAAGTACAAATCATGGCTACCAAGGATATTTTAGGAGATATCTTATCACTCCATGTGTAATGCACAAACTCAAACTCTCCTTGCTTAATATGAGACTTTCAGGTAGTTTTTATGTGTAATGTGCACTGAAACATATAAAATTTTAAAAAGTACAGTATGTTTCTATGTTTCTGCAATTTCACTATTTACAAGGTGTCCCAATTAATGTATCATAGAAGTATTGGACATATGACTTCCATGACACTACTAGAGTTTATGAAGTATTCCTTTGATCATTTAAGATGATCTACTTGGCAAAATTCAATTTCTGGTTTTCAGGAATAAACCACATTTTTTCCTTAGGTTTTTATTTAATTAAATTTGCTACTGACATAACAGCCCAAACTGTGGATACCATATTATATTTTAAAATTGAGCCAAAACCGGTTTGGCTCAGTGGATAGAGCGTCGGCTTGCGGACTGAAAGGTCCCAGGTTCGATTCCGGTCAAGGGAATGTACCTGGGTTGCGGGCATATCCCCAGTAGGAGATGTGAAGGAGGCAGATGATTGATGTTTCTCTCTCATCGATGTTTCTAACTCTCTATCTCTCTCCCTCCCTCTCTGTAAAAAATCAATAAAATATATTTTAAAAAAATTAAAAAAATGAAATTGAAAGATGGGCGGTCTATATATGTGTGCCTAATAACACCGTTGTACTGTACTTCTCTCTATATGCCTCTGCTGATGACTGTAAGGTCAATTTCAGCTTTAAGTTTGGTATAAAGTCAAGAAGCAAGTTTATGAGAGGATTTTGAAATCATGGCTGAGACGTGGCAAAATGAGTCCTAACATTTTCTGTACAAACAAATGAAATGCCAGTGCAGACTCGCAATGTCAGAGCCTTTGAAAGGAATCTGGTTTGGCTCAACTGGAGTTAGCTGTGTGTGCTGAGACAATCTGACCTAGAAACAACTCTCTACAAATAATCAAGGAAGCTGGAGGGAAATTAAAATAATTTTTAGTGGTTGGCCTTTGCATACTAGACAAGTGCGAGACGGTAATGATTATGATCTGAACACAGATTGTGGAACAATGACCACTGCTCATACAAAATGTACCAAACAGTTTCAGATTTATTTAGTTGCTTCAAACATAGAATCATAACAAGGTTTGGGAAATATATTGAAAATTAAAGCCCACTGCAGCAATATTTTAGATAAGGAGAAAATCAGGCTTTTTTCTAGTGATACCCTTTAATTAGATAGATTGATTGATAGATATAAATTTTTAAAATCATAGTATAAAACCTTTTCAAGATTATTTTTTAAATATATTTTTATTTATTTCAGAGAGAGGAAGGGAGTGGGAGAGAGAGATTGAAACATCAATGATGAGAAAGAATCACTGATTGGCTGCCTCCTGCACAACCCCCACTGGGGATCAAGCCCACAACCCAGGTATGTGCCCTTGACCAGAATCAAACCTGGAACCCTTCAGTCCACAGGCCAACGCTCTATCCACTGAGCCAAACCAGATAGGGCTAAAATTCATTTTTAAAGTAGAATTTATATACCATAAAATTCACTTCTTTGGTATGCAGTTGTTAAAGTTTTGGCAAATGCAAAAGTTGGATAATCATCAGCACATTCAAGATATAGAACAGTTTCAATTCTCTCCCCAAATCTCCTTGAAGGTTGATCTGTTTTCTATTCCTATCCTATAGCTTTGCCACAGAAGCAGCATTTGAATAGCAAGAAAAATGCACATATTTTTTTCAAGGTGTTTGAAGGAGCGGGTATTATAAACTACTCCTCATACATTATAAGGCAGTTTCCTAAATGTGCACAAGCAATACTTATGCCTGCTCCATATATTTGGTCCTGGAAGAGTAACTCCTTCTCCCAGCCATCATTCCAGGCCCAGGGTTGGAGAAGAGCAATAGTTCTATTGGCAAGGTAATTTGATATACCTTCAAGTTGATTCTCTAAATATTTACTCAACATTTTCAGAGGCAAAGTCTAGTGCCTGATTGAATGCAAAGGCAGAAAAGGAAGATATGGAAGACATCACCCTTGCTTCTTGCGTAACGCACATAGCCAAACAAACAAACAAGTAACCAACAATTCTTGGAGCACAAACTCATCATTGTGAGTACAATAGAGAGGATCTTACTCCCTCCCCCAAACAGCTCAAGATTTCCTTTTAATACATCCAGTTGTCTCTTTAGGAAGAATTCTTATAAATATAATTTTCTTCTTTGCTTTACACTCCCAGAGTGTTTTATTGCTTAGTGTCCCAAGCTATTATCAATGTGACCTTCTGTCCTTTCTCTACAATGTGGCATCTCACCTAAGGAGCTCAATGGCCATCATGGTCCCCCTGGCACATTAGGAGTTACCCTTTTCCCTAATTTCCACAGGATACTGGGAGCTGACCAGTTGTATAGGACAAAAGTGCCCCCATTGCTGGTACTCATGAGAAGAGGGCTGGAAAAATTGCTGTTGTGTTTCTTAGAACCAGAATTCAAATGTGGATTTTTATGTAGAAACAGAGTTAGCCTAGCTGCTGTGATTCAGCTAGTTGAGCATGGCCCTGTGCACTGAGAGGTCACAGTTAAGATTCCCAGTCAAGGCATATGGCTGGGTTGTGGGCTTGATCCCCAGTAGGGGGCATGTGGGAGGCAGCCAATCAGTTTTTCTCTCTCATCAATGTTTCTATCTCTCTCCCTCCCATTCCTCTCTCTCTAAAAATCAATAAAAGCACATGTTAAACATGTTAAAAAAAGAAACAGAGTTTAAGTCATGGTTAGATTTTAATACTCTAATAGTATAACATATTCAGGTGTTTTTCATTTCTTCCTTCTTTCATTTGTCTAATATTTACTGAGTGCTATCTATGTTTGAGACACTGAGCTCATCACTGGATATATTCTTTTCCTTCAGAGAGCCCAAATTGAGTGAGATTAAGTCGGCTTCTAGAACTGATCTAAGATCATGCTTTGTTAAATCATTTCTTATGAAAAATGGTGATTCATTTAAGCTCCAAACGGTAGATTTACGAATAAGCTTTGGTAAATCCCAAAACCATTTATCAATTTGGAGTTGATTGCATATTAGAAATGAGCAACTAGTCCTCTATTAATCAGTCATATGTCTCATTCCTGTTAAATTGAAGTACCATTGATTTAATTGGACTGAGGAAGGAAAAAGCTGATTGCTCTCACTGAGTTTTGGCTTTAAGGAATTCTCTTTTCCCTCACTGTGGTTATGTTCCCCATAAGATTTAACAAAAAGAAATAAAGCCCAGCTATTAAACTCATCTTATTTGCTTCTTCTTTCCCCACAAATTAGAAATGGAACCTTGTCATCAACAGAGTGTGATTGGTTGTATTTTAATATTCAGTGCCTAATGACTGGCATGTGATAAATCTCTCATTAAAATATTCATGAATAATCAGATTAAATGTCACATCTCCAAAGAAAGATCATCTGATCAGGGGTAACATCAGTTAATTTCTTTATTTGTTTGTAGAGCACTATTAGAGTGAAAGCAATCAGTATGAAAAACCTCTCCATTGGTGTGTGAATTACATATAAATTATGTGTTGCCTGCACTTGGAATAGCAGGAAAAACAATCTGAAAATATTATTTCCTCCATTTTAAGGAAAATGCACGAGATCAGTTTTCATTAATTCTCTAATATTATTTTCCATCAATATGCTACTCCTGTATTAATTGTCCTTATTCTCCCAAATAAAGATTAAGAACAGGAACTCTAATTTTCCGGATGGTTTCAGAATAAAACACTCTGGACAATCAAATATTTTGGTTACAAGAGAATTGCAATGTCATAAGCTTGTAGTGAGCAGCTGCTTTCATTGAAAGTGTTTGTGCTTAAGTGGGAAAGAACTAAAGAATAAAGGGTATGGTTCGGAGGGATAAAGCTAGAGTTGGTGTCATGAAGAGAGGCATCTGACCCTCTTTCAAGGAGAGCTAGAAATGCCACAGAATTGGCACTCACAGTCCAGGACCAGTTCACTGCATCCATCCTGCCAGAAAGCAAGGGGAGCAAAGGGGACTCAAAAATCACACGTCCTAACTCCCTACACATATTCTATGCCTTTCTAATACAACACCCTCACATCTATTTTATAATCCAAATTTCACATTCACGATTCCCTAAAGGTTACTGATAACAAAATGTGCATGCTGGGCAGATAATCACAGCATTTGTATATGCAATTTATGATGAAATTATAAGTCAGCCTATCACCTAGCTTGTGATTAACTTTATACTAACATCAAAGCCATATGGTGGCCTACCCATTTATGGAACAAAGCTGCCTCCTTAATGTCATTTACTGTAGGTTAATTTATGATATGGCAGAAATGCTATGAAAAAAGACTACCTCTTCTCAGATGTAGAATTTTTAGCCAATAGAAATGCATTAACCTTGTTAATTTTCACCCTTCATTCCATCCAATACACAATGGCTCTAGACCAGTGGTCGCAAGCTGCGCTCACAAGCCACATGCGGCTCTTTGGCCCCTTGAGTGTGGCTCTTCCACAAAATACCACTTGTGGGCGCACATGTACAGTGCGAATGAACTTCGTGGCCCATGCACAGAAGTCGGTATTTTGTGGAAGAGCCACACTCAAGGGGCCAAAGAGCTCCATGTGGTCCGCGAGCCACAGTTTGCCGACCACTGCTAGACCAAATGATATCTGCCCTCAAAAACTCTCATTATAATTAAAGTTGTGGAAGTATTTAAGGGACCTGCAGTTTTGGAAATGTGCCTAGACTTAAAAATATAATCTCCTAGGATGTACACACATAAATGTTCCCAGGATTGGATTTCCCCCACTGGAAAGAAAAAGTTTTTCATATTGTAAAACCAGAGACAGTTTATTGAAAAGGGGACAAAGAATGTTATGACAGTTTTCTGCGTTAGAATACCTACTTTTTTTGTCTTCATGATATTGACTGGGAAAGAGCTTTCATTCTGTCAATTCCATTCCTTTCTTCAAATAATTTTTATTTTTTTTGCTAATGGCATTTTCTTATTATATAGTAACTTATGTGACCCTATCACTTATAAATCAGTTCCCCCCCCAAGTTGATAATTACTGTAAATATTAAACCTTTGACTGTACAACCAGAGTTTGTTGAATTCTAATATGGCTTTCAATGTCTATGTCATACAGTATAATTTTATATTCTTCAAGACTACATGACTCTAATTGTATATTCTTTAATTCCATTTTAAAATAATATAACCTATCTAAATATAGGCCAAAATTTACTGAAAATCTTTGCAAATTTAAGATAAGGTTGTTGTAAGTCTCCATTTCCATTCATAAAGAATAGCCGTTAAGCAGAGTGGCCAAACGACCATTCTGCAGGGGTTAGTGCCCTCATTTTGATTAATTTAGTCTGTGTGGGACCACTGTTTTTGCTTCATGGCTTTTTATACCTAGGTCTCTTTTTGCTCATGTACTTGCTTCAAATAAAGTCTCTAAATATTGACCTACAAGTTTGACAAGAAAGTTTCTACTTCTTCCAGTGTGCTCTAACATTTCGAAGGGACAATCTGGTATGCGGGCTCTTGATTCTCCAATGCTATCTGCTCAATCTGCTGTAGATGCCTTATAACAAAAAGCATTTTCTTAGAAGCAGAATGCAATGTAATTATGCCTCAACACATAACTGGGAATTTTTAGAAAAGTAAAAATTCACTATTGTTAATATTTTTCATGGTGACTATCTATTGCTTTTAGATATGGCAGTTCATTTGTTTTGTGCTTTGTGCATGCTACTGCTTCAATTAGATAGAGTAGCAGGAGTTTGAAGTTCTGAAATTGGAATTTGAACAAAAACACAATGTGTACCTCTCAGAAACAATAAGAAATGACTCATCCTTTTCCTATCTAGTGTATGGAGTGTAAATAACCTCTCATCATTTATTATGTAGCTCATGAAATAAATATTGGGAGTGTGGCCTTGTAGCTAATAAGATAGTGGGGTTTTTTTTGCATTTCAAGTTGTCAGTAGCATCCCAGCCTTATGGGTACACTAAAAAAAAAAACACTATTCCTTTGTATGCAAATTCATTACCAGTAGCTGATAGCTCATGACAGAATTATTTATGGGGGTTACTAAAACCACATTTTTCTGACAAGATCAGGCGCGTTCAGGGTGGTATGGCCGTAGATATAAAACCACATTTTTCTGGGGAAAAAAAATATTGTCATAGTAATAGTGATAATGATAGGAAATAAGTAGAGAGTGTTACAATGTTACAGCAATAGAAAATTATTAAAGAGTGTTATAGGAAATGTAGAAAATATATTTTGTGTGATATATTTGTGTGAAATATTAAAGAGCACAGGAAATGACCACTCTGGCCAAGCCCTAGCTGCACCATATAGATAAGACCATAGCTGAGTGCTACCCTTAGGAATGACGTATGTAAACCTGATAGACACCTTCTGAGTGACACTGTGATAGATAACCAGCTTGCACTCTGATTAACACTTGTGTGATGACGTATGTTACTGATAGCCACCTGGACTGCCGTGGGTCAGAACAGGCTTAAAAATGGGTCCCCGACTTCAGACATCAATCATCCTCTTGCTCCACACTCCACGTTGCCTTGCTCCACGCTGGACAGAAGAATGGCCAAACCTCCGATCTCAAGGCTTCGGTCACCCTCCTCCCGCTGACTCGACCCAACCAGACGGCCAGCCACCCAAAGACGGATCCTCCACTGCCCGCAGACAATGCTACTCTTCCCCAGGGACACCATTAAGTCTGAGCCCACAGCACCAGGAACCTTGTGAGTAATAAAATGTGCTGTGTGATTTGCAACTGCATATTTTTGAGTGGCGTAATTCCTCTGGTGGTCTTGATTATATTAATACTAGAGGCCTGGTGCACGAAATTTGTGCATGGGTAGGGTCCCTAGGTGTGGCTGGTGATCAGGGCTGATAGGGGCCTTCCGGCTGCCAGCCGAGGTCTTCCTTCCCCGTTGGCCGGCTGCCAGCTGCTGGCCAGGGCCTTGGGGCCTTCCTTCCCTGGCTGCTGACTTCTGGCTCACAGCTGGGGCCTTCCTTCTGAGCCACCCCCTGGTGGTCAGCACACATCATAGCAAGCAATCGAATTCCCAGTTGAACTCCTGAAAAGGACACTTTGCATATTAGCCTTTTAAAGTCAGATGGTAATGCCTACCCTCAGTCCTGCTTGCTTAAAGTAGTCTCTTTGCTAGCAACTACTTAATGTCCGAATACCTGCACGGTTAAGTTTATCTCAAGGAATGCCTTGGATAACGCCCCATAGGCTCTACTTCAATAGATATTTTCAAAAACAACCTTTTGCTGGCATGTTAACAACCAAACAATTGTTTGAAATATTTACTTCCTCCTAGGTCTTTAAAACTCTTGTCTTTTTATTTCATTTTGGGACTTTTTATTTATTTATTTTTTAAATATATTTTATTGGTTTTTTACAGAGAGGAAGGGAGAGGAATAGAGAGTTAGAAACATCAATGAGAAAGAAACATCGATCAGCTGCCTCCTGCACACTTCCTACTGGGGATGTGCCCGCAACCAAGGTACATGCCCTTGACTGGAATCAAACCTGGGACCTTTCAGTCCGCAGGCCGATGCTCTATCCACTGAGCCAAACCAGTTAGGGCCATTTTGGGACTTTTTAAGTGTCTTCTTTTATTTGAAAGAAAACAGTTCTTAACTTGCTAAATGAAACTTGTTTTAACATATAGAATTTGCCAACTATCAAACCAATAATAGGCTATGAATTATGCTAAGCGAAATAAGCCAGTCAGAGAAAGACAACTATCACATGATCTCACTTATATGTGGAATCTAATGAACAAAATAAACTGGCAAACAAAATAGAGCCAGAGACATGGAAGCATGCAAAAAGACTGAGGATTCTTAGAAGGAAGGGGGGAGGGGCAAGAAGAGATTAACCAAAGAATTTATATGCAACTATGCATAACCCATGGACACAGACAATAGTGCAGTGAAGGCCTGGAGAAGGGGGCAGAAGTGAAGGAAGGGATTCAATGGGAGAAAAAGAATGGGGGCATCTGTAAAACTTTCAACAATAAAGATAAATTATTTTGTTGATGGTTTATTTTGCCGTGAAAATCTTTTTATTTTGATGCAGTCCCATTTGTTTATTTTCTCCTTAGTTTCCATTGCTCTAGGAGATGTACTGGCAAACATACTACTATGAGACATGTCTGAGATTTTTGCTTCCTATGATTCTTTCTAAGACTTTTATGGTTTCAGGACTTACATTTAATATCTTATCCATTTTGTGTTTACTCTTGTGTATGGTGTAAGTTGGTTGGTGTAGTTTAATTTTTTGGCATGAGTGGATAACAACACTGTGGTACAATTATACCATGGGATACTAGGCAGCAGTAAAAAAGAAGGATTTCTTACCCTATGAGGCAGCATGGAGGGATCTAGCCAGTATTATACTAAGCTAAATAAGCCAATCAGACCAAGATAAATATCACATGATCTCACTCATATGTGGAATCTAATGAACAAAATAAACTGATGAACAAAATAGATCCAGAGCTATAGACGCATGGAACAGACTGACAAATCTTAGAGGGAAGGCAGGGATGGGGGGAATGGTTGAGGAGAGATTAACCAGGGAACTTACATGCATATCCTGGGAGGGGCAGAGGCAAGGTGGAGGGGATCAGTAGGACAAAATGGGGAGAGACATCTTTAATACTTTCAACAATAAAGATAAGTTTAAAAAAATAAAAATAAAGCCCTAGCCAGTTTGGCTCAGTGGATAGATTCGGGTCAAGGGCATGTCTCTCTCTCACATCAATGTTTCTCTCTGTCTCACCCCCTTCCTTCCACTGTAAAAATCAATGGAAAAAATGTCCTAGGGAGAGGATTAACCAAAAAATTAAAATAAAAAAATAAAATTATTAACTCAAAAAATAAATTATGTTCCAAATAATAAGCCTGTGTTTTACGTTTAAAACATTCTATGATATCTTGGGCATTGTTTTTCAAGTTTCCATATTTGGGGGGGTGAGGTGGAGGAGAATGCTTTTCCAGGTCATTTGTTTCTGGTCCCATAACTTGAAATCCTTACTTATGCTTTTTCAGAGTATTCTGTTCTAACAACCTACGTTCTCTCGGCATCTCTTTCCCCAAAGAAATTGTTTCAGCTTCTTCCTAGTATCATTTTTTTTCTCCCAGAAAAAAAAAAAGTCTCCTCCCCCATATTATTAAGAGTAAAACACTGATTCCTGAGACTCCTTTCTTCTTTTCCCATATGTAATAATCTTCGGAGTAATGAATTTCAAATTCCATACTTCCTATATGATATTCAAAACAGACTCATAATTAATATAAATCAAAACATGTTTTCATTATGTTCTCATATGAATATATTTGGAAACCTGTTAGTATGACTCAAGTTTTTGCATATCGATTTAATCTTGGTCTTTACAATCTTAATCATTTTTAGCAGACAATTTTTATTTATGCCTTTCCTGGTATTACACAAGTTCTTAGATATATTAAATTGAGCAAATATATGTGTATTAAATAGTGGCACAGACACCTTCATTATTTCACAGGATTAAAAACAAGAGGTGGTTGGAGATATATTCTATGTTCATAGGTTGAAAGACTCAATATTGTTAAATGTCAACTCTCCCACATTGACCTCTATATTTGACCGCAAGTTCCTTTGTAGATATGGACACAATATTTCTAAATTTTATATAAAAAGGAAAAAGATGCAGAACAGCCAACATAATACTGAAGAAAAGAACAAAGTTGGAGGATTCACACTACTAGGCTTTAAGACAGTGTAAAACTACAGTAATCAAGACTGTCAGGTACTGTCAAGATTGGCAGAGCAATAGATGCATAGATCAATGGAACAGAATCCAGAGCCCAGAAATAAAGCCACACAAATATAATCTATTGATATTTGACAAAAGCAATGCAGTGGAGAAAGGATAATCATTCTTCTTCATTGATAGGGGGAGAAAAAATGGCATTGGATGCTCAAATGCTAAAAAATTAAAAATAATATACACACAAATTATACACCTTACATAAAAATTAACTTGAAATAGACCATGGACCTAAATGTTCAATGAAAATCTCTAAGTCATCTAGAAGAAAAAAATATATGATAAAACCTGTGTCCTTGGATTTGGAGATGAGTTTTTACATATAACACCAAAAACATGATCTATGAAAAAAATTAGTTAGACTTTATTGAAATTTAAAAATTGTGCTTGTCAAAGGACACTGTTCAGAGATTTAAAAGATGAATAACAGATAAGGCCAAAGTATTTTCAATACATATAAAGTACTTGTGCCCAAGATAAACAAAGAACATGTTAAACTCAGGAATGAAATAACAAGCAACCCAATTAATAAATATCTGAACAGACATTTCATCAAAGAAAATATAGAGATGATGATTACGTACATATGGAAAAAATGTTCTTCATTTTTATTAAGTTAATGCACATTAAAACAACTATAAGCCCGGCCAGTAATGGCTCAGTGATTGAGCATCAACCTGTGAACCAGTAGGTCATGATTCAATTCTAGGTCTAGGCACAGCCCAGGTTGTGGGCTCAATCAGGGCATGCAGGAGGCAGTCCATCAATGATTCTCTCTCATTATTGATGTTTCTATGTCTCTCTCCTTCTCCCTTCCTTTCTGAAATCAATAAATATATATTTTAAAAACAACTATGAGATGTCACTACATACCTATTAGAATAGCTGTCATCCAAAAATTGGGAATACTAATTCCTAGTGAGAATCCAGAGCAACAGTAACTCTCATTAATTGCTGGTGGGAATGCAAAATGGTGCAGCCACTGTGCAAGACAGTTTGGTAGTTTCTTATAAGTCTTTCCACGCAGAATAATGCCAAATGCTTTGTTGATACTGTTCCTTCAAAATGGTAGGACATAGCCCTGACCGGTTTGGCTCAGTGGATAGAGTGTTGGCCTGCAGACTGAAGGGTCCCAGGTTCAATTCCAGTCAAGGGCATGTACCTTGGTTGCGGGCACATTCCCAGTAGGGGGTGTGCAGGAGGCAGCTGATCGATGTTTCTCTCTCATCGATGTTTCTAACTTTCTATCCTTTTCCCTTCCTCTCTGTAAAAAATTGATAAAATATATTTAAAAAATGGTAGGACATAATTCCTCACTCCTTTAAATGTGGGCTGCATATAGTAACTTCCTTCCAAAGGGCATAGTTTGGGAAGGGTCCACTTTATACTGAAAAAATGCTAACGAACTTTACCTCAGCTAAGTAATCTACATTCACAACAACATTAAAAAGTTATATTGAGAGTATGTACCCTACATATCTGTCAAGATCATCATAGGAACGTAAGTGTAAGAAACTGTCACAGTCAAAATAATCCTAAAGTGACAAAATGACTAAACCTAAGGTGACATAAACTGGATGGGATCCTGGAACAGAAAATGAATTAGGTGGGGGGAAAATTAACCAAAGAATTTATATACATGTCTGTATAACCCATGGACACAGACGATATGCAGCAAATGCCTTGGGGGAAAGGGAGTGATTCAGGGTGGAGAGGGTTAATGGGCAGAAAAAGGGGTATCTGTAATACTTTCAATAATAAAAACAAATTTTTCAAAACCTAAGGGAATTAGAATAAATATTAGATATAATAATGATGTGTACATATTACTTTATTAATTGTGATAAATATTAACACTAAGGTAAGATGTTAATAATAGAGATAACTTTTCCTTGGTTATGTGCGAAAGGGGAACTTTCTATACTATCTTCATAAATTTTCTGTAAATCTGAATCTCTTCTAAAATAAAAAAAGCTTCTTTGTAAAAATATGCTATAAAACCTCACATTGGCATATAACAAAATGGGGAGGAGAAGAGAGGTTCTTTATCACTGTGCCTACTCCACTCTAGCTTGGCATTTGCCACTGACAGAAATCTAGTCAAAGTCAAGACTAATATGATAAACTTATTGGGGTGATATTTATGTAAGTTATACAAATGTCTAACCAATATGTTGTACACCTGAAACTAACATAATATTGCATGCCAATTATAATTGAAAATACAACTAATATGATGGATATTTGTTCAAATTCAATGTGGCTGAAAGAGGAAAGCTGTAGAAGTAAAAATGAATAAGAGATGACACAGTTAATGGAGAAGATAAAATATTCCAAATTTTACAATTCCAGAATAATGTCGGAAATCACTGTATTCCCTGCAAATCAAAACCACACTGAGATGTCACCTCACACCTGTCAGAATGATTATCATTTAAAAAATCAACAAACAACAAGTCTCGGCAAGGATGTGGAGAAAAGGGAACCCTAGTACACTGCTAGTGGGGTTGCAAATTGGTGCAGTCACTATGGAAAACAGCATGAAGGTTCCTCAAAAAATTAAAAATAGAACTAGCATATGACCCAGCAATTCCACTTCTGGGTATTCCTCTGAAAAAGCCCAAAATACTAATTTGAAAGGATATATGCACCTCTGTGTTCATTGCAGCATTATTTACAGTAATCAAAATATGGAATCAACCTGAGAGTCCATTGATAGACAAACAGATAAAGAAGAGGTAGTATATACATAGTATGGAATATTAGTCATAAAAAGGATGAAATATTACCATTCGCAACAACATGGATGGGCCTAATGGGTATTATGCTAAATTAAATGTGAGACGCAGAAAGATAAATATCATATGACTTCACTTATATGTGGAATCTAAAAAAAAATAAATGAACAAAGAAAATAGAAACAGGCTCATAGACACAGAGAACAAATTGATGGGAGAGAAGTTGGGGTACAGGAAAACACGGTAAAAAGAATTAAGTACAAATCGCCAGTTTTAAAAATAACTATTGAGATGTAAAGTACAGCAAAGGGAATACAGTCAACAATCCTGTATAATAAAAGGTTAATATACAAATAGACCAAATGGCGGAACAACCAAACAACCAATCGCTATGACATGCACTGAACACCAAGGGGCGCACGCGGAGCAGGTGAGTGGGGGCACAAGACCAAGGCAGAGCACTGGTTGCTGTCATCGGGGTGAGCCTCTGGTGGTTACTGAAAATTCTTTGTCCCACCTGGTGCTCACACCTGCTACCGACACCAGCCTCACTCACACTGGCTGTCAGCACTGGAGCCACCACTCACACCCATCGCTGGGCCCCTAGTATTATAATAACCATGTATGGTGTCAGATGGGTACTAGACTTATTGGGGTGATCACTTTGAAAGGTATATCAATTTTTAATTTTAGGAACTCCACTTGTATTTTTCTGTTTATTTCATGTTTGTCATAGTTAACCTTACACTCTATGACTTCAATTATTTTTAATATACATTTTAACAAAACAAGGGGGAAATTCAAGTCCAATACTTATTCTTAAAAACAAAAGCTAGCATTTTGCTCTTATTAATTAAATTGAGTATGCCTATACTTACAAGCTCGGAGGTTATTTGTAGCCTTAGAATTGAACTATATGTTATGCTTTGGATTTTGGAAAATATATGTATTCACGCTCATGGGAATGACTTTCCTGAAAAACATTGTGATGTCCATCCCTTACACATCATCATAGTGTCGTATATATGAATAATTTGAAAGCATTATTCTGAAATAATACATATTGCAATGCATGTCTAATTTAATTAATCTTTTGAAGTAAATTCCTAAAATGTAAAGTTCACAAACTTTGCTCATTATTTTGAGGGCAGTGGCATGGTTACCAAAACAAAAATTAATGTATAAAAATTTTAAGGGTTAAAGGTATGAAACCTCCTCACCATATCAATCTCTTTCACAACTCTCTCCACAAGCACCTATGAAACAGGTGATTTTTCTTCTGAGCAACAGCCCATAAAACAATTGAACTTTCAGTGAGACTGCATGTCTGCTCCATGCTGAGCAGTGAATCTAAAGGTTCAAGGATTGATGAACATCCAATTCAACAAACTACTTCCTTAAAGAATTTTCACTTGCTTCCTTTCTTTTTCCTTTTTTATTTTTAATCCTGAAGATAATATAAGAAGAGCAAACCACATAAAAACCCCACAACAGCCCTGGTTGGGTGGCTCAGGTGAATGGAGCACTGTGCCATACACCAAGAGGTTGTGGGTTCGATTCCCAGTCAGGACACATATCTAGGTTGCAGGTTCAGTCCCTGGTTGGAGTGTGTATGGGAGGCAACCAATCAATGTTTCCCTCTCACATCGATGTTTCTCTCACTAAAAAAATCAACAAATATATTCTTGGGCCAAGATTAAAAAATCCACAACAATAAACATCAAATAAACCCTATCTAATAAAAAGGGAATATGCTAATTGACCCTCACACCATCGCAAAGATGGAAGCACCCACAGCCAATAAGGAGGGAATATGCTAATTGACTGTCCCACCCTCAAAGATGGTGGCTACCACAGCCACAAGATAGCTGGCAGGGGAGAGCAGTTGTGTGTGATCAGGCCAGCAGGGGAGGGCAATTTGGGATGACCAGGCCTGCAGAGGAGGGCAGTTGGGGGTACCAGGCAGGCAGGGGAGGGAAGTTAGGGGGGACTGGGCCTGCAGGGAAGGGCAGTTAGGGGCAACCAGGCTGACAGGGGAGGGAAGTTAGAGGTGATTGGGCTGGCAGGGGAGGGCAGTTTGGGGTGACCAGGTTAGCAGGGGAGCAGTTAGGCATCAATCAGGCTGGCAGGGGAGTGGTTAGGGGCAATTAGGCAGGCAGACAGGCAGGCGAGTGGTTGGGAGCCAGTCCTGGATTGTGAGAGGGATATCTGACTGCCAGTTTAGGCACAATCCCAAACAGGCAGTCAGACATCCCTCTAGGGGTCCCAGATTGGAGAGGGTGCAGGCTGGGCTGAGGAAAACTTCCACCCCTCAGTGCATGAATTTTGCACACCGGGCCTCTAGTATTAATATAAATGAGATATACAGATAGTATAAAATAAGGTAATACTAAGCTCATATTAATAATGTATTATTTCTTTAAATAATTCATTTTATTTGTTGTTTTTGTATTTTCTCTTTTATTAAATGATTTGCATTTTGAGGAACATGAAAAATTTTATTTTCCATACTTGACAAGCCTCCTAAAAGAAAAAAACAAAAACTTTGGTTTTACTTTAAACTCTAGAATTGTTTAAATGCCACAGTCCTTGGCATTTTATACATATTTTTGCCCAACTCTACATCATAGTTTCAGTTGGTTATAATATTTGACAATAAATCAATTTTTATTTGCAAAAGAGCCTAATAAACCATCCCTTTATATGTGAAAAACTTCACAGGTAGATAAAACATTATTCCAAGTTTATGTGTAACTTTGATATTTATTTAAGGGACAAGTTTGTTTCATAAAAATGGCTATTCAAAATCACTACAGAGGTAATGAGTCATAGAATTATGAAGCAAAGGATTTCAGACAAAGGTAAGATCTTCAAGGTACTATAATCCTATGATTTTTAAAATGTTTTGGAATAAAAGCTTCCTTTGGGAATCTGATTAAAAACTATATTATCTCTCCCAGAAAACTGCAGAGGCCCACAGATTGTATTCAGCTCTCATGCATTTGAAGCACACATTTGAAGACTATTGATGGGTTCCAGATTGTAGAATTTGGGCTATTATTCAAGCTTCTCATTTTATAGACAAAGGGATATCTGTCCTCCCAGATTAAATGACTTTCCAAGGTTAGACAGATAGTGACATGTGGGACAATATACTGAGAATCAACTAGAAAGGATTCACAATAACTAAGTCCATTGTAAAACTTGAGATTTTATTCCGTATAATAAAGTACACTGTATTTTATCATTGCATGTTTTATTACAAGTGATAATTGAGTAGATCCTGGCTTCTTGGTGAGGGTGAGCAGACCCTCATATAGAGCAAGTGCTCTGTGAATGTCTCTTGAGTTTAAGTGAATGGACCCACTTTGAAATTGGGTAAGGACTGTTGGAAAACTGGACAGTGTACTAAGAGGTGCTAGATTCCCAGAGAAATGAGGTGATTCAAGGTTAAATCATATTACACAGTATTAAATAAGTATGAAGATGTTAGATCATAGCTAAGAAATAGCTTCCTTCTATCAGCTTAATTCTTCTTTAATATATAGATTCATAGAATTGTTAAGACTATAGAGTAATATAACCCAAATTCATGTCACACATCTCAGAAATACCATACCATCTGAACAACTTCAGCAATGCAGGGGGTAAGTCATTGACAGGTAGCTTTACCCTCATAAGTGATTGGTTAGAAGGTCCATCCTTATGTTATAACAAGCATCATCCCATACTTCAAACTTCATTTACTTGTCTAAATTCTTCCACTTGGACCAACACACAGAAATTATTCAATCATTCATATTCATTCATTCTCTCTCTCTCTCTCTCTCTCTCTCTCTCTCTCTCTCTCTCTCTCTCTCTGTCAGTTAAAGAGACCTGTGGTTCTATTCTGTTGCTCACCATCCAAGTTTACAGCAAGCCAAAATGATTCTAAATAATTTTACCCTCTATGAACATACTCACCTCAATGAATCCTTGCTTTCCTTAAACTGTATTTTCCCTAGCTTTCATTCCCTCTTCCCCCTCATCTCCTTTTCCCCTTTTCCCTTCCTTGTTCTCACCCCCTTCCTCTTATGAACTTTTTGCCCTCTGCCTTATGGATCCCCCTTCATTCTTTTGCTATATTAAAAAAACTGCATGTGGACCTAAACGATATTTTACAAGATTACCATTACCAATTCCTATGTCAAAATTCCAACTTCTGGGATTTTAAATTCAGTTCAACTCCTTCAGAAGAAGATCTGAAACAAATGTGGAAGTGCTTCTATTTGGGGGGTAGCAGCAGTGAGCCCTGGTAGCATTGGTATGTGAGAGGGAAATGAAGCAAAGGAGAGAAGGAGCTGCATATGGCTGTGGGCCCTGAAGAACTTTGTGACCCCATTCTACTGGACAGTTCTGGGAGACTGTCTCTGCGGTGTCCCAACCAAGGAACAAAGGAACTAGGATATTTAGCCACCAATGCTGTCAGTCATTGATCAGGACTGCACCTTGCCCCTATGAACTCCTGGCCCTTCTGCTTGTCCTTTGTTGAGCCCGACTCCTTGGCCAGAAAAGCCTTTGGAAAGAGTCTCAGGAGCTTCCCGTTGAGATGTACAGGAATGGTGTGTGGTGATGAGCTATGAATGAAACAGCAAAAGTACCTGCAACAGGTGTCCTCACTATAATGTTGCACGTTTAACAAAGTAGATTTTACCTTGTTTCCATATTTACTGTCTCACTGGGGAGAACTCCAGGCCCCACAGTCTGGCTGGACCATGTATTCACGCTGGTGAATCTAGTGATCCACTAGAAGGTGCAAAGGCCCTGTGCCTCTTTAGGGGGCTAATTCCTCAAACTCGGAAGGAAAATGTATGGTCTTAACCTGGTCTGAAAGCAATGTGCTCATGGGTCTAGTTTTTTTCAGTTTAAATTCAGTTAATGAAGTTGGAATCCTGTGCAATTTACTTAATTTCTTTTCAGCCTCTGTGTCCTTATCTTTTAGGAGATTTTAATAGCACACCTTTTTTTTCCCCAGCACTAAAGGAGACAAGAAGGGAAGGCAGCGTACACAATGTTATTACTTAGAAGATGTTCAACTCTTGTTGGTTACTTACATTGGCCCCCACACACCCCCCATGTCAAATTGCCTAGATTAAAATCTTACAGCACGTGGAATTAAAATGTTAATATTTCCCTGTAACTTTCCTCATAAAAAGGCCTAATGTTGTTTTCTTTTATTATATATATTTTTTGAAATATATATAATCTGAAATATATATATATAATCTGTAATATATATATATATACATATAAAATCTGAAATGTATATATGTGTGTGTATATATACATATATATATATATTAATATATATTCTGTGATATATTTATATAGGCCACTAGCTTAGTGAGATGTGTAGAGGAGTGGAGAGAAAATTAAAAAGAAAACATCCAGGTTTTTATTATTATTTATTTGTATGATAATGGCCACAGTTCACCATTTTCTGTATTGGTACCCCACTGAGCATCAATTTTCCTAGGTCACCCAAGTGTGTGGTATTTTATGACTTCAGATTGCTGTAGTGAATGGTGATTGAACTAGTTACCTTCTCCAGTATGACTATACATTATTACAGACCACACTGTGCTGTCTTTTTTTATAGACATGCAGAGAAACAGATTGCAAGCTCAACATTCAACAAGTCTACCTTAACATTTTCCCTGTGGGTTTTTCAATCAACCAGATGGTTATAATATTACAGGGTAAATCCCCAGCAGACATGCCTATCACCCTTTTCTCCATTACTACATCACCTCTTCACATCTGAGTAACCAATCATGTCCCCTGCATTCTTTTTTCTTTTCTTTTCTTGGTGTCTCTGGCTTTGCTTTAACTATTTAAGACTCCTGTGCAGAACATTTTTGTCCCTAAATTCCTCAATCAACTTTGTCTATGAACTTCTAGTATCAGTAAAATTCATACTTCCCTAACATTTATATGCATTTCTTTAACTTCTTAAGTTATGAAGCATGTAAACACAGCTTGTGTAAGTATAGTCTCGTTGGCCAGTGTGACTTAGTAATTGGGTATTGACACCAGAAGGTCACAGTTTGATTCCTGGTCAAGGCACGGGTCCTGGTTGTGGGCTCGATCTCCAGTAGGGGGTGTGCAGGAGGCAGCCAATCAATGATTCTCTCTCATCATTGATGTTTCTGTCTTTCTCTCCCTCTCCCTTCCTCTCTGATATCAATAAAAACACATTTAAAAAAATACATAAAGTCTCTCCATGAACTACAGTCCATAACTTAATCAGTTATTAATTGGTTTATCTTTTTTCCATGATGCCTATTTAAATATATTCTCAAGAGGAACTCTAAGTAATTAGCAGAAAATAAAAAGTTAATAAAAACAGAAATAATATTAATATATTGCTTTAAAATTAAATGGGATTGACAAGATACCATTAAAAAAAGTTGATCAATGTATTAAAGTATATCAAAGGGAGCTTAGCAACTGAGATATAAGTGGTATTCCTTGATAGTAATAGGACAAAGGATCTACTTCGGGAATGCTTTCCAAAAGCAAACAGCTGTTGATGAGAAAAAAAATGAATTACTTCTTTCTTTATTGCCCACAGTTTTAGGGAGATATCCACCTTCCATTTGTTTCCTAAAACACATAGTTTCAAGATCTAAAAATAACTCTATAGAAAAATATGTAAGAAGTAAAAGGAAAGGAGCCATAAAGATCATCTAATCCCTAACCAGTTTGGCTCAGTGGATAGAGCATCGGCCTGCGGACTGGGGGGTCCCAGGTTCGATTCCAGTCAAGGGCACATCCCCAGTAGGGGGTGTGCGGGAGGCGGCTGATCGATGTTTCTCGTTCATCGATGTTTCTAACTCTCCCTCTTCCTTCCGCTCTGTTAAAAAATCAATAAAATATATTTTTAAAAAAAAGATCATCTAATCTATATTCTTTATTTTGGAATTGACCCTGCAAGGTCCAATACAGTAGCACAAGCCACTGTTACCATCAAGCACTTGAAACAGAGCTGTTCCAACTGAGATAGGTTACAAGTATAAAATACGCCCTGAAACTGGAAGAATTCCTTTATAAAAAGTCAAACATACCACTAACAATTTTTGTACTTATTACATTACATATTCCAATGATAATATTTTGGATATTCTAGAGTAAGCACAATGTTTTCTTAAAATTAATTTCATCTCTTTAAAATCATTTTTTAAGTGGGGCAACTAGAAAACGTATATTCACACATGTGACTTGGCTTGTATTTCTATTGGACTGTTGGATTTTACTGTCAACAAAAGCTATAATGTAAGCCTAGTGAACAGATTAAGTATGAATATATAGTGAAGACCTTTAAGTTTTGAAATAATTAAAGAAGGAAATTAGGGAACTGTGGGCCAAAATAAGAATCATTCTGATGGAATGTCTGCCAGAAGCCTTTTGTATCAGAGTCTCCATGTGGCCACCATGATGGTGTTTGCTCATGAAAAATCTTCCAGTGATGACTGAAGAAATGGCAAACAAATAAATCTCATTGGGAAAGTGGAGACTTTAATACCTGGTGGATGCAACTAGATAATGTATCTGCAATGGCCTGACACTTCTCATAGAGTCGTTTGAGAAAAAAAAGTATATATAGAGAAAAAATAGATTGAAGCCAATTAGCCTGCCTACAAGTCTCTTGATAAATTGTCACTGTACTGAGCTTCCCTGGTAGTGAGTGGGAAAGAAAAACAAAACAAAACACAAAACCATGGATAGCTAATAGTTTCAATGCAGAGGGGAAAAAAGATTTTGCAGCAAAATAAAAAGACAGATGCTCAGGTATGTAAGTGGAAGAAAAATTATCCCCAGATATCATTGATGAATGCTAATCTCATTAAGAAACATTGAACAATATCATTTAGTATTTATGGAAATAAATTGAAGAAGGCACATCACAAAAATATCTATGAGTTTTATATAACTAGACTTGTCATTAATATCAGGAAAGGCTAAAGTAATAGATAAATTCTTAAGCATCTGTCTCTGTGTGTAGGAGACTGGGGGATAGATGGGATGGAAATTATGTGATTATTAAAATGAGTGATACAGCCCTGGCCAGTGTGGCTCAGTTGGTTGGAGCTGTTGTCTCATAGTCCAAAGGGTTATGGGTTCAATCCCCGGCTGGGTTGCATACGGAGGCAACCAATAGATGTTTCTCACATCAGCGTTTCTCTTCTCTCTCTCCATCTCCCTGCCGCTCTCTCTAGAATCATACAAACAAAACAAAACATATCCTGGGGTGAGAATTTTTAAAAATTAGTGATACAAGTAGTTCCTATCTTAATCCATCTCAAAGGGTTGACAATCATCATGCTTTTTAGAAAATAAAAATAGCATCTTAAAATATTTTTAAAACCTCTTATCAACTCTGTCTCTTGCAGTCTGGCTCTCTTGCTCATTTCCATAAATAAATAAATAAATAAATAAATAAATAAATAAAGCCTCAAAATAAAGAATGGACCACCTCCCTGCTTCCCCCCCCTCCCCAAACTCTGGTCAAATTTTCTTAAACTGCTCCTTTTTTTCTATGATCTTAAACTACTGGTAGTATCCTTTTTTTAAAATGCATTTTTGAAATAAAAATATATGTTGAACATTCCCCTTTCCTTTTTTAAAAAATTTTTCAAAATGTCATTTAGCTAAAGGAAGTATATATCTGAAATAACCTCTTCCCTTTCATTTCTTATTGTCTCTCTGACATGAAAACTAATTTTGCTGTTAATATTATGTGCACCAAGAGAGACAGCTCATGTGAGCATTTGAAGAGAGTACATCATTTTATAATATTAAGAATATAAATCACATCTTCAATAGTAATAACTACTTTTATTAAGTGTCCTATCTACTAGGAGCTACTCTAGGCTCTTTTTAAAAAAATTCTAATTTAATCTTCACAACAGGATACATCTTATTATTTAACAGCAGTTTAAAGCTTTATCAACAAAGTATTTGGGAGATTAAGTAACAGCTTGGGACAGATTGAAAACAAGATATTTCAAAATGAGGCTCCTAGAAACTACTATATGGGGATGAAGACTCAAGAGAGATGCGCCCAATGAATTCGATGATTAAGGAGGTGGTCCAATTCTGACATTTGTTTTGGAAGCTACTCCTCAGTTGAGCTCAAAATAAAGTGCAGGCTATCTTCTGACACTAAAATAAAAACCTCCTATTTACTTTTAAGAAAGTGTTAAATATATATATTTTTCCCCTTTCCTCATCTATGGTTAAGAATAGTGTGTTTGTGTTATGAACATATGAGCAGGGAACAGGAGAGGTGGAACAAATCTTCGTTGAAAGGTTTGAAAGGTGATTTTCCCCAAATCTACTTTCCATTTGGCCTGAGGACAGACTAAGTGTGCCCTGAGGCTCCAGACAAGGACAGTCTGTTTGGGCATTTAGGTATGCTGAAGGCACAATGCCTAAGAAAAACCCCACATTTGTGTAAAACAGGCTAAGGTTATTCCAAGAACTATAATTATGTATTTCCTTGCAGTTTCAACAACAGTTCTTCTCACTGAATGGAGATATACAACACAAAAGATAAATTTGTACTATAACTTTAAATAGTCTGCCTTACTTCTCAGAAAAACCTTAAAATTATAGCATTAAAGGAGTCCCAGTTCAGTATTCATTAATCTGCTTTTTCCCCCTCAGATATTTCTGATAGTAGGTCTCAATTACTTTCACCTATGGAGGGTCAGCAAATTTTAAGAAATATTTTTTCCTTCACAGCATTTCTATAAATGATGACATAAAATAAAATATTTTCCCAACTAATACCTTAGTAGTTTGTTAACGTTCAAAGCAAAATACATAAATAGCTTTACTTATAGATTCACAATATCATTTTAATGTTCCTTAAAATCATTAAAAGTTTTATTGGTAACTAAGCTTCCATTTTTTGATGCTTTTTAAGCCTGTTTTAACTTCCTGATTCAAATCCCACAGGTTGGTAACATCTCATTTTCATTAATATGCTTTCTTCTTAAACCTATAAGAGACTGGCTAAATTAATGTGTAAATAGCATTGGAATACCCAGGGCTCAATGCAAAAACATAATTACTCTGGGAATAGAACATTTTCAGAACATATTCTAATTCAAAAATAAACTTAAGTGCTAATAGGCTACCATTTCTAAATGTAGAAGAACTACTTGACTTAATATGTTCAGAGACCAAACTATATTTTGAAAACAACTATTTAGGGTCTAGATTTGTACAAATAGAAATCAAGATCATTTTGGAAGAAGGTGCTAATTAAGAGGAAAATGCAATCATGTCTCAAAAATTGGATTTAAAATACTGATAAATACAGAGGTAATAATAGGATGTTACAATAAAGTTATCTACTTTTACTAATGCTGAATTTAATGGTATTGTTTGCCCTTTACTCTGAAATGATAATATCTACCTAGAGAATGTGCTATAGTTGTATGCTTTTTATGTGATAGTCTTTGGATTCTTGCTATACTTTTTTATAGAATATGTTTTTATTGAGACACATCAATTGTCTGCCTCCTGCATAGCCCCTACTGGGGTTTGAACCCAAAACCTGGTCAAGTGCCCTGATCTGGAATCAAACCAGCAACCTTTTGGTGCATGGGATGACGCTCAACCAATTTAGCAACATAGCTAGGGTGATTTTCGCTACACTTTTAGCATTACCTCACCTCACTGAAAACTTGCACACAGGTACACACAAGACAAAACCAGTATTCATATTTAAACACCCATATAAGTTATTGCTCTACAAGGGTGCTGCCCATGTTCCCAGCCTTTCCCTTCTCTTGCTTTCCTTGTACTATATACAAGGAAATTGTCTTTAAGACCATTTCCCAAGGCCTTGCTTTCTGCTTAGAGACAATTATTCTGAAAATAAACCCATATGATTGTGTGAATGGATATAAAATGCACATATTTCTATGTTTATTAATTTAACAAGTACCATCGAAAGATGATATATTTTTAGTAATTCTCAATTTTTTCTCAATTTTGGCACTGTATAGGATCCACCTTAAGACTGTAGTTTAATTGGTAAAGGCCAAGGGCTCTCATCCACTTAGTGTACATAAAAATCCCCTAGAGGTCACATTAAATCACAAATCGCCAGACGCTACCCTCAGAGTTTCTGATTTACTAAGTCAGGGGTGGGACCCACCTTCTTACATTACTAATGTATACCCAGTTGATGCTGATGCTGCTGGTCCAGAGAGCACGCTTTGAAAACCACTGCTCTGGACTTACACATAGAGCTCTCCAGGTGATTCCTGTGTTGTCTACTATGTTTTAAAGTTTATCTTTATTGTAGAAAGTATTATAGATGTCTCCTTTATTTTCCCATTGATCCCCTCCACCCTGCACCTGCCCCTCCCAAGCCTCCAGCATACTATTGTCGTGTTCATGGGCTATGCATATAAAAGCCTAAGCGACCATTATGGTGGAATGACCAGAAAGATCGGTCACTATGATGCACACTGGGCACCAGGGGGAAATGCTCAAAGCAGAAGCTGACCCCTGGTGGTCAGTGTGCTCCAACAGGGGGAGCGCCGCTCAGCTAAAAGCCAGGCTCACACCACCCATCTCCATGGCAGAGCTAAGGAGCAGCGGGCAGGCAGGCGGTAAGGAGCGAGGGGTCCCGACTGTGAGAGGGCACAGGCCCGGCTGAGAGAACCCCCCACAAGTGCACAAATTTTGTGCACTGGGCCTCTGGTATGCATATAAATTCCCCAGTTAATCCTCCCCCGATTCCTCTGAAATTCGTCAGTCTGTTCCATTCCATGCTTCTATGTCTCTGGATCTATTCTGTTCTACTTTTCTAATAAAATGAAGGAAATCCTGTAATGGACATTTCAGAACTAAGTCATGCATTTTTTTTGTTTGTTAGAAAAAATTTGTTTTTCTCAAAACATATCACATATTATACACTCTACTTAGACAGGGATAATTCTGTTTATCTGTATTTTTTTATTTTTATTGAATTCAGAGAGAAGAAGGGAGAGGGAGAGAGAAACATCAATGATGAGAGAGAATCATTGATTGGCAGTCTCCTGCATGACCCCTCCTGGGCATGTTCCCTGACCAGGAATTGACCATGACCTCCTGGTTTATCTGGTTTATGGGTTGACACTCAACCACTGAGCAACAACACCCGGGGTTTTTTTTTTTTTTTTTTTTACCAATGACATTTTTCCCTTGATTTCTAAAGAGAGTGGAAGTGAGGGAGAAGGAAGAGGTAGACAGAAAGAGAGAGAGAAAGAGAGATGAGAGAGATATATTGATTGGCTGCCTACTTCATGCGCCCCTACTGGATGCACCCCTACAGGGAATAGGGAACCTGTAACTGCAGTACTTGCCCTTGACTAGGAATCAAACCTGAGACCCTTTAGTCTGTAGGCTGATGCTCGAACCACTGAGCAAACCAGCCAGGCTATCTGTATATATTTCTTTTTTAAAAAAATATATTTTATTGATTTTAGAAAGGAAGGGAGAGGAAAAGAGAGATAGAAACATCAATGATGAGAGAGAATCATTGATTGGGTGCCTCCTGCACGCCCCACACTGGGGATAGAGCCTGCAACCGAGGCATGTGCCCTTGGCCGGAATCAAACCTGGGACCCTTCAATCTGTAGGCTGACGCTCTATCCACTGAGCCAAACCAGCTAGGGCTCTGTATATATTTCTTAACCAACTATTATTTTCTATTTCTAGACAAACTCCCATCTTACAGCCAAAATCTCTAATGTACATTATCTACATTTTTAGGTTTGTGATAAATATTTATGTACTAAGGCTTTCTTCACAAATGAGGAAAGAGACATAAAGAGGTGCAGTTACTTGCCCTTTGTCACAGAGCCAGGCAAAGGATAGAGCTCATATTCAAATCCATGCTGCCTAGCCCCCAAACCTATGCATCAGACCCCTCATCAATTTCTTTTTCTATTTTCTCTCTTATGGTACTGGGGGGAGGGGTTGACTATGGCCAAAAATTGTTTGAAAGAGCTCTTCTTGGATTATAACTGTAGCTGTGTTTATAAAAAGTGATTGTGTTTATAGCTTATGCATCATCATCTCAGAGCCTACGAACTCTTTCTAATCATGACTACTCTGATTGCTGATTATTTGCAATTCTGCCTGTTGCTCTCTCCTCTCATTATTACACAGCCTGCGATAGAGCCAGGCATTGTGCTGCTGTGTCCTCGTCGCGTTTCACCCCACTTGAGCTTGTCATAAAGCAGCTGGTTTCCTCTCATCCATCCTCTTAATATGCCCTGCAGATTTAACTAACATTCTACATAATAACATTACAGCCCGCTTATACTAACCTAAACTCCAGATGGATATAGGTTGAATACATGTACATACAGCAGAATTCATCCTAGAGTTATTCTAAGGACTGTTTATTCTAGAGCAGGGGTGGGGAACATCTGGCCACTGGGCCATATAAGGTTTAGCCCTGCCATGGCATTAGGGGTGAGTCAATTGGTCAAATATAGTAGGCTAATTTTTAAGTTGATAATTTTGTATGGCCCTTGAATGATGTTATAAGTATCCAAATGGTCCTTGGCAAAAAAAAACAAAAAACAAAACAAAAAACAAACAAACAAAAAAACACCAAAAAGTTTCCCCACCTCTGTTCTAGAGTATGATGCTACACTGGAACATAGCTCAATTGACCTACAATTTGACTTATCCATCACTTCCATAAATGTTAGATAATATAAGGATAACTTTCAATGCTACAATGCTAATGAAATGTGGGTTTTTGTTGTTATTTTTTAAGGAAATCCAAATTATGGCAGTAACTTATTTTCTCAGTAAACAGGTTAGCAATGGGAATTTATGGATAATAAAGAATGTTTGGGGAAAAAAAAAAAAACTAGATCAAATATCCTAGAGAAATTGATGGGTTATAGTGAGTAATAGCTTTGTACTTGCATTTAAAAATTAATAATTTATTGCCATGACATTGGTTAATAAAATTATACAGTGATAGCAAATTTGCTTTATGTAAAGGCCTCAGCAACTATCACTTACATCTGGACAGGTGAAAAAGCATGACTATAATCAATATCCAACAGAACAGCAAGGATCAACTATACTTCAGGAATAGACATTTGGCAAAGTCATAGCCAGAGCTGTGTCCACAAACAAACTTAAATATTGTATTTGAAATCACCAAAACCCTCAACTATCAAGTGACATTATAGGAATATGAAATATGCATACAAAGACCAAGTTTAGTAAGCCACTATTTTGAATATCTTTGACGATATGAGAATAGGTGCTAGTTTAGGGAATTCCTAGCAGGTAACCTCAACATAGGCCAGTGTGTTGTTCAGTGAGTAGATTTCCACCTACCATTTGCAGAAGTGCTCTTGCCAAATACTATAAGCACTTGTATAAGATACTTAGCTCTATCATGTACCATCATTTTGGCCTGTGAATTAGTGGACATTGAGGGTATGAGAATCAATTTACCCAGATCTTCCTGAAAGTTTAATATTTCTCTTAAAGAATAATACCACTCTTGATCACCATAATGTCATGTACTAACATATTTTCCAGGTATGCCTTCTTTGTATAGTCATAAAACTTGCTAAGTACATTATTAATATATTTGGATCATTATCTCATGATTTTAATGATTCATATAACATCTTGGAATAGCAGATTTTTCAGGATATATACAGGTGAGATAAAATATATGTTTCTTGATAACAGTGATACATAATCAATTTATTTTTTAAAATTATTTGTAAGTTGAAATTCTTGTTGCATTCTTTAGGGTGATTTTATAATTTGAATAAGCCATAATCCATTCTACTGATGTACTGGAGACAAACCATATCAGCTCTCAATGCTAACAGCTAAATTTACAGGAATTTGCAAGCCAGTTGTTAATCATGCCCATCATTAGAGACTACATTTTACTATGTCCTTGAAGTTATTTACATCTATTATACCTGTATGGTGGAGGTACTACAGGGTGTCCCCCAAAATATATACACACTTTAACCACTGATAGCTCAATTTTGAAAATGAAATGTATTTTAATAAACACTGCCTTTATAATTATTCAAAGTGCGTGTATACATTTTGGGGGGAAACCCCATAGATGGTTATGTGTCACTACACATCTAGACTCCAGTGTCAGAAATGTCATATTGGTAACTAGGACTCCACCATGGTGGGTGTATTTAACATTATATAAAGCAACAAACACTAGCAATCAGGGCTTTTAAATTTGAGGGGAGGAAGCAGTTGTTAAATATTCACCAGTATACGATTGCCGATTATGCATGACACATCTTCTCTTCATTTATTGAAATTAGTAGATCATGTGTGAGGACACAAATTGCAGAGGATTCATTATGTATGTTAGACTTAAAGCATCTAGGAACCACCAATGGCAATATAAAAGTTAGCATACGTTTTTCTCAATAGTTAATTAATATTATAAGAGGAACTCCCTTTTTCTGTTGTTTACAAAATAGCTTCTAAATTTTAGGTGATTTTTAATTACTGAGACAAAAATAGTTTAATGTATTTACCCAAGAATATAGATATGCTAATAATGTGTATGTGTGTATATGTGTTTAAAACACCAGTCAGAAAACATTTATATAACAGACTAATAGAAGTGCAAATTACAAATAACTCTATGAAAGCCCCCCAAAAGGAGTAATTAATGACACAGGCTTGGCTGGAAAAGTCTTTGAAGGCTTCCTATGGAAAGTGGCAATATAGGTTAGGCTGTTAGGATAAATACAATTTTAGAAGAAAAAAGAAAGAAAGAAAGAAAAGGCATTATAAATAAGAAATAGTATGAGTAGAGATACAGAGATGAGGAAATATAAAGGCACTGGTTGGTTGTGGGTTTTTTCAATTAATCTAATACATTTATTGAGCATCCCTCACATATCAGGAATTGATCTTTGACCTGTGAGGAATCAGGGGTGGTGATAAAGATGGGCAGATTCGGTCTACCAGAAGACTGAAGCAGATTTTTAAAGGTATTGAATATCATTGTTTTATTAGCACAACAAAAGAGTTTTGACTCAAAGAACAGGTTTCTCCTCTCAGATGCAAGATTTACATTTAAATGTTTTTCTTCTTAATGGAACCCTCCATCCTGACTCTGTCTCCATTCTTAAAAGGGAGCCCCAGGAACATTAGGGGTTTGTTGAACACTAGCCAGGCTTCCCAACTGCAATCTGGTTGCAAATGGACTAGGCTAATACAGGCTGTCCCCAGAGAAACATGTAAAAATGAATTGTTTGTAGATCAATGTCATTGAGACATATACTACATGATACTGAGTTCATCAGTGTTATTCTTTTTTTAAAAAATGTATTTTATTGATTTTTCACAGAGAGGAAAGGAGAGGGATAGAGAGTTAGAAACACTGATGAAAGAGAAGCATCCACCAGCTGCCTCCTGCACACCCGCTACTGGGGATGTGCCCACAACCAAAGTACATGCCCTTGACTGGAATCAAACCTGGGACCCTTCAGTCCGCAGGCCAACGCTCTATCCACTGAGCCAAACCGGTTAGGGCATCAGTATTATTCTTAAAATCTCTGCCATTTTAAAGTGATACAAATTAACAAAATCCCCCCACACAATAATCTAAACTTATTTTTTTTAATATATTTTATTGATTTTTTACAGAGAGGAAGGGAGAGAGATAGAGAGTTAGAAACATCGATGAGAGAGGAACATCGATCAGCTGCCTCCTGCACATCTCCTACTGGGGATGTGCCTGCAACCCAGGTACATGCCCTTGACCGGAATCGAACCTGGGACCTTTCAGTCCGCAGGCCGACGCTCTATCCACTGAGCCAAACCAGTTTCGGCAATCTAAACTTATTAATAACCCAACTATGCAGTTATACAGGATGTCCCCAAAATGCATAATCACTTTGAATAATTATAAAGTCAGTGTTTATTAAAATACAGTTCATTTTCAAAATTTAAAAGATTCTACATAAATGAATAATTTGTGTGTGTGTGTCAATGCCTGTTTTAAACTGGTGACCCCTCTGGTCCAGGCACACAAAGCAATGGAATCACAAACATCAAGAATCATTTTGCTTGATATCTATATGCCCTCAATTCGTCAACTGCTGCTGATCATAAACTTTATCTTTTATGTATCCCCATAAAAAAAGTCTAGTGGCACTTTAGGATAAATTTTATTTGTTCAAAGCTTAGTCAGACTTCACCCATTATTTCAAATCAATCAAAGCTAAAAAGGAATGAAAATTGGGTGAGGTATCAGTTGTTAAAGTGTGTATGCATGTTGGGGGGCATCCTATATGAGTATACAAAGGAGGCACAAGTTCTCAGGGGAGAAAGAGTCTGAGGCACCACCAGAGACCAACATGTTCATGTCCCTGTGCACAATGCTAATCGACAAGGCAGATATGCCATGCAAATGAGGCAGAAAGATGAAATTGGGGTTTTGACCTCCATTAGGCAGCGGTCCCGAACTGGGTTGTAAGGATAGCTTTGTCTTTGTAATGAATGCCAACCTGCAGCCTTCCCACACACTTCAATCTAGGGCATAGATTTTTAAATGTCCCTATCTGAAGCTGAATTCTCACATTGGTTCCTATCTGTTCCCAACACTCTCTGCTCCTGCAAGGAAGAATTTGGAGATTTTTCATGTACTCAGAGTCATCTCTGGACTGGCTGAATTATTGCGGAGTAGAGCAACACATGGCTCACATGCATGATGTAGAGACCTGGGCACACACACCACAAACACAGCAGCTTCTCCATGGGCTCAGGCAGCAGGTGGGAGAGCATAGAAATGCCCCAAATGTGGTGCCTCTGGAACCACCTGGTCCAAAGGCAGGAGTGCAGCACTAACCAAATACCAAGAGACCTCTTCCACCCAGCACCGTGCACATCTTCTGCAAGCCTCTTGGGTTCTGTTTCCTGGAGACTATTCTCTCATGGATATTCTCCTCCTGGGTATCCATCTCATCCCAGTGGCCACAGGGATCTCCAGCCCAGAATGAACTTTCTCTGCAGGAACCTGGAATGCTTCCAAGCACCCTATCCTGCAGAGCAGCATTGGCACGGGCTTTCATTTCCTATCCATATTTCACAACAGCTGCGTCTGAGCTGGTGCGACTGACCAGACCAGGCATCCTGAGCTCACAAGTCGCGATTCTGCCTTCTCTTGGTCATAGAAAATGTGTTAGGAAATATGGAAAATTCTTCTCCTTCTTCCTTCTTCCTTCTTCCTTCTTCCTTCTTCCTCTTCCTCTTCCTCTTCTCTCTCTGTATTTTTTGCTTTGATAACTGTGATACCATGAGTTAATGCAGAATGTATCAGAGGAGAAGGTCAAGGAAAAGGAGCAGAGTTATCCTGAATTTAATTAGAGGGCAGATTACATCCCAGGTGGATGGAGAACATCTCTGAGTCAAGATCACAAAGAAAATGCAGAGTCAGGACTCAAAGGTGGGGCTTGAATTATAGATTTGGAGCATTTTATTTATTGATGATAGGGGATTCTGTGAGAGTAGCTGAGATCACCACAAGGAGCTACTTGAACACTCAGAAAACAAGGGTAAGTGGAGCACATTTAGGCTTAAAGGGTGCACTGCCAAGGAGGAGCCACTGAAAAAGACCATGGGAAGGCAGTCAGAGATATTGAAGAAAGATGGAAACTGTTTTCGGCCTAACAAAGTACATGTGAATCAGGCTGTTTTACATTCCATACACTGACACTCACATATGGCAGCCAAATAAAAGGGGGTTTGGTGAAGATTTTTCAATGACAGTGCTAAAAAAACACATCTATTTTATAGTCAGATACTCTTGTCATTCTCTCAATTATTTTATTTATCTTGACATCCAACAATATAGTTTAAGCTACACATTAATTTGAAGAATCTACAGATTTGTTTCTGCGGCAAGGCTTCATAGTAGCACCACTGAGAGATAGAAGGTACAGTTTTACTGTATTCTTTAATTAAACACATATTTTCCATGCTCTAGGCTCTTGGGCAGACTCTGTGATAGATAGGCATGGTCATTGCCATTAGGGGGCTTAGAGTCTAGTTGAAGAGATAAACATTTGTCAAATCCTATATAATAAAAGCCCAATATGCAAATTGTCAAATTGTCCCCTTGACAGGGAGTTCAACTGCTCGCTATGACCTGCGCTGACCACCAAGGAGCGGCACGAAACATGGAGGGCATTGGCAGAGGTCTGCTGACCCCCTGATGGGCCCCAATGAGAGCAGGACTGCAGCAGGATGGTGGAACAGGCGGCACCATCCCAAGGCAAGTGTGAGCGGGGTCCAGATGGCACTGCAGACAGCAACCAGTGGAGGTAGGGGTGGGGAGGGGAGAACCACCCAGCTCCCAGGCTCTGAGGGAGCTGGGTGGGGGCCCGATTGCCCTGCAGACAGTAACCAGTGGCAGCTCTGACACTTCCATTACAGAGAAAGGGCAAATCGCAATATTAAAATATTTCTTGTAATTATTTTCCTTTCAAGGTGCATGAATCCATGCACCGGACCACTAGTAATATTATAAATGCTATAAACTATGCATTAGGAATAATAATAGGAGGCACCATAAGAGTGTCTAGCAGGCATCCCTGAAAAACAAACATGTGAATTAACTTAGAGATAAACAGAAGTGATCTGACTGAACTGGTGAAGTGAAAAGCATTCCTAGTAGAAGGAACAACCTCTGTCAAAACTCTGTAGTGCTCTCTCCTTCTCCCTTTCTCTCTCTCTCTCTCTTTCTATCTCTTTTTTCTTTCTTTCTCTACCCTACTGATTGTTTCTCTCTGGAGGTCTCTGATCTTTAAGAATTATAGGGACACAGTATTTTATAATTAAACTATAAAGAGGTTAATTATATAATTATATTATAGGCCATTACAAATTCTTAGTTATAGCAACTAAAACCTATGATTTCCTATAGTTTGTATTAAAAAATTCAAATGCTTGTTGGGTCAAAAGGTACATAAATGTATACATGTACAAATACATATGTGCCTACACACATGTATATATACACATACATATAAATGAACACCTGGGTTATTTTCTTTGGGTTAAAAAATGTACTTCAATGAATAAATCTTGGAATGACATGAAAATATTTTTAAAATGCTTTTCTATTTCTACTTATGAAGACTTGGCTCTCAGTATTTCAAAAACCCAGTTGTGGATTTAGAGAAAATTTCCAAATTCTTAAACTGTGGAATGAGTGCTGAACTCTTATAATTACCTACTCTAAATTCATAAGTTTAAGATCTATGGAGCCATTCCATGTAGCTTTAAAATTTTCTGAAAAAATCAGAACTACACTGAGTGGCCAGATTATTATGACCACCTGACGTTTGTAGGCAAAGTAGCTATAATTTCCCGCTGAAGTTTCTAGAGGGCCAGATCATTATAAACGTCTGAATAGCACAACATACCTAAGTATCAATGCTGATCAAGTTCATCCTATCATGTTGATGGTGTATCCCAATGGAGATGGCTTCTTCCAACAAGACAATGCGCCATTCCACGGTGCTCATATTGTGCAGGAGTGGTTTCAAGAACGTGAGGGAGACTTTACCTTGCTTAGGTGGCCCCACAATCACCAGATCTCAATCCAATTGAGCATTTGTGGGACGAAGTTAAAAGAGCCATCAGGCAGCTGGTTCCACAACCATCAAATCTCACAGAACTGGACAGTGCTATTCATTAGGCATGGTGTCAGATTCCTCGTATCACCTTTGAACATCTCATGGAGTCAATGCCAAGAAAAATCGCTGCAGTATTGAAGGCAAAAGATGGCCCAACAAAGTATTGATGGGGTGGTCATAATAATCTGGCCACTCAGTGTATATAAGCCCATTCTCAATCAAGCTGTAATAAATTATACACTACACCCAAGTCTCTACGTACTGCTAATCTCTGGAGGTAGGAGAGAGTGGTTAGTACCTCTGGGTCTCTGTAGTCTTCTATGCAACAACTTGAACTAAGATCAGGATCAGTATAAAGCAATTATTTTGTAATACCATTAATATCTATGCCCATACATAGATGTGCGCATGATGTATAGGATATATAATTGGTCAAGGTTCTCCAGAGAAAATTAGCCATATATACACATACACACATATAATGGTTTTAACATTCAATTATGTGCTTTTGAGTAACAGTACTAAATGTGAGTGGGGCAGTAAGCATGACCCACATCTGACAGGTAATGATGTGGGGTTACTCGGGTGTTGAGAATCACACACGGCTGAGAGTCAAACACGGGCTGCAGATTCAGTCTCCAGAGATCACAGGGATGATGTTCTCAGTGAGCCCCCAGGCCTCAGCCTTGCACTGAACTAGCAGGATTACATTAGGCTCATAAAAGATATTTTGTGGGAGGCTGTAAAAATGCTTCATAAAATGCTATGTTAGCAGTGAAAAGGAAATTAGATAATGGATAAAGCATATATTTATAACAAAAAAAGAGTGGGTAGGAAATCAGTGTAACTTCAAGGACCTTTGAAGAGCGCTTCAGAAATTGATGACAGTTCATGTATGAAAGGAAACTTCCTCTGACAATCAAATGAGCTAATTAATCTGTATTTCACCCAGCTCAGTCTTACCCAGCCTGACTGTTCATGAGCATGTATTATTTTGCCAGAAGGAACACAATCTCTTTAAAAATATAACTGTCATGGTCACTTTTGCTAAGAGCAAAAATCCTATTTTGACATGCTAGAATTTTTTAAAGGAACACTAAGAATGCCACAATTATTTGTAAATATTCCCTATTAAATATATTGGTATATTTTGTTTTGTTTATAAACCCACTCACTGCTCTTCATTAAAGAAAAAATCCTTTCTTCCAGTTTTCTTTTTGCTCCACAAGATCTGATGCCATCAATGAAGGTGAATAGGTAGATATGGCACGATGATCCATACAAAGACATTTCTTTCTTGGCACCATGTACACATCTGCATGCCTTTTTTTATACCACCTATCATATTTATATGGATGGCAGTTAATAATTAGATATGAATATTTTCAATTAGTCTCTCAGCTCCTTGGGGGTAGAAAACCTGTTATACTCATTTCTATATAGTTAGCATGGAAACCGATTTATCAAATCTTTAAAATCTGGGCATCACTTTGCTTAATAAAGTATTTATTATAGTCTTCTCACAGAATAAAACCTTCTGGATGGAGATGTGGGTAAAGGTGAAGTGTGAAATGTAGACAGACAGGACCTGAAGTATTTGATGGTGAGGTGACCTGTTATATCATCAAACTGCCTGTAGCTGATACCCCGAACAAAACATGAGGAAAGTAAACACGTCACTGGTACCATGTCATCTCCATACAACACACACATGTACACACACAAGCACCTGGACTGCCTCTAGCAAAATATAATGCCTCAATAGACATTATTTTCTATTTGTATTCTGTATGTTAGATTACTGGCTAGGTGTGTGACTGAGCAGGGGCATTTAATTTCTAGGTCTATTTTTTTTAAAAGTATAATTTTATTGATTTCAGAGAGGAAGGGAAAGAGATAGAGAGAAATAGAAACATCAAAGATGAGAGAATCATTCATGGGCTGCCTCCTACAGGCCCCACCTTGGAGATGGAGCCCAAAACCCAGGCATGTGCTCTGACTGGGAATGGAACGGTGATCTCCTTGGTTCATGGATCGACACTCAGCCACCACACCACATGAGCCAGGCTCTGGCTCATTTTTTGACAATTTATAAATTCTATTCCTCATTGTCCACTGAGAAGTCCTAAAATAACTTGACATTTATAGGAGAATAATGTAACAAAGGCACACCTATGAAATCAGTTTACCTTTCTAGATAAATATCTTATTTGACTTAATATGTTTTAAAGCATTTGCACAAAATTAATTTCATTCTATTATCTCATTGACTATTCAAGTGCCAAAAAGGGTAATGAGAGCACGGCAAAGATACCAAGATAAGTACTGGGCAAAGAATCTCAAGACCACTGAGATATCTGATCCAGGACATGGACTGACATCAGCTCAGGTAGCCCAGCCCTTCGGCTTCACTCTTTAGTGAGATAGAAGAGAGACCCAAGATGAGCTAGCTGCAGTAGAGCTGTTACTTAGATGCCTAGTCAGCACCCTGCTATCTTTTCCACACTGAACTCTTTTTTTTTTTTTAAAGGTGATGAACATGGCATTCTTCTTTTATATATATATATTTTATTGATTTTCTACAGAGAGGAAGGGAGAGGGATAGAGAGTTAGAAACATTGATGAGAGAGAAAAATTGATCAGCTGCCTCCTGCACACTCCCTACTGGGGATGTGCCTGCAACCAAGGTACATGCCCTTGACCGGAATCAAACCTGGGACGCTTGAGTCTGCAGGCTGATGCTCTATCCACTGAGCCAAACCGGTTAGGGCTCTTTTTTTTTTTTTTTTAAGGGTCCTTCCCTCTATTTCTTTTCTTTCCTTTTTATTTATTTTTCTTATTTATTTATTTACTTATTTACTTATTTCTTTATTTTTGTTAATCCTCACCCAAGGCTATTTTTCCATTGATTTTTAGAGAGTGGAAAGGAGGGAGGAGAGACAGAGAGAAACATTGATGTGAGAGACACATTGATTGGTTGCCTCCCTCATGTGCTCTGACCAAGGCTGGGATCAAGCCACTACTGGTATGAATCGAACTCCGGACCCTCCAGTCTGCAGACCGATGCTCTATCCACTGAGCAAAACCAGCTAGGGCAGGATCCTTCCTCTTTTATACAGTGATTCAGGGGATGTTGACCTAACCACCAGTTCCAAAGGTGACCCTGACTGAACAAAGGATAATGCCCTAAACCAGCCTTGGGCAAACTATGGCCCAGGCTGGATCCAGCCCGTTTGAAATGAATAAAACTAAAAAAAAAGAACGTGCCCTTTTATGTAATGATGTTTACTTTGAATTTATATTAGTTCACACAAACACTCCATCCATGCTTTTGTTCCGGCCCTCCAGTCCAGTTTAAGAACCCATTGTGGCCCTCGAGTCAAAAAGTTTGCCCACCCCTGCCCTAAACTCTGCAATAATAGGTTTAGGAACATTAGCCAACGTTAGACCAGGGCCTTTGCTGGCTGGTGGAAGAGCTGAAGAAAGGGGCATGTGACCTAATTCAGGTAAGGTAGACATATGGGAAGGTTTGGCAGTAGGGACGGATTCTGGAAAAAGACCCTGACTAGGACAGGGTTTCTGATGTCTCTGCCTCTGACTGACATAGTATGAGGATGGGAAGCCCGATTTCTGTACTAGCATCTGTACTAGGATGAAGGAGGCACCTGAAGACAAAGCGATCACAGGAAGAAAGTACCACTATGGCAGTGGTTCTCAGCCTTCCTAATGCCACGACCCTTTCATAGAGTTCCTCATGTTGTGGTGACCCCCAATTTCATTGTTACAAATAATTAAAGCATAGTGATTAATCACAAAAACAATATGTAATTATATGTGTGTTTTCCAATGGTCTTAGGCGACCCCTGTGAAAGGGTCGTTCGACCCCTAAAGGGGTCGCGACCCACAGGTTGAGAACCGCTGCACTATGAGAAAGGAAGCTGGAACCACCAGCTCATCTTCCAAACTGTGCGAGCAAATATATCCCCTAAGTGTTCAAGCTAGATGTCATTGGGGCTTCTATTTCTTACAGCTGGAGACATCTTTCTACTATTTTTACTGTGTGGTCGGCACTCTGGTTAGCATTGCCTACTTAAGTTTTATTACAATTCAATGGGATTGGTCATCCACATTTTACAGATAACTGAAGTGCAGGGCTGTTACATAATATCATCAGTGTAACACAGAAGAGCCTTAATTTTAAATGAGTGTGTTTGTTTTTCTTCACTCCACAGCCTATGAGTTAAGCTGCTTCACTTTGAAAACTAAGAAAAACAGCTAACATATTATTTCAGTCTTCCTTTACCACTGCTTTCATGGCTTATTAATAATTTTTAAATATTTATCTTAAAAAATAGATAAGAAAACTTGGGCAGATAGGAGCTAAGTTAAATTTGTTCTATAAATATATTTTTAGTGAGAACACCAGATACCATAAATATATATGACACACTTGCCTACAAAACAAGTGACGCACTAATATTCACGCGCAAAATGACGTCAATTCCAAATCATTCTTATAAAACTAGCTCTCTTGTACCAGGAAAACATTACACAAGTATAGCTCATGATATGTTTAGGGTATTATTTTAAGTGTAATTTCAAAGAATTATGTCATTTATAACAAAGAAGCAAATATGAGTAAAGCATAAGTGCTGAAGTCATTCAAAGTGATGCTAACAAGAATTGATATTTATGTAAACTGCATTATTCTTAAGAACAAAAAACATATGAATATAAAAGGAACCAGATTAATCTTGTCAAAGTCTTATAAGAGCTGATTAAGAATATGCATATTTTTCTGCTCTTTCACAAACATTCTCTTGTTCTAAGGGCTTATGTCATTATTCTTTAAAAAACAGTTCCAGCCATTTTGTTAAAGAATAACTCAAACCTCTGGTTACAAGTAATGTGTCCTTTCTTTGCTTTCCTTCTGTCTTCAGATTCTTACCCTCAACTTCAGCCAGTCCACCCAAGACACAATTTTCCCTCACTGGGCTTTAGAAATGCTTTAACAACAGTGCAATAAATTTCATTGATAATTTCAACAACTATATACGTCGCCCCTACCTGACTTCCATTTCTTTTATGAGATGGTCTCCTCACTCCACTTGGGGGATGCCACAGGGGCTCCCCATACTCCTCCTGGCTGCTGCTTCCCAGTCTGCTTTCTCAGGCTGCTGTTTGTCAAAGCCAGTTCCGCAATGTTATGTCCTTAATTGTCTTTAATTCTCATTTGACTGGTTCCACCTGAGCCAAGATTCCATCTACTCTAGTGCTTTGATTGTCATCTTCCTACCGATGACTCTAATAGCCCCCAACGGGTGGCCACATTTCAGCAACATATGTACTTCGAGATAACTATGTCCAAGATATTCAAAGAAAGTGAGACCTGGTGATGGAAGATTTGACTGGAAATGTATCAAGAATTGTACACTTGAAACCTATATAATTTTATTAGCCAATGTCACAATAGTAAATTTAAGTATTTAAGAAAATCCAAAAAAGTGAGACCCAAATAATATAGTGTTGCCTAATTAACTATTAATTATGTTCCATATAGATATTATAGAGCTACTCAAAAATGTGTTTTTTTTTTAAGAAGCAAGAAAATAATCTCTCCTTTTTCAAAACAAATTGGTCCTCTGCATTGCTTGGGAAATTCTTAGCGAACATTCTATTAGCATCTCTGTCTTTCTAGAGTTGCCCATGTGAGAAACAGTTTGACCACAAATCAGCACCTGTAATTCCAGGTGTCTGCCCTTGTGACTTTCAAATAGAGGCTCGTGTTATAAATCACTGTTTATTTCCTCGCCCGGTAGCATCTTAAGATCTATGGCATGTCTCTTATGATCAGCACTTAAACTGTGTTCTCCAGGATGATAACCTATGTCTTTAGGGTGTCTTCCCAGCCTGCCGACAGTAAATTTAAATGATGACATAACCTCTACTTTAAATCAGGTCATCCCAAAGTACCTTCTAGAGCAGGGGTTCTCAACCTTGGCTGCACATTAGAATCACCTGGGAATCTTTTTAAAATCCTGATTTCTGGGCTTCCTCCTCCTGAAATTCTGTTTCTTTGTTATGGGGTGAGGCTACAACATTACAAAGAAACAGAATTTCTGGAGGAGGAGACCCAGAAATCAGGATTTTAAAAAGATTCCCAGGTGATTCTAATGTGCAGCCAAGGTTGAGAACCCCTGCTCTAGAGAAAACACATCCAGGTATCTTTGAGTAACCCGGTAACAGAAACAGAGAGAAACTTATGTATATTTATATGGCACACAAAAGACAAAATGTGTCAAAACAGAATCTCAAAACGTTTGGGAAGTTCTAATTGATTTTGCTATGGTGAAATCTGTCCTTAGAGACACCCAGGATTAGATGCCTTATTTTGGCAGAGTCCACTGTCATTAGAGATCAGAAAAGGCTTCTTTGCAGGGGATAGAAATCTTAATTTCACTTAGAGAGACCACTCTTTCATTCTTCACTGTTGCTACGGTCATTGTTTCATGACTGATGCTCATGCAGATGACCATTTATAGACTGTGAACTCCTCAAGTCAGGAACACCTTCTATTATCAACTCTCCCCATCACTCTGTGGGGAAAGAAAGCACACACTGAACTTCAACAATGTTAGTATTCTTTGGCAATCAACCTACTTGGAAGCCTATTTCCTCTGTATCTCTTTTCTCTGTTTTGTGTTCCACAGCAACAGAATAATAATAAAATATTTTAAATTTTTGAGCAATATTTTATTGCATTTATTGGGGTGACACTGGCTAATAAAATTATACAGTTTTCAGGTATATAATTCTACAGTACATCACGTGTATATTATATTATGTGTTTACCCCCACAAGTCAAGTCTCCTTCCATGAAATATTTTTCTTAAAACATATTCTCATATCAGTTTGAGAAAAGAGCCCTGCCAGGTTTGGTTCAGTGGATAGAGTGTCAGCCCTCAGGCTGAATGGTCCTGGGTTTGATTCCAGTCAAGGACATATACCTAAGTCGAAGGGTCATCCATGCTGGATGATCCAGGCATGTGCAGGAGGCAACCAATCAGTGTGTCTCACATTGATGTCTCTCTCTCTCTCTCTCTCTCTCTCTCTCTCTCTCTCTCTCTCTCTCTCTCTTCTTCCCCACTCTTTTCCGCTCTCTTTAGGAATCAATGGGAAAATATCCTCAGGTGAGGATTAACAACAACAAAAATTGAGAAAAGATATTATCTCAGATAGTATCAGAAATTTCAAATAATATGTTTTCTATACTGAAAGTAGCCATCATTTTCTTGTTGACTTATAATGCCTTGTACTGAACTTTAACCCTTAATAGCTATTTTTTGAAATATTTTATTGATTTTTTACAGAGAGGAAGGGAGAAGGATAGATAGAGTCAGAAGCATCGATGAGAGAGAAACATCGATCAGCTGCCTCCTGCACATCCCCCATTGGGGATGTCCCCACAACCAAGGTACATGCCCTTGACCGGAATCGAACCTGGGACCTTTCAGTCCGCAGGCAGATGCTCTATCCACTGAGCCAAACCAGTTAGGGCCTTAATAGCTATTTTTAAAATCTATTTTAGATTAATGCACTCGATATTTTTGTGACCTAAATTTCTTCTGTTTCTTCTCAATGTAGGTCACTTTCAATATTCTATCGCCAGTTAAAGTATTGTTTTCATAAAATGCCAACTCTAAATCAGATTTATATCATCTTGAAAAAGTTCAGCTATTGCAATTATAATTTGTCATTGTCTTGCTTTTGCTTTTTTTCATAACATTGAAGCATTATATATTATTACAATAAAATAAAATATCTTAGGGGATGCCAATTCCGACCTTGCTAAAGTCTGGTGGAGAAAGGCATGAAAGTTGCTTTCATTTCTTGAATTTAACATCCTGGGAAAAGTCAGCTTCTTCTGGAAACTGACAGTTAGTCATTAAGTAATGTATGCTTTATATTCAAGGATAATTTGCTATCCTGAAAATGGGCTAGATTTCCAACAGTTCTTTGATCTGCATATATTGTGCCATTGAATACACATAGAAGGTGCATAGATCACACAGTCTTTCCTTGGAGGGCCTAAAAATTGTTCATGGCCCAGAATTTTTACCTTGGTCATGATGTAGTAACATTGTTCTAAATCAAGTCATTTGACAGTTCCATCAGCTAAATTAATTTTCCAATTTTCTCTCATGGCCTTTTATTTCGTGAATAATTTTTAGCATATTTTTTAGTGGTGGGAGTGTCATTTGGCCAAGTGTACACAAACATATATGCATATATGCATAATACAGGGACACAGACAATTGTGTGGTGAAAGCCTGGTGGGTGGGGGAGGGGGGCAGGTGCAGGGTAGAGGGTGGAGGGGGTCAATGGGGAAAAAGGGGGATATCTTCACAATAAAGATACATTTTTAAAAAAATTAAAGTCACATTTAATCACTACATCACTATCAACACAAAATTACATAATTCTCATTTTCTAAGTGAAATATGAAATCAGGTGTTATAGATAAACTAGAGGCCTGATGCATGAATTTGTACACAGGTGGGGTCCAGCTGGCCCGCACCGATGGGGGCCCATCAGGGTGGGCCGATGGTAGGGAGGGGCCGAAAGCAGTTGGCCAGCCGGCTCCACCCCCAATCGGGGTGTTGTGGCCAGTTGGGGCCCAGATCAGGCTGGTTGGCTGCTGCAGTGCAAATCATATCCACCGGTCGTTCTGGTTGTTCTGCCGTTCAGGTTTCTGGGCTTTTATATATATGGATTATCCCTGATAAATTCTCACTGCTATAAAATTATCCCTATAGATGAATAAATCATTAGAGCTAAACATTAACATTTAGTGTTTACATATTAGTATTTAGCATGTTTAAAAATCATTTTGAAAAATGTATGCCTTAGGGATAGGAAATATGATTGGTAATGTGAGGGGGGGGGAGTGATTCGGGGTCAGTTTTGGACATGCTACCTTGGTTGGATCTAAAAATCACAGAATTCTAAACAGCACATTGCAGTGTCATTTCCAATAGCCAAGATATGGAATCAACCCAAGTGCCCATCAATAGAGGACTGGATAATAGTAGGTGTTCCTAACTAAGGAGTTCACAGTCTAGAAATGCTTATATGCATAAGTAGCTGTAATGATGCAAGGATGACCACAGCAACAATGAAGAATAAAAGAGCAGTCTCTTGAAGGGACATTAAGTCAGTCAGAGAAAGACGATTATCACATGATTTCACTTATATGTGGAATCTAAAGAACAGTATAAATGAACAAACAAAACAGAAATAGACTTATAGATACTGAGAACAGACTGATGGTTGTAAGAAGGGAGGGGAGTTGGGGAACTGGGTGAAAAATGTGAAGGGACTGAGAAGTACAGATTGGTAGTTATAGAATAGTCAAGGGGATGTAAATTACAACATAGGGAATATAGTCAATAATATTTAATAACTATGTACAGTGTCAGGTGGGTACTAGAAATACCAGGGGGAACACTCTGTAAAGTATATGATTGTCTAACCACTATGCTGTACACCTGAAACTAGTACAAAATAATATTAAATGGAAACTGTAATTGAAAAATAATAAATAAATAAATACATAAATACATAAAAACAGCTAAGAGCATCATGTAAGAGTTGGAAAATAGGATCTGGATGAGACTCAGCAGATTGTGCATTAAAGATGTGAGGGTTTACCCTCTGCATATTACACAGACTGAGAAACTTTAAGGCAAGCTGTTATTTTCAATGCTAATAAATTATTTGTATCATGTGATAATGCTGTACTTAAAATCACATTCTATATTCCAGTCAATGCCATTTAGATGTTTTGGTTGCCTCTTAAGATTTAGGTGAGGGTGATGGAATGAAACAGCTTGTATGTATAGTAATTCTTAATCTCCTCCTGTCCCCAAATCTGTGCAATGACCAGTGATGAGCTGCCTATCTTTTAAGGAGCGGGTCTCCAGTGGGCATTCAGCAGCAAACTACTCCCTTTGACTGATTTGAAAACTTAAGTGAAGGTTAAGAGTTTGCTGAATTTGTGAAGCTTCCTTGAGGGTTGCAAACACTATTTACCATAATACTAACTTCTTAGTGGGATGGCATTTTGGCAGGCAAAGAGGTCTGAAGTGTTTCATATTATGACATTCTCATTAGTCAAGGTAAGTTGTGTAGGTTCCTATTATTTTCAATACAATCCATCTTTAAGATATCTATAGCTGTTGGCTTATTTATGTTTAAAAAGTTCTATCATATCTTTCCATTAGAGAGCTCAGCAGGGAATGAGATTTTGAGGAGTAGCTATTTGAGACTGTATACAAATAACCCTTGTTTATAAAATGTTTAACATAAAAGTCTTTCTGAGAGGAAATCATGTCTTGACTACTTACCCAAGTGAAATATCTCAAGACCCGAAATTTCTGGTTGGATCAAACATGCGATGAACTCATCTAGAGAAAGTGATTTCATACCATCATAGTCAGTGGTTTTAACCAGCTAGAGTATTTTAGTAGATGGGCAATAATCTCAAAGTGAAACAGGTTAGCCATAATTTTGGAAACCCAAATATCAAGGTTATGGTATGGCCATATGTTATCATTGAAGATTATTTAAAGAGTTTTCCCATATGGAGAGTGATACAAAGCATACGCTTAGAAGTAGAAAATATTGAAAGAGGAAGAAACAAGGATTTTAAAAAAAAACTGGCTTAATTCTTGTTTAATAGATGTCTGTGGCAAGTAACAAAGACACAGCTATAAATATGCTACATATTGGATAGTATGCACCTAGAGTTTACATCCTGGTGCCTACCATGTAAAGCAAGCATGTCAAACTCGTGGGCCATGGGTCGCATGCCTCCTTTATTTGGTCCATGTTAGCCTTTGAGTTTGACATGCTTGAAGTAAGGGTTGGATGATGTTGCACATGGCAGTTCATTTCTTGAAATCTTAAATATTCTCATTTATAAAATGATATTTAAGTAATCTATACTATAAAAGGGTAATATGCTAATTAGACCAGGAGACCTTCTGGACATCCTTCCAGACAAAGCCATGGTGGCGGGGCCGAGGCAGAGGTGGTTAGGGGTGATCAGGTCAGGAGGGATGGGGCCTAAACCGGCAGTCAGACATCCTCTGAGGGGTCCCAGATTGTGGAGGGTGCAGGTTGGGTTGATGGACACCCCCCCTCCATGCATGAATTTCGTGCACCGGGCCACTATTACTTACATAAGAGGGCACATAAAAATGTCTAGAGATAGTAAGTATTCAGTGAATGAGTAATAATAGAAACAAAATGTAAATGCATTGAGCCTTATATTTCTTATGGAATTCCTTCTTCTTTCCAAAATAGCATGATGTTACTTAAAACAATTCAGGGTCTCATTTGTAAAATAAATCCTATAGAAGATTCTTATGTATCTTATTTGAACGTGTTTTTCTGAGCAGAGGACAAACAACCCGCAGGTGTCTAAGGTGAAGAGTGGGATCCAGGCAACAAATACTACTGTGTAACTAAAAATTAAACATTCAAGCCTCAGGTTTCATCTGAACAAAATTCAGTACAAACTCATTAATTGACACGTGGGGAAATGGAGAGTTAATACTAGCTGCAGGCAAAATGATCTCACTGAACTAAGAATACTCAGTTTAAATTCCAGTTGTTGGGGTTACTCTCACAAAGATGTAAATTATCAGCAGCAACACTTTAACACTATGAAATAAATCAGGCACAAATCATTAAGAGGATTAAAATAATAAGCAAACATAAAAAATTAAAAGTATATAGTCCATAGAGAGAACCTTGTGATGGTGCCAGTGGAGCAATAGCTCTGACCTGGGTTTCGGAGGCCCCATCCCTCCCAAGCTGCTCTAAGTAATGAAACAAAAACAAAATCACAGATATTGCTTTTTAATTTTCAAAAGTAGTGAAAATTAACTTCAATATTGTTGTATCCATTACAATTAAAAGTTAAATATGTTCGAACTTAAATTGTTTATTTTAAATAGGCAAGGGAAATTGCTTTATGGATGTTGTTAGCCCCATATACTTATTCAAGCATTTTAATAATACTAAGCTTCTATTGTGTTACCCAAATAGAAAGCCACATTTTTTTATGTTGAAAGTTTTTATTTTCTGTGTATGTATTTTAACTTTAATTAGGCAACCCAAATTTTTAAAAATCTAATAAGATGATAGCTTTGATATCCTATATAAAAAAAGCCTAATATGCAAATCAATCGACCGACAGGACGACCAGTGGAATGACCAGTCGCTATGACATGCATTGACCACCAGGGGGCAGATGCTCAACTCAGGAGCTGCCCCCAGCCCACAGGCCCCCAGGCCAGCCAAGGCATGTGCCAATGGGAATCCCCTGATCAACCTGCCAGTCACCCTACAGAGGGAGGCGACCAGCAGCAGCGGAGGGGCGATCGGGGAATGGGGCTGGCCAGTGAGCGGGCCAGTGCTACCCCACAATTATCCCACCAGGTGCCTCCCACAGCAGCAGCATGGGGTGGGGCTGGTGAGCAGGCAGCGCCAGGCCAGCCAAGGTGGGTGCCAGCAGGGCCCCCGGATTGCCCCACTGGTCACCCCACAGATGGGCCCTGATGGCTAGCCAGGCCTATGGACACTACCCATGCACGAATGTCATGCACTGGGCCCCCTTCTAGTTGTGACATAAATGTTAGATTACTCGAAATGATTGCCCCCATTATATTCTATAATCATGGTAGAAGTGTTTTAAAAATTTGAATTTGATAAATAGAAACTAGGTTTGTGAAGTTCAGCATATAGTCTTGAGGTAAATGTTGATAAACTTAGGCAAATCTTCCTGCAAGGGAGAAGCTTTAAATCAGGTCTCAGCACATATATAAAAACAAACTGCAAAGAAAACGGAAGCCACACATATCTATCTCTGTACAGCCATGCAAACAATAATCTTTTCTTTACTTTTATTGGTTAACTACTGTTTTTAATAAGCAATGGGCTCATTGAATCCATTCTACATCCTTTACTTTAAGTATAAAAATAAATTATATAAGAATTTCTTAAATTTTTTAGGCTGATGTAATTTAGATACCTAAGCCACACATAGAACTTCACATTTATAAAAAGAGGTATTGCCAAGTGATAAAATTGTCAGATATTAGATAACACTGTTCTTGATTTGGTAATTCCAAATGAAAGCCTGGAAAATTGAAATGGTGTAGCATCGGCAGCCTTTATTATGGGATCCTCATCATTTTTAGTATCTGGAGATTTTATCAGTCATTTAAATATATTATTTTATTTAAAAATGAGACAGAGTATTTCTATTTCATCAAGTACACGAAACTAGGAAAATGTTTTTTTCCACGTTGATAAATATCAATGCACTATCTTATAAAGTTGCTATGATCTGAACGTGTCTGTCCCCGCAAAATTCATGTGTTAAAATCTTAATGCCCAATATGATGGCATTAAGAGGTGGGGCTTTGGGACGTGGTCAGGTCATCAGGGTGAAGCCTTTATGAATGAGATTAGTGTTCTTAACAAAGAGACCCCACAGATCTCCCTAGCCCCTTACAGCAAGAAGTCAGAAGTCTGCATCCTAGAAGAAGGTCCTTACTGGACCATGAGTGCACCCTGCTCAGATACTTCCAGCCTCTGGAACTGTGAGAAATAAATTTCTGCTGCTTCTGAGCTACCCAGTCTGTGGTATGTGGTTATAGCAGCTCATACAAACTTGGGCAGAAGCCATTTCTGGAACTCCAGAATCTGGCGACAGGTAAAACAAGGAGTCCCTGCATATAAATCCTTGCGAAAATGAGAAAAAAAAGTAGAGAGATGGGGAGTGGTGCTCCTAAGTGTTCCCCAGGTGTTCATGTCCCTATTTAGTAAAAATGTAGGAAAAAAGACTTCAATTTCCTGGCCTTGGGGATATTAGCAAAATTGTCACTGTGCCAGAAGGAAACACCAATATGATGAGTTACTGCTTAAAATATCACAATCACAACCACCCAAGGATCGAGAGAATATTTAGAGAGAGGATGAGGAACCCTGATGTACCTGTCTGATCAACTCTGGAGCTCACAGCAAACACAGCTATGATTGCTGTCCACACCCCTTGATGCTTCCCAGGTTGGTCTTGTCAAGGACACTGGAGGTTACATAAATTTGAATAGTTAGGATGTCTACATCTCTATGGAGAAATACTTAATCTCTAAGAATGTAGAAAATAGATGCTGGTTAGGGGAATTCTCTCTTTTAAATAGAGCTTTCCTTCACAAACTTCTTTGTAATGTTTCAAGTCTATTCAATAATGATTCAAGATAGAAATATAATGGCAACCTGGAAAGAAAATCCAGTACATCATTATCATCTTATCACATGGGAGTCACAGGTCCCCAATTCTTCATACATTATCTCTCCCCTGAATCCTTTTAGTAACTTAACAAGGTTGTATATTCTGTGAGAGTATCCAGTTCTTCACTGTCATGGTCTCCTACTGCAAATTACAAACAGATGTTTGTTGCTTTCAAGCCAGATGCCAGCACACCAGCAGGTGTTGTAGCCTATTTATTTGTACACAGACTATGGCACAGCCTTGAATCCCAATGAAGGTGTGTCTTCACCTTCCTCTTATGTTCACCTCCTGCCTTTCCTTTTTCTGTTCTGTAAGCCATTCTACAGATAAGACTTCAGCCTTTCAGTCATTATTTGTGTGTTAAAATGGCCCAATACGATTTGCCAAAATGAGCTGCCATGTAGTTTCCAGAAACTTGAAGTCTTATATTTTTTTCTACTAACTCTAGAAAGTTTTTTATTGCCTGAGAGACTCCGGTGATAAAATTTTGTTACATTCCATTCAAACTTGGTTCCCACTGATAACATATTTCAGTTTCACAGCTGACAATCTGGCCTTTTCCACGAGTATTAAAATTCTCGCAAAGAGAAATCACCTCTGATGTCCCTCTTCTTTGGATAACTAGACTAAATTAATGGGTCAGAGTAAATGAGATTTACTTAAATATACTAGAGTAATTATTAGATCAGTCCTGAGTGTTGGATTCTTTAAAATCCCTTGCCAAATAATTACAGGTAAATATTTACTCAAAAAAGTAGACTTTTAAAAAACAGTTCTCCTTCTGAAATATTAGTGTTTAAAATATATCACCCAAGTGGAAAGTGAGCAGTCTCCATAGAGGCTGAGGCTGTTGGGGTTCTATGTTTGTATTCTAAGCCACTGGGTCTTTTGTCAAAACCAATCGCTCTCTGACACAGCAATGCATGAGAGGGAAAATGAAGAGGGGGGAAGGGAAAGAAGGTTTGCAGATTTGCTTGACACCCTGCTGCTACCAGATAGGGTTTTAACCCAGAAGTAGCAATGTCTAGGACTGAGGAAAAATTCACTAATTCTATCAACCATCAAGTCAGTCATTATTTACCATTCCTACTACTTTCAAAAAATTAAGACAAATGAATTAAATCTATGTTTTACAGACATTTTACAAGCAAATATGTTCTATTTATGAACCAGTAAGCAAAAATGAATGTGGTATTCTTGACCTTGTTAAAACAATTTAACTTTATGTCAAAAGTAGAATTAAGTCATTTACTACATGGCTATGTGCAAATGTGCATGTGTATGTACAAAATCCATAATAACAAAACAAACAAAATAAACCACTGGATTTCATGAAGAAAAATGAGTGTTATTTTGTGTGTATTTAATTATTTATAATATTTCTTTATTTATTTAAAAGAAGAGAGAAGTGAAGGGATAGCCAAGTGTCAGAAATACTTTACATGCTAGGATCATGACATCCCAGATTTGGAGTGAAGCTGAGAGATCATTATTCCCTCCATACCCAAGGTCTGAATCTCCTCAGTACAAACCCCTGGTATTGTATGTCTGAGACTAAAACTATGCAATGATGAAAAGTGCTTACCCTCCTAAATATTTACTCTTAGTTGTACTCTCTGTCATACAATAGACTAAATCCAAAATGTCTTTTATTAGTGTCCAAAGATAGTCAAGGATTCTGCAGTCCCCAAATCTCTAATTTTATCAAACATAGCTCACATGACAGAATTGCATTCTCCTTTCCTTCCTCTTTCCACAATCCTGTTAGCTTATATTTCTCTTTAAATGGGGTGTCCAGAAACAGGCCCAAGTGTCCAGATACAACCGATTGAGACAAAATCATAATACTTAATGTCTACTGAAATAATACCACATTTATGGTGGGCCACACACCATGCTGTGCAATTTACATACTTATCTCATCTAATCCTTTTAGCAACCCTACAAAGAAAACCCTGTAAGGAAAAACAATAAATTCAAGAGCACTACGTAAACTGCCCAAGAGCATGTAACTCACATAGCAGCCTGGATTTTCACCCAAGCAGTTGACATTGAAGCCGCAGGAAGATAGATCACCACACAGCTCTGCCCAAAGCCAGAAGAGTAAAAATCACGGAGTCCAATTTATGCCCACTGCTGCTAAATCCTTCCACAGTCTTTAGGCAGGTGGTCTTTCCCAACCAAATGTAGGACAGTGCATGTAAACATTAGTAAATGCAGCATTTTGAAATTTCACAGTTTCAGGCCTGAGTTGCACTCTGGGTCATGGTTTTTTATACAGTGTTTCCATCACCCTCCTGATTTCTTCAAGTCACCCCCCCCCCTGCCACGAAAAGGGAAGGGGCACATACGACTATACATCTTTTTCTAACGCACTGCATAAATTGTGGTTTTATAAACGGATGACCAAAATAGATCCAGAGACATGGGAGCATGGAACAAACAGAGGAATTTCAGAGTGAATGTGTGAGGAGAGGCAGAAAGAGATTAACCAAATCTATAATAATAACAGCATAATATGCTAATTAGACCAGACATCCTTCCAGATGATCTTCCAGACGAAGCCGCAGCAGCAGAGGCCGAGGCAGAGTGTGCAGCTGTGGCAGTAGGGGCTGAGCTCCTTGCAGAAATTTTGTGCATCTGGCCTCTAGTAACTTATAAGTATATATGTATAACCCATCCACACAGACAGTAGTGCCCTGAAGGCCTGGAGGTGAGGGTGGAGTGGAGGAGGTCAATGTGGGATAAAAAAGGGGACATCTCTAATACTTTCAACAGTAAAAATAAATTTAAAATATAAAAATAATAACACATTATTATAAATGGTCCCAGAGAGACAAATGCCATTTGTCACTGACCTTCAAGGTGATATCATGATGTCGATTTTGTTTTTTGCGTGCTCTTCCATCATTCACTAATTCATCTATTATTTTTCCAGCTTGTCTATACAATATCAAGAATCCTTATCACCAACTTATTCAATAATCCCATTTGCTTCCATGAACACTTCTTATTCTGCTTGTCCCACCTTTTATTTGACTCCTGGCACTAACTCCTGTTGTGCAAACCATATTTTTATAGAATATGGTTATTTTTAAATAAAATCTTACATACAATAAGAAATAAATGTATTATATTCTGGGGAATTTAATACATAAAATACTGTCATCCCTTCTTTAGCTACTTTTTTGTGACTTTACGTTTCCATACTATTTTATTTAATATATTATAGTTATTAGATAAAAACCATAATGGCAGCATATTAATTTTAAAATTTTTGTTTAAAATCTCCTATTTTTGGAGAATGTGTTCAGGCCCCTTCTTACCCCTGAGTGCTTTGGAATTTCCATCAGCAGGGACACTCAATGTCCTTTCCTCTGAATGTTACTAAGGATTAACAAAACAACAACAGAACAAACAAATAAATAAAACACAGAAAGCAGATTTGCTATTTAAGCAAGTTTGGGAAATTCCATGTTTAATAGTCTAGGCCAGTGGTCAGCAAACTGTGGCGCACAAGCCACATGCGGCTCTTTGGCCCCTTGAGTGTGGCTCTTCCACAAAATACCACGTGTGGGCACACATGTACAGTGCGATTGAAACTTTGTGGCCCATGCGCAGAAGTCGGTATTTTGTGGAAGAGCCACACTCAAGGGGCCGAAGAGCCGTGTGTGGCTCGCAAGCCACAGTTTGCTGACCACGGGTCTAGGCTAAACAAGCCTCAATACTTTTTGACTTCTCATGAACCCTAATATGCTACCATGAATTTGAATGTCCAAGACTGCAATAAAAAGTTTAGTATCTTTAAATTTTCAAAACAACACATAAAAATTCCAAGAGGAAAATATTAAATGTACACATTTATTATGGAAATCACCACCATTCATTAACTGAGAGATAGACCTGCATTGATTTTCAGATGCCTTATTTTTAAAAAAAAATGTCTATGTTTCAATATTAATTATTTTTTCCTTAGTGAAAAAAAATCAACTTTGAATTTAAGAAAAAAATACTTACATGGAAAGGGGGAAAAAGGTTAACTTTTAAGGTAAAATCTATATATATATATAAAAGCCCAAGCCACTGGTTGACCAGTCAACCAGTCATTATGACATGCACTGACCACCAGGGGGCAGTCACCTTGGGACAGAGAAAAAGAGAAACAGGAGATTGAGTCTATGAAAGCTCCTAAGCAGGTGAGGCTGAGCTGCATGCAGTTCACATTGGGAGGCTGGGACATTGGCCCAAATTCCACCGCTCCCCAGGCACGGCTCTGGAGGCATGGTGACCCTGACCCCCGTCAACCCCTCCGGCTGCATCCTCCCTAGGCAGCTGGGACTGAGGGATGGAGGGAGGGAAAAAAGAGACCACAAACTCGGTCCCTAGCACCCGCCTCCTCCTATCAGACTGGAGCCACCCCAGGACTATAGGACAGCGCACGAAGTGGGCAGCCTCGCCTCACAGCTATCGCGACTCCACCCCGGGTGCCTCTTGGGCACTCATCCCACTTCTCTGAGACTCAGTCTGCACCCCTAGCAAGGCTGTGGAAGCTCTGCCTTAGGGACCCACTTCTCCATAGCTGAGTGCAGCAGACCAGGAGATGCAAGGGGTGGCAGCTGACTGGGATGAGCAGGGCTGGGATGAGCGGAAGCGGCTCCTCCCTAGCCACCTGCCACTTCACACACTACTACATCTCTCAGGGTATGTTGGATGCTGGTTTCAGCCCAATTCCTGCAGGCCATGCTAAGGGACACCACTGGTGCACAAATCCATGCACTGGGCCTCTAGTTAACTGATTTTAAAAAAAAACATCAAAATTATTTTAAAATACTTATAAAAAGCAGAAAAATATTTATCCAGAAATTATTTTTTAAATATATAAAGAAAATAGGGAAATAGGAGATTAATTCTATATAATGGAATTATGTTAATTTTGAATAGAACTGATTTTGTGATGACAATATTTCTAAATTTAATAAAATAAACATCCTTCCCTTAAAAAATATTTACACAATAAGCATATACATAGGTATGGATTACTCAATACAAGATAAAGCATTATTTCTACATCTCTCCTCCAAAATTTAGAATAGGTATAAAAAACTGCTCCAAAATGCCTATTCACTGTGTTCTGTTCTATTAGAAAGTTATATTTTACACTAGAGGCCCAGTGCATGAAATTCGTGCACTGATAGGGTCCCTAGCACCTGCTGCCTGCCAGCTGCCGGCCAGGTACTCTTCCCTCGGCCAGCCCTGTCCCCTGTTCGAACTCCCAAACGAACTCCCGATCAAGGGAACAATTTGTGTACTATGCTTTTATTATATAGGATTAGCCAGTGACTGTTGGTCAATTCAATTATTCCTTGATGATCAAGGTAAAAGTAAGAATGAGAGGTGTGCAGTGCCTCCAGACCACTGTATAGAGGCATCTTAAGTGAAGATTCATATGCAAATGTTCTCTGCAATAATGAGTTTGACTCATGCAGCAAAAAGAACTGAAAGAAGAGAAAAAGCATAATCATTTTTCTTGCAAAAGTCAGCGAGGTGACTTTCACATCTTGAATATGTCTTTGGAAGAGGAAAAAGCTACACGTAGCTCCTGAAATGGGCGTTTGGAGTTCATGCATTTAATTACTGTCAGTTCCAGAAAAAGCTACAGTGACTTTTCATAAAATATTCAAATATACACTTGTAAGACCACCTTGTTAACAGATCCTGACATTGTCCTGTCAGATAGCAAAGGTATAACAAGAAAGATAAGATGAGCTTCTTATAGGAAGCTCATTTTGCCATCTGCCTACCTGAACAGACCTGTGCTTTTTGTTTTCTATAATTTCACCCACAAAGAGCAGAAAAATGCTTTTTGTGCTCAGCTGTGAGCCTGGAAGTCAGCAATAAGGTCTGGGCTACCCTACCTGGAATAACTTAGTTGCCACTGTGTTTCTGAAAATAAAAACAATTTCTCAAAAGGAATTAGGGTGCCATAGATGTGCTGAGCCAATAATCAGTGTTTTGGGAAGGATGAATTTGTGTTACTGAAAGATTAACATTAAAATTTTCCCAACTAGTCTTTCTTTTCACTCAAGATAAAGTATGCAAGTGTCAACCACATGTAAGTGGGCATGAAATCGATAAAGAGAAAGTTCCCCATAGGGAAACTAGGATGGAAGATTGCTAGTCTAATGCTAGAAGTAACCACAGAGGAGAAGGAAGATGAGAACTTGCTATCATGTGGTGGCACTCATATAAATTATCTCATTTATTATCATAAATGTCACCACTATAATATCTCGATTTGGGTTAGTAAATTGTGGAACAAGAATTCAAATGCAAGCCTGTCTGACTTCAAAACCTGGCCTTTTTCATGTACAGTATTTGGGAAGAGTATCCCATGTCATACACTGGGGAGAAATTGGTTTCTTCCCACTGAAAATCAGGGAAATCTGTATAACCTCTTCTTTTAAAAAAAAAAAAATATATATATATATATATATATATATTTTTTTTTTTATTGACTTTTTACAGAGAGGAAGGGTGAGGGATAGAGAGCTAGAAACATCCATGAGAAAGAAACATCAATCAGCTGCCTCCTGCACACCTCCTACTGGGGATGTGCCCACAACCAAGGTATATGCCCTTGACTGGACTCGAACCTGGGACCCTTCAGTCCGCAGGCCGACGCTCTATCCACTGAGCCAAACTGGTTAGGGCTATAAAACCCCTTCTTAAGGCAACAGTACAGAGACAATGCCATTTGCATCAGGAATTCATAAGCAGCCTTCACAGGTATGCGTCATAATAAAAACAGAATTTGTATCCACTAGAACTTAGAGGAAAGCCCAGGAACAGATATTATTAAAACTACAGAAACACAGTTGATGAACAACCATTACTTTAAATCTAAACGTTGAGCAAGAAGAAATTGATAATCCTACACAATCAGTGTATTACTGCCAATATGTGTCTGCTAATTTGTATTAAACAAAAGATGGACTAAAATGTTATTACTACCCTAATTAGGAACTTTTAATAGGCAATTACATATGTGATTCTCTAGTAAGGTTTCAGCCTTTCATTAGTCCTTCTGTCATCTTTATTAAATCTTTTGAAAGCCCAAAGTTGAAAGAAACCATTTGGGTCTACTTGGTATGGATGGATCTACTCAATGACCTCTGCCAGCCAGATGCTAGAGGCCTGACTGACCTGCTGTGTGATGTGTCAGCATAGGTTCAATCCGAGGTGCTACTTAGATTACAGTATGCATATTTTAATATATGAAAATGTCCCAAATTAAAATGTACACCCAACTTGATCAAGCTAACTGTTTAGTAAACAACATTAACATAACTATTTAAAACAGTGAAAGTAGGCCCTAGCATGTTTGGCTCAGTGGAAAGAGCACTGACCCACTGACTGAAGGGTCCTGGGTTCGATTCCGGTCAAGGGCACATTCGTGTGTGTGCTCAATCCTTAGCCCTGGTCAGGGAATGTGCAGGAGACAACCAATCCATGTGTCTCTCTCACATGGATGTTTCTCTCTCTCTGTCTCTCCCCCTCCCTTCCACTCTTTCTAAAAATCAATAGAAAAATATCCTCTAATGAGGATTAATACAACAGTAAAAGTAGCAACTTAGTGGGTTTTCTGATACATCCTTGATAAGAATTAGACTAATCAGGAAAGGAAATGCAATTTACAAGGAAAAATCAGTTAAGTAAAACCAACTTTTCTCAAAGCATAATCCTACTTTAAAATTTCCTTTTCAACAAAAGCAATGAAGAGAATCAGTTTTTAGACTGTGGTCTAATATTTTAAACTATATATTTTTATACCAATATACTTTCAAATATAAGTTTGTTGATGTTCAAATCTAACTAAGTCCATTTATTTCAGAAAATTGATTTGAAAGTACTTGTGTAGTTTATTAATAGTTCCTTTTTTGGGTCACATGGCACTTTAAAATAAAAAGGAAAAGGCAAATGCCCTGGCCTCAGTTGGTTGGAGCATCTTCCCATGCGACAAAAGGCTTTTGGGTTTTATTCCCAGTCAGGGCACATACCTAGGTTTCAGGTTCAATCCCAGGTTGGGGTGCGTAAGGGGAGCAACCAATTAATGTTTCTCTTTCTCTCCCCGCTTCCCTTTCCCTCTCTCTAAAATCAATAAAAAAATAAATTAAAAAAAACCATATCCTTGCGTGAGGATTAAAAAAACACCAGGAAAAGACAAAATATATACTATTATTATATGGCTTCTTTTCAAAGAACTTTTGTTGAAAAAGAACATAGTATGCTGAGGCTGCCATAAAATTGATTTCTATATTGGCTGGAAAACAGTTCAGATGACCCATAAAATCCTTTACAGAATCTTATTATTCTATCATCTGGTACCCTTCTTAAAACATTTGTTACAGAAGTGTGTATGGGGGAGTGGAGAACAGATCTTTCCTAAATGTCAGTCCTATTTCACAATTGCAGCATCTATTCAGAACTGTACGGTATAACGACATCCCATCACTTCCACTAGAAGAAAAAACATCTAATGTAGTTTTATATGGTTTATTATGTGGTTCCAATCAATTGCTATAAAGGTAGAGAAAAAAGTCACTTCAAAAAAGAAAAGAAAAAGAAGTATATGTGGGTACAGAGGGTCATTTTTCTTTCAGCTTTTAACTCAGGCACAAAATGTCAAAAAATATCCTTATGTTGTGGAGAGCTTCCTAAAATCACAGAAAAAAACAAAACAAAACAGTTTCCAAGTAGGGGATTATAAACCAGATTAGGTCATTTGTAAATGTTCTACTTACTCTACCAGTGGAATATTTCAAAATAGAATTCCTTTCACAAAAAGTCTATATTCAAGAAATGAGTCTTAGAAAAAATAATTACTCTGAAATGCATTTGATTCTCCTATAGAGCCACAAAACGCCTGACCACTTGCTCATGAAAAGCAAAAGATAAAATCTTCATTAAAAACATAAAAGGTCATCTCCCCTAGGAGAATTCCAGGTGTGAACTGAATAGAATTGCTTGCTGTGCGCTCACTCTCCTAAGAAGCGGGCCACTGCAGGAAGATTAAAGAATTGCTAGTTGAAGGACTGTCACATCAAGTTGTGGTCAACTTCACGTTTGCCGGAAAGCTAATGCGCAGTGTCTGAGCCGCCCTGTGACAGGCAGCCTTGCTGCGGGTCTGCTCTGCAGTAGCTCCCTGGGAAGAAGGGCTGCTGCCATCGCAGAATCCCTGAGTGATCTGCTGTTGAATATGCATGAGAATCTAATGTGCAAGGATTCAGTGAAAAGTAAGTGTTTTGATGAGGAAGGCTGACATAACAAGAAGGGAGGAGTGAGGCAATGGGATAAACACCGCCATCCTTGATTACAGGGAACGTGCTGAGGGCACCAGAGTTCCTCTTTGCCTTCAAGTTTGCAGTTTTATTTCCTTGCAGATTTTTAGCATGACATGAGCCACTGAAAGAAGGCCTTTGAACACTCACATAGTTTATTTTAAATGACAAATTAATAGTCCATGGGCAGATTTCCTCTGCGTTAAAAATAATTTTGAAAAAAATTTAAAAAGTTATTAGAAACAAGCCTGATTTACCTATAGACGCAATATGGTTTTCTACAGCTAATCAGTATCATTTGCTAGCTTTACCTGATTTTTTGTTGTTGTTAATCCTTAGCCGAGGATATTTTTCCATTGATTTTAAGGGAGAGTGGGAGAGGGAAAGACAGGGAGAAACATTGATGTGAGAGAGAAACATCCATGTGAAAGAAACACATCGATTGGTTGCCTCCTGCACGCACCCCGACCAGGGCCAGGGCAGGGGAGGAACCTGCAACCAAGGTACATGCCCTTGACCGGGATCAAACCTGGGACCCTTTGGTCCGCAGGCCAACGCTCTATCCACTGAGCCAAACCGGTTAGGGCACTAGCTTTACCTTGGTTCTTTATTTTTTTAATACAGAAAGAGCGCCAAAAGCAAATCACTTCAGAAATGGAAGAAAAAGACACAACAGTGTAGGTTTTTCTCCCTGGTGCTTATAATTCTGGAAATTGTAGTCCGTACTATTTAATCAACTCTGACACATACTGTTCTTCTGGAAAGGAATCTGTTATTTAACGTCAACAAGGAAGAACATGGCTGCAAATATCCCCTCCAATGAACAAAATGAAATCCCTAAAGAGCATTCCTAATTCTCTTTTCTTTTTAATTGAATTTCTCTCAACTGTACCAGTGTTTTCAATTGAAACCATGTACCCAGCAAATGAATGAGTAGAACTATGGAAGCTCTCACCAAAGATTTGCCTTGTACAAACTGTTCAGGAGCATTGGAGCTACAAACTGTGCCCCGAATGATGCCTGTGACTCGGTAACTTCACAAATCTCTGAGTGTAGTATTGAAAAAGGAAGAATAGACAAGTAGAATTTAGTGAAAATAATGAGCCTCAGAGTGAATGGAAAAGGCATAAGTGAAATATTGTGGTGGAAGAAACGCTGGATTGGGAATTAGAAGTCAGGAGATCTTGGGCAACCACTCAACTCTCAGATATTCAGGTTCTTATCTAATGATATGCAATAACGACTGTTTTCCTTATGAGATTCTTAGGAAGATAAAATCCAGTGATATATGTAAAGGAATTTTGTAAACTTCTAAGTGCACTACACATTATCTGTTTCCTATAAATTCAATTGATAGTGTTTAATGTTCATGCCTTGGTAGTTCAGTTTTCTCATCAGTAAAATGAGAAGAGCAGGATTAAAAGCTTCTTCAGCATTGTTGAGAGGTCCAAATGTAATTTTTTAAAAATACAAAATAGGTTATCAGCTGAAGACATGGGATAAGAGGAGTGGCGTAGAGCAGTGAGTTGGGGTCACTATGGGAGAGGTGGGAATGAATAGAGAAAGCCAAAAAAAGGAAAATGTATTAATTATGAACTTGAAACAATAGAATCAAGTAATAATATTGATTAGAGGTAGATAACAAATATTATATTATTGGATTTGGTCAATAAAATAAAGGAAGAAAAATGACTGAATTTAGACTTGAAAAATGACCATGGCCATTGTCTGATGGTCATATTAGCCTTGGACTTTCTACTTATCGATTCCCTTGTATGTCTCTGATTGGATTTTTATTAGATTTATAACCTTTCTTTTTCTCTCTCTTCTCCAATTTTTTTTGTTTGTTTGTTTAGGCATATGAAGCTTCTGAATCCTACCACTTATCTTTCTGAACACAGAATACCTGGAGGTATACATGAGGACCTGCCTTCAACTAAACACCATGAATTACAGCTTTTAAATTCTAAAATACACTCTAATACAAAGACATACACATCATATGAGCAATGGCCAGGAGGGAGGTCAGGCTTCCAAGATCAGTACTGTTAATTCAAATCAAAAGGTAGCTTATATACAGCAGATATCTAGTTTTAATTGGGTAGAGGAAACAGTTTTTCTCTAAAGAAAACAGGCAATAGAAGAAGTTCATTCATAAATGGGCTATCTGAACATCTACCAAGAGCCTATTCCACATTATGTTGTGATAGGCCTAAGAAGTTGGTTACTCAAACAAAACTGAGGACATTATTCTAAAAGAAATATTTAGTAATTATGAGATACAACTAAGGAAATCAAGGCTTAGGGAAGTTAATCACTTGCCTAATGTAATGCTGAGTAAAGAGCAGAAAAGACTTCAACCACAACAGTCTTGATTTTTATTCATTAAGTAATGTCACCTTTCTAAGGCGGCAAAGGCAGAGTTCCATCATCAGCATCTGCTTTGGACTGTGTAGCCAGTCCCTGTATTTGAGAGTTTGCCTTCAACCCTGGCCTGGTAGCTCAGTTCATTAGAGAGTCATCCCCATAAACCAAGTTTGTAGTTTCAATTCCTGGTCGGAGCACATACAAAAATCACCAATGAATGTATAAATAAGTAGAACACAAAAACAACAAAATTGATCTCTCTCTCTCCCTCTCTCCCTCTCTCTCTCTTCCTCCCTTCTCTCTAAACTCAGTAAATACAAAATTTAAAAAAAAAATAATTGGAAAAAAAAAAGTTTACCTTTAGGAAAATTGTATTTTTCCATCTATTTCAAAATGTTAGTAGGGACTTCTTTTCTAATTGGTTGGTTAGACACGTAATAAGAGCTTAGTACTTAATAGGATACTTGGGAAATCTCCTACTTTCACTCTTGGTTGATGCATTAAAATTTAAAGAATAAGGACACATAAGTTATCTATTAAGGCTGGACATCAGAGGGGAAATATAAGAATCCAAGCAATACATTTGGTCTAAGAGATTATAAAGCGGGATCGCCACATAGTGTCTTCAAGAACAAACATGTCTGAATAAATTAGGGGGTCAGTGTTCCATTTGTAGGCTCACTGTTGCCATCTCCCCTGAAAATCCACCCATAGCTTATGGAAGAGAATGAAAATATGGGTTTAAAGCTAAAATGAAAGATTTTGTGATGTGACAAAGAAGCACAACCTCTATAAACTTTTCTCAAAATTAATTCTTTTGAACTTGTCTTAAGTTGTTGCATTGCCTGTTTCCATGATGCTAGCAGACATCATGAGATCAAGAAGTTTACTTAAATTCTGTGAATAAAACAGTTCAACAGTTCTCTGGTTGCACTGTTATCCTATCTCCTCAGGGAAGCCAGGAATACTCAGCATGTTTCCAGGTACCTGCAGCTGCCAGTAAATGAATATTAATTGAATAATTTCTATGTAGCAACTTCTTTAACGTGCTCTCTGGAGGATACTGAGAAAGGAGGCAATGCATTCTGTATCTCTGGGATCTAACAAGATGCAGTATTAATACAACCATCAGACAAGTCTCTAACTTCTCAAATAAACTCAAGGTAAGAGCTGTGAGAGTTCAGAGTGCAATGGTGGGAAGTCTTTTTTACGCCTATGACTTTCACTTGGTCTTAAAAGATAGTACTATCTGAAGGAAAGGAAAAAGAAATGAGACCTTCCAGACATGAGTAACTGCAAGAATGAATTTAAATAAACATCTGGCTGGACCACAAGGTCTATAGGATGTTCCTGAAAACTTAACTGGGAACTGAGTCAATCAACTAATGCGTCTATATTTCTTATAGAGTAAAATAAATGTGACTTTTAACCCTTTCTGCCACTAGCTACATAACCTTGGGCAAGTTAATATTTCTAAAGTTCTATTTTCTGTCTGTAACATGAGGATACTTGCTCAAGAAGAGGACAGTGTCCTGGCCAGTGGTTGGAGTGTTGTCCCATTCACCAAGGGACAGTTGCTTCAATTCCCAGTCAGGGCACATATCCAGGTTGCAGGTTTGATCCCCAGTTCACTATATATTTTTCTTTTAAATCAGTGTTTCTCTGTTCTTCTCTCTTTCTCTTTATCTCTCTCTCTCCTCCCCCTCTCTCCCTTTCTCTCTTCCCTTCTCTCTCTAGAATGAATGAAAGACATGTTCTCAGATGAGAATTTAAAAAAAGAATAGGACAATATGTATGATTGTATACAAAAAGAATCTAATGGAGTGTTTGGTAAGCAGTTTAGGCATCTATATAGTATTTAAAAGTAGTAATAAAATATAACAATAAGATTGGGTTATATCCTCAAATTTGATTGTTTTGCCTTCCTTTTCTTAAGTTGTATGAGTTCCTTATATATGTTGGATATTAACCCTTTGTCAGATGTATCATTGCCAAATATGTTCTCCCATTCAGTGGGCTCCATTGTCATTTAGTTGATGTTTTCTTTTGCTTTGCAGAAAGCTTTTTATTTTGATGTAGTCCCATTTGTTTATTTTATCCTTAGTTTCCCTTGCCCTTGGACATGTACTGGCAAACATATCATTATAAGAGATGTCTGAGATTTTGCTGCCTATGGTTTCCTCTAGGATTTTTATGGTTTTACCACTTACATTTAAGTCTTTTATCCATGTTGAGTTTATTCTTGTGTGTGGTGTAAGTTGGTGATCTAGTTTCATTTTTTTTTGCATGTATCTGACCAACTTTCCAACACCATTTATTGAAAAGACTGTTTTGACTCCACTGTACATATTTATCATTAAACATTTCACATTGTTCCTTATTCTATTTAAATTTAGTTTTATTTATCACACACATTTTATAAATTAGTATAATATGTGTATTTCCTATATTTAGAATTTAAAGTCAAAGGGGTAATCTTTCTAATCACTTGGAAGAAGCTTTAATTATTGGAAGGCTTGGTAGTTATTTGAAAAATTTAACCTGTCAAAAATAAAAAAAATAAACGATACCTTTAAAATACAAGTAAAGCATATTTCATTAATATCATTGTCCCAAAAGAGGAAAAGTCACTCAAATATAAAAATAATCAATTATGATTTGAGAGTGTTTTACATAAATTATATAAGAGCCAGGCAGCTTTATGCCTATTCAAATTCTCTGGAAATAAGAGTATAAACAAATAAGATTTATAAACCAATTAACAAGATAAAAGTAAGATTCAAAAACATTTCTTAGCCCTAGCCAGTTGGCTCAGTGGAGAGAGCGTTGGCCTGGGGACCGAAGGGTCCTGGGTTTGATTCTGGTCAAGGGCACATGCCTGGATTGCGGGCTCAATCCCCAGTAAGGTGCATGCAGGAGGCAGCCGATCAATGATTCTCTCATCATTGATGTTTCTATCTCTCCCTCTCCCTTTCTCTCTGAAAGCAATAAAAATATATTTTTTAAAAAAATGTTTTTGAAGCAATCAATTTTACTACAAAACAAGTTTCTGGAATTTTCCTATTCACCTAATAATTTTCACATTCATATAATAATTTTCACTGTTACTGTATCGGCCACTGTTATACTATATAACAAGATGATACTGTATTTTTTTTTGTAAGCAGAACCTCTCTATTCTGACAGATGTATTATAATGTCTACATTATAATGCAGATATATTGTAACATGAAAGAGAAAATAAATCAAGGTCCCTTGAGTTGACATGAGAGGTAGAGACCAACACATAATCAAATAATGACAGCAGAATGCATTGAAATTCTGGAATAGAGAAATGTATTAGGTGCCACCAGAGTCCAGGGGTGGAAGGGGCTGACATTTTCTTTGTTAGGAAAAGACAAAGAGGAGGTCAGGAACTTCACTTGAAATATGTCAGACATTGCTCTCTTAATATGACAAGTGACACATTCCCACCTTACTCGGCTGGCACAAAGGTCTCATCCCTAATTCCTACTCTACTACAGCAGGATTCTGAGGGAATTCAGGGTTGGCCAGCTGGAGAGGAGCATAGGTAGCTAACTGTGCATGGTGTCACCAACAGCATCTCAGAATGAACTAAAAACAACAACCACCAATGGGATATATGATATAATAAATGGCCTGACTGCTAAAGCCTCTGAATATTGAGAGCACTTTATATAATCCCATTTGTAATTATATAGACGCACTGGCATTGAAAAGGAGCCATCAAGAAAGATGGCTCAGTTAATATATGTTCTACCTGTGTACATCCTGACTCAGTGGAAACAAGACAAAATCAGAGAACAATCTAATTACCCTACAAATAAATTAAGCTATTCGCAATGGGGTTAAGATAACCAAATTCCAATTGGAACTGACTGCAGCATTTGCTACTGTTTTATTAGAAAACTAGAGGCCTGGTGCACAAAACCCGTGCACTGGAGGGAGGGTCCCCCAGGCTGGCCTGGTCCTCTCACAGTACAGGAGCTCCTCGATCAATCACCCCAAATAGTAGACCCTGCTCATCCATCCAGGGCTCCTCAGTGGATTGCCCCAAAGAGACAGGCCAGAGCCGGGGGTCCCACCTCCACACCACACGAAGCCGCAGGACCCCCAGGCCTCACTGTGCAGAGCTGTGGGACCCGCCTCTGTGCCACACACGCAGTGTCAAACCCCCGCCCGCCCACCAGTGCCTGCTGTGCACACTGCCTCCTGGTGATCGCTCCTTGTGGCTTGAGGGACTCACAGCATGAGGGCGTGATGACCACAAAGGCCTTTATTAATAGGATGGTAATATTTTTTGCAAGCAAATAAAGGCACTTTAATTAATAAAAGATAATAATTATTAATTTTAATTACTGAAAAAAACAAAAAATGATAATTTGTGAAGAGTGATTAAATGACCAACTGTGCAGATATGTCAATGTGTGTGACTGTGCAGAGAGAAGGGGAGATGTTTCAATGACACATATTTAATAGAGGTATGTCATTCTTAGAATGTAACTTAGACAACAATTTACCATTCCCCAAATATATTCATTTATTTATGGAAACTTATTTATACAAAGTTGAATGAGATGATTTTTACATTGCATAAAAGAAAAAGAATGGATGGTTAACAATAGGATAAAATATATTAAAAATATGGTTGGCTTGGCTAGTGTTGCTCAGTGGTAGAACACCAACACATGAACCAGTAAATCACGGTTCAATTCCCAATCAGAGCACAAATGCCCAGGTTACAGATTTGATCTCCAGCGTAGGGCATACAGGAGGCAGTTGATCAATGATTCTCTCTCATCATTGATGTTCCTATCTCTCCCCCCTTCTTCTCTGAAATCAATAATACATATATATATGAATATAAAATCAATAATATATATATATTAATGAATATATGTATATTAATGATAATTTGAAAGATTTTATTGGTTTGTTATATTTCTAAAAACAGTATTTCATATATATTTTAGTTAGTTTTATGGGACAGTTAGGAAACAATTGAAAAACCTCAACACAGCAAACACCCTATAGGTTGTTAGAATGTGAGAAACCAAAAGCACACACTCCAGATGTGGTTATTATAATCCTTCCACTGTGCTGATATCTAATAACCTTCAAAAGCTTCTTCATTATCATCCCAGAGAGTAGCGATGACTTTTCATTAGTGAAATCAGTTTCATTAGTGAAGCAAGCCTCTTGGCATGGACAACACTCAAGCGCTTAGTGTGCATGATCACCTCTGCTCTTCGTGCTGCCTCAGGCCGTGAACTCCATCAGGTCCCACGAGAAACCACTTCCAGGAGATGCTTTGGCCCGATTTCAGCTACAGGCATGCCTCAGAGAGACCACAGGTTCAGTTCCAGACTCCAGCAATAAAGCAAGTATCACAATAAGAAAGTGAGTTGCATCTAAATTTATGTTTATACTACACTGTAGTCTATTTAGTGTGCAATAATAGCATTATGTCTAAAAATATGGTGTAAACACCTTAATTAAAAATACTTTATTGCTAAAAATAAATGCTAACCGTCATGTGAGCCTTCAGCAAGTTGTAATCTTTTGGATGGTGAAGGGTCTTGCCTTGATGTAGATGACCGCTGACTGAGGGGGGTGGTTGCTGAAGGCTGGGGTGGCTGTGGCAATTTCTTAAAATAAGACAACAGTGAAGTTTGCCACGTTGATTGACATTTCCCTTCACAAACAATTTCTCTAGAGCATGAAACGTTATTTGATAACGTTTTACAGAACTTCTTTCAAAATTAGAGTCAATCCTCTCAAATCCTGCTGCCTATTGATTAAGTGTATGTAATTTCCTAAATCTTTTGTTGTCATTTCAACAACCTTCACAACATCTTCCCCAGAAGTGGATTCTGTCTCAAGAAACCACTTTCTTTGCTCATCCACAAGACACAACGCCTCATGTATTAAAATTTTATTGTGAGATTGCAGCAATTCAGTCACATCTTCAGGGTCCAATTCTACAGGGTGGGGGGAAAGTAGGTTTACAGTTATTTGTGTAGAAAATAGTACAATAAATAATAAATAATGATACAAGAATAAACTCTGTGTTTTGCAGACTTAACAACTGTAAACCTATTTCTGCCCCACCCTGTAACTGTAGTTGTAGTTGTTTGCCGGTTCCACCACATCTGCAATTACTTTCCTCACTGAGGTTTTGAACCCCTCAAAGTTATCCATGAGAGTTGGAACCAACTCTTCAAAACTCCTTTTTAATGTATATATTTTGACTTCTTCCCATGAATCACAAATGTTTTTGATGGCATCTAGAATGCTAAATGCTTTCAAGAAGGTTTTTAATTTGCTTTGCCCAGATCCATCAGAGGAATCACTATCTATGGCAGGTATATAGGCTTAAAATATGTATTTCTTAACTAATAAGACTTAAAAGTCAAAATTACTTCTTCATCCGTGGGCTGTAGAATGGATTATTTTAGCAAGCGAAAACATAACATTAATCTTATCGTACATCTCCAGCAGAGCTTTTGGGTGACCAGGTATATTGTCAGTGAGGAGTAGGTCTCAATAGTGGGCTTGACTCTTCAGTAAAACATGTTGTAAACCAGGGGTGGGGTACCTTTTTTTTTTTGCCAAGAGCCATTTGGATATTTATAACGTATTCAAGGGCCATGCAAAATTATCATCTTAAAAATTAGCCTGTGGTCACACATTTAATTAACTCAACCCTAGTGCCTTGGCAGGGCCAGACCAAATGATTTCTGGGGCCTTACTAGCATACGGCCCTGGGGCCAAATGTTCCCCACCCCTTTTGTAAACAGGTGTGCTATCATGCATGCTTTTTTGTTTCATTTACAGAGCACAGGCAGAGTAAATGCAAGACCATTCTTAAGGGCCCTAGGATTTTCAGAATGGTAAATGAGCATTGGTTTCAACTTAAAGTCACCAACTCCATTAACCCGAGAGTCAGCCTGTCCTTTGCAACTTTGAAGCCAGGTATTAACTTCGCCTCTCTAGCTTTGAAAGTCCTAGATGACATCTTCCAATACAAGGCTACTTTGCCTGCATTTGAAATCTGTTGTTTACCATAGCCATGTTCATTAATTATCTTAGCTACATTTTCTAGATAACTTGCTGCAGCTTCTACATCAGAATTTGGTACTTCACCTGGCATTTTTATTGTTAACAGAAATGGCTTCTTCCCTTAAACCTCATGAGCCAACTCTGCCAGCTTCAGATTTTCTTCTGCAGCTTCTTCACCTTTCTCAGCCTTCATGGGATTGAAGAGAGTTAGAGCATTTCTTTGGATTAGGCTTTGGTTTAAGCAGATGTTGGGGCTGATATAATCTTCTAGCCAAAACTGTCCAAACCAGCAATAAAGCTGTTTTGCTTTCTTATCATTCATGTGTTCACTGAAGGAGAACTTCAAATTTCCTTCAAGAACTTTTCCTTTGTATTCACAATTTGGCTAACTGGTACAAGAGTCCTAGCTTTTGGTCTCTCTCATTTTTTGACATGTCTCCCTCACAAAGCTTAATCTCTTCTAGCTTTTTTTTTACAATTAAAAAATGTTTTTATTTTAGAGAGAGAGGAAGAGAGGGGGAGAGAAACATCGATGTGAGAGACAAACATTGATTCACTGCCTCCGGCATGCCCCCTACAGGGGATGGAGCCTGAAACCTGAGCATGTTCCCTGACCAGGAATCAAACTGGCAACCTCTTGGTACATTGGTTGATGCTCAACCAACTGAGCCACATCAGCCAGGGTCCTAGCTTTTTAAATTTAAAGTGAGGGACATGTGATTCTTCCTTTCATTTGAACATTTAGAGGCCATTGCAGGGTTATTAACCTAATTTTAATACTGTTGTGTCTCAGGGAATAGGGAGGCTCAAGGAGAGGGAGAAATATGGGGGAACTGCTAGTTGGTGGAGCATTCAGAACACACACACAACACTGATGAATTAAATTCATCATCTTATAGGGACATGGTTTGTAGTGTCCCCAAACAATTACAATAGTTACAACAAAAATCAGTGATCACAATTTAGCATAACAAATATAATAACAATGAAATGTTGTGAGAATTACCAAAATGTAACAGAGACCCAAAGTGAGAGAATGCTGCTGGAAAAATGGTGCTGACAGACTTGCTGGATGCAGGGCTACCACAAAACTTTAATTTGTAAAAAACACAATATCTGCAAAGCTCAACCCAGCAAAGCCCAATAAAAGGAGGTATGTCAGCAGATGGTACCAAAATCCTGCTAACAGAAAAACTGCCACGTTGGTCTAAGTGAAACTGTCACACATGTTGTTTATCAGAGTACCCCAAAAGACAAAAGGCTGGGTTCTCACTAAGCTCTTGGAGTAGATTCTATGACATTTTCTGCTTGACTGCTAAGATGAGTTTGAATGTGTAGAATTTGACTTCTATGATTTGCTTTCATTTTAACATGGGATGATATGATTACTGGACAATAGAGGGACTGTACCTCCCACCTCTAAGAATACCAAAGGATCCTGAAAAGGAGGTGGTCAGCTGTGGATATACAAACTGGCTTAAGTCAATCTACAACATAAACACACACACACACACACACACACACACACACACACACACAGCTTATGAATACCCAGGTTTGTCTAACCAGTGGTTAATTTGCTAATAAAAAGCATTGTTGCCCTGACCGGTTTGGCTCAGTGGATAGAGCGTCGGCCTGCAGACTGAAAGGTCCCAGGTTCGATTCCGGCCAAGGGCATGTACCTTGGTTGCGGGCACATCCCCAGTAGGAGGTGTGCAAGAGGCAGCTGATCGATGTTTCTCTCTCATCGATGTTTCTAACTCTCTATCCCTCTCTCTTTCTCTCTTTGAAAAATCAATAAAATATATATTTTTTTTTAAAAAAAAAGCATTGTAGAGCAGCAAGCATCCTAGACTGAATATTAAGATATTCTGGTGTTAGTCTTATTTTAGTCTAATTTGAGCCATGGGCAATTTTCTGGAAAGCCTTTCATTTCCTTGAGAATTCTGGACTATATGACTTATTTGGATACTTTTAATCATAAAAGTCTATAAATTTTATAAAAAATATAACATGTACCCCTAATTTACTCTCATTGACAATAGGATTAATTATAAAGACATGGCTCTTCTGGAACAATCTTATAGAATATAATGAGATTCACCAGCCACCATTCCTTCCCCTTGCTTCTCATTCCCAGAACCAAAAATGGTCATTATAATCATTTTATAATAATATTTTATAGATCCCTTGGTTGGCAGGGTAACAGGATAGTACACACTGCCCCTGACTTCTCTCTCATCCCTTTCCTGCCTTCTTAAACTGTCTCTTCTTTCATAACCTGCATACCAGGAGTCGGCTTGACCTGCAATTTTCCCCCCTTACAGCCTTAATGGCATTGTTGGGAGAAAAGTCAGAGAACATGGATATCAATCAAATAGATCACTTGGAAAATAATCACCATTATGTGCAACAGCATTAATTGAAATCGTGTGTTGCTTTGAAATATTTCATCCCAGTAGCACAGTGATGCCCATATGCCTATTCCAAATCTTAATATTTATACAATTTTTGAAGGGTTATTTCCCATTTTTGTTTATTCACCCAGAATAATCTGAAAAGAACCTGGCCACGTAGAGCAAGACCTCTTAAGCCTCCCATGTTTCTCTCCTGTGTGGAATTATCTGTTGGGGAAGTTAATCCTTTTCACCCAGGGAAGTGAGATTTACAAAATAGTGCCAGCTCACCAAGGTCAAATTTCACTAACTCTCCTTTTCTCTTTGCTGCCCTCTTTACCTCCTATAAATATTACGCTTTGCTTCCTAAATAAATCGCCCAGCCATTCGTATGAGTAATGTTTGTTTGGGGAAAACATATGATATGATATAATGATATGATGAGAATTTTCAACAACCTTTCTTCTCTTTGAGGATTTTTCTCATTGGCTCTTTTTAGATGTACTAAGATTTCTGTCATGTTCCTTTGGTTCCTGGAGGTGTTTAGTTCAGAAGGCTAGGTGTGGAAAAGTAAAGTAAAGTAAAAAAAAATATTGAGGGAGGGAAATTGACATTGTTTAAGCATCTATTAAGATACTGGCACTGTTCTGTATAATTTACATGTATTATTTTATTGCTCTTACTATCAGCTGTGAGGTAATTATTATTTTCCTCATGTAATGAATGAGTGTGTTAAATCTAGGTGAGATTAAGTCATTTATCCAAAGTTGCAAAGCTAGTAAAGGTCAAAGCTAGAAATAGAAACCAAATGTGGCTGGAATCCAATCCCCTGTCCCTTCCACAGTGCTCTGTTGTCTCCTCTATCTCTTTCTCTAAATACCGAGAAGGAATATGATATTTTAGGATATACTGGTATTTTTAAAGTAACATTTTTATTACAGCTTGAGCAAAAACCATATTGGCCGTATACATTAGAAAAACTTGGGGGGAGGGGCGGCGGGAAGAGATTAACCAAAGAATTTATAAGTATATGTGCGTAGCCCATGGACACAGGCAATAGTATGGTGAAGGACTGGGGTAGGGTGGGAACTGGGTGGAGGGGGGCAATGGGGGAGAAAGGTATCTGTAATACTCTCAATAATAAAGATATAAATATATAAAAAGAAAAGTCCTATTTCATCATGCCTTTGTTAAAAGAATATTGTTTGGAATTCAGTCTCCATTGCTGACATCATATTGATATCTAAAGAAATCATTAGTTGTTTTATTTAATGTAGCTGATTAAGAATTACTGATGTGGGGAACAGCTTTCTCTTTTGATTGCAAATTAGAGGCTAGGCACTAAGCTGAGGCTTTACATTATTTAGCTCTGGCAACACTTCCGTAAGAGTATTAGCACCCGTTTGTGCAAAAGTAGGTTGTGTGACTCTGAATGTAGACTGGTCACTCAGGTCACCACAATATTAATTGGTAGAGCTCAGAGATGGACTCAAGCCTTCGGACACCAGAGCTTATGCTTTTAAACTTACTATCAATGATTCCTCACATCGCATACAGGCTCACATGGCACACTTTGGAAGATGATTGTATTACATGTAATACTATTTTATGCTCTTTTGTTGTTCTCTAGATTTTCATGTATATAACTTCTTCTAAAAATTACAATTTTCCTCATGGCTACTTTTTTCTATGAGTTGGGTGTTTCAAAACACTTGCTATATTGTAAAAAATGATAGGTAGGTAGGTAGAAAGATTGATTGATAGATAGATAGGTAGATAGACAGATAGACAGATGATAGAGATGATAGATAGATAGATAGATGATAGATAGATAGATAGATAGATAGATAGATAGATAGATAGATGATAGATAGATAGATAGATAGATAGATAGATAGATAGACAGACAGAATATTTTATGTATAGTCCAACATACAACATAACCAAACCTAAGTAATGTAAACCTAAGGCAGAGGCCAGATTTCTTTTCAAGGTGGGCCTGCTGGGGTGGCGTAGGAAGGTGTGTCTGGAACTGATCAGATTTAGCAGTAGTCCCACAACATCTTCAGCTTCTCTGCTGATTTGACCAATGGTCCTTCAAGGAGGGGAGGGTCTGGGAGGGAGTACCAGTCCTCCCTACTCATTCCCTTCAGCACAAGGCACAGCAACAGAAGAGATTGAGATGCTGGTAAAGAGTAAAAACTTGTAGTAAGAGGATCAAGATTTGAGTCCTGACTCTAACTCTTCTTGGCCAAATAAAGTAACCTCGCTTAGCCCCCATTTTCTTCATTTGTAAAGAGGGGGAAATAATACTTAAGAAGATCACAGGATTATTATGAGGTTCAATGAAAGCTAAATTAAGTGAAATCCAATTTGTGAACACTGGAGTGTGGTATAAATGCAATTTCCCTCTTTTTCACCCTGCCTAACTCCAGTTTTGTCAAAAAGTCTTGATGGCTCTCACACTGACCTGCCTCAGGGACTCTGTGCCATGCAGGCCACCTGTCTGGGCAGCTGTCTGTGGCCAGTGCCCTCACATTGAGTTAAGAGTGAATAATAGCCAGAGCTGGTAATGGGGCCGGTCTCCATCCACATCCACACACTGTTAAAAAGCAAGGAAGCTAAACTCTCCCTAGAGAGCCACAAATCTTTAAAAGAATCTCACCACCCTCACCTTCACACACACAATAAGCCAACAGAATAAGAAAAAGTAGAGGGAATGTCAGGAAAAAAAGGTTTATGGGGCTTTGAGGAACTCGTCCCAGGAAAGAAATACAAAGGACATAACATATACTTTTAAAAGTATTTATCTTAATGTTCTTAATATAAAGTATCACAAACCGAATATGACTTCCAATAAAAATATGTGTGTGGATTTTATTTGTTTTAGAGCACGATCCTCTTTAAGAAAATGTATTCTGAAATCAGCAAGAGCAATGTCTAAGGCTCTGGGGTGAGAAATAATTCCCACACATAGGACAAATGTTAGAAGCCATAAGGTGAGTATTTGTTAGGGGCTTCAAATTCCACTTTTTCAAAGGAAAAGCATCGGCAAAGCTATATGCCAAGACAGAAGGTCGAAGTCATTCACCACTGGAGTGTAGCCTAAAATTGTTCAAGCACAGTGCCAGCGGTGCACAGATGCTTTCTGGCTTAGGTTTAGCATTAATCACACAGCGTTCTCATCATCCTGCACAAGAAGAATGGGTGTGAATACAGATATTTGACCAATGAATGGAGAGCCCAAAAGGATGACAAATTAGCTGCTTTGTGTGAGTGTCTGTGTGTGTTTCATACATGTTGTGCATTTATTTATACCCCATGACACAATAACAATGTTCATGTCAGTAAATGTGAATATATAACACACAATTACATTAACCTAATTAAAGCAGGCACTTCTGGAAACATATGCAGATCATAAGAACACAGATCCTGGCAAGATTCTCACTTCTGAGGAAAGGCAGAGGGGATTCTAGGGAGTGACTCATGTCAAAAACCAGCAAGGGGGCTGTGTGGCTGGAGGAGAGACCAAAGATAAGGGCAGTAAGAGATAAAGTCAGAGAAATGACCAAGGGCACAGACAAAGAAGGGACTCTTACATACTTTGCTTTTTAATCTTAATGAGAAGAAAAGCCAGTAGAGAACTATTAGAAGAAAAGCATGATGACCCAACTTAGTTTGAACAAAATCCTTCTGGCTGCCACACTGTGGGCTGGAGCAAAGGCAGGAATCCAGTTAGACTGTATTGCAATAACCCAGGTGAGAAAAAAGACAATGTTAGTTTACACTGGGGTTGTCAGAAGCGATCAAACCCAGAATATATTTTTAAAGCAGAATCAATGTGCCAGGGCTAAGGGAGAAAGAAAGAGATGAGTCAAGGAGAGGACCAAAATTTTTGATATGCATAACTGAAAAAAATGGAGTTTAATTAATTGAGTCTGTGAAACTGGGGAGCTGTTGAAGGATATGGATAGGGGCATATGGGCAATAGGCAGAGACACTTTTATATAATACTAGTGGCCCAGTGCATGGATTCGTGCACTGGTGGGGTCCCTCGGCCTGGCCTGCAGACATCCCCCAAGGGGTCTTAGATTGTGAGAGGGTGCAGGCCAAGCCGAGGGACCCCACCGGTGCATGATCGAGGCCAGGGAGGGACCCAGGAAGGGACCGCGAGAGGGCTTCAGGGAGTGTCCAGCCCATCTTGCCCAGTTCCAATCGGGGCCAATTGGGGCCGGCTGGCCAGGTAGGGCCAGCAGGAGGCTGGCCAGCCAGAGAGGGACCGCAGGAGTGCTCCGGGGCATATCTGGTCTGTCTCACCCAGTCCTGACTGGCTGGACCCCAGCAGCAAGCTAACCTACCGGTCAGAGCATCTGCCCTCTGGTGGTCAGGCGCATCATAACGACTGGTCAAATGGTCAAACAAACAGTTTGACCATTTGACCAGCATATTAGGCTTTTATTATATAGGATTATATAATAAAATTTTTATATATAGCATTTTATAATTCTATAATAAATTTTATATAATATATAATATAATAAAATTATATAATAAATTTATATAATAAAACTTATTATATATAACATATTAGGCTTTTATTATATAGGATTTTTCAGAATATTATTGTTTCTGATATAGAGCAAGAGAATTTTATGCAATAATATTTGGACATAATATTATTATAGTTCCAACTCTGCTGAAAACACTTCTGTCATTTTCCATGACCTTCAGGATATACTGAATTTTATAGAGTGTAAAGAATTTCTTGGTCTAGTATTCAAAAACAACTTAATAATTAGAATCTACCATGATACATGCAAACAGTGTTACCCTACACATTATAATCATAATAGGATAACACTACAAAAGAGAAAGCAATTGTTGCCATCTTGGGGAAGGGAAGGACACACACACACACACACACACACACACACACACACACACACTTTACTTAGGCAGCACTCTCTCAAAATAAGGAATTCTGTTTAATGTTTCCTAGAACAGAGTTTCCAGTATCTGTATTATCAGAATTACTTATGTGCATTATAAAGTGCATACAGATTGCTGACTCCGCTGCTATAAATGGGGCTCAGTAACTGGTCCTGGGATCTATACTGGGGGATAACGTTACTACTAGCCATACAGTTTGCTCAGGTGTTGAGCACAGAGGTGAGGCTCAAGAAGGGCTGATCATCAAGAACTCAACTGGTTTTCAAAGTATCAACTTCTCTTGCCTACTTGTCCTGCTCCCCAATCTCATCCATCTAATTTTAACCTTTTTAATTGTTATGCTTACAATCCTCAAAGCGATTGCTTTTGACTGAAGCTGTTTGGGTTCCATACTTTCTTTTTTCCAAGTTGACTTCATGTGGGTCCAGCTCTTTGAACCTTGGAATACCTGGCTAATAACAGTGTGGAGACTTCACCATGCACAGCCTTAAGGTCAGCCTCGGCCTGCTTAGAACTGATTCGCCAGCTTCTGGGGTGTCCTTGGCGGGAGGCTGACAGCTGGGTGTGCTATACCTGGACAGACTTCTGGCTCTCAGGGCAAGTGTTTTCAGCAAATGACTATTGTACCTATTGATGTTCTTTCAATCCTTCACTCTATTCTTTCTTGTTAAAAGATCTAGTGTGCTGTGTCCCTAGATTAACAGGATATAGTTAAATTAGAAACATTTGTCTGAACATATTTCACATTCTTATTAACACAAATTTATAGAAAATCAGAGCCCTCTTCTATGAAACAGCATAGTTTTCAAGTAATTTTTGTCCCAGGCCTTGTGCCAGGGAGACTGCAAAGAGATCTACATATACTCCCCTATTTGAGAGGCACAGTCAAGGTTCAAGTGGTTTGGTTAAGACTATTAATCAAAATAATTGCTAAGCTATTATTTTAACCATATTTTCTCATGATTTCTAAGGTTTTCAACAACTTGGTTAGGATTTCAAACCAATATATTTTCCCTTACGGCACAAATGTTTAAAATCTGTAATTGCATCTTTATATACAGATTTCTGTTAGTATTGATTCAATATAAGAAAAGTTAAATGCAGTTACTCTGCTCAATTTAAATCAAAACTATAATGTACTTATAACTGACATACTCACAACTGTGAAATATTACAGTATAACCATCTTATAACAGAAATTAATCTGGCATATGCTATCAAATTAGTAATTTAAAGTATCTGTCTTAAGCATATACTTTTCTCCAAGAATGAACAGTGCCAACAATTCTCTTTGAAAAGGCTTTAAGTGCATAAATGAAGAATTACCTGGTAAGAATTGAAAAAAAACAGTTTGAGATCATATGAATTTACATTTATAAACTACTGCTTAATAAAAATTTCAAACAATAGCAAAGAAAATGACCATAAGAATACTAGATTCTTATGTAAAACAAGTATGCCATGGGAACTCAGACAAATACTAGTAAATCTCAGAGTAACTACACACCCATAAAACTTGGACTTAGACTGAGGCTTAAAGACCAAACTGACTGCTTATGACTGAAGTCACCCTCTCCCCCTGGCCTGTCTTCCTGTTCCATACACAGAGACGCCACTACTACTGGAATGATTCATGTATGAATTTCAGAAATTTAGAAACAACATCCTTTAGTCCTGATGGTGGAACCCCTGGATTGTGCTGGGCCTATGCTATCCCTGTATCCTGTGATTATGCCTATTCTATCCCATCACTTGTCTATCTCTGATACTAGTTTGCAATAGCCTTAGGCCAGAACCACATTTATTCTCTTTTTACCGTAATTCGACTAGAACCTCCTCAGGACTAGGTACCAGCAGCACAACATGCTTAATATTGACTCCTCCAAGGCCCTCTGTCTCAGGCAAAGCCCATCTTTGTTTTCTCTTTTAATACAGACTCTAATTTCCATGAAATTTAAAGCCTTAATCATTTGAGAACCAAGTTCTTTCATTGTGGAGATGAGGAAACCTTCCCGGGGGGGGGGGGGAGCAAAGGAAAATACAGGCATTCATTATTTCTATGACAGAAAAAAGAATGAGAAGAGGAGCAAAACTGTTATATTTCCAACTAAAATAATGCTGTCATCCATATCCTGTGACTCCCGGGAGAACAATTATTTTAGACTGAATATCATATGGTTATATGTAATGGAAAAGCTGCTTTTAAAGGCAAAAGGCCTTAAATTCTGGACCAAAGAATTTAGACTTTGTCTTAAAAGACCAGGATCATAAAGTAAAATGCATAAAAGCTCAGGTGACATAGATAAGTGGAGTGCGCCTGTGCATGGCCACAGAGTCAGAAAGACAATAGGGAGGGGGTGAGTAACCAATTTTAAAAATAATTTTGTGAGGGGAAAAAAAAGCCACTTCTGTGAATAGAATTCATTCAGCAAGCCACATATTGGTTATCCCTGGCAACTGAAAACCAATGAAGACTGTGTAATCAGATCCGTGTTTTATAATGTTAAAGTTAGTAGCAGAATGCAAAAAATAAAGTTCAATGGACTATGAGTTCTGATGAGGTGTTTGACTGCTGAATGAATGAATGAATGAATGAATGAATGAATGAATGAAAGAAAGTGAGAGAATCTAAGGGCAAAGAGCTTAGTCAGTAATATTATTCAATGGTTTAGATGTAAAGGTTCCAGAGGCCTGAAACAAGGTAGGGGTAGTACCAATTTGGGTTTACAGATATTTTATAGTTTCTAATTTATTTAATATTTATGAAGATGTTGGTGAATGGTATAAGAAATATCAATGAAAAGGGATTAGAAGATAATGAATTTGATCTTAGGTTATTGCATGATCTTGGAATACTGAACAAAGGTTTTTAATCTCAACTGGAAAATTGAGGAATTACAGTAAATTACATCTGAAAAGCTTCTCAAAGCTGATGCTCTGCCATTCTAGGTTGACATCTCCTGATCTATGTCAATCATATTTAATAGCCTTTCTACTGAGTGATTTCACTTATATGAAGTTCAAGAATAGGCAAAATTAATCTATGGTGATAAAAAGAAGAACAATGCGTGCCTATGTGAAGGGGTATGACAAGGGAAAAGGGCATGAGAGAACATTCTTGGGTGTAAAAGACATATCTTGATTGAGGGGAGTCACTTGAATTTTACATATGTCAAAGCATTATTGAACTGAACAATTGCTACGGATCTATGCCTTTTATTATATGTAAATTATAACTCAATTAAATAAGTCTTTGGAGGTAAATGTTCATGTCTTTAATCCACTGGTTCTCAGATCTTGTTGTGCATTAGAATTCCCAGGAAGACTTTATAAGATATTGTGACTTAGGTCCAAAACCCAGAAATTTTTACTTAATATTTTTTTCTTATCAATTTATTTATGCGATCCCATTTTTTACTTTCAATATTGTTTTGTACTGGTTTTTGATGTGCAATACAGTGATCACAAAGTGTTTCCTCCTTCGATTCCAGCAGCCACCTGGCACCATACACAGTTAATCACAGTATTATCGACTGCATTCCGTATGCTGTATTTTACATGTTTACCTATCATGTTTTACATGATTTTTACTCATAGTTATCCCTCTTTTCTTTCTTCTCTTTCCATATTGCTTGTCAAAGGTTACCAGTTAAGAACAATCATCAACACCATACAGTCCAAGTTAAGCCCATTAGCTTGCTAGAATCAAGGGGTGTCTCTGAAGGGTAAAATACTACTAGAGTTGTGGGGCTGCAAGAAGTGATAGGATGGTCTTCACAAGTACTGGTGAGAATGTGTAGATGAGGACACTTGGCACAGTGCTTGTTAGAACACGTCTATGCAGAGTTTCTGCTGGATTGGTTTGCTTATGGTCTTACCTTGAGACATATAAATGAGCTGTTCTTGTTAAAGGAGTTTGTGCTTTCATGGCCTGTGATAATGGTTTGGTTTGTTACATGTATTCTGCAAATCTTAATATGGTCTATTTTGTTCATTGTGGCTTCTGATTCAATTTCCAACACCACTCTTAGCTTGGCTGCCAGTAGATGTTTTTCTCTTTATCACATTAAACTGATAAATCTCTAACATTTGCCAGAGCTCCCCATCAAAACGAATTCCCAGCACTGAACAAGAGGACACAAAAACGGGGAAGGCAAATGTGTTTCTTTTCCTTGAGAGACCCTGCCTGGCTTCCTCTATCTTGCTGCCACTTTCTAGTAAGCACTTGTCACCTAAATTTGAAGGACTTGAGTAACTTGAAAAAAAATGTTTATTTCCATGGCTAGATTAAAATGATCACTTGCACCCTGAGGTGACTGCAATTTTCTGTTATATCCATGTCAGGGTAAGTTTTTCTTACTATTCATATTAAATTAGCAATATGGGAAATTCAATAATATTCTAGCAACAAATCATTCAGGGATAGCACACCCAAGGCAAGGACAGTTTGGAGTTGGCTGGCGAATAGGTTACTAGGAAGATTCATATTGTCTTGATGGTATTATGTGTCCCTTGTCCTCATCAGTGACAGGAAAGCAAACAGCACCTTGTTCAGCTGCCCGCCCTTCCCCTTTCCCCCCACAGCAGCATCTTTCCTAGACACTCAACTTTTACAAATGTCCCTCATTCTGTGTTTGTTGTCACAGTTAGTAACTTCACTCTCGGGTACCCAAAAGATACAGTACTGATGGAGAATAACAACGAAAAATGGGAAAACCTCAGGCCTATGAAAGCTCATGAGAGCCAGAATGTGGTGGCAGAGCCTGCCTGCAAAGTCTGACCATCAAACCTGCATTTTGATCGAATCAGAGATGTTCCGAGTCACAGCTGATTTCAAGATATAATGAAGCTCCTCCAAAGGTTTCCTTTCATAATGTGCATATATAACAAATCATCACTTTATACAGTTTAAATATATTCTGATCTTATTTGTCAATTACATCTCAAAAAAATGTGGCAAAAACAAAGTAAATTATCTTAATATTAAAGTCAGAGGCATTAATAGATCTCTCCTTATTAGACCTGAAAAAGGAAATTTGGAATAAGGTGCTTTTTATTCATTTGGGAGATTAGCAAACACACGGCCTTGGAAATACTCCATTATCCTGTGTTATATTGTGATTTTTAGAATACTTTTCTCACCAAAACTCATTACAGGGGCAATTACTGGATCTATTGTTTTCCTCTCCTGACAGAAACAATTTTGGATTCCTCCCTTTTTAGCTCTGAAACCCAGGAGGAAGGAAGAGGAAGAGGAAGCAGAGGTAAGGAATTGTTTGTTGCAGTGTGTCTGAAAAATGGGCATTAAAAAGGACTGACAGTAGAGTGAGCTTCGCATAATTATACTTTCTGCTTTTTCCTAGACTCAGGGGAGTTTGTATCAGAAATCCAAATGACAAAGACACGTTTTAAATTTGATGGCCCATTTGGGATGGGAAGCTTGACCACTAAGCTCTTTCTGCATCAAATGAGATAACTTCCAATTATTCAACTATAGGATACTCGTAACAAAAGCATATTCTGTAATGGAAACATTTCCAAAAATATAGCAAAAACTTTCCCAACACTAAGTCTGAGGGCTGTTTCTTAGAAATTGGAGAAACAGGCAGTCAAGGATTCTTATGCCTGGCCACCCAACTGTCTTAGCCCCCAAACAGCAGGACCACATGTTATATTGTTTGAGGCATTTCTCCTTTTTGGAACTCCAGGAGTTTGGCTTTTAACTAATATGGGTAGATGATTACTTCCTCTCTTTTGAGTACATATCTGTGCCAGATCTGGAGATGTGTAGGAGACCAAAAGAGAATAAGATGATAGTTATTAGGGCTAGAAAAGCTGAGGAAGGAGCGCCTCCAGTCATGAATAGTGTTGCCCCTATATCCCCTTTAGATGGCAGCCTTATTGCAACATTTCACTGCTGTCAGCCTTCTATTCTGCATAATGCAATTCTAGTTTGGCATTCTATTACTACTTAAATATATATATTTTTTATTGATGTCAGAGAGAGAGAAAGGGAGAGAGAGAGAGAGAGAGAGAGAGAGAGAAACATCAATAAGAGAGATAATCATTGATCAGCAGTCTCCTGCACACTCCACACCGGAGATTTAGCCCGCATGTGCCCTGGCCAGGACTCAGATCGTGACCTCCTGTTCATAGGTCAACAGTCAATGCTCAATCACTGAGTCATGCCAGCTGGGCCCTTTTCAGCTGCTTTTACTTGCATTTGTATAGCTATATCTTATTGCGATATTATAACTCATGCATAATACAATTCACCCATTTGAAGTATTCAATTCAATAGTTTTGAGTTCTATCATCTTTTGATGTTATGTCTGGCAGAGAATGTGGCTAGAGAAACTTTACTCATCTGGGAAGTCTGGGACCTGGAGCAGATATCTTTAAACTTAGTTAAGTTTTTTTCTTTTGAAATCTCACAGAATAGGTACATTCTCAACTGAGTACTGAAACCAGCAGAGTTCCCAGACCCTGTGTTGAACAATATTGAGAGCAATAATGATCATTAAACAGCCTTTTCCTAAAGATAAGGCCATGAACCAACTAAACAGCTTGCTTGTCAATACTAAGACCTGGCTCGCCCAATCGCTTTGAGACTCTTGCCTCATGGTTGCTCACCCATCCAAAGCTATCAGGTCATAGACTGCCCAGTCCTAGTAAGAGTTCCTCATGCTAGACCTGCCTTAAAATCACTCAGCCCACACTCTGTGCTCCATAAACATCCTCCTCCAACTTCCTCTTTCAGGGCACTGTTCTGAGGTGGCAATGTTCTTCCTTACTACAATGCACCTAATAAAATCAGCTTTGCCTAGTCAACATTTTTTAAAAGAAATTGATAGTCGAGAAAATAAACCTTTCTTGGGTCACGTAACTGGTGACTTTGGGAACTATTTTATTCTTCAGGGAGAAAAAGAGTATAATTCTAGAATCAATGAAAATCTTAGGTAGCAATTTAATATGAAAACAGAAAAAATCATTGTTCTTATGCACAAAATTCAGATTAACTTTGGATGTCTGTGAAACTGAAAGAATATCTTCATAATTTCATATACTTATTTCTTAATGTTTTTCTTGATTTGAGAGACAGAGGAGGACAGAGAAAAACACAGAAACATGGATGAGAGAGAAACATTGTTTGGCTGCCTCCTACATGCCTTCTACTGGGGATCGAGCCAGCAACCTGGACCTGTGCCCTAAGTGGGAATCGAACCAGTGATCTTTTGGTGTATGGGATGACACTCAATCCATTGAGCCACACTGGCCAGGCTCATATACTTACTTTTCATGAAAATTATGTTGTACATTACAAATATCCACTGGAACTTCTACAGATGTCTAAATCAGTCACCTCACAGTCTGAAAATAAATTGAAAGGACTAATAACAGTTTATTTTTTTAAAGGAGTTGTGCAAACCCTTATATTTTTTCTTCGTATATTTTTATTGATTTCAGAGAGGAAGGGAGAGGGAGAGAGAGAGAGAAACATCAATGATGAGAGAGAATCATCGATCAGCTGCCTCCTGCATGCCCCACACTGGGGATGGAGCCTGCAACCCAGGCATGTGCCCTGACCAGGAATTGAACAGTGACCTCCTGGTTCATAGGTCAATGCTCAACCACTGAGCCATGAGGCCAGGCCTTATTCTTTTTACTTATAAAATTGTGATGCTACTTTCTTATTCCTTCTAAGTAATTATTAATACATTAAACTATTATATGTCAAAAAAAGAGACTTGCTCCCTGTTTGGAGAAGCAGCAGTTTCTCATTCAATCTGCATGCAGGTTTCTCAGGCATTTCGGTAGAAATCCAGTTTAAAACAAAACAAAACACTGCTCTGTAAGATGCACAATTTATCCCTGTTTTCTTTTCTGCCCTATCAGCTCTCACACATATATATGTTTTTTCATGTTTCTACTATAGCTTAGTGTCTCTGGGTAATCATGAGTGAATATTTAACCATTTTACCAGCATCCACAGTCTAGCAAAGATTGAATTCTATTGAACTGGCAGATTGCTTTTTAATTTTCTGCTTGGATGGGTTGTTTTTTGTCCTGTAGTTTCCAAAATATTTTATGAGTCTTGATGAAGAGGCTAAAAGGCTTGAAAGTTTTGCTGATCTCTGCCAAAAGCTGATTAACCCTCCTTCATTCTTCACTAACCCTTGTACCAGTCGGCTTAGGTGATGTAGGCAACATGATACACAGATGTGAAGCAGAACTTCCACCAGGGTTGCAAAATACAACTTCTACACAAGGAATACATACATATATTGATAATCATTCTGTTCATATTTTATACAAGTTTTCTATTTCTGTAGTTGAGGGCAGTATTTATGTCTCTTAGAGATGTTAAGTGCAAGACAGCCGATGATCTTAAATGCAGCCGATGATCTGTGAATAATGATTATGTGACTTTGAAATGGGCTACACTTATAAATTCAGATATAGTCATAGTCCCTTGTTAATTGTTCTGCATTGTGTAGTTATTTCACTTCAAATGAGAATGACCTAGTACCTTGATTATCTTGTGTCATTGGTTCTATTGAGCAGACATCCAGAATAACATATTTTTTATATCTCAGAATAGATTTTTAAAATAATGCTTAAAATCATTGTACTATCACATCACAATGGAATATTGTTATTATTTTTTATATATATAGGGTGGGGCAAAGGTAGGTTTACAGTTGTGAGTACTGGAACAATTTTTCTTGTATTATTATTTATTACTGTATTATTTTCCATTCAAATTGTAAATCTATTTTTGCCCCACCCTGTATTTTTAAGTCTACTCCACCCATTGTCTTTCCCATCTTAGTGAACAGCAACTCTTTTTCTAGTTGTTCAGGCCAAAAGCCTTGATTTCTCTCCCAGTCTGGGATGTGGTAGGTCCTATTATGATTTCTAATTATTGGTATTCTTGTCTGTTGACTACAGAGATCTGAAGGACCTCCCAATAGGAGGGGTATATGTCCCCATCCCATTGACCATGGACTTGGCAATGTCACTTTGGGTAATGTAATGTGAACATATGTGATTCATACCTCGTCTCTACAAAGTTAAAGTTTCAAGAAGTGTGCCTGCTTTTAAGAAGATTTCAAGTTCCCTGATTGGAACTTCTTCCAGTAGCCTACTGTGACCACATATACAGAAACACTTTTGAGCAATGGCCATAATACTATTTTTATTTTTTATTAAAAGAGCATTTTTTTACACGGTATGTGAATAGAAAAAAATAGACGTAGCATGCCTAAGTATGTGTGGGTATGTCACCTACTTCAAATTTTATAATTTATACAAGATGTACCACATATATTATTTCTCAAAATCGTTATGCTTAATCAAGTGTTATTGTTTTTATTTATGTGCTACAGAAGAAAAAATAATAAGTTCTGATTGCCTATGACCATCAAGTAAGTTAAATGCTTAAATTTGACCTAAGTCTTGAGTGTAGAGCAGGCATTATAGATAGAGAGAAGGCAGTGACTTCATAAGGTGGAATGTAATAGAATGCTATTGGCAATGTCTAAATTTTCTTATGTTAAGACTAGGCCTGTCCTGGCCAGTGTGGCTCAATTAGTTGAGCATCATCCCTTTCACCAAAAGGTCACTGGTTTAATTCCTAGTCAGGGCACATGCCCTGGTTTTGGATTTGATCCCCAATAGGGGGCAAGTAGGAGGCAGCTGATCAATGTTTCTCACATCAATGTTTCTCTTTCTCTCTCTTTTCTTCTCCCTCCCTCTCTGTCTAAAATCAATAAGAACATACATTTTTTTAAAAGACTAGGCATGACAACAAGCTTATTTATGTATAGATTTTGTAATATATGAAGCTGGTTCTCCCACAACAACTACCTCTGTGGTTAAGAATGATTAGACATAGGTAACTCTCCTTTCCTTTTGATTACTGAGCATACAGTTTAGATAAAGGAAACTTCTTTATATACAGATCCATTTATTTGGGCCAAACACATTTCTACCACGCTCTTTGACATATTGCTGGCTGTGCACATAGTACATTTGCAATTGATAAAAGCAGACACTGTCATAAATAAAAGGCACTCATATTGCATCACTATTATTTCTATGTCAACCAAGTCCACGTCCAGGACAGGTGTTCAGAAGGCCTCGGAGGACTGGCATGTTTCTGGTGCTGTCTTTGTCAGTTTGAATATTTTCCTCCCTTGAGCTAAGTAATTGTTTCTGTACCCACAGGGGAAAATATTAAGTTTATTTGTATTCATAGGCTTGAATTCTATTTTTTTACTTTCTACCAGGAAGGCCTCCATCCCCTCAGTTTTCTACTCTTTCTTATTTTTAATTAAATTTATTGGGGTGACATTGGTTAATAAAACTGTATAGTTTTCAGGTGTATAATTCTATGATACATTATCTGTATTCCAGTATGTATTCACTACCCAAAGTCAAATCTTCTTCTGCCACCATATATTTGACCCCCCTTTACCCTCTACTGCCACCCTCCAACCCTCTTCCCACTGGTAAGTCTGATTTATACCAGAAATTCTTTAAATGCAGGAAGTAAGTCATTTTATCAACCTCTAAATAAATGCAAATGTTCTTGAAAGACATCACACATTTACTCACTCATAGTCATGAGCATATTATAAATTAGTTTATGATATATCATCTACAGTGACAGATGACTTATGGGTAGAAATTTATATTAGGCCTGATTTTCCCAATAAGATCAGAATTTTGCATAGACTATTTTTTAATTACTCCACAGTCCTTAACTCTACTTCAATCCTGTTACTCTTTATTGATGTTATTGCCAACGATGTTGAGTACATTATCTGAGATTAATAGCTATTTGTTAAGAAAAAAATCTGGAAATTTTGGGTTAAGGAAGGGTAGGTGGTCAAAAAGGGGTGCTGTATAAATCATAAATTCCTGGCAGGGCTGGTCACCATGAATAGTCACACTCCAGGCCTATAACTTTGTTGGTGAAAGTTATTAAGCCAGCCCTGTTCATTGTTCTTGTGCATCTAGGTTAACCTTTGCAATGCCAGAAGTAATACCCCTCAAAGGCATAACCACCCTGGAAAAAAAAACACATAATCTTAGCTATCCTCTAATCCAATCCCCACCTTGCTTTCTCCCTCCTTCATGTAAAATGTTCCCTCCCTAATTTTAAATCCATAAAAGAAACTGCACAACTGTCCTTCTCCAGAGCATTTAAGAGCTTGCTTCCCAGCAATTATTGCAAGGTTTGGCTCAAATAAACTCTTATAAAAGTTCTCTACAGGTTTAGACATTTCTCACATCAACAGATAAAGAGGGAATCCTTTACAGTGTAGAGAATTGTTTTATTTGCATATATAGTGGCCTAGTCGGAAGAGCAAAGACTTTGGAAACAAACAAACAAAAAACAGATATTGCACACATCAGAAAGCCAAGAGGTGAGTTTCCTGTGCACTTCGAATCATAAGAGCAGTGGGAGTGGGAGATGGGGCCGAGAAGAGAAATGACATAGGTGAGCTGACAGGACTGTGATGCTCCACTGGGATGATGCTGTGTGTTCAGGACTGGCTCTGGAGCAAGAGTGAACATGATGAGTCATGAAACACAGATCTCACCTTATTTTCCAGCACATGGCCATATTCAGTAGACTGTGTGCTTTGCAATAAATTATTGCCCTACCAGGAACAATTGCTTTTTCTTTAAGACTGTAATTTTCCTTTCAGTAACGCACGGAATGGACATTTTCAATAATGTTGGATATAAATTTGTTTAACAGTCCACACTGTTTACATTTCCAGTGTTTTTTCCTTTGATTCTGGGAAGAATATCAGTAGAAAGAAGATAGTAAAAGACAAAATTTTCTTTTGTATGCATACAGTTTTCAGCATTGACTGCAGCAGTAGATTAAAATAAGTCATGCTGTAACATGTTAATTTTGCTTAATGAGAATTTTGATTAAGAAAAGCTATCCTGGGCACTGTTACCTTTAAATGATTCAATTTTACTCCTGTGAAAGTCAGACTTCACAGGAGTAAAATTTCAATTTCAAATAATTTAGTCACATTTAAGATTGAATATGTAGTTTCAACAACCCATCAACAACATTAACCACTTGTGTAATATTATGCTTTTACTATATGTTACCATGTAAAAGTATGGGATGATAAAGATTGTTCTATTTTTAAGTCATTATTTCCTACTAGAGGCCCAGTTCACGGATTCTTGCACCAGTGGGATCCCTTGGCCTGGCCTGCACTCTCTCACACTCTGCGACCCCTTGAGGGATGTTGGATAGCTGGTGTTGGCCTGATCCCCGCAGATCCCTGCAGGCCAGGACGAGGGCCTCTAGTATACATATAAGATATTTGGTTAATCTTTTCCCACCTTCTCCCCTCCCTTGTTCTCTCTGAGATTCATCAGTCTGTTCCATTTTTCCATGCTTGTGGTTTCCCCTCCTGTGTTGAGTGTCTGCCCCCTGGTGGTCAGTGCACATCATAGCTACCGGCTAGTCGGCTGGTTACTTAGGCTTTGATATATATAGATTATTTCCGATATGGGATTCTGATGAGTAAACTTTCAAGAGATCATTCTTGAAGAGAAATTCAGTATTCAAATGTGACAATCAAAATTAATGTGAACTCATCAATTTCCAAACTTTTGTGGTCTATAAATAGCACCACTAAATTTAATACATGTACAGAGAAATTCTAGATTTATGACACTGAGTTGCATATAGACATGGTGCTCTTGCTTATTTTCTGTCTCATGTATAAGAAAGAAAACGCTGTCTATTTTGCTTTCCTCTGCATTCCTAGAAAATGGTAAAGTGCCTAATACATAATAGCTATTCAATAAAAATTTGTTGAACAAAAGAACAAATCCTGCTTTCAGAATTAACAGTCTAGTAGAAAGCAAGTAGGTGATTACTGAATGCTTATATAAATTCTAAGCAGTCTTCTTGAGGGTCCTTGCATCATGTTAAGGCATGTAGTAAATATTACTCATTAGCTATGCTAACAAATAATCATTTCAGTTATATAGACTATGTTAGTAATTGAAGTTGAAAAGAAGCAAATAATTGCATATTTTGTAAAGGAGTAAAATAGTTCTCTTTCTTTCCCCTAAAAAAACAAACAAACAAAAAACAACATGAAAAAAACTTTTTAGAAGAATTTTTCATGATTAAAACTGTTGTACTGCCCAGCCCGTGTGGCTCAGTGATTGAGCATCAACCTATGAACCAGGAGGTTTAATTCCCAGTCAGGGCACATACCTGGATTGCGGGCTCAATCTCTAGTAGGGAACATGCAACAGGCAGCCAATAAATGATTCTCATCATGGATGTTTCTATCCCTTTCTCCTTCTTCCTTCCTCTCTTTGAAATCATTAAAAACACTGTTTTATTAATAATCATAATGTAAATGACACAGCCTTTATCTCAAACAGTTGGCAAATGTGTGTGATGAGCCTTAAATTGTTTAAATTTTAATAAACCCCATCTCTGGAAATTTAACTTGAGGAAATAGCACCAAATGTTGGGATGATCCAGTCCACACTGTCTATTAAACAACTGTTTCTAATAGCAAACAATTGGAAATAACCTAATAGCCAACACTAGGTAAAAAGTTAAAAGCAACTATTGCACATCATTGAGACTACCATTCAGCCCTAACCGGTTTGGCTCAGTGGATAGAGCGTCGGCCTGTGGACTGAAGGGTCCCAAGTTCGACTCCAGTCAAGGGTATGTACCTTGGTTGCGGGCACATCCCCAGTAAGGAGTGTGCAGGAGGCAGCTGATCGGTGTTTCTCTCTCATTGATGTTTCTAACTATCCCTCTCCCTTCCTCTCTGTAAAAAAAATTAATAAAATATATTTTTAAAAAAAGAATACCATTCATTCAGTATTACTTTGTACTAGTTTCAAGTGTACAGCATAGTGGTTAGATAATCACATATTTTACAAAGTGTTCCCTGTGATATTGGTACCCAACTGTAATTGAATTTTTTAAAAAAATAGTAAAAGAACATACAATTCATACCCATATAAGCATATGAAAAAGAAAGAGTGATTGGCAGCCAAAATTTCAGCCATAGCTTTCTTTGGCTGGTGAAACTGCAAATCCCATTAATAGCTATATATTTTTTAGTGTGCTTTTTAAAAATATATTCCTGTTTTTCTACAGTGATATATATTTCTTTTCATATAAAGCAAAAAAGAACCTTCACTCCAAGCCTCATGTTTACTATCACCCTGTTTATCACCTTGGTGTCTCTTAATGACTGCTTCCGCAGTTACCCCACAGATACGGCTCTATTCCACTTTATGGCTCCAGTGACCAACCCAGGATGCTATAATAACATAGGTACTGGGTCTGTTTTACATTTATGTAAAACATTAACATTCTCCCATGCAAGAATTGCACTGATGAGGTGAAGGGGCTGATATCCCAAGAGGATAAATGTTAAGTACTAATAACTGGTATAAAATTGCAGTGCTCATTCACTAGTCCAACAATTCCACAGAGGCCTTGGGCAAAGCCTATGGAAGACCCCAAACCAGCATCTGTGGGCAAAAGAAATGGTGCCTAAGCACCAATCCTCCTTTTCGTAATAATTCATACCTGTTACTGTTACTGGAACGGGGGCCTGGTCCCGAGCAGGTCTGCCTGGGTTCTTGACTTCATGCTGGAAAAATGTCACAACACAAACCCAGGTTGCTTTTAGAGGACGTTTATTAAAGCTGGGGACAGTGAAACAAGGCAGGGCTGGAGAAGTGAGCCCAGGCTGATCTGCTTAGGCTCACTAAGAAGTCAGAGAAAACGGAGCCTTGGGGACAGGTTCAGGGGGGTTTCCTGGGATGAGCTGCCACCGCCCACTGTTGCTGTGGTTGCAAGTATTGTGGGGACCCTTAGAGTCTAGGAGGAAGAAGGGTGCCTATGGGGGAAAATGGGGTGAGGGGATGGGCTGTCGTGCTCCTGGGAAGGAGAGCATGCCCCAGGACCTTTGTTTTGAGGGGTTTTAAAGTCTGGGCATTTAGGGAGGTGTTAGGGGAGGATTTCAATAAAATAGTCATCATCTTTATGCTATGTACCAAAATGAGATTTAGGTGTGGTTGGCAAATACTAGTAGCACTAATTGGATCTCTGCTGTCTCCCTGAGTAGGGTGATTTATGCTACGTACCCTCTGTTTGGGGAGAAGTGCAAACCATTTACTCTTAAGTGACCCTGGTTTAGGGAAGATAGGATTTGCTAGATGGCTACACACTGCTGTTTAACTATCTGTCTCAGTTTCCCTATTCTGCTTGTCCTGGCTTACTGGCCTACTCACCACCACCATAAATAAATAAATAGATAGATATAGAGAAAAAACGAAAAACCATTTTTACTCCAACCATTTTTACCAGCATTTCACTATACATGCTCAGCTTAATGCTCATCTCTTTTCCCCTTTTTAATACTTAAAAATATTTGATGCTGAGCCATGTTGCATTTGGCTTAGAACCCAATTTTTAATAGCTATAGCACTTCTCTTTTCCACCAATAGGTCTCAAAAGTGAATATCATGACAGAAAATTATGAAGTGACTGTGCTTCTAAATACTTCTTTTAAAGAGACAAGGACAAAAAGCTCCTTTCCTCTCTTTGGAAATCAGTGATTTTCTGACTGGGTGAGTGAGAACCAGGAGCTTTAAAACTGTGTGCATTAGTAGCAGGATTACCAAGGCTATGCCCCAACAATTCCATTATACTGCATAGCAATCAAATTATAATCTACTTACCTATAATCAACTTTCCCATTATTTTTGTCTCAGCTAAAACAATAACCAGGGTTTGCTGGCCCTATACACTGCTTACTCTTGAAAACCACATAGATTTTCGGTTGCTGATCTGCTCTGCTTTTCACATGAGAGCTTCCCAATTACAAGGCAAACTATCATCTGTACGGAATCCAATAAAATAGCTTCCAACATCAGAAAATCTAGAAATCTTTCAAATGCTTACTCAGAAGCCAGGAGTGCCCTTGAGAAGGGTCTCCTCAATGGAAATAATTTTTGTAGAAAAAAGAGAATGTATTGTCTTAAGGAAATTTTATTTCATGTTAATTTCTGAAGTTGATGCTAAGGGGTCAGGACTACGTAAATTTTGCACCCTGCATTATAGCATACTCTCACATCTCCTGAAGAGTCCTCTGGTTCAAACAACACAAGATATAATATAAGGTCCTAGTGACAAGCTGAGCCTTAAGGCTCAATTCTAAAGCATTGGAGTGGGAAGGAAATGAGGCCCAGATTGTGATTAGCATGAGAGCATTAGCATTTTATGTTGAGAGGCATAAATTGTTGGGAAAGAAAACAGAAGAAAAGGTCAGATATAACTGTGTTCTGTTGGCACCAGTCAAATTTTTTCCAACTCTAGGATAAGAGAGCAAATTGCAGTGAGTAAGGAAGACCCTCTGATTTGCTACCATGCAAATATCTCCTATCACACCAGGCACAGACCTGTGAAAGAATGAAATACGGTCACTGTGATTTCTACCTTGAGACTCTGATGAATGAGGAAAGATGATCCCACATATCCATCATGCATCTATAAACTCTCTAATATGGCTTGAGGGGAGATAGATAGCAGATATTTTACCAGAGATAAGGGAAAATGATGGGATTGCAGATTCATAGCAACTTTTTAAGCACTCTGAATTTTCTTTATTGGCCTCACATGGGCCATAGACTAAGTCAGTCTATGTTTCAATGAAGCAATTGACAGACACACAATATTGTGAGCAGAATGGCAAAAAGTTTGGTAGAGTTTTAATGGGTTTAATAAGGGTGCCCTGAGATATTGATTAATGCTTGATGCCCACAAGGAGTTCAGCTTAAGGGGAATGTGCTACATAATTTTACTTGTAATTTTTCTGGTTAGATTTTTAATCAACAACCTGAATGAAGGCACAGCCTGAATAAGCAAAATTAAATTTAATAGGAAAAAAATAAAAAAGTACTATATTTAGATGAGATAATCAACTACACAAATATGGATTCTGGAAGAATGATGACTTGATAATACCTCCAATGAAAAACAGCTTGGGGGTTTAAAGGAAAAAATCAGAATTAGCTAATAATTTGACAGAGTGTTATAATCTGAGGCTTCATCAATAGGCATTTTCTCTTTAGGTCCAAGACATGCTTGTAACAATTTGCCATCCTCACACTTTATTTATATTACTAGTGGCCCAGTGCATGAAATTCATGCATGGCGGGACGGGGGCGTTCCCTCAGCCCAGCTTGCACCCTCTTCAATCGGGGACCCCTTGGGGGATGTCCGACTGCCAGTTCTGTGGGATCGTGCCTAAATCGGCAGTTGGACATACCTCTCGCAATCTGGGACTGCTGGCTCCTAACTGCTCACCTGCCTGCCTGCCTGATTGCCCCTAACCCCTCTGCCTGCCTGCCTGATTGCCCCTAACTGCCCTCCCCTGCCAGCCTTATCTTGCCCCCAACTACCCCTCCCTGCTGGCCTGATCTCACCCCCAACTGCCCTCCCCTGTTGGTCTGGTTGCCCCCAACTGCCCTCCCCTTTTAGCCTGATCTCGCCCCCAACTGCCCTCCCCTGCTGGCCTGATCTCACTCCCAACTGTCCTCCCCTGCCAGCCTCTTTGCCCCTAACACTCTGCCGGCCTGATCTCACCCCCAACTGCCCTCCCCTGCTGGCCTGATAGCCCCTAACTGCCTCTGCCTCGGTACCTACCACCATGGCTTTGTCCGGAAGGAAGTTGGATGGCCGGAAGATGGCCAGTTGACCTGGTCTAATTAGCATATTACCCTTTTATTAGTATAGATTCTATTTGGTTTATACATGTAATTTTTAAGAAACACTTTGACTTTTTAAAAGGTATATATCTAAAACTACAATGACAAAAAGAAACTATAAATATTATTTAAGAAAATGGTTAAAACAGGTTGGAAAAATTATCTTGTACAAGATATGATTGGGAGTGGTGGTAGCGATTCATTTTATTTAAACATTTGAAAAGATATCGGTGAGAAAGAAATAGACACTCTCATACAATAATGGATAATGAGACCTGGGGATTAAACATTATAAGAAGTCACTTTTTATTCTAGTTAAAGTATGTAATTTTTAAATTTAATCATAAAGATGGAGTGCTTTCCACACCTGGGAGGGGGAAAATAAATTTAAATATATATATGTGTGTGTGTGTATGTACGTATACTAGAGAACCGGTGCACAAAATTCGTGCACGGAGGAGGGGGTGGTCCCTCAGCCCAGCATGCACCCTCTCCATTCCGGGACCCCTCAGGGGATGTCCGACTGCCGGTTTAGCCTAAACTGGCAGTCGGACATCCCTCTCATAATCTGGGATCTCTGGCTCCTAACTGCTCACCTATCTGCCTGCCTGGTCATCCCTAACTGCCCTCCCCTGCTGGCCTGGTCACCCCCAATGGCTCTCCCCTGATGGCCTGGTCACCCCTAACTGCCCTCCCCTGCAGGTCTGGTTGCCCCTAACTGCCCTCCCCTGCCCGCCTGGTCGCCCCTAACTGCCCTCCCCTGCTGGCTTGGTCGCCCCCAACGGCTCTCCCCTGATGGCCTGGTCACCCCTAACTGCCCTCCCCTGCAGGCCTGGTCGACCCTAATCACCTCTCCCTCGGCTCCTCCCACTGTGGCTTTTTCCAGAATAATGTCCAGAAGATGTCTGGTCTAATTAGCATATTACCCTTTTATTAGTATAGATAAGTACTTGTCATATTATTCTCTACTTTTCTATATGTGTTTAAAATACTCCAGAATATTTTAAGTGTAAAAAATGGTCAAGTTGCAGAAAAATAAAAGTTTTGAAATACAACCTGGTAGGCTTGAAAACAACAACATTTGCCTAAAAGGGCACAAGTTGCAGTCGGCAACAAAATTTGTTGTTAGGATTGCTTGGTTAATATTCTTTTGTTGGAAAGGCGTGGTTTGGGCAAAGAAGAAAAGGAAACCAGCCCAATAAAAAGGAAACGTCTGATTGGGCTGTTGCCACAGCAGAGGGGCAGGTGCGGCAAAGGTTCAGGCTGTCCCACAGGCAAGGGTGTCTGTGTGTATGGGACACCAAAGGACACCTGTCACACCTGAAACACAATTTGCTAACGTTCACAATTGCAGAGCTCAGGAAGAATCACTGTTTTTAAACTATTATTTCCCTGACATATGAAATATACATACATATAAATATACATGCCCTCCTCTGAGCTCCCCCTGCCCCCCACTTCATATTTGGCTATGGCCTTCTTTTCATGTCAATGAATTGGATGTGCAGACATAATTTTTAATGGCTACAGTGTTATCCCTGACTGTGTGACATTACTGTGGTTTACTTCACTAACCCTTTATTGTGGGGCAGGTTGTTTCCGGTTTCCCCTGGCATCAACAACTATAGTGAACATAATTGCTTATTTGACTGTTTACTTAGGACACATTCACAGACATGGAACTCCTGGCCCAAAGCTAATTCACTTGAATTTTGATCCACATTTCTAAACTGACTTTCTAGTAGGTGCTTCTGTTTGTTTAGTCCATTGGTTTTAAATCAGATTACACTCCCACAAATGGGTTAAGAGAAAACCGTTCAACGTGTCTTGGGCAAATCACAAACTCTTGCTGAACTTGAGCAACCCCTGGGCGCGGGACCTGGAGGATCGGGCTGGAGGGTGAAGTCCAGGGAGGCGTGGGTGGCAAGGCCGAGGGTCCTGTGTGGGTGCGGGCATGTGAGTGTGTGTGGCTCTGGTCCACTGCTCATGCACACACCCACATGCCCGCATTCCCGCTCTGCACCCTCGGCCACCAGGAACCTCGCGGAGTTCAGCATGCTCGCCAGTCCCCACCCATTTGGTCGAGCCTTTGGTCATTATGGACCCTGGCTCTTTATATAAATAGATATATTTTTAAGTGAATTTTTTTAAAAATATATTTCATTGGTTTTTTTACAGAGAAGAAGGGAGAGGGACAGTTAGAAACATTGATGAGAGAGATAGATCAACTGCCTCCTGCACGCCCCCCAGTGGGGATGTGCCCTTAACCAAGGTACATGCCCTTGACCGGAATCGAACCTGGGACCCTTGAGTCCACAGGCCAACACTCTATCCACTGAGCCAAACCGGTTTGGCTTAAGTGAATTTTAATAGAATAATGAACTTTAATAGCAAAAAAGTATTTAAAAATTGAGAACTGAATTAAAATTCCACTAATGCTTTATAAATATTCAGCCATATAAATAGATACAATAACCATTATATTTAAAATAGTAAATTATTTTGCATGAAATCATTGTACTGGCCCTCAGTCAGTTTTTAATACTGTCGGTTAATTTTCTTTCCTTATTTTCTTCCTACACTGCAAATATTGAAAATGCTTTCTAAATAAAATTTCAGAAATTTGATGGTAACATGAAAATCCTTACTGCCTTGACCTCACATTTGTAATATTTGTGTTCTTAGACTGAGCTGCTCAAAAACGTTATTATCTGCAACACAGAAGGTTTGCGTTCAATGAATCCTCCTGCTATTTCCTTTGAGTGTGCACAATACAGTTATCAGATACACTAGTTGTGTATGTCAAATACTGACACCTGCTTTGGTAATGAAATTTAGAGCTCTGACACATTGCAGCTCACTATTTCTATTTAGAAATCTAAAGCCTGACTTGAATTAACTAAAGTTTAATGAAATTTGATAGTTTTGTCTCCTGTTATGACAGAGTGTTTTATGAACAGCAGGTGCTTCAATAATCCCTCAGTATAAGAATTCATAATCTCAGACAATATTGTTCAATAGCTATATGCTCCGACACTGGTTTATGCCATTTGCTCAAGGAAAGAAATGCCGAAACATTAAATTTAGTGATTTCATCTACAGCAAACATCTCATTAAAATGCCCTTTTGCTCTTTAAGGAAGAATTTCAACTTTGAAGTATGAGGAGAGGCTAATTCTACAAAATCATCAGAAAAATACTGGAAAAAAAGAGTATGGTTGTTTTGTTTTCAATGTGCTCTATTAAAATGCCTATGAGAACTGCATTGATTTACTATTTATTACTAAAAACAGTGAGAGTTGCCATCGCTTGTGTGTTTTACAATTATTGAGAATTGCCTGTTACAGAATTCTTTGGACTGAAAAAGCTACAGAGAGCATTAAAGCCTTCCGATGTCTCTTATAAAATTTTAATCTAATAATTTCCTAATCAGCTCAAGATTTGGAAGCAGAGGATCAAAGTTCCTCTTAGATTTGCTAGTTCCTATTTAATAAGTCTACTTAATCTTTCTAAATCTGAATTTTCTTACTTGGAAAATAGTGAATGGTTATAAGAAATAAACTATTTATTTGTTGCATCTAAATGTGACTAACGCTCCATAAATATCGATACCTGGACTGTTGTCTATAGACATACAGTAATTCCAGGGTTTTACATAGTGAGCAGGACATTTTTCTATTACTGGATAATGTTTTATATTTTATTGGCAATTCCTGTTTGTAACCTTCTTTACTCTTAGAACACTTTTTTTTTTTTTGAGAGGTTACAGTAGAAGAAATGAAGGAGAGAAAAAAAGTGAATCATTCAAGGTTGATTTGGGAAATTCCTGGCAGAAAATATAAGGTGAGTGAAAGATCTTTTTGTGTGTATGTGTGTGTATGTTTGTTTGTTTTTTTGCCAAATGCAAAGTTCATGCCATAAACTAAGAGTTAGCAAGCTACACCTCACAGACCAAATTCAAGTCTCCACATGTTTGTAAAGAAAGTGTTCTGGGTCCTGGCCAAGTGGCGCAGATGGTTGGAGTGTCCTCATATAACAAAGAGGTTGTGGGTTTGATTCCTAGTCAGAGCCAGAGCAGCAAGAAGGAGCAGTCAATAAGAAACCAGTAAGAACCAAGGCATTCCAGGAGATCTTCATGTGCAATAATTCCATCCTTCAAGGAAGATAGAACAGGGGCATGAAATTTCTAAGAAGTTCAAAACATTCTTGAAATCTCAGTACTGCACATAGGTTAGTTCCTAAAAAAAAATTCTTTACCAGAGGAAAATTACAATGGTGTGGTTGCAAATATATTTCTTGTACTAATGTATATGTAATCAAAAAGTTTTTCACAATCATGATTATGAATCCAGTGAAATTTGGGGGTTTGCTAGAGTAGCTAGCATTACACTAAATATACACTTTTAAGAATATGGGGAGCTAGCAATCCAGATGGACATTCAAGAAGGCTTCAATGCAGGAAGGATGCATCCCTAGATGTTCAGGAGAGGTCGCTGTGGCTGAAATATCACTGAAGCTCAGAACAGAAGGTAGAAAGGGGACTGAGCTTAAGTGAAGAGAGGAGTCAGATGCTTTCCAGTTGGGGCATATAGCATGAACCAAGGGCAGGAGGGTGGGTATGCAGAAAATTGAAATAAACCAAAGAGTAGGAACAGGTGGTTCCCTTACAGTGGTTCTCAACCTTCCTAATTCCACGACCTTTTAATACAGTTCCTCATGTTGTGGTGACCCCCAACCATAAAATTATTTTTGTTGCTACTTCATGACTGTAATTTTGCTACTTTTATGAATCGTAATGTAAATATCTGATATGCTATATGTGTTTTCCGATTGTCGCGACCCACAGGTTGAGAACCGCTGCTTAGAACAAAGGCGATTTTAAATGTTTGAAAATTAAGTAAAAACCACATTGTAAAGAAACTTGAACATTTTTATTCTATACACATTTAAGAGCCAGAGAAGATTTTTCTGCCAGTATTATAGGGATCAAATGATTCAATTACACCAAGTAGAGGCAAAAAAAGGAAACAAATACTTTTAAAATAATAATGAAACTATTACACTAGTCTCAACATGAGGTGATGAGAAAATCTGAAGGCCCCTGGTGCCAATGACTGAATTTTCCTAAGTGTTGTATTGTTAGTACCCAGCACAGTGCTCAGCAGGAAGAAGGCCTTAGTAGGTAGTTGGTTTCTAAATAGATGAGTGGCTGTGTGACCCGAAGCGGCCATATATAAGATGTAGCTTCTAAAGAAAAAAATAAGTAATAGGATTTGGTTATTGACAGGACAGAGAGAGGAAGATGAGTCTTAAAGGACTTTAAGACTTTAATTTTGTCCAACCAAGATAGAAAAGTATAGAGCGGGACCTGTGTTGTGTTCAAAAGGTGAACAGGTGTGCCATTTGTAATATACAAAGTAACTTCTGGTTCAGATTTTATCACTGAATAGAAAAACGTTCTATTATAATTTCAATGCTCCAGTGACTTAGAGAATCAACCCTCAATACTATACTCATAACAACTATTTTTTAAAATTATTTTATTATTTATCTGTTTGTTTTCCAACATCATTTTTTTTTAATCCTCACCATAGGTTATTTTTCCACTGATTTTTAGAGAGAGCGGAAGAGAGAGGAAAAGTCAGAGAGAAATATCGATGTGAGAGAAACATCTATTGGTTGCCTCCTGCACTAGCTCTGGAGCCTGCAACCAAGGTACGTGCCCTTGACGGGAATCGAATATGGGACCCTTCAGTCCGCAGGCTGACGCTCTATCCACTGAACCAAACTGGCTAGGGCATAACAACTATTTTTTAATACCTTGATTTCCTGAAAATAGAAGCTACCTACTAATTTTACTCATATTAAAAGGTAAGCTTAATAAAATAAACACAGAGGTAAGAATGTCATTAGGAGTGCAGTCTAGCATTCTCCAACCATAGAAGTGAGCAGTGTCCACTTTTTGAACTAATTTAGTAAGAAAATTGAGCAACACAATCTCTTCTTGGAGACATCCAAAATAGAATATAGCATTTTATTGAAGCCTTTTCCAAATTCTATCAATAGTTGACAGTTAACAGTGTTAAGATTATAAATTTATTCATTTTGTAATATATTTAATCTCCCCCCTTAATTGTGAGAAAAACCAATATAATTGTAAATACCAGAATTGATTCTGATAATACAAGACCTGTTCCTACAGTCTATATGAGGGGAACCTAGGAAGAAGCAACTATACTACAAAAATTAATTCATCTTTGCACATCAACAGAGAATCTAGCTTATAGAAGAAATTGTGCTTTGTTCATTAGACTGCTTGATTTCGTCACATAATTTTTACTTTGTGCAGTTTCCTTGCTTAGAATTTTTTAAAATATATTTTTATTTATTGCAGAGGGTAAGGGAGAGGGAGAGAAAGAGATAGAAACATCAATGATGAGAATCATTGATTTGATGCCTCCTACACACACATACACACACACACACACACACACACACACACACACACACACACACACACGGGAGATGAAGCCTACAACCTGGGCATATGCCCTGACCAAGAATCAAACTGTGACTTTCTGGTTCATTGGAAGACACTCAATCATGGGGCCATACCATCTGGGCTAGATTTTGTATGTAGTGTAAGCACTGACAACTGGGCTTTATCTCTTGAAATGCAAGTAGCTGACTTAAACTACAATGGCTAACGCATCCACTTCAGAGATGTTACCTGGAATAAACACATGGCCAGCCAGCCAGCCACAGTCCTAGACAGAGCCAGGCCATGTCCCCACACTGAGGATCCTCTGTTTTAGAAACCTTGGTTGACTTCAATAACTGACCATTTGGGCTATGTGTTTGCTTTCTCTTCCCATACTTGAAATTCAGCATGTTTCTAATTGACCAATTAAGAGTGAGCCTGCAAAACCCGAGGCCCCCACCCTTGACCCCAATAAAAGCAGACCCCCAGGCCCATGCTCATGCTCTCTCTTTCTCTCTACCTGTGACCTCACTGTGTATCCCTAGATGTACTGTGTAATTTCCAGGTTCTGTAAGTAATAAACTTTTATTTGTTTAGTTCCCTGATGGTTATTGCTGAAGGGTGTTTTTCAGTCAGAACCACATGGGCTGGTTCAACTACAATATTGGTTTTCCATAGTCTGAGACTAGCACAAAACACCCTTATCAGTCTCACCATCCATTTAGAAGAAGCTATCTTCATTCAATTTGATTCAGCACACATTTGTTGAATACCTACTGTTATATTTCTCCATGGTGATGGATCTCATTTTATCTTTAGAGGAATGTGTCTTAATTTTGAAAGTTGTATTTATATATTAAGATATATTTAAACACATAACAATATTCAAATACTAAGTCATATATGTAGGAAAGATGAAAATCAATAGAATTTGCCTACATTGATAATATCATTGCCAATTTAATTAATTTAAGCCTTTTGTTCTCCTCAAAAGAAATCTCAAGCTATTATAGAAATCATAAAACAAACAAACAAACAGAAATAACCAATATGGTGTGAGTGCTTGTTTGTGTCTTCATGGTTAATTACTGACTGGAGGGGTTAACATTCATTTGATATGTTGAGAGCATCTGAGAAAAATAGCCTGTGTATTAAATACACTTTATTCACTAATTCTGCATGATTGTTATATAAATTTCAGTAGCTTCGAGTTTTATGGTGTGTGTGTGTGTATTTGTTGTTGTTTTTTTCCAATGAATTGTTTTGGATTCCTCAGAGAAGCTTCAAAGAGAGCAAAAAAATATTAATGAAGATATATCCTGTTGTGTTGATATTTAATCCATGGGCTTTCATGGGTAGTGAATTTGTAAACCAAAGAACTGATTCACAATTCAAAGGCCAGCCTGAGATTTCCAGGTATCCTCAGTGAAATGTTTCCGTAACTCTCCTCCCCTATGTATTTACTTGCTGCTTGCTTTCATCCCTTGTCTCTACTATATTTCTAGATTCCTCCTTCATTTCAATTCACTTCTTAAAGTCAACATCAAAAGGTTTGCAACAGTGAATTCAAATGGATTCTCACAAAGCAAAGAGAACTCTGTAACCTCTTTCTGTAACATGTTCTGAGGAGCTGACTGGATGTGAAGTGTATCTCAGTCCAGTGTATTGTTATGTTAAACAGGTTTTCCTGTTTTAATGTTAGATCACCAAGTAATGGTGCCAAACATAATAGACCAATTTTAAAATTCATACTTTGAAATGTAGAACCATAGATCAGTAGAGATGAAACCTCTCAAAGAATTTCCCAATCCATCCTCCCTCCTCCATCAACCCTCTCTCCCCAACCCGATTTATTATTGAGTGAAGCCTCACATGGTTAATGATTTGCCTATAGGATTGTATTTCTACCACTAGGATTAGAGACTCTTATGATCACTTCCGCTTTAGAACTGCAAATTCCCAGAGCACTTGTCAGCTCCAGAGATTTAGAATGTATCATAAGGAGCTATGCACTATTATTAGTCAGTTACTAATAATCCATATTGATTATGCCCAACTGTGTTTCAGACACTATGCTAGGCACTTGGGACACAGTCGTCTCCTTGAAGGATTTCATGGTCTTATAGAGATGCCGACAGGTGCATCCATACAAGTATAAAGACAGGATTAAATCAATTCTGTCTAATTGAGAAGAAAGGGCTTCACAGATGTGACACTGGTAAATTGAAAAATAATTCATAATTGTGTGGCCAAGAAAGTAAAGAGAGCATTCCACTCAGAAGAGATAGCATACACCAAGACAAAAATACAAAGTAAAACAAAAAAACCATCAGTGTGTACTTTTGTATCCCCATCTGGGTTATGAATATATTGTGAACAAGGATTATATATGGTATGTTGTTAAAATTTATCCCACCCTTATTCTCTTGTTCCCTAACTCAATAAATAAGTGAGATCTCTTGTTCCCTAACTCAGTAAATAAGTGAGATTGATTAAATCCTAACCAGCAAGTACATTGCTATTATTCTTTCCTTTGGAGTTCCATACACCTAAGGTGTTCTTCCAAGTGTACAGGATATATTTTCTTTATGCCTCTATTCATGACCAAGATATTTGAATATTTAGGCACACATTTTTTTCTAGTATTTTCCTCTCTCATACAAAAATGGCTTTATGCATAAGTAAACAATTACTCCTAATTAAACATCTGCCAAGTTATTTTCCACACAGCGAGCTCATGGAAGATTTAGGTGACTTAGGATAAAGTTTAACATTTAATTGAATGTAATGAAAGTTAAAAATAAGCACAAAAATAAACAGCCTATTGAAAATTTTACAGGATGCATAACTTTTCATTTTAACTTAAGCTCTAAATTGCATAGCCAAAGTTTTATTGGTATAAGTTATTTTCACTCCCCTGAGCTGAAGTTTTAATTAAAGCCAAAGAGGGGTTTAATTATCAGATAGTCTCTGATTCCTGCAGGAATCCCTACATTTCTTCAAGTCTAACCTACCCAAATCTAAAAATGAAAATCCACAAAATTATAACAGAAAATTCTAAAGCAGCGTTAACATATATTTGAATGATATACAGAATGCTCTTTATACATTACATTTATTCTTATTTTAAACAGAAAAAATTGTACTGTATAATGATTTTAAAAGTTAGGCTGTCTGAAATGTCATTCTTTACTAAAATGAGGGTTCTATCATATTCCTGTTTAATGACTATCCACAGGGTATAAATGATGTAAAAGAACTTAATAGTAGATCTCAGAATATGCATTGATTACTTGGATTTTACATTATTCCTTCCAGTGTTTAAACAAATTATGGTACATCCATATAATCGGCTATGATACAGCTGCTAAATAGTTTCCAAGTGATGTTGGCTGTCCTCCAAAATAGCCCAAATGAGTCCAATTCTCTCCATCTCTACTACTGCTACCCTCCTCTGCTGTTTTATGCTCTTAATTGAACTAACTTGGTGCCTCAAGGGTTTTCTCTCTGCTTTTATTCTTGCCCATCAACTAATCTTTTCTCTACAAAGCTGCCCAAGTGAAGTTTGTTTTTAACTTACTTTTATTGTTGACACTATTACAGATGTCCCAGCTCCCCACTCCTTTGCCCATCACCACTCTTGTCTTTGTCCATGGGTTATGCATATATGTTCTCTGGCTAATCTCTTTACCTTGTTTCATCCAGTGCCCCCTTCTACCCTCCACTCTGACCTCTGTCAGTCTGTTCCATGTATCCATGCCTCTGGTTCAATTTTGTTCATCTCTCCTTTTTGTTCATTAGATCCCACATGTGAGTGAGATCATATGGTACTTGTCTTTCTCTGACTGGTTTATTTCACTTAGTATAATACTCTCCAGGTCCAACCATGCTATCATAAGAGGTAAGACTTCCTTCCTTTTTGTGAACACAGATCAAATCATGTCACTCAATTGCTTAATTCCTATAAGAATTAAATCTAAATCTGTGCCCAAGTCCCTCCAAAACCTGTGCCATATGTACCCTCTGATCCCACTTCCTGCCCACCCCACATCTGAGCCCCAGCAGCCTTTCTCCAACACTCAGCTTGTTCCCACCCTCCCACTTCAGGTTACATCCTCCCAGCCTACTCTTCTCCCAGATCAGCCTTAGCTAAGGCTTATTCAAGTTCCAGCTGAAACATCTTGCTCAGAGGAGCCTCCTGACTATTAAATATCATGTGGTCCCTCCTCTTCATGTCTCTACCACGCCTTATTCAATAATTGTTTAATTTAATATTGTGCATCCCTCTCTGTAAAGAAAGATAAATAACATTGTGTATACAGTGGTGGTGCTCATTCCAAGTGGGATTTTGAAGAGAATTTTCTCTTTCTAAGAGCTGTTTGATCTTTTTTAATAGCTAAAAAAACTGCCAGAAAAGCAAAGGAGATTGAGAGAGAAGGGGAACCTGGGCAAAAAGAGGAGGTGAGTGAATCTACTAGCCTTCTTCAGCTACATTTTCACAACCTACCCTAAAGGAGTTCACTGTGGTTCCCTGGACAATGAGCTCGCTGAGACTTCCCCCACCTCACACCTCACCCTTAGGAAGGGCTACAGCCACACTCAGTTCCCACAGGATTGGTGGTTTCCTTCCTCTAGCAATAGTAGCTGTAAATGTCCACTGGGCCCAAGGTCTGTAGGTACTGGGTATCTGAAAAGCCCATGTTGTCTAGGAATCAAGAACATCTTTGTTCATCAATAATCTAGGTTGCTCCTAAGGTTGCCTTCAAGAACACAGACAGCCTCTCTCTGGGGAGAGTCAGGGTGATAGGGACTTGTGCCTTCTCCTGATGACCTTTGCCCTACATATCCTCCCAAGTGTCTATTTCTCATACCATGTGATGTCACAGCACTTGTCCCAAGTCTGATGCATGGCACAATGTATTAGCCATAACTAGATGATCTATGGCATGTGATAAATTAACTGTACTTTTAAAAAGATGCTTAGGTATTGAGTCTCTGATACTTACAGCATGATATAAAAATTCCCCATGTTATAAAGTTAAAAGGAAAACACAACTATTTTCCATAAAATTATAAAATTTTAAAAATGATTACATTCTTTTTTCTCTCCAGCATGGCCTACCTTTTCTGTCTTTGTCTTTGGCCTTTTTCTTATCATCTTTATTTCCCTAAATTTTAGTTATGACCTTTTGGAACAGCTCTCAAGCAGAAGATAATTTCAGCTTTAATCTTGATCAACTCCTTTCCTGTGTTATCATTAATTAGTCCAACTAGAAGTTCATTTGAAGAAAAGCTCCTAAAATGCTCTAAATCCACAATTCCCATTTAGAGGGTCCTTTCTTCTTTCCCTTCTGAGAACAGCTGCTAGGAGTGCGACTCACTTTGGTTGGGCTGCCCAGTGTGGCGAAGAGAGAGAGAGAAAAAAGAAACCTGATATTGATCAGGAGTCCTTGAAAGCTACAGATGCTGCGTAGGAACAACTTAGCATATTAAATTGCAGTGATTTCAGTTCTGGAAAATGCAATGCAGGCGTTGAGAATGTATGGTGCTATCTAATTTTCCTATAATGGGCAATAATGGGATGACTTGGGCTGCCCTAGGACAAGGCTAATCAACTTGACTTTCCACCTGATTTAGCAAAATAGAATCTGACATCATATCCTATTCTGAAAAGATTTCATTTATCTCTCACTTAGTTGCATACACAATACTTAGCTTTACTCTTTGCCATATCCACACTGTGGCTCAATTAGGGCTGAGATGCTGTAGGATACATTCTTTTGTCATAACTCTTAATAAGAAACACATTTTTCAGCATCTGCAAACAACATAAGTAAACAAGAGATTCAGAAGATAGGCATTGAAACAAGTTCAGTTTTTGTTAAAGCAAATCTTACAATGACCATTCCAGGAATACAGGTCCCCAGCTTTGATGCCTGAAGCCATTGCTCACTGTGTCTATAGGAACAGATAATTGTCACCTATGGTTTTCTCTCCTGCTAGATTGAAATTATATTGAAGAAAAGAAGCACACTTCATTTCATTTTATCTCCTCAGTCCCAAATCCATTCATTGTTTGGCCCGTGATGGATGATCAAAAAGAGCTTGTTGGATGCATTCCTATAAAATAGTGTTTGCAATAAGGTTTAAAGAATAAGGGTTTGATGCCCTAGCCAGTGTGGCTCAGTTGGTTGAGTGTTGTCCTATGCAACAAAAGGTTACTGGTTTGATTCCTAGTTGGGGCACATGCCTGGATTATGGTCTCAATTCATGACAGGGGGTGTGCAGTAGGTAGCCAATAAATTATGCTCTCACATTCATGTTTCTCTCTCTCTCCCTTCCTTTCTCTCTAAAAAACAAGAAAATATAATTTTAAAAAGAATAATGGTAGTGAGAGCTGTACTTTGGGCTAAAATTTTGGTTGTGAGTAAATATGTATACATTCTGTGATTTTGATTATTTTGGGGTAACTAAATCTCTATTTAAAAAACTAATATGCTTTATTATTTTCTTTCTAAATAAATACAAAGAACCACTTATAATTAATCTGATACTGGAATCAAATGTAACTATATAAACAAAAGTTTTGTATCAAGCAAAACTAGATTTTTAAAAATGGGGAGAATTGCCCAACCAGTGTTGCTCAGTGGTTGAGCATCTAACCATGAACCAAGAGGTCACTGGTTCAATTCCAGGTCAGGGCACAAGCCCAGGTTTTGGGCTCAATCCCCAGTAGGGGATGTGGGGGAGGCAGCCAATTGATGTTTGTGTCTCATTGATGTTTCTATCTCTCTATCCCTCTCCCTTCCTCTCTCTCTCTCTCTCTCTCTCTCTCTCTCTCTCTCTCTCTCTCTCAAATCAATAAAAACATTAAAAAATAAAAATGGGGAGAATTTGTTGCTAGCAGATCTTCCTTATAAGAAATATTTACAGAGAGTCATTGATGCTGAAATAAAAGGCACTTGTATCCAGAATATATATATCACACAGCTCAACAATAACAAGATAAATAACCCAATTAAAAAACAGGCAAAGAATTGAGTAGACCTTTCTGCAAAAATGATATATAAATAGTAAAAAATAAAAACATATGCAGAGATGCTCAATTTCATTATTCTTCAGGGAAATGCAAATCAAAACCACAATGTGATACAACTTCAAACACATAAAGATTGCTATAATAATAAAAAAAAAGAATAATAGAAGTATTTGAGAGAATGTAGAAAACTATAATACTCATGCATTAGTGTCGAGAATGTAAAATAGTTGGTCATTTCTTAAAAACATTAAACACAGAGGTACCATATGACCCAACACTCCTAGATATATACTCAAGATAACTAAAATCATATGGCACACAAAAATTTGTAATGGGTGTTCACAGTAGCCTTATTCACTATAGTCAAAAAGTGGAAACTTCTCAAATGTCTTTCAAATGATGAATGGATAAACAAATACAGTATACTGATATAGTATAAACATGCATGAATTACTGATACATGTTACAACATAGGTGAACCTTCAAAACATATGGTAAGCAAAGGAAGTCAGTCACAAAGAACTACATATCAAAAGATTCCATTTATCTGAAATGTCCAGAATAATCAAAATCATAGAGACAGAAAGTAGACTAATAGTTACAAGGGGTGGGTAAAGAAGAGAAGGGGAAAGGATTGCTAATAGGTTTAGGATTTTGGGAGGGGGGGAATGATGAAAATCTTCTAAAACTAGATAATGGTAATGGTTGCACAACTCTGCAAATATACTATAATGCATTGAACTGTTTAATTTAAAATGGTGAATGTACATAAGGCATTATATCTCAAGAAAGATTTCATTTAATTAAATAAACAACCACCACCACAATGAACTGACTTCTAGTCTTGTAGTGTGTGTGTGTTTTTCCCCCCTTGGCAATAGACTTTGCTATGAAAAGAAAAGTTTTTGGAGGAAGCCTAAATGTGTTATTAACTTGAAGATAATTTGTCAGTGATTATTTAAAACTAGAGGCCTAGTGCACAAAAATTTGTGCATTGGGGGGGTGGGAAGGTCCCTCAGCCCGGCCTGTGCCCTTTTGCAGTCTGAGACCCCTCGAGGGATGACCACCTGCTGGCTTAGGCCTGCTCCCCGGGGGAATGGGCCTAAGCTGGCAATCAGACATCCCTCTGGCAGCCCGGCAGCCCTCGGGGGATGTCCACTTGCCAGCGGGGAGCAGACCTAAGCTGCAGTTGAACATCCTTAGCGCTGCTGAGGAGGCAGGAGAAGGCTCCCAACACCACTGCTGTACTGTCAGCCATCAGCCTGGCTTGTGGCTGAGCAGAGCTCCCCCATGTGGGAGCTCACTGACCACCAGAGGGCAGCTTTTGCATTCAGCGTCTGCCCCCTGGTGGTCAGTGTGTGTCATAGTGACCAGCCATTCCAAGTCTTTCTGCTGTTAAGGTCAGTTTGCATATTACCCTTTTACTATATAGGATAGAGGCCTGGTGCACAGGTGGGGGCCAGCTGGTTTGCCCTGAAGGGTGTCCCGGATCAGGGTGGGGGTCCCGCTTGGGTGCCTGGCCAGCCTGGGTGAGGGGCTGATGGGTGTTTGCAGCTGGTCATACCCCCTTCAGGGTGGGGTTCCCCACTGGGGTGCCTGGCCAACCTGGATGAGGGGCTGAGGGCCGTTTTCAGGCTGACCGGTGACTGAAGCTTCCAGCCTCTCCTTTTTTTCTTTTTCTTGTTTATTCTGGGATTTATTTACCTTCTATAATTGAAACGTTGTTACCCTCACTGGTGCTCCCAACTCTGAGGCCGTGGCTGGCTGAAAGCAGGTATCTGGGGTTTGTTTGGCTTCTATAATTGAAACTTTGTTGCTGTCCTGCTCGCTCCAGCTCTGAGGCTGCGGCTGGCTGAAAGCAGGTATCTAGAGTTTGTTTAGCTTCTATAATTGAAACTTTGTTCTTTTGGAGCTGTTGCTTTCGGAGCTTAGAGCAGGCCGCGGCAGACAGGGAACCTTGGCTTCCTCCATCACTGGAGCAAGCAAGCCTCCTGCTTGCTTCAGCTGCGTGGCTGCCGGCCACCATCTTTGTTGGCAGTTAATTTGCATATCTCACTGATTAGCCCATGGGAAGTGTAGCGGAGGTACGGTTAATTACCCTTTTTGTCTTTTATTAGATAGGATGATAGTATAAGAAAAAATGTCTATTACTTCCTTAGCTGTGGTATGGTTTCGCCAACTATAGAACTCTTATAAGAACATTGTTTTGGCAAGGTGGAAGATTAAAGAGGTTCCAATTATAAGGATACACACATATATATGTCTATATATAAAGACTATATATTTGTCAAAATGATACATTATAATTCATGTCAGTAGACAGATCAGTAAAATTTAATAAGGTACAGATAATCTATGTTTAAGACAGATTATGATGAAGGCATAGACAACAAAGATTTTTATGGAGAGGTGAGTGCAGAAGACTTGCTTTGAGATAAGTGAGATTTATTTTGAACGCAGTATGTACTTTTTAAAAGGTGACATCATGCATCCTATTTCCGGATCGTGTACTTCAGTGGACTATGTTTGGCTGACTTAGCACATTACTGTCCATGATATAAAATTAATGTTGTAAGACTTTTCAGCAGACATCTTTTTGGAGATGTAGTTCAGTGCTATTTCCCTTCACTAAATTGAAATATGAACCATCTACAGGCTTAAGATCAGTTTTCCCTTTCAAGAAAGCACACAATATGATTCAGAAGACTCTCATCTCAATGGACTCTGAGCCAACAGGATAGTTTTGGCAGCATTCTTCCTATATATCTTTATTTTAATATTATTACTATTTTTGTTCACAGTGTGCAGAAGTGAGTGAAAGAAAAAAAACTGTGTGAAAATGATTCATTTCATTACTGGAAGTAAATATAATTGGAAATGAAAAAGTCTGCCTCCAGAGTCCTATTGGATCCAAGTCTCTGACTTTAGATAAAAAGCCTGTAGAATTTCAAGTGATTTATTAAATTGGTTTATCTTACAACAAATATTTTTCACAAGTTAGAGCAAATTCCATTCAAAGCACGGTTTCAAATAATCACTGGTTATTCCAGCTAAAATAAAGGAATGTCAAGAACAACAAATAAACTAGATCAGCTTCCTATGAAGAAAATTTTAATGTTTTCCTCTATGGAGTGATGGGAAGCATGCCAGCAAGGCTCCTAAATTTTCCATCACTGTCCCTAAAACCCATCTGTATAGGTGAATGTAGTCTCAGCAGACTCATACTGTACCACCTCCCCAAATATTCTTCCCCACCTTTTTGTTGTTGTTAATCCTCGCCCAAATATATGTTCCCATTTATTTTTAGAGAGAGTAGAAGGAAGGGGGATAGACAGAGGAAAGAGACATTGATGTGAGAGAGACACATGGATTGGTTGCCTCTCACACAGGCCCAAGCCTGGGCCAGGAATTGAGGCTACAACCAAGTTACATGCCCTTGACCAGAATCGTATCAGTGACCCTTCAGTCCACGGACTGACACTCTATCCATGAGTTAAACTGGGTAGGGCTCTTGGCCACCTTTAAGTTTCGAGATCTTAACCTTTTAGAAACAGTTCAAATATCAGCTGCCCAATAACTCAAATCTTTATATACAATGTGTGCGAGGTTTTTTTAAATTGCTTTCTACCTTTAACTTCTTTCTAACTTATATATTACTTTTTATTTTTTTCTTCATTCCAACAGTAGTATAGTAGTACCTTGTCTTTAGTGAGTAATCAATAAGTACACATCTATTTACTTGAATACAATTTTTAATAAAAGAAATATGACTCAGGAAGGGAAATTCTGAGGAAGAGATGGACACTGGAAAGGTGCAGATTTTAATGGAAGTGTAGAATGAATATGGACTGTGGGGCATTTACTTAGGAGGGCAATTTAGATGGACCACTGTGTAATGAGGTACCAAGAAGCCTGAAGTTGTCTGAAAGGAAAGAGTTGTCTACTGGAAGGAATAAGATTACTTAGGTATTTTTATTAATAAATAGCATATGGCCCTAACCGGTTTGGCTCAGTGGATACGGCGTCGGCCTGCGGACTGAGGGGTCCCGGATTCAATTCCGGTCAAGGGCATGTACCTTGGTTGTGGGCACATCCCCAGTGGGGAATGTGCAGGAGGCAGCTAGTCGATGTTTCTCTCTCATTGATGTTTCTAACTCTCTATCCCTCTCCCTTCCTCTCTGTAAAAAATCAATAAAATATATTTTAAAATAAATAAATAACTAACTAAATAAATAAATAAATAGCATATGGAAACTTTGCAATTCAAATTGATGAAACTAGTATATTAAACCCTTGCTAAAAATCCTATGTAATAAAAGCCCGAAAGGCAGAACAACCAGAACAGCCAGTTGACCAGTCACTATGATGCGCACTGACAACCAGGGGGCAGACATTCAATGCAGGATCTGCCCCCTGGTGGTCAGTGGGAGCGCAGCTCAGCTGACCAGGATAAGCAGCACTCCCACAGAAGACTTATTCCCATAGGCCACGGCCCCCACCAGTGCATGATTCCATGCACAGGGCCTCTAGTGTGTGTGTGTGTGTGTGTGTGTGTGTGTGTGTGTGTGTATATGATGGATAAGGATAAATAATATTTTAATCAGAAAACTAATAAAATCCACTAAGAAATTGGGAATTTATTTAAATTAATATTTTTTTCAATATTCATTATTTTTTATCAACATACTGAGCTTTAAACACAAATTAGAAACAGAATAGACAAAAGATTAAATTCTGAAAGGAGATTAATGAAGCAGCCCTACTGGTTTAGCTCAGTGGTTGAGTGTGGACCCAGGAACTAGGAGGTCAAGGTTCCCTTCCTGGTAAGGGCACGTGCCAGGGTTGCAGGCTTGATCCCTGGAAGAAGGCGTGCAAGATGTAGCCAATCAATGATTTTCTCTCATCACTGATGTTTCTGTCTCTATCCCTTGCCCTTCCCCTCTCTCTAAAAATCAATAAAAGCATACTTTAAAAAATTTAAAAAGCAGAAGTGGTGAGAAGCTATTCACACAAAATAAAGACTAAGACATCATTCACTCTGAGCCTGGCTTTTCCAAACTGTAAAATGCATAAAATGAAACCTGCTTCACAGGGTCATTAACAAGAGGAAAGACAACACTGAACCTGGTATATAGTACATATTCACTAAAGGATAATTTCCTCTGTATAATTTCAATGAACAGTTTCTGAATTACCCCTTACAAAGGCAAGTGGCATTAGGCTAATTATATCTAAAATACTGAGGACATATTAATATATTAATTTGATAATATAACTATATAGGGTACAACAATGTGAAAAGTGTACCATTTACTTCCATTTTGTTATACCTGAATGACTAATATGCTCATCAGGCTGCTATTCTCAAATACCATCTTCTAATAGATGTTTAATGACATGAATTTGATGATAGAACAGATGAGGTGCCTACTGACCAGAGGCTTAGTCTTTGATCTTGTTATGGGAAAAGAAGGTTTCAGGGGATGAAGGAAATGAACATCAGGACGGCAATAGGCCCTGGGGAGCCTGTCAAGTCCTTGGAGGACAGGCCCTATCTTAGAAGATCTCATGGGTGCAATGCATTTCTAGCTTTGCAGAATTAATTTGTTTCATTTTCCTCTGGTTGAGTGAACTTCCTATTCATTTATTTTTGTTTTATTTCTATTGTCTTCCCTCGCAGTGGTTCTCAACCTTCCTAATGCCACGACCCTTTAATACAGTTCCTCATGTTGTATTGACCACCAACCATAAAATTATTTTCATTGCTACTTCATAACTGTAATTTTGCTACTGCTATGAATCGTAATGTAAATATCTGATATGCAGGATGTATTTTCATTGTTCACGACCCACAGGTTGAGAACCGCTGCTAAAGCCTTTCTAATCACAGAACAGAATGAAGTCATTTTTAAATAGCCTAAGCCAGGCAAGATTAGTTTTGATGTATTTACCATCATCTCATCATTTGGTAAATTGGTAATTGGTAACTGTCTCATAAAAAAAATTTTTTTAAGACGCAAGAAGTTGACCAAGTAATGGAAGGTTTCCTTCTCTCTCTCTCTCTCTCTCTCTCTCTCTCTCTCTCTCTCTCTCTCTCTCCTCTCTCTTGTTTTTTTTTTCTTTCTTTTTTTTGTTGTTGTTTTGCTAACTTTCCTTTTGAATGCCTGTGCATGTCCACATGGCTGTGTGTATGCACACTCAAGGCTTTAAATAAAGTAGTAATAATACTATCACACCTTAACCACCAGCCTTGGTTGGAGACCACCCACTGCTTAGGAGACTCAACTATCACCAGAGAAGGCTCCTTTTTGGCACCTGATATGGGCAACAAACAACCTTGGTGACATCAGGGCAACGAAGAGCTATGACAAGGTCCCACTCAACACAACAGGCACTTCTGCCTGCCATCCTTTGTCCAGGAGCAGGTGGGCGGATGTTCAGAGCCAGCAAACCAGGGAGGCATTCATGCACAGCCTATGCCCTGAGGGGGATCATCATTTGACCCTCCCTTCTAATGCTGCCCTCACATTTTCACTAAGAAGGTTTTCTTGGCATCCTTTCTGATTTTTTGGAATTCTGACATGGTCTATTTTGAGGTCTACCTTCATAAAAGTTGATTTAGCCCTATCACTTACATGCCTAAGTTTATCTTGTTTAGTTTTCTGTGCCTTCAATCTCTTACTTTGCTCTTCTTCCTAACTTTCTTCATGCCCTGCTTACACTTCTGTACACGTAGTATGAGGTCTTGGAATGCAAATAACAAAACATTTTAAAAGCTATCATTCAATTTCAAATAACCTAATATATTCTCATCTCTATGGCATTCTCTCCCTTGGAAATACAATACAAAAGTAAACTCATGGCCTATAATCAATGCACTTTATTGAAGCAAAAAGGAATGTTAGTGCAACCAGGGCTCTTCAACCTGGTTTAGTGCATCATTATTTTGCAACTAGAGGCCTGGTGCATGAAATTTGTGCATGGGTGGTGTGTGTGTCCCTCAGCCAAGCCTTCACCTTCTCCAATCTGGGACCCCTTGAGGGATGTCCGACTGCCTGTTTAGGCCCGATCCCACCTATCAGGCCTAAACAGGCAGTCGGACATCCCTCTCACAATCCGGGACTGCTGGCTCCCAACCGCTCACCTGCCTGCCTGCCTGATTGCCCCTAACCACTTGTGCCTGCCGGCCTGATCACCTCCTAAACACTCCCTTGCCAGCCTGATCAATGCCTAACTGCTCCCCTGCTGGCCTGGTTGCCCCTAACTGTCCTCCCCTGCTGGCCCGGTCACCCATAACCGTTGCCAGCCTAGTCGCCCCTAATTGCCCTCCCCTGCAGGCCTGGTCCCTCCCAAGTGCCCTCCCCTGCAAGCCTGGTCCCCCCCAACTCCCTACCCCTGCAGGCCTGGTCACTCCCAACTGCCCTCCCCTGCAGGCATGGGTCCCCTCAAACTGCCCTCCCCTGCTGGCCTGATCACCCAAAACTGCCTTCCCTGCCGGCCATCTTGTGTCCACATGGGGGCGGCCATCTTGTGTTTTGGAGTGATGTCAATTTGCATATTACTCTTTTATTAGATAGGATGAAGAGTGTGAGAACAGGAGGGTAAAAGTGATTCACCTAAGGCCATAAGTATCAAAGTCAAAGCCAGGGCTTGGTTGTTCCCCTGAATTAACCTCTTTTACTTTCTCCAACTTCAGCATAGCGCTCATAAATTGTTATTGTCTCTAATCTGCAGCCAGCAAGAACATCCCTTTCTGAGCAACATATAATATATTATATACTCCTTATTTATTCAACATGGAAATGGGAAAACTAGAAGGGATTTTATTAAGAAAGCTGTTCCCTCCTTAGGTTTCAGAGACAAGAGACACGTGAGAAAATGGCATTGTAACCAGGGCTCCAGAGGAGTTGACCTTGCCTAACTGCATCACAGGCTTCCACAGATTTGACAACCTCCCTCATAATTTTATCAGGAGATGCTCTATTTCTATGTTGCCCAAAGCAGCTTTTTCAATTTAATCACTTACAAAACTCCATGGCTTCTGTGAGAATAGATGATAAATTGATTTTATCCTCTGGTAGTTGGGAAACACTAATCTTGTTTAGCTTTTGCTAAGAGCATTGTATGGAGCTCGTCCGTGCAGACAGAAATACACAATGGATTTTGAACATGTTCCTAAACTGCCTTCACAAAATAGCTCACCTAATTATTTTTTTAGCGGAAAAATCCAAAAATTTAATCAAATTACCAGTTCAGTAAATGTACTTAAAAGTATTCTATCTTGTAAAGGGCATATACTTAAATATAAAGTGAAATAAATATATTACAGTTTAACTATTAAACACAAATCCCTTGAAATCCCACATGGTTAAGTGACTTACATTTTGGTCAGCATAAATGGGTATGAAGAAGCCATACATATTTCACAAAATATCAGTTATTTGCATTTAATATTAAAATGCCATCCTATTTTCTTTTCTTCTTTTTTTTTTTTGTTAATCCTCACATGAGGATATTTTTGTCATTGTTTTTCAGAGACAGTAGAAGGAGGGGAAAGAGTGGGGGGAGAGAGAGAGATCCATGTGAGATACTGACTGGTTGCCTCCCCCATGCGCCCTGAATGCAGGCAGGGAAGGAACCCAAACCCCAGGTACATGCTGGTTTCCTGAGATCCTTTGGCAGGAAGGCTGACACTTTAACCACTGAGGACACTGGGCAGGATCATCCTATTTTTTTTAACAGCGTATCACCACTAATTCATTTCATTGAAATAATTTATTTATAATATAGTATTTTATAACTGAGTTTGGAAGATGATATTCTTTATGCTGTCAGGAAAACTACTTTATTGTTACTTGTTCAAACTAGTTTTTACTCATCATTTTCATATCTTCTAGCATTTTATTGCAAACAAAGCATTTTGGGCTTAATGCCCCATTCCTAATTCTATATTGAACTGCATGGTAAATTTTGTAAATCAAGGGGGTCAGATTTTTCAAAAGTTTGTACATTTACATATATTCTCTCTCCTCCCTTTTCTCAATAATGATCTTATCAATGCTTGTTTTTTGTGTGTTTTTTTTAAAATATATTTTATTGATTTTTACAGAGAGGAAGGGAGAGGGATAGAGAGTTAGAAACATCGATGAGAGAGAAACATCGATCAGCTGCCTCCTGCACACTCCCTCCTGGGTATGTGCCCGAAACCAAGGTACATGCCCTTGACCAAAATCGAACCTGGGACCCTTGAGTCCACAGGCTCTATCCACTGAGCCAAACCAGTTAGGGCTTGTGGGGTTTTTTGTTTGTTTTTTTGTTTTTCAGCAAGAATTCACTCAGAGATGATGGATAGCTTGGGTTGTTAGATAGGGAGATAAGAAGAACCTCCTAAGACTCTCTTAACTGCCTTTTATAACTCTTGCTTGGTACACATTTTTTAAGACCAGGGCTCTTTATTTCCTTATCTCTCCCAGAAATCCCAACATGCTGTTTCTGTTCCCTAATTATCTTATTTCATCTCCTCTTAGGTGCCTCCTAGATCACTCCAGATAACACTGCCCAAAGAAAAACGACAGAAATACAAACACAACCTGTTTTAAAACCTATCAAATTTTATTTTCAAAATCCTTAGTTATTTAAGGCAGGACACAAACATGCCTACAAAACAATGTCTTCATTTTAGAGATTCACCACTATGGAGTTTCTGCTCTACAGAATATTTCATTTTCTTGAATTTTTGAAATAATGCAAGAACAGTGAAAATGGGTCATCTGTCATGTATAGATTTGACTTCATTAAACAAAACCTATATAGTTTTATTGCTATTGCTAAAATCTATTTTTCCTTGATGCATGTGTACAAACAGAAGTACATGAATGAAAATAAAATGTATAATATTCAAAATTGAGCTCATGATTCATGGCAAGGAAAATAAGTTATAAAGTTTGTGCTTTATTTTACTCCTTTATTTAAAAGGGTTAATATTTTAATATATATGTCTGGATTTGTAGGCTTACTAAAATAAAAAATGTACTAAGATTACTCAAGAGTTCATCATATCACAGATCTTATTTTTGTTTGTTTTTTAAATTAAATTTATCAGAATGAGATCGTTTAATAACGTTATATGGGTTTCACGTGTAGATTTCTATGATACATAATCTGTATATGGCATTGTGTGCCCACCATTTTGTTTTGTTTTTTTACAAAGACCTAATAAATGTTAGAAGAATAACCACTTCACATCAAACCTCTACAAGATGAGGCAAATAGGAGCCTTTAAAAACACAAATAGCAAGCATTTAGTTTTCTTTCTTTTATTTAATTTTCTTTTTTGCCTAATAGAAACCTACTTTATTTATTTATGTATTTAAATTGAATTTATTGGGGTGACACTAGTTGTGAAACCATACAGGTTTCAAATGTACAACTCAATAAAACATCATCAGGCATTTGGGTTTAGTGAGTATTCTTCCCCCTCTGAAGGCACACTGTGATCTGAGCGGCATATACACACCTCTGTGCAGAGAGAAGCATGCTTCTAGCATGTGCTTATCTACTTTAGAATTGCTTACAAAGAATTCTGCCATTATAACTGGTGGGAGGTGGTATCTCATTGTGGTTTTGATTTCCATTTCCCTAATAGGTAGTGAAATTGAACATCCTATCTAATAAAAGGGAAACATGGTAATTGGCGTACGACCGCTACACTTCCCATTGGCTAATCAGGGCGATATGCAAATTAACTGTCAGCCAAGATGGAGGCCGGCAGCCAGGCAGCTTGAAACTAACATGAGGCTTGCTTGCTTCAGTGACAGAGGACTCCAACGTTCCCCGCCTGCCACTGCAGGCCTCTGAGCCTGCAGTTTGAAACATTTTAACAAATATAGAAGCTAAAAAAAACCCCAGAAACCAGCTTTCAGCGAGCCAGGATCTCAGAGGTGGAGTCAGAGCTGGAGTTATACATTGTTTTGAACCGAAACAAACCAGATACCAACTTTCAGCAGCGGAGGCCTAAGAGCTGGAGCCTCAGAGCTAAAGCTGGCCCAGAATTAAAAAAAGAAAAAAAGCAAAAAAAGGAGCGGTTGGGAGCTTCCGTCACCCGCCAGCCTGAAAACAGCCCTCAGCCCCTCACCCAGACTGGCCAGGCACCCCAGTGGGGACCCGCACCCTGAAGGGTGTGTGACCAGCTGCAAACAGCCATCATCCCCTCACCCAGGCTGGCCAAGCACCCCAGTGGGGACCCCCACCCTGAATCGTGTGTGACCAGCTGCAAACAGCCATCATCCCCTCACCCAGGCTGGCCAGGCACCCCAGTGGGGACCCCCACCCTGATCCAGGACACCCTTCAGGGCAGACCAGCCAGCCCCACCCATGCACCAGTCCTCTATTCTATATAGTAAAATGGTAATATGCCTCCCGGCACCGGGATCAGCGTGACAGGGGGCAGCGCCCAAACCCCCTGATCGCCCTACAGCTCTGTGTGTGACAAGGGGCGGGGCCACAACCTCCCTATCTGCCCTGCTCTGTTTGTGACAGGGGAAGGCGCCCCAACCTCCTGATCAGCCCTGCTCTGTGCCTGATACGGGGGAGCTCCCCAACCTCTGATCACCCTGCGGCTCTGTGTGTGACAGGGTGTGGCGCCCAACCCCCTGATCAGCCCTGCTCTGTGTGTGACAGGGTGCGGCGCCCCAACCCACGCCCCCCCCCCCCCCACGGGCCCTGCTCTGTGTGTGACAGGCTAGAGCCATAACCTCCCCATCAGCCCTGCCCTGAGTGTGAGAGTGGCGGCGCCCCAACCCCCTGATCAGCCCTGCTCTGTGGGTGATAGAGGGTGGCACCACAACCCCCCCTCCCCCACGGGCCCTGCTCTGTGTGTGACAGTGGCGGCGTCCCAACCCCCTGATCTGCCCTGCTCTTGTGTGACAGGGGGCAGCACCCCAACTCCCCTATCGGCCCTACTCTCTGAGTGAAGGGGGGAGCTCCTCAACCCCCTGATGGGCCCTGCTCTGTGCGTGACAGGGAGGAGCTCCCCAACCCCCTGATGGGCCCTGCTCTGTGCGTGACAGGGGGGAGCTCCCCAACCCCCTGATGGGCCCTGCTCTGTGCGTGACAGTGGGGAGCTCCCCAACCCCCTGATCGACCCTGCTCCATGCGTAACAGGGTAAGGAGCCCCAACCCCCTGATGGGCCCTGCTCTGTGTGTGACAGGGGGCAGTGCCCCAACCCCCGGATTGGCCCTGCTCTGTGTGTGACAGGGGGTGGTGCCGCAACCTCCCCATTGACCCTGCCTTGATTGTGACAGGGGGCAGTGCCCCAACCCCCGAATCGGCCCTACCCTGAGCATGACTGGGGGTGGCATCGCAACCTCCCGATCCGCCCTGCTCTGTGCATGATAGGGGGCGGTGCCCCAACACCCCAATCGGCCCTGCTCTGAGCCCGACCAGGGGCTGCACCTAGGGATTGGGCCTGCCCTCTGCCACCCTGGAGCAGGCCTAAGCCAGCAGGTTGTTATCTCCCGAGGGGTCCCAGACTGCGAGAGGGCACAGGCCAGGCTGAGGGACCCCCCCCCCTCCCCCCGAGTGCACAAATTTTTGTGCACCCGGCCTCTAGTCTTTTCATATATCTGTTGGCCACTTGTATGTCTTCTTGGGAGAGGAAGTCTATTCAGTTCCCCTGCCCACATTTTTAATTGGATTTTTTGTAAGTTCGGTGTTGAGTTGTATTCATTCTTTATATATTTTGGATATTAACTCCTTGGGGGATATACAACTGAAACTCATAGACACAGACAATAGTATGGTGGTTACCAGAGGGAAGAGGTAGTGGTGGTGGCGATAAAGCTTAAAGGGGGCCAAATACATGGTCATGAAATGTATTTGACTTTGGGTGGTGGGCACACAGTGCAATATATAGATTATGTATCATAGAAATGATACTTGAAACCTATATGATCTTATTAAACAATGTCACCCAACAAATTTAATAAATTCTGCCAAAGAAGGTAGGTTCCTGTTTAAGGAGGATGTGAAAAGATTTATAGATTGCTGTTTACAGTAAACAAAGGAAAAAGCAAAGAATCATCATCAAATTTCCCTTTTTTAAATGGTGGAATAATTTATGATGTCTAACCTAAATAAAATAGTTTGCCAAAACATTTTCATAAACAAGACAAACGGAGGATGAACAGGGCATTTGCCAAGGAAAAGTTGGGTTGTCATGAAATTTAAGAGATATTCACTAAATACTTATTTTGTTAAATTACATATTCTATTTACACACCAGCCATAATAGGAATTCCTATGTGTATAAGACAAAAACAAAAGACTTTTAATGATAACAGTTATTACTCAATAATCTCTCTTTTTTTTTCATTTAATACACAGAGGAAGTGGATTAAACATTTTCAGTGAGCTTTCAATTATATAGCTATAGATAGTAAATATGAGATACACATATGTGGAAGAATTAAGACTATTCTAACTTCCCCTGACACCTATTTTTAAGTTTTGCTGAAAGTCTCTGTGTGTGACTAGGGAACTAAATAATAAAATACATGATCAAACAAACAAACACACACACACACACAAAGAAATTTTGTTTTTACATTGTGGCTATCACTGGGATTACATGTTCATCTCTCTCTCTCTCTCTCCCTCTCTCCCTTTTTTCTATATGTATTTGTCTTAGCAAACATTGCCAATTGTTAGTAGGCCATTATATTGCACAAAAATAAAATCTAGCAAGATATATGTTCTGCTGTGTTTTGATACTTATTTCTCACATACCAATCACTATGCTTATAACGCACCACGCCTCTTTGGTACAGAAAACCATAGCAGTTTAACCTTCAGAGATCCATCTGGGAGTATGCAGTTTTCCTACTTTTCTAACAGTCATTGCCAATTTTGCATCCTCACTTCCTTGGATTGCTGATTCTGAGTCCCGGGCAGTATCCTCTTGGGCATGCTTATATAGAATATTCCATCGGCACACACATAATTAAAGAGGACAGCCACCTTTCTCTGAAAGCTGTAAGTTTGTCTTTTTCTTTTTTGCGGGTGGTGGGGGATAGGCTGAATCTGATTGCACAATTTCCCATTCACAGTACAAAAGCTGGTATGGTCTTTATATTCTTTGAACCCAAAGGTAAGGATCATTAGTTCCATTTCAGTTTCTGAATCCACAGAAGGTTCACTTAGCAGTGTTGCGTTTCTAGTTAGGAATGAAGCCAGAGGGACAGGATGCTCTAGTGGGGGCCTGGCGTGAATTATTGGCGTGAATGAGCCTTTCATATACAACCCTCAGTTCCGTCTATTACTTATCCCTTAGGGTGTTAATCTGTGAGCACTGCAGCTCAGATATGAATTTTAAAGTATGCTAATCTGAACTGAAAATGCCCCCTTGAGGAAAAATAAAATATGTTTTTAAAAAGCATCTTACTTTCTGATTTATTCTTACTTTGGGATAATTTTTTTTTTTCTCTGAAAAGAAAAAAAAATAATCCATGTCCCATGAGCAGCGTTATGTTATTATGTAAGAGAAAGGAGCAGAACCCATCCTCCAAAGCTCACAAAAGGTGTGTGTTAAAAGGAACTGCCATGCAATTCCACTCGGTGACAAAATTCCATTGACTCTTATGAATGAAATGCCACGCATACGCCTCTTGTATATAGTATAGTCATTTTAGTTGTATATTAAGAATTTATTTGAATTTGGAGTCCTCATAATTTCCTATTTGCGTTTTTCTTGCTTTGCAAAAATCCACACACTCTTACTCCTACTATCTACACTCTGGGCACAATAAAATTTTAAATAAGAGTGAGAGAAATGAAAAGCACATTTGTACATAAATGTCTATAAACATTTTCCATTGGGAAAATTATGTAGTTGGCTTTGATTTTGGATACATAAGCCACGATTGCATAATAAGAGAAATTTCTCTGCTTCACCATGGGTAGGTACCGCACCCCCAAGTCAGATAAAGAATCTTAACTGAAACCCCGTATTTTGAAGTGGATTCAGAGGTCCAGTAAAATTCCAGAATGAGTTTGGTAATTAAAGAGAATTCAAAAGATACAAATTTACACTCACCTAACGTGGCCCAGGCTTTATTCAAAGTATGTATCTGACGTTTAAGTGCAGTGTTTCCTCTTAGTATTTTTCTGTTTGCTAGTAGAGCACCTTACCTATAGAAGTTCCATAAATAAATTTTACACTGAGGACTGCACTTAAATGCCTTACTGTTTTCTTTTTCTATCTGCTTCCTTCAATGAACATGTATTGGTCTTTACTCAGAAGTGACCATCACAATAAGATTTACCCTGGCCACTCTATCTAAACCAGAACCCTATCCCTTTTCTGTGATGTTTTTCCCTTTTAGCATTTACCACTACCCATCACACTATGTATTTTTCTTATTTAGCTTGCTGATTACCGCTTTCTCTCTTTAGAATATAAGCTTTATAGGGAGAGCCATGTTTGTTTTAGTCACTGCTCTATATTTTCCTTAGAGCTTAGCTCAGGGCCTGGCATAGAGAAGATGTTCAATAAATATTAGTTGAATAAAAAAGTGATTATCAAAACTTGTGAGATGTTGCACAGAGTTCTGATATAAAGTGAAAGAATTTTTAATCCTACATTGTTTAACATGGACTATACACAATATTATAATAACTTTAATTGCAATAAGAAAAAAAGTTCAGTTTTCATTAGACAGGTTAAAAATGGACTTATTTTCTTTTTTTAAGGCCTTGTGTATCTTTCTACTCTGATCTTTTACCTCCTCCCAACACATTTTCATATGATCTAAGTGAAAGATCCTGAAGCAATCATGAGATGCTAATGGGTGTTGAACTAAGAATTACTCAAGCAATAAACTGTTGCTGGACAGAACTAGGTAAAAATGCAGACCTGCCCACTGGCATTGCTCTGTGGTTGAGCGTTGACCTGTGAACCAGGAGGTCATGGTTCTATTCCTGGTCAGGGCATATGCCCAGGTTGTGAGCTCGAACCCCAGTTGTGGGGTGTGCAGGAGGCAGCTGATCAATGATTCTCTCTCATTGTTGCTGTTTCTGTCTCTCTACCCTAGCGGTTCTCAACCTGTGGGTCGCGACCCCTTTGGTGTCGAACGACCCTTTCACAGAGGTCGCCTAAGACCATCCTGCATATCAGATATTTACATTACGATTCATAACAGTAGCAACATTACAGTTATGAAGTAGCAACGAAAATAATTTTATGGTTGGCTCACAACATGAGAAACTGTATTTAAAGGGCCAGAAGGTTGAGAACCACTGCATCTAGCCCTTTCCCTTCCTCTCTGAAATCAATAAAAATGTATTTTAAAGAATGAAGACCCTGGGGAAATGGCTCCAAAGATACTGAGAGATATAAAAAAATTCATATAAAAAAATTCGTGGCCTCAGTCCCCTCTTCTGTGTAGTGTGCAGCTGCTCCAATTTTAATTGTTAATGATTCTCTGTCCCTAGTAAGATTTCACTAGGAAAATTATTTTGTTACTAAAAAATGCTTAAAAAGCCTACACTTTTAGGGAGTTTTCATCACACAGCAGTAGCAGTATACATGGGGGTAGGAGGACCAGGTGGGAAATTTTTATGGCAGCATAGTCCTGATCAAAGGGAGGTTTGGCTTTACACTGACTACCCCTCCCAGAAACGCCAGCTCCTGATTTCACATAATTTTACTTCTTTCAATAAAGGTGATTTATGTCCAATCTAAATAAATCTGATGTAATGATATTCTTTTATAACTCTTCAGTAATAAATGCACACAATTTAAGTGGAAGGGAGACAGGGAGGGATGGAGGGAGGGAGGGAGGGTGATAGAAGAGTATTTTGCTGTAAATTCCTGCCAGGAGTTGTGGGAGTGGAAATTCTGCATGCGGGAAAGACTACGAAGAAAGAAAAGGAGAGCTCTAAGTCTGACTAGATATGGAGAGATAATTTAAGGGGGGGAAAGTTGAAGTGCGTTCCAAATCTTCAAAACTAAGACATTTGACAGGAAAAAAAGCCCATCTGGACGATGGGCTAGATTTGGAAAATGATGATTGGTTTTTAGCCATTAGTCTTTTAGCACTTCTCAAGCTTGTTGAAACATCTCTGAGCATTAACTTTGTGGTTCTACAAACCTTTAATGTCTCTTTGGATTTGTTTGAGTCTTTCTCTATTATATGTCTACCCCCTCTATCCTCCTCCTCCACACACACACACACACACACACACACACACACACACACACACACACACACACACACACACACACAGACCACAACTCACAAGACAGCAGGGCTGACTCTAGGAAAGACTGCATTCAGAAGGTTGGTTTGGGCTTCTTACATATTCCCTTATTTCTGCTTCACCATCTTTATTAAATACCATGTGCCATTGACCTTATATTCTTCACTTTTCCATTCTTTAGGACACTGTCTCTATTTCAGTTCATTGCCTAAGCCTGGCCTCCCCAGACAGTGCCCAGACTTCATAATGGCCAAGTATCAACCAGCTCATTTTCTTGTCTCAGTGTGCCTTTGGGAAAATTCTCACCAAGTTACTCCTCCCCTCTTACTTTTCCCTCTCCAGTGTAACTCATCATAACTATTTGCTAAAGAAACTAAAGACATTAGCATTAAGTTGTGAATCACTCTCCTAAGATTTAGGCATCCCTGCTTTAGAAAGGTCACTGTACTTTTCCAGTTAAGATAGGAGTTTGTTAAAAAGAAGATATATATTTGCAATGATTTCTTCTCTTATAAAATAGTTTTGTCTATTAAATATGTTGGGAAATCCTTTAAATTTCCCCATCAACAACCCTGTATTCATTAATAAATCCAGCCATGTCTATCAGAAGAAACTGAACATTATTATAATATTTCTTAAAAAATTAAGTATCAATCATTACTTGGCATTGAAACAATTCAGAATCTATATTTTAGCCTATCATAATCTGCTTCTGTTACCTTCTAATACGGGAGAAATGAATCAGTGGCTTATTTTAATGAGATCATGGTTTACAACTTTTGATATTTAATCAAAGAGGATGTGGGTACTAGTAAATCTCATTCTCTAAAGAAAATATTATTCTAAGTTAAAAATATCATTTTGGCAATGCATACATGATAGCAATATCTGAACACTTCTCCATTTTTATCTTCAATAAAATTGTGTTAAATTCAAGCCACAGCATGACACAGACTTGAAAAACCGGTAAAGATGCAGTGTTTATTATTAGAGAAAACACTTGGCATCTAGGTGAGGGGAATACATAGAAGAGGGATGCTTAGGGAGCCAAGAACAGATGTGAAAAAATGAGACAGGAGCCTTTTGATTCTCTGAGGCTTGAGGCAAACTCCCATCTGTCAAGCACCTCTCCTGGCTCCCCCAGAAGAATCATGCCTCCAGCTCTCCAGATTGTCCTGGCAATTAAATGTGTTCCAAGTCTTGTCACATTCATCACTGTAAACTTTCCAAACCAGGATTCCACCTGCGCTCTGATTTTCCATGACATCTCAGTGTCTAGCCAATGGACTGCTGGTGACCCTCCTAGACCCTTTTAAGGCTGCTCCAAGTCAACACTGTGGCAGCCAGAGGCAACCCCACCCCAAAACACACTTCCCTGCTTCCAGACTGTAGAACCTACAGGAAGAGATAGAAGGTGCCTGCGTCCCAGACATCATTTGCAGCATTATAGCAACCCTAGAATGATTATCTCCAAACTCACAGGTTAGAAAGAGGCAGATGTGTATCTTGTTGAAGCTGATGAAATTGGGCTTTTTTTTCCCCTCATAGTACTGACCTCAGGACTTAACTGATAAAAAGAAAAGCACACAGCCATGGCCACTGTGGCTCAGTGGTAGATCATTGGCCGGTGCACCAAAGGGTAGCGGGTTCAATTCCTGGTCAAGGGCATGCACCTGGGTGGCAGGTTCGTTCTTGGCACAGGTGGTAGGCAACAAGTTGATGTGTCTTTCTCACATAAAAAGTTCTCTCTGTCTCTCTACCCGCCTCCCTCCCACTTTCTCTAAAACAACAAAAACACCCCGTAATCTTACATTCGAAAGGCATATTTTCATAAAGATGAAAATCAATTTATTTCATATGTGTATATTCTGTATGAATTATTTGAAGGAATACAAGCTTCATGGGATTACATATTTACTGGAATCATCTGGAGACTGCTATCTCTCAAAGGGATGAGCACTCATACCAGGAAACATGAAGGGAACAGTATGCGTTTAACATCCCATCAACAGAGATAAAAATCCCAAATCTGCCACTTACTATTAAATGTACAATATGAGAAGGTTGCTATACCTCATCTCTAAATTGGCACAATTTAGATTTATTGAGAACATTCAGTAGGCTACAGTATGGGACCCACAAGGCCCACCATACAGGATTGATAGATTTCACATCCCCTATTCCAGTCTGCGTGCCTGCTGAGAGAAAATGCTAAAGGAGAAGAATGATTACTGGAATTGTTGAACAAAGGAAGCTTAAGTGTAATTACTAAGGAATGGTTAAAAAATTGATTAAAATGAATCTGGGGTAACTTCACAAATAAGGTAAAAAAAACAACACATAATAATATAGCTTCCCTTTTTTATAATAAATCTCTATGCCAGAGACCCCAGAAATCATTTCACAAGCTTAACATTTCACCACCAATTAAAAATAAAATAAAATAAAATAAAATAAAATATGTACCCTTGGCATATCTGGCTCAGTTGATTGAGCATCACCCCATGCACTGAAAAGTTGTGGGTTCAATTCCTGGTCAGGGCACATGCCCTGGTTGTGGGTTCAATCCCGGGTAGGACATGTGTAGGAGACACCCAATCAATGTTCCCTCATATGGATGTTTCTTTCTCTCTCTCCCTCTCCCTTCCTCTCTCTCTAAAAAAAATCCATTAAAAATAAAAAATAAAATTGTTAAATGAAAAATAAAATATATAGAATGTACAAATTATCCAATATAATACAAGTGTAATATGCAAATTGCCTGAACCGCAGAACGATCCGTCACTATGACGTTCACTGACCACCTGGTGGTCCCTGTGCTCGCACAGGAGGAGCGCAGCTCAGCCAGAAGCCTGGCTGGTGGAGGGAGCCTCTCCCGCCTCCGTGGCAGTGCTAAGGATGTCTGACTGACAGTTTAGGACCACTAAGCAGCCAGTCAGAAATCCCCCAAGGGCTCCCGGACTGGGAGAGAGTGCAGGCCAGCCTAAGGGACCCCTTGAGTGCAAGAATTTCATGCACAAGGCCTCTAGTACTGTTATATGGCAAAAGAGCAGTTACAGTAGGTGAGCCTGACTACATTAACCTTTTAAAAATAGAGGGGTTTCTCATACTGGTGACAGAAGTCAAAGAGATGTGCTCCAGCTGGCTTGGATGAAAGCAAACATCTATGTATGAAGTGCTCATTCATTAAGGCTACATAGTAAGTTGGCTCTAGGAGTGAGAAAGGGCCCCAGACAATAGCTAAGAATAGCAAAGACTTAGAAATGTTTTAATGTATTAATTGATTTGATAGAGAGAGGAAGGGAGAAAGGGGGGGCGGAGAAAAAGAAATAAAGTAAATTTGTTGTTCCACATATTTATGCGTTCATTGGTTGCTTCTTTTATGTGCCCTTACTAGAGACAGAACCCACAACCTTGGTGTATAGGGACAATGCTCTAGCCAACTGAGCTACCCGGCCAAGGCTGAATAGCAAGGACTTTAATGCAAGAAAATAGTTCTGTCGATGACAGGTGATCTTGGAAGAGAGTTTTGAGCCCTAAATGAGAACTGCAGCCTCCGCCATTAGCTTCATTTCTATCTAGTGAATAAGTAGCCACACTGTGCAGCCCTAATTTCTGACCCACACAACTGTGAGATAATAAATGGGTACTCTTTTAAGTTGCTAAATGTGTGGTAATTTATTAAACAGCAATAAAAAATAAATACAGCTATCAAATCCTCAATAAGTAATACAGTAGTTCATGTTAAATTAGCAGATTCTAGCCTCAGCAGTGAGATCTAGGCTTGGGTTGTTGTTTTTTAATATATTTTATTGATTTTTTACAGAGAGGAAGGGAGAGAGATAGAAAGTTAGAAACATTGATGAGAGAGCAACATCGATCAGCTGCCTCCTGCACACCCCCTACCAGGGATGTGCCCACAACCCAGGTACATGCCCTTGACTGGAATCGAACCTGGGACCCTTCAGTCCACAGGCTGATGCTCTATCCACTGAGCCAAACTGGTTAGGACTCGGTTTGGGTTTTTAATCATTGAATTGGTCAGAGGAATTAGGAAGCTGGGTAATAAGGATTGAGAGACAAATCTATTTTGGGCACAAGCAGGTAAAAAAAAAAAAGTATTTCCCAAATTCCAACAGAATGACAGAAATTTTAGACTTTTCTAGTAAAATTATATTTCTCCTATTAACATATTCACAAAGTAGTTTGAGTTTTCATAGTCATTACATACATATACATGGGTGTTTCATTTCTTTTAAAATCTATGTCAATAAATATTACTTACGAACTGAGGTTCTGATACATTTACTTTCCAATTTCATATAAGCCATTAATGCCTCAGCTGAAACTAAAACCACATTTTCTCTTTTATTTTTCTTTTGTTAAAACCAGATTTTATAATACCTGAACTATTGCTAATTGACATATAACATCCATGAACCTGTTGACTAATTGAAAATTCCTTCCTCTGCTAGGATTATAGTGAATGTCTTATATTCCTCCTGAAATAAAAAGCGCTTTACTCAAAGATCTGGGAGAAAATAAGTAATTCATGCAAGGCAATAATATAGCTGATCTTACCTTCTAAAAAACATTTAAGGTAGGAAAACTTTCTTAAATGGCACCCAGTTTCAGTTGTATTTTTCATGTTTGCTTAGGACTGATGAAAAACTACTGAAAGCAGCAGAGTTTGTGGGACCAGATTGCATGCATACATCTACCAACTTTGTACATATCCTTAGTTGTCCTACTCTCTGAGTCATTACCAACACAATTAAATCATGAGATTATCCTGAGGTTGCATTTAATATGACCTAATCAATTTTTTTCTTCCTTATACTACATTGTAAGATATCTAAATGTCTCAAAATGTACTAGATTTTTCCTGGTTAGTCTTATTGATATTTCAAGAGAACCAAATCACCTTATGCTTAATCCATTGTTTCAAAAAAAAGTTATCTTGAGTCTATGTAGATTTTTCATGTTCACTTTGGAAGACATGGAAACAAACACTCCTCTACTACCACTGTGATCTCAGAGTAATTCATAGCAAAAATGCCTCCCTCCCCTAAATTAAAAATAATGCTAATCACAAAATCAGCTTGGATATGGTTAAGCATCAACCTATGAACCAGGAGATCACGGTACCCTTCCTGGTCAGAGCACATGCTCTGGTTGCAGGATCAATCCCAGTGTGGGGGGTGCTAGAGGCAGCCGATTGATGACACTCTCTCATTGATATTTCTATCTCTCCCACTCCCTTCCTCTCTGAAATCAATAAAAAAATGTTTTTAAAAGTAATAATTACAACCACACAAAAGGAGGGGTAAAAAAGTCAAATATCTATATATCTATAGATATATCTATACATCTATCTACCTACCTATCTATATATATATATACACACAGATATATATATATATATATATATATATATATATATATATATATATATATATATATACTGAGTGGCCAGATTATTATGACCGCCCCATCAGTACAATGAAGTGAATTAATTATGCAAATAACAATAATAATAAAACCTTGAGAGTATTTGCTTAGGAAGTTTTCAATATTCAGCATTTTTGGAAGTGTCAATGAAGTACTGATGAGGTGGTCATAATAATCTGGCTGGTCATAATAATATGGCCACTCAGTACGTGTGTGAGTGTGTGTGTATGTATGTGTGTGTGTGTGTGTGTATATATATATATATATATATATATATATATATATATATATCAAGAGCTAGTTAGGCTGCTTTTATTTTCTAGAGTAGCTATGAATTTTATAGTATTTTCAAAAGTACTAAGATTGGACAAACAAGTATATAATTTTCTTTTGTTGAAATTTTGGATATAAAATGAAACTGCTAATGAATATAAAATATTACAAGATGGCTTTGGTGAATATTGTGATTACTTGGCAATAGACACTAAAACCTATTCTAAACCTACATTTTGTAATTGAATAAGGAAAAAAAATACATTTATGTGTAACAGCAAAGGGAAAAATTAAGCTAAAAGTGATTATTTTTATTTTATCTGAAACCAGTAAAAATGTCCAGATTTGTATACTGAAGAGTAGGAACCCTAATGGAAAATACTTTTCAGTGAGCACTGGTTCACAATTGTTTTAAACTTTCTAAAAAATATATATTTTTATTGATTTCAGAGAGGAAGGGAGAGGGAGAAAGAGATAGAAACATCAATGATGACAGAGAATCATTTATTGGCTGCCTCCTGTAGGGCCTCTACTGGGGATTGAGCCCATGACCTCCTAGTTCATAGGTTAACACTCAACCAGTGAGCAACACCAGCTGAGCTGGTTCACAGTTTTTGTTTTCAACTACTTTTCTAGAGATAGGTATCTTCCCTAAGCAACTGGCCTGTTCAACTAGCCTCTCACTTGGGTACCTCTCTGGTGAGAGTGCCTTCAGGATATGTTCAGTTTCCTAACCCCAAAACACAAACTTCCTTGAAAACACAATTTGTCAACTTCTTGTAGACTTCAGTTCTTCAAATCTGCTGTCAATATGTGTCAAGATCATTAGCTTAAACTCCCTGGCCTGAAATATAAATGATATTTTTGGATATTGGGAGGAGTCAAAGTATGATCAAATACACTCTGTTACTCACTTGTCATCTATCTCCCCTACACTCATTTCTTGCCTTTTTTCTTGTCACTGCTGTGACATAGGCTCTTGCCATTTCCCATTTTTTATTACTACAACAGCTTTCCACTGATATACTGTCTATCAATCTCATTCTGCCAAATTCAGACTGCCTACCATTCACTGCCAGGATAATCATTCCCAAACTTCAGCTGAATTATTATATCATCTTGTCCTAAACCGGCTAATGGCTGGCCCTGCTTCCTGCAAACTACTGAACACAGCCTGGTCTTTAATGGGCTCTTCTGTCTAAATTTATTTTTCCTTATTCCCCATGAGAAAACCTTCATTCACTTAAACCCCTCTCCTCTCCTCCTCAAGAAGTGCTGTCATAAATTTTAATGCTGAACTTTCTCCTTCTGGGTTTAGACTGCTTTCTTCCTTCCATTCCACTGATTTACATCCACTTCTCTGACACCAAGCCTCTTCTTAACCACTTCAGACCCAAGTGAGTCCATGGATAGCTGAACCCAGCAAGTTAAGAACAGCTAGAAAGTGTATTCAGTGGAATCACAACAACATGTAATTTTTTTTATTAATCCTCACCTGATGGAATTTTATTGATTTTTTTTTTTAGAGAGAGAGGTAGAGAGGTAAAGAGAGAGGAGAAAGGGGGCGGGGGAGAGAGAGAGAGAGACAGGCAGACAGACAGACAGATATCCATCAGTCATCCGTTTCCCCCACTAGTGGCCCTGACTAGGGCTCGAACCTGCAACCTTTTGGTGTGAGGGACTAAGCTCCAATCAACTGAGCCACCCAGCCAGCACAGCATCATGTAAATTTACTATCAAAAAGTTTAAAAAATTTCAAACGTATGCTTTTTTTCACATTTAGTATGCAGAACCATAAATTGTGTGTATAGATACACACATGTATATGTATGCATTTGTACATGTATGTGTCTCTATTTCATGTCAATGATAGAACCATGAAAAGTTAGGGTTAGAAAGACATCCATATATTTTCACTTCCATAATTTTACAGGTTAGGAAACTGAGCCCCAGAGAGTGGGCATGACCTGCTCTAGCCGACATTGGTGTCAGCTCTCTGTTTACAGTAAGTAGAGATAAGAAGCTTCCTTAGATTAAGTAATCTAATTCTGCCAGACAAAAATGTCAACATCTTTCTGTCATCAATCCAGATGCATCCCAGTCTAGTTGTATTTTTCTTTTGCTTCATGAATAATCCCCCAGTACTTATATAAAAAAATCAATTAACATAAAAATAATTCAGATGCTCTTAGCTTTAAAAAGATGTGTTATTTTCTTTATTGAAACTAAGGCAGTTAAAAACTATTTTTATACTGATTCATGATTTGTAGTTCATGTAAAATCAAAAATGAAACTTTTAGCCACACAAAAGCATTGTTGATGACAGGGAAGATGGCAGAGAATGTCATCTTTCTCAAGTTATCAAGTCCCAATCATGCAAAAAATACAGCATCCCCACCCCATGTGCTCATATAAAATATATGAACAGAGGTAGATGGTGACAAAATCAAGATATAGATATCTATAGATAAATAGATGATAGATAGATGATAGATAGATAGATAGACAGACAGACATGCATACATACACACAAATCATTTCTTTGGAAAAGCAGCTTAATAAATTGGGTTGTCAAAAGGAAATATCCCCAGTACAAAATAAACAAAATGAGACAAATACACTTTGAAACTAGAATGATACCTACAGAGAAGCCACCACATATCTTGAAATATGTTATTCAGTTTTGTGAGGGACAAGAAGGATAGAAGAGAAGGACTGTACTTTTGAAGTCTTTATATAAAAGGGAAAAACACAAAAGGAAGAAGGAAGAAAAGGAAATGGGAGAAAAAGCCACTCAAGGCAGTGAGATGATACAAGGACCTTTAGTCTTTTTATACATTCTCCCTAGAAATCACCTAATAAGATATGCCCTTGGACCTCTTTCCACTCCTAGAGTTGTGCAGAGGCACTTTGGGAATTAATTGGAAGGAACTGAAGGCTTTTCTTACCTGACCTAGTCAGACTGATCTCTTCTTGCAGAGTCTGTAATCTTTCCTTTTGTCCACACTAGGTCATGGACAACTCCCAGGGGGTGCTCCAGGTGTGTTTGAGCATGCACCCCTCAATCATGGCACTTTCCTTTCTAACCTCCGTTCACGCTGCTTTATCTGTTCTTGGCCATTTTTCCTAGAATGGCATCTGGCTATAGTAAACGTTCCCCTCACTAAATTATAAGAGTGCTTTGTAACATTCTGGTGGAACAAATCCCATATTCATATTTAAGCAAAAATCTAAAGACTAAGGTAAGATATGGGTAAGAATATTCTAGGCAAATAATATGCCTGGTGTCACAATAGAGCATTTTGTTCTGCAAACTCGATAGAAATTCAGTTCCACTGTAGAACAGCATGAGGACAAGGGGCAGAATTAGACTGGAGGTGAAGGACACACTCTATGAGGAGGCATCAGGACATGGAGCTTGTTCAGGAGTCAATGGCATTTCCCCCTAGGGATTTGAGTAAGATTGACCTGATATGCATTTTTGAACTTGCATATGGTGAATCAATTGCAGGGACACAGGAATGTGTTGCTTCAGCCCAAGGTCTCCTTATCTCCACTACTGTTTCCAGAGATGGCCCGAGTATAGGGACACTCAAAATTCTTTAAATCTCAAATGTTGAAAATTCATGCAAAATATCCATTTATCTGCATTTAAATATAATTCTTCCCTATCCTCTCTAAATACACAACAATTGTGCAGAGAATGCTGGTTTCCCTTATCTATTGCCCCACTGCTAATGCTGTGAGAGCCCATTTGTGTGTGTGTGTGTGTGTGTGTGTGTGTGTGTGTGTGTGTGTGTGTGTATGCCTAAGCAACCATTATGACTGAAGGACCAGAACGACTGGAATGGCCAGTTGACCAGTCACTATGACACGCACTGACCACCAGGGAGCAGATGCTCAACGCAGGAGCTGCCCCCTGGTGGTCAGTGTGCTCCCAGAGCCAACCTCCTGCAGCCCCTTCCCCCAGCTGTCCAACCTCCCACAGTCCCCCTGGCCAGCCGGCCAACATCCCTTGGCCCCTACCCCTCACCCCCGGCCAGCTGGCCCGAAGTGGCCTCGATCAGGACTGGGCAAGATGCCCTGATCGGTCCCAATCGCTGGCTAGCCGAGGAACCCTACCCATGCACAAATTCGTGCACCGGCCTGTAGTTTAAAATAAAAGGGTGTAAAAATGATAACATACAAAGAATATAATAGTAAACAGGGCTCTAAGATCAAGGTGGAATTATAACTGCATTTGGTGGTCGAAGTATGATCTACTCAAATTAATTAGGCTCTCAGGTTGATTGACTTTTTAAAATATCAACTATGTGATCCAAAGACAATATTTTCATCTCTTTTTTAAAAAAAAAAAAATAATTTGTTAATCCAAGACAGATACAAGAGAAAATATATTAATGTGCTTGTAAAGCATCTGTGTTATTATAAAGTTTGTACACACACATACACACGCAGACACACACACATATATCCCATCAATTGTGACATAACTATTTTACTGTTTAATATTTATATTAATTTATACTCTGGTATATATGAGTATCAGATCATAATAAATTTTTAGATTGAGAGTGAACAAATAGTCTGAAATAAAATTGATTAGAGCAACAATGCTCTGGGGTCCTAGTGATTATCCAAGTACAAAGTAAGTGTGTTGCTTTAGCTGTGAGCCTGCATATTTGGTTCAGAAATCAGTTATCTACTTAGAAAGCAATTTTCTATGGCAGAAAAGATGTGATTTTTCTTTAAAACATGGAATATAATAGGTGTAATTATTTGGATGCAGGATATATAAAAATTTCACTGTAAATGGTGCATAAATGTGGCCTCATTTTGTATTGATTTATGAGCCATATACAGCACAGCCCTCCATATCCCCTGCATCAGGTATAAATATATCAATGTGGAACTGAATGGTTATATCTACCCGTTGTGAAATAGAATTACCTAAAACATTACAGAACCGTGGCCTAGGTAACAGTGCATTTACACAATGAAGATAATGTAGGGATGTTAAATTGAGCTACATTAAATGTTTATAATATTCCTCCAAAGCAAGACACCCAGGAGAGCTTTTATTTTTCCCTACTTTGGGGTCTTTTTCATTCAAAAAAGCAAGTCCATTTTTGATTCTTAAGAAATCTGGGCAACTGACAGTCTCTTTTGGAATTTTATTTATTCAACTATGAAAGTTGGTCCCATATCCCACAATAAATGATTCAGGGAACTTAATTTCTGATCATTTGCTATCCACAGAATCCCTGCAGTTCTCAATTATAGATAATAGCCAGTATTCACTCATAGGAATTATAAGTCAATTCTCTGGATAATTAGAACTGTGCCTATGCTATCTGAATAGATCTTGTAAAAAGAAGTTTATGTTAAATATATTTGCCTTAAATTAAAAATTCAAACTCACAATTTATCTTACAGAGATTTCATTAGAGCATTCACTGTTTATTGAATTTACAGACGTAACTGAGAGACTACTATGAACAGGGCTTATGCCAGTGCAAGGCCATGGGGAAACAGCATAGAAAGGAGTGATCTGTTTGTGTAAAATGGCCAATGCCAGGGAAGGCATGACATTTCCATGGGAAAGCATCTGCAAGTTTGACTAACCGCAGCAGCTATTCCTTCACTGCTGACTCAAAGCTGAAGAGCGTCATAGCCCTGGAACAGAGGAGCAACAATGTCTCAAGACCTACAGAAGCACAGAGCATCAAGGCTGATAAAAAGGATTTTAATCTGTCTCCGAGGAGAAGACTCATCTGAAACTCTGATCCAAGGTAGAAATCTCCACATTATGGACTATGTGGAACAAAGAGAGAAAGATCAATAGAAAATGCAAAGCAAGACATATGGATGAAAGCATATCAGATACACTCAGTATTGTGTTTGTAGTATTTTTTTCCATAGAACTAAGATTTATCTAACTTTCTGGAAAATCACATGCAATTGTCATTCCATTCTAAATCAATCTGTGGACTTTTAAAATAAGCCCAAATAAGTATAGCTGCAAACAGAAAAACGGTATTTAGGTCCAAGATTCTGAAAGTCAATTTTACAGAATTCTGCCTCAGCTAGGCTTATTCTTATCTGGCTGTACTATTTAGTAAAACAGATACTTGGGAATCAAAGTAAAAATAGATACTTTGGTAGTAAACTAAAATAAGGCAATTAAAAAGAAGAGGTGGTATTTGCACAAAGCCAGGCAGAGAAAGGAGAGAGGGACAGATTAGGTAGTGGGAATAGTATGTGCTAAGCCTTTTCAAGTATAAGCTGTTTCTCTCTTGGCCCTTGATCAATAATGCTCAACATTTTAGTTGTCTCGTTATTTTTCCTTGGGAACTCATCTTTTTACCTCTTGAAATTTCAGATACCTTGGTACCAAAAACGGAACGAAGAATAATGTAAAAGACTCATTCCATTTACATAAACTTCAAAAACTATACAAAATAAAACATCCTGTTTACAAATACAAAGATGTGAATTCAATCCACAAAGGAAAGCAGGAGCATGGCAAATGTAAAAACCAGCTCAGGGAGTGGTTACCTCTGAGATGAGTGGAAATGATTCGGAATAAGAATGAGTGTGCATGGGGCTTCCAAGGAGATGGTTATATTCAAATGCTTCGCTTTTGAGTGGCATCATTTTCTATACTTCAAACATTGTCTCAGGATGGGTTCCTTGGGAAGATGACTCTGAGATGAAGTTAGGGTGCAGGATATCTTTTGGAGTTTCCTTTGGGATCCACACCCATGAAAGGGAGGGGAAGGGAGCAAGGTTGGGCAGAGGGAAACGACCAACTGTGATACAGGCCTGTCAAGCATGGCCGTTCCAATGTTGAACTGTCAGAGTTGTCCTGTGGTAGCCAGAAGTAGACAGGCCTTTATATCCTGCCTCATCCATCATCAGATGTGAACTGTCCCCAGAAAAGCATGATCCCATGCAGCTGAGGCTATTCCTAAGGAGGTGACAGCTGAAGGCATTCCCAGCAGTTGAGACAGGGGCTCCTTCCTTGAAGGGCCATCTGGATGGTACATATGGCTTTGTAATGACACAGTATTTTAGAAAATATGTTTTAAAAAAGAACCTCCATGGATCAATATATAGTTTTTAGAATCTAATCACTTCTTTTACTGGAAATCAAAGAAAGCACATGTGCTATAAAAATGCACTGTGCCTCTTCTCCTTCTACTGTTTCTCAATGACAACACGTTTTCAAGTTCTTTCAGTACTTGGGACACATTGCTAGATTCTCTAGAGACTGATCTCATTCAGTGTGGCTATGCAGTCCCTTCTAAGTTGCTTCACCTATTTCAGTCTATAATTTCCACCTATGATTTGTTGAAACTCTTTCCAGTTTCCCATCCATCTCTTCTCACTGAAGAAGGTGGAAACAAAAGATGAGTCAGATTTTGCCTCTCTTTTTTGGTTGTAACGTAGCATCTCATAACCTTTCCCAGGCAGAGGGTTTATTTCTTCCTTGCTATTCTGTGTGTGTGTTTTTGAAAAATGAAGTATGAGGTTAGCCTTTTTTTTCATGAGCCTCAGTACAACAGCATGCCTAATTATGAATGCTATTGATCATATTCAGCTCAATCTTATAGTCCAGGGGTGGGCAACCCCTGGCATGCGTGCCAAACATGGAACGCCAGTAACTTTTGCTGGCACACGAAACCCTCTCTTATAATCTTCTATTTACAATTTTTTTCTTAATATCAATTATTTATTTTTCAGATAAATTCAGTGTAGGTGCATCTTAGATAAATAAATAATTTTACCTAACAAGTTATCTTAAAGACCATAGACATGGATTGACGAGAGAGGGGAAGAGCAATTTCTATGCCTCTGCCTTAACTCTCCCTGCCTTCCTAGATCTGACCAGTGTTTTGGTTTCATACACTTATGCTTGTGAATCTTTGTTCTCAGTGATGAATTTTGTTAAGTCTCGTAATAGGAGTAGCCTGACGGATGAAAGTAGTAGCTCGTGCATATCTCTGAAGGTCATGAAATATAAACCTGATGTAAAATCTCTGTCATAAGTGATGCTGCAGCAAAAGTCCCACTGATAATATCAAATGGAGTCATAAAGTTTTCTGTCGGACTATCAGTGTACATGTATACATTAAAAAATAAATGTATTTTTCATCATCATATACTGTGTTTTTGTCACTCGAATGAATTTTAGTATTTCTTCAAGGTTCTTCACATACGTACACCTTAAGAGATATCAAGTAGGCGTAACATGTTCTCAAAAAATTAGGGTTGGCACGCAGAAGAATTTTGAGTCAGAGATTTTGCTGGTTTTGGCACGCACTCACAAAAAGGTTGCCCACCCCTGTTATAGTCTCTTGACACTTCCTAGATAACCATTAGACTGAGTCATACTCTCCATTAGGTCCTCAACAGTTCCTGTGGCCCCTATTGTAGTCTTTATCACACTACATATTATTGTATTTCTTCTTTGTCTACATGTTAGACTGAAATAAATTTGATGTGCTTCTATGTTATCCTAAATGTCTAGATCTACTCTTCCCCTTGAGCCCAGCATCTTTCTGTGCCTTCTATAAAAAGATTTTTCCTCTAGTTATCTTTAAAAGTATCATATTAGAGAGTATAAAACCCATTCTTCCCGAAATAGTTTACCACCAAAATATCTCTCCCAAATACAAATAAGTTGTCTTTAAGTCTATCAATATATATTTTTAATCAATTGTTATTACATTAAACAGCTTTTCCCCACACACTGCTTCTAAGACATTATTCAATACTTCAATAATATGAGGATTTTATAAATTTGTGGTCAACAATTAACAATTTAATCTAGCAGATGGAAATGTAGATTTATGTGAGTACAAGATTCTCATGGATCAAAGTTACTTGAATTAATTGCTTCTTGCTTGAGATTTAAAGAACTTGTATGATATTTATTTGGGATTTATTTAAATACTCATTTCCCAAGGAAACCTAATGATTATGAACAGGAGACTAACACACTTTGAAGTATATTCTTATCCATCTTGGAAGGAAATAAAAACACTTCAATACCATTTAATCTAAAGATGCACTTTCTTTAAAATTGCCCAGATTACTTCCTGTAGAGCTTATTGAACAGGCTGTTCCAAGAGATGGATGGACATTCTGGAAACGATGCAGAATGATCAATTGAAATGACAACCACATTTAACTTTATATGAAATGACCTGAAAACCCATTTACCACAGTCATCTTTTGCATCAGCCTGTGTAATAGTGCTTTTAATGAAAGAGACAGGCATAACTTAACTAATTACTTAGAAACACTGAAATCAGTCATGTCAATGACTCCATCACGCATATCCTCTTGTTTTTTCCACTAGTTTTTCTTGAAAAAAAATTATAAGAATATTCTACATAGTATAAAACAGCCAACAAGATGGTTATAATATGTTTAAAAGGTGTGCTTAAAATTTATCTAAATTAATACAGTATTTTTCAAGTAGTATGGAGTTTGGAAATTATGTAAGAAAAGTTTAGGTTACTTGAATTCTTGAAGTTTTTCATTGTCACTTGTTAGCATTGAATTATTAAATATCCATATTTCCCCCACGGTAGGTTAGAGAGGGACAAAATAAAAGTAGATTGAAATAAATTTGAATTTATGAAAAATGTATCCTGAATAGTTATGTGCAAGTATTATCAATTTTTGTAAATATCAACATAATAATCAAAACCATAGTTGTCTTAAAAGATATAATAGTGTACTAAGTACAATAGAATCTTAAGTAGAGATGTTTTAGATCTGACCCTCCAGTTTCAGTATTAATTCATTGCCTGTCAATAATTTAGCAATTGGTCTGATCAGAAAGTCAATCCTAATCAGACTTCTCAGTCTAAAAAATGAAACTATGATGAGTAACTTCAATCATATATTATGCTTGAAATTATTACCCTTTTTTATGCTTAAAATTACTGATTACTTCAAAATCAGTATTTCTTACTGGGATCTAGAAAAACAAAAACAAAAAAGCACTGCTGAGGAAAGCCACACAAGGAGATGGAGGAGAAGGGATGCTGACCAAGGGTGAGAAGATGGGTTACATTTGCTTATTTAAATGTAATAACAATCCTTCCCAATAGTTCATATGAGGTAAAATTTAGCAGCATTGACCAAGGTTGGAAACAACTGGCTGCTCATAAACATTTGTTCAGCATCGTTGCAGTCCAAGTTCAGGGCTGCTACCCTAAAGCTCTGAATAAACAAGAAGATGCATTAAGAAACAGAGCACACAATTCCTGTGTGGTACAGCAGGAACTTCTTTAAAAGTTGATGTGATCTTGCTCTCAGACACTTACATGAAAGGCTGCAAACCACCTGTCTCATATCCTCTAAACTTGCTGGTTCTTCACTTTGTGAGCATAGCTGAGATCACTGAGCATCTACATATGAACAGCGCCCACTGGTTTCTGGGTTCTAATCCACTCCCTTAGTATATGCTTCTTTGTGGGATTGAAGGAAGTCAAAGCAACCTTAGGCAAATTGAATCTTCATTTCATCCAGTCTTTGAAAGAAAGCCAGCTTCTGTGGTCTAGCCTCACTTAAACATTCCAAACCAAACCACTGGTCCAGGCAGAGGCCTCTACCTCAAAAGCCCACTTCTCAGGTAAGTAGCAGGTAAGCAACAAACAGTGCCACTTCAGACAACATGTGACCCAACAAAAGACCAAACAAAACAGTTTTTGATTCCCAATGATTAAAGATTTGCATAGTCGGATACATAATAATTGCAGATAAAATGTAATTACTAGATTCAAATCTTAAGGTCTTAGTCAAAGAATCATGTAAAACGCACAACAAAATAAACCAATGATTTTCCATTTTCTAAACTAGGAAAATATTTTCATATGTTAACTTCTTCTAAAAGACATTCTAGTTCTTTGATATGAAAGAGGTCTGAAGCCAAACCGGTTTGGCTCAGTGGATAGAGCATTGGCCTGTGGACTGAAGGGTCCTGGGTTCGATTCCGGTCAAGGGCACATCCTCAGTAGGGGGTGTGCAGGAGGCAGCTGGTGGATGTTTCTCTCTCATTGATGTTTCTAACTCTCTATCCCTCTCCCTTCCTCTCTGTAAAAATCAATAAAATATTTTTTTTTTAAAGAAAGAGGTCTGAAGACAGCATGCAAAGTCTCAGAACATCCAATTTTTAAATGGCTCTCCGGAAGCTGTTGGGAGGTTTCCACATCCAGTTCAGAGGGAACCGATTCTGCCACATATATATGGGATGTACAGACTAAGGCCTATTATTTAATACTTTGAAGAGACTGGGGAACAACCCACATAACACTTCTCTAAAAACCAATCCTAGAACTTCAGTTTATCTTGTACACCTCAGGAAAGCTCACATTGAGTAATTAGAACTAGAAATGCTAACAGCTCTGGGACTTGGATGGAGGGATAAAATGACCTGTAGCCAGGTAGGATGCTATAGGCTTCTATGCTAATGCTTTGATCAGGTCCGTTACACAGCAAGAGCCTTTTTTGCTCTTCTACCCAATCCTAATCCCATTAGAAAACTAGTAAAAGCTGCCATCTTTGTATCATAGTGACAAAAAGAAAAATTCAGCTAGCTACTATTGCCTTTTCTGGTTTTTTAATATTTGGACTTAAGACTGCAACAAACTGGAATGGAGGGCTGTGGTTTCCTTTAGACAGTGAGAGATTCTTTAATTAGAGATACTGTGATGGGAAGGGCCTTTGGCCATCTAAACAGCTCAGAGATAATTGCAAAAATTACAAAAGAAGGCCAATTTAAAGCAGAAGCCAGACTGGTTCCAGAAACTGGGTGATCATAGACTGCAAAAAAGGCAGCCTCAAAACTGAAGGAAGGTTCATGAGGTCTAAGCACTGAGAAAGGCGAAATCATTAAAATTCAGAGAAGCACTTGGGACCAGAATGACACAGTGACACAACCTGAAAATTCATTTCCACTTGCCCAGCCAATTTGAAACCAACGAACGGATCCTTAACATTTCCGGACCAAAGTTGTTCATCAGATTTTCAACAGAGTACTAAGTGTGATGCTAGGCTTCTCATTTATCTGTTAGACATCTGGAAAGATGAGGCATTCGATATTAGAATGCATGATGGATCACTTCAGAAGAACATTTTTAATATTAAAAATGATAAGTTACCAAATGCAGGAGGTATTATTGGTAGAATTGAAGAAGGGGGAAAGAAGAGGGGGATGGGAGAGGGAAAGGAAGAAGAGAGAGGAGAGAGGGGAAGGGGAAAATAGGAAGAGGGTATAACTATGTGTTTACACATTTATTCTTCACAAGGGATATCTCTCATTCACCTAATGGGTTTTATGGATTATTTTTAATTAGCTAAGGTTTCCAATTTCTACAAGTGAGATCCGTTAACAAATAAGAGGCTTTCTTCTGTTCTCCAGTACAGTTCATTTTTAGGAAAATACATTCAATATGTTTTGTTATGCAGAATTCATCTGCTATCACTGCAGTTATTTCCTCCCCAAATTCATACCCCTTTTCGATATTCTGATAGGGAGGGAGAAGGACTATAAATCTGCCAGAGAATTCTACCAGGAAAGAATTTTGCAGTTGCTTGTTTATTTGCTGGTTTGTTTGGGGAGAAAGAGAAGAAGGGCAAAAAAAAAAAAAAAAATTCCCAAGGAAAGGTACAGCAGCTAATGAAAACATGTTCTGCTGAGATGATCTGCTAATGACTTATTCTTTTAGTCATTGAAAATAAACACTGTATTTTGAAAATGCACTGTGGCCAGGTTGAGCATAGAAAAATGAGTGAGACACTATTTAAAATTATACCCATGATTCCGGATCTACTCTCAGATTCAGATGTTGTAAATCACTGCTTCCAAATCGTCTTCCCGAGGGACCACCCAAAACAGTGTCCCCTCCAAGTGCACGATGTTAACTTGTTTCTATCTCAGTGCAGAAATGGTGAGTGGATGGATTTTACTAATTGTGACATTTCTCCCATTTTTTCCTTAAATCTCAGTACTTGTTCACACATGCCCATAGGAGAATCTAGTATTGACAGCTACTTATTTTTCTCCAAATAAACTTAAGTTACTTTATTATCTCAGATTGTATGTTCACCTAGTTACCTGGTCATGATCACATTTGAGAACAATGTCCTTGACTTGTCCTTAGCCCATATAACTAAATAATTTAATTCTCTGACTCCATGGTATTTTTAAAGAAATAATAATTTCTTTATATGTAAGGAGATCACCTGTGCCTTGAGTTTGGAACTCATGGGGGCAGGAGGAAAGAAAAAGAAGGTAAAGAGGAAGACAGAAAAATAAAAGAAAGGAGGTAAATTGATGGAAGCCCTGGCAACATCAAACACTGGCAAAACTCATTTAACATAAACTTGTAAAAACTTAGAATAAATCTATAGAAGATGGGACAATGTGAGTTAGGCAATTTTCCTCCAGTTCTTGTCTCCCCACACTTCCCCCCCACACCATTTTTGTTTGTTTGTTTGTTAATCATCACCTGAGGATATTTTTCCACTGATTTTTAGAAAGACTGGAAGGGAGGGGGAGAGGCAAAAACACCAAAGTGACACACATCGATTGGTTGCCTCCCACATGGGCTCCAACCACGCCCAAGGATTGAGCCTGCCACTGAGGTATGTGCCCTTGACCAGGATTGAAACCAAGATCCTTCAGTCTGCAGGCTGACACTCTATCTACTGAGCCAAGCGAGCTAGGGCCCCTCCTCCCCATTTTTATTTACCCTGTTTTCCCTCTATTTCTTCCCATTTATTCTCTGGAATGTTCTACTCTATCCAGTGCTCTTTTTTATTTTCTTTTACCCCTCCTCCTACTCTCTCTGCCTGTCCTTGGAAAACTGAGGAGTCTAGGACTGTCCCACCTGTAAAGTAGGAAGAACACTATGGGAAGGTCAGCATTCTTTCCTCTTCCATCCCTCTTGTTATTTCCCTTTAAGGAAGACTCCAGGAAATAGCTGGCCTGGCATTAACTAATTTAAGGAATTTTTAGAAATATTACTCATTTCTGAACTATTCAGAAAGAGATGACAAGAGAGATACCTGAAGGGCTGTTGGGGATCAATGCTGTGATCCAAAATGCTATTAAGTCAACACAATGTTCCCCACACACTGAGCAAAATAAGTTTTTCCCAATGTCAACAGCCCTGTGTGCACCTGGTAGATATTTTATCCAGTATTAATGATTTTGACTACAAACTCCTATTTTCTGATACTCTGGAACACATCCTATTTTGTGTGCTGTATCTGGTTCCGATAAGGAACAGTCTTAAAACAAAGTGTATTCATGGGCGCATCTCAGCGTCAGGAAAGGTGTCACTTTAACATGAAGAAGTTATGAGCACCCTGAGATGCTCTGAAAGGAAACCTTCAAGGTCAGAAGTGAAGAAATGTGTCTGGATTATAGCAGGCTCCTTTTTATCCCTAGCATTTGCAGGCGGCGAGCAGCTGTGCAGAAAAAGAAGAATCATCTGTTTTCCTTATCAGGACTGTATATGAGTAGAAGCTGATAAATATACTTATTCTCATTCAGATCTCTTCTTAAAGAAAGGAAAAACAAATTGTGAAGGAGTAGCAAAGAAGAAAAGATAACTGCTAAATTACACAACAAAACAAGGTGATGCTTTATAGTTCAAGTAGAAATGAAATGGTTTGTTATACACCCACACATATTAATGAACCTAAGTAGGGACATGAGCTGTTATTGTTCTGGGGCCTAAGCTGTTATCTGGGTTATATCAGTTACTTTTGGAAGCTCTTCTAAGCCATTCATGTCTCAGAGAATGAGCTTTCAATGAGCTAAATTAGAAGCATCTTAATTGTAAAAGTGGTTCTATAATATATGAAGGAGATTTGACTTTGGGTGGTAAACACACAATGTTATATTATAGAATTGTACACCTGAAACCTATATAATTTCATTAACTAGTGTTACCCCAATAAATTTAATTAACAATAAGTATCTTCATTGAAAAACTAATAAAAATCAGAATATTTTTAAATGATACTTGCACTGTGCTGCAGAAATAAAAATTATGCGCTGCGGAGTAAGGAGACTCCTTAGAGAAAAACAGAAAAGTTTTTCCGTATCTGGTTCATTTGTGACAATGACAGATCACACTGGCATAAAGAAAGCCCAGCCAAAATTGATTTTTCCCTTTTCCACAACATTGAGCTACATATGCTTATATGCAAAGATTATGTGTAATTTTAATTGTCTAGCTGTGTGGGTTTATTATCTATCCCCAATACACCCAAATTTTAACATGCACTAAATCCTTCCTTTTGTATATTCCTTACTATACATGGTGTATGGAATCAAAAGACAAGGGACTGAATTCTGACTCTACCACTTACTAGATTTGAATTTAGATAGTTTACCTATGTTTATGTAAATACCATTTGCCAGTTTTTTAAAACTCCTTTAGAGAATTTTTAAAGTGAGAATCACATTTTTTAAAATGTCAATGTTCTTGTGAAGCAATAAACACATGATGCTAATAAGGATTATTGTATCTTACTAATTTCTTATTGAAACAAGTAATTTACTGAACGGCTTTCAATAAGATGCTAGACTTGCTTCTTCACACAATTCCAAAATACTGTATCTAAAACATCACTAATCCTGTCAACAACCTTCTAGGTTTGGCCAGTTTAGTCATCTGGTCTTGCTGCAGTATTTATGTTGACTTACCACTTTGATGTTAAACTTCCTCTTTGCCTCACTTCTCACAAACATCCAATGGTCCCTACCTACTCCTGGCCTTTTGTACCTCTTCCCTTTTCTCTTCTCATAATAACAAGACAAACAAAAGTTTATATAAATACTAGAGGCCTGGTGCACAACATTCATGCACTCGGGGGGAGGGGAGGTCCCTCAGCCCGCCCTGCGCCCTTTTGCAGTCCGGGAGCCCTCAGGGGATGTGCAACTGCAGCAGTTGGACATCCTAAGCACTACCCCAGAAGCAGGCCGCTGAGCTCTCCAGCCATCAGCCCGGCTTATGGCTGAGCAGGGCTCCCCCTGTGGGAGCACACTGACCACCAGGGGGAAGCTCCTGTATTGAGCATCTGCCCCCTGGTGGTCAGTGCATGTCATAGCGACCGGTCATTCCCCCATTAGGTCTATTTGCATATTACCCTTTTATTATATAGTGCAGTGTGGCTCTTCCACAAAATACCACGTGCGGGCACGCTCGTACAGTGTGATTGAAACTTCGTGGCCACACTCAAGGGGACAAAGAGCTGCATGTGGCTCGTGAGCCGCAGTTTGCCGACCACTGGACTAGTGTCCCAGTGCACAGATTCATGCACATTGAAAGGAAATTAATTAGAAGAAATATTTTAATATTGCTATTCACCCTTTCTCTATATTGGAAGTGTCAACCAAATTCATGATCAACAATGACAGATCGAAACACACACATGCAATTGGTGCCAGTGAGAGTTTTATATGTATTGCACATGTGTGAGTCAACTTAGCCTTTTATATATATAGATAAACTTGGTTAATTAGACCTGCTTTCTGATTTAGCTAAACTTTTTCCAGCTCAGTGAAGGACCCCAACTTCTCTTTCAGGTAATTGTCAGCAACACAGCAGTAAATATCAACACAAAGCAGATTATTATTGTAGGTCACGCAGGGAGAAAAAAAAAGTAAAATATTTAACTGTAGCAATGTTTGACTATATTCTGCGCATTTAGAAAACCTGAAGTCATTTTCAAGTTCCACCATTTCTTACTTCTTTTCAGTCAGATCAAATTTCTAAACTTTCTAAATCTCCATTGTCTTGCTAATGAAAATAAAATAGGATTCCACCAAGTCTCCTATCTACCTACTCCAGGACTTCTGTGAGGATCAAATGAGATTAGGCATGGGAAAATATGCATTTGCCCCCTGGTGGTCATTGCGTGTCATAGTACCGGTCAGAGGGATGGATGGATAGATAGATAGATAGATAGATAGATATAGATATACATATATCTATATATATATAATTTTCAGGAAGTAGTTTACTTTCTGACCCTACAACACTTTACTGGTTTGAGTGAAGTTATAAGGAAAAGCCAGTTCCTCTCAAGTCACAAGCAGAGTATAGATCTAGATGTAGGTTATGCTGTAATGTTGATATTATAATAGGTCCCTCCCAAGTCCTGGCTACACTGCTATTAGAATCTGAACCACCTGTGTGTGCTGAGCCAGTATCCCATAGGAAGTGCTAAAGCATGTGAAAGTCCATGTCCATAATTGCACACGCATATGCCTATATTAATTATGTATGTGTTTTCTCTTTCTTACCAGAGTGGAAGAAGTCAGCACCCATGGAGGAAAAATTCAATCCTGGCACTTATTCTGAGAAAATCAATTTCATTGGTAATGTAGAGGCCAAGTACAGATGACTTCAATGAAGCAGGCTTGATTTTTCCATTACATTTTAGGAATTAAAAGGGGAATTCTATTTGAATGAAATTCAATCTTGTTGCTTTCTGATGATTAATTAACATTGGGTGCTGAGAGAGTTCTTGATATCCACGGGTGTATTCATAACCACCAAGAAGTAACATATTTTATATATTAGACAAGGTTCTTCAAATAAACAGAACTGATAAATGGCATATGTATATAGAAAGAGATTTATTATTAGACATCAGTCCATGTGATCATGGAAGCTGGAAAATCCAAAACTTTCATTGTGAGCTTGAAGGATGGCGACTCAGGAGAGACAAAAATGCAAGTCTAGTCTAAAAGATGGCCAGCTAGAGACCCTCGATGTTCCAGGTCTATGTTCCACTTCAGGTCCAAAGACAATCGGCTATAGGATTAGGAAGAGCCAGTGCTGTAGACGAGTTTGAAGGCAATTTGCTGGAGAATTCCTTTTTGCTATGGGGAGGCTGGTCTTCTCGATCTAGCTAGGCCTTCAACTGACTGGAGGAGGCTAACCCACATTATAGAGGACAATCTACTTACTCTTAGTCCACTGATTTAAATGTTAAATGTCATCAAAACATCGGGACTAATGTTTGACCAAATATCTGAGCACCTTGTGGCCCAGCCAAGTTGACACATAAAATTAACCGTAACAGAAATTTCATATATATTAGTATATTTAATATATACAGTATTATCCTATATAGTAAAGAGGTAATATGCAAATTAACCCTCAAATCACAAGATGTCTGCCTACGACCAGGCCAGCAGGGGGGTTAGTGAGGGACGACCAGGCCGGAGGAGGGAGGGCAGTTGGGGGTGACCAGGGCGGCGGGGGAGGGGGGCAGTTGGGGGCAACCAGGCCAGGAGAAGGGGGCAGTTGGTGTGACCAGGCCAGCAGGTGGGGCAGTAAGGGGTGACCAGGCTGGCAGAGGGGGCAGTTAGGGGCAACCAGGCCAGCAGGAGGCGGTCAGTTAGGGGTAATCAAGCTGACACACAGAGGCAGTGAGGGGCGATAAGGCTGGTGGGGGGGGGGCAGTTAGGGGTAACCGGGCAGGCAGGCAGGTGAGCAATAAGGAGCCAGTGGTCCAGGATTGTGAGAGGGATGTCTGACTTTCGGTTTAAACCGGCAGTCAGTCATCCCCCAAGGGGAACCCGGATTGGAGAGGGTGCAGACTGGGCTGAGGGAACTCCCCTCCCATGAACAAATTTTTGTGTACTGGGCCTCTAGTGTGTGTGTGTGTGTGTGTGTGTGTGTGTGTGTGTAAAAGACAAACATGCAAATTGACCGTACCTTTGCTATGCCTTAAGCCATGCCCACCAGCCAATCAGAGCAACTATATGCAAATTAACCCAACCAAAATGGTGGCTGGCAGCCATGGAGCTGGAGCAAGCAGGAGGCTTGCTTGCCCCTGGCAATGGAGGAAGCCAAGCTTCCCGCCCCACCCTGGCTGGCTCTAAGCTTCACTCAAGGCTACAAAGTTTCAATTATAGGAAGTAAATAAATCCCAGAATTAAAAAGAAAAGAAAAAAAGGAGAGGCTGGGAGCTTCAGTCACCTGCCAGCCTGAAAATGGCCTCAGCCCCTCACCCAGACTGGCCAGGCACCCCAGTGGGGACCCCCAACCTGAAGGGGGTGTGAACAGCCTGAAAACACCCATCAGCCCCTTACCCAGGCTGGCCAGGCACCCAAGCGGGAACCCCACCCTGATCTGGGACACCCTTCAGGGCAAACCAGCCGGCCCTCACCCGTGCACCAGGCCTCTATCCTATATAATAAAAGGGTAATATGCAAACTGACCCTGACAGCAGAATGACTGGGAATGACTGGTCACTATGACACACACTGACCACCAGGGGGCAGACGCTCAATGCAGGAGCTGTCCCCTGGTGGTCAGTGCACTTCCACAGGAGGAGCTGGGCTCAGCCACAAGCCAGGCTGATGGCTGCCAGCATAGTGGTGTGGGCGGGAGCCTCTCTCGCCTCCTCAGCAGCACTAAGGATGTCCGACTGCAGCTTAGGTCTGCTCCCTGATGGTAAGTGGACATCCCCTGAGGGCTGCCGGGCTGCCAGAGGGATGTCTGACTGCCAGCTTGGGCCCAATCCCCCAGGTAGTGGGCCTAAGCCAGCAGGTGGACATCCTCCGAGGGTTCCCAGACTGCAAGAGGGCATAGGCCGGGCTGAGGGACGCCACCCCCCCACCTGAGTGCACAAATTCTTGTGCACTGAGCCTCTAGTATGTATGTATGTATGTAGTATGTGTGTATGTATATATATGTATATATATATGAATAAACTAGTGTTTAACAACATCTAAGACTGAAACCTATATGTTCATGTTGATCAATGCCACCCCAAGAAATTTAATTTAAAAAATGAAATCTAAGATACAATACAATATTCTTGCATGCACCACAACCCAAAATTTTAGGAAAAAAAAAGTACATGTGAGGGTGACTAGACCTTTCATTTTGCTAGTGTACATTCCTGGATGAGATTTTTTTTTGTAAGTAGTCATCAAATAAATACATAACATGAAATCACTGAATGATGATCACATTTTAAATTCATGTTCCTTAAAAATAATTTTTTACTTATTGAAAATAAAAATACATGACATTGATTCATTTAAACCTTCAAAAATGTAGGTATTATCATAAATCTTTAGAACATCCTTTCTGATTAATTTTCTAGTCATCAGTGTTACTCATCACGTGAAGGACCTTGGTGATACTGTTCTTTGTTTCAGCTTCTCAATCATAACTCTGCACACTTTATCTACCTCAGATGCTCATTTCTGCCTGTAAAGATTGTAGAAGTGTTGAGAATGTGAAATCTAATTCAACACTTCTCTAAAAATACATCTGTGATTGCAGAGTTGCCTTTAAGGCGTTTATCTTAAATTATGGCTTGACATCACATTAAGCAAATGACAAATGATGATTCTATTCCTCTTGGGCCTGATTCCATAATGCTTTCTTTCCACATCAAAATCAGCAAAAAAGTCTAATCTAAATGAGGTCAGCAAAATAAAGACCAAAGAATCATGCATGTTTTTGAAGGAATACATTTAAATTATAATTAAGTTATGCAAAATGTTTTATATGAACAAAGCACTGACAGTTGTTTTTGATATCCTATTAGATGATTTTTAAGAATGTCTTCCCTGCCAATTTCTTTATACTAGTTAGGATCTGTTCTTCTTCTCATTAAAGCAAAACTGTAAAAGGCATATTGCATACATAGAAAACATGTGATCCACATTAGTCTGAATGCTTATGGAGATATTTCTTCTTTTAATGAAATCCACAGATATAGATTAATGTGACATTCTCTGACCTCTTGTAGCCCTGATGCTAAAACGGCAACCCTTAGCAATATCACACCACCTTAAAAACACTGTGAAGCCTTAAGGAGAATGTGGAGAATTGGGGAAAAAGATTATATAAAGATTAAAAAAGACCCAAAAAGAACAGGTAACCCCAGCATGAAATGTTCAGATTTGGAGGAATCTAGAGATTTTAGTTCTATTCTCAGTACCAGTAAGGCCTTTGGGAGGATTTGGGAAACTTGGAAAAGTTTATCTAAAGATAAAGTTTCAAGTAGAACAAGTTTTACGTATCCAGGCTTTCAGATTTGGATGAATCTGGAGCTTTTCATTCTATTTCCAGTCCCATCATAGGAACAATAAAATCACAAGCAGAGAGGGAGTTCCATTTAACCCCCAGGCTGGCCTGAACATTTTATCACAAGCTGAGGATCTGCAACTTTGTTTTTCTGGCTTCCAGATAGCTTTACATAAAAAAATTAAAATTGTGCAAAATTAAATAAGTAAATAAATAAATAAATAACATGAGAACTTACTCCTGTTTTGAAAACCAACCAACTTTTTCTCCTGGCAGTTGCAAGCTTCCAGAAAATTCATATTTAATATCACTATTTAGGAATTCTCAATGTGGAAATCATCAAGGATTTCCATGTTTAGGAAACAAGTATATTAAAAAATAAAACTTTTTCCAATTTTTTAAAGAAAAATTATTCACTTATGCAAAGATGAGTGATATGTGTACATGTGCTCAAAGTTCATATTGTTTCATGGTTTATACCCAATATCATACAATTTTATATAACTTACATGGTTCACGTGTTCTATATATTTTACTTTTTAAGGGATTTTTTAAGGTTACTATTGTCTGATGTTTTTTATTATTAACTTTCCTCCAATTGGCAGTTTTCTTGAATGAAAATATAAAGAACAACTTCACATTATCTTCTGTAAGAGTTTACAAACAATGTTAAAAGCTACTAGTATTATTCATGGTGGCCAAGACATAGAAATAACCCTCGGTAGATGGTTGGATAAAGATGTGGTACATATATAAAATGGAATACTACTCAGCTATAAAAAATATGAAGTACTACCATTTACAATAACATAGATGAACCTTGCTAAGTGAAATAAGTCAGATGAAAAGAGTTGAGAACCATATGATTTCTCAGATGTGGGGTATAAACCTGAAAGCAACAATGAACAAGAAAAACAAACAAAAACTCATAGACACTGACAACAGTACAGTGGTTATGGAGGGAAGGAGGTGTAGAAGAGTAAAGGGTAAAAAGGGTCAAATATATGGTGATGGGAAGATGATTTGACTTTGGGTGGTGGGCACATCATGCAATATAAAGATTATGTATCATAGAAATGTACACATGAAACCAATAAAACCTTATTAACCAATGTTACCTCCAAAATATAATTTTAAAAAGCTATTAAGCTATGAAGTTATCTAATTATCCCATATCTCTTATGCCCCTACCCTCAAAATAACAAGCTGTAAATGTTAACTTTTCCACTCTAAAATGAGTTTTCATTTCCTACTTCACACAATAGTGTCTTCTTTTAAAACAAGATCCTAGGAATGATCCTAGTATGCCAATTCTGTACACAAGGAGAGAAGGTCTCAAAAGAACTACAAAGCAAACAGATTGTCTCTTTAACCAGATCACCTGGAAAGGGTGCAGATGTTTATTCCAAATTGATGCTTTGCCCTGACATCTGGCCCACATTTGTTTATTGACTTGATCTTCTGCAGAAGAGGCAGAAGATCAAAATTGAAAAGAAAAGAAAACCCCAGATATTTAATATTGGGGAAAATAGAACGACATGGGCTGGAAGGAGAAAAGAGACCTAAGGAAACATTAGTAAGAAGAAGGTAAGGCTAAGATGAATTTTTGAGGTCAACAATCAAATCATCCCTTAGAAATTCATTTCTGGTAAACAGAATACAACTGCCTTCTACATATAAAGCTATTGTTTTCTGAAAGGGTTGTTAACATGATTGGTTTACATCTAGAGTAAAGTTGTTTTTGTATACTTATTACCTGCAATGCTTTAGTACTATGAAGGATGTGCAGATAAAGAAATTAAAGAAGGAAAGGATGCAACCTGACATCTAAGACTGATAGAGGAGACCTCGAAGTTTGTGGATGGCAGTAATAAGTGGTTCTAAGATCTCACAGTTGGGGAAAAGGAGAGGCGAATAACAAGATGGGCAGACTTTGGACAGCTATCCGATTAGGACTGGTGTTTTAGGCAGGTTAGTTTCTGAGTAAGAAATGAACTTTGAGGAAAAACTGTAATATAGTTCCTCCATTAATGAATGTCATTTATAAGCTAATATGTATTCTTATACTCATTTACAAGCTAATATGTATTCTTATACTCACTCTATTCTCCAAATTTCTTAAATCCATGAGTCTGTTAGGATGGGTGTTTATCTATTAACCTATCAACTACCAACTGTGGTTGGGCACCGTTGTGAGAACTCAGCAATTTACTCATTTTAGCTGCTTTCTGAAGATAATAGCGCACTTTATCTGACCTAAGCATGTACTGATTAACCAATTACTCCCCCCTTCTTAATGTGTGCCAAGATTAAGTACATGAATCTACCAGGTTTCTTAATTCAAAGTGAAATTTTTAATAGGTGAGTTGCTTTGGTGAAGATAAACCAGGCCATTATCTTATTGAAAACAAGACTTCCTTTCATAAAATCTCTTACTCTTATAAACAAATTCAACTAAAAGTAAAACATTCATTGCAAAATTATCTGCCTTATGTTATCTACCTTCCTATAAATATGTAGAAGAATAAGATATAATTCAGACTAAGAAATGCTTAGAAATGGTGGAAAGACCATCTTAGGTTTTAAATATTCAGATAAATGATTTGATTTTATAAAATTAATCTATGAGTATAGAATAAGTAGCAATTATGTGTGTATCCTATTTTGAATTACATTTAATAATACCCAAAAAATGTACAGCATGACCTCAAAGAGCTTAATAATTTATGGTAATCTTCAGTTTTAAATGAGTTATTATGATGTACTTTAGTGTATTTTTCTTCATTTTCCTCTATGTGGGGTTTGTTTAGTTTCTTATATCTTTAAATTTATTGTTTTAATCAAGTTTGGACATTTTTCAGTCATTATTTCTTGAAATATTTTTTTCTGCTTCTCCACCCTTTCCGGACCCATGTTGCCCCACAGCTCACCAATGCTCTTTGTGTATTTTTTTTTAAATAAGTTATCTTTCTGTCTTCAAATTCACTCATTTTCTACAATGTCTTAGGTTGGCATTAATTGCATCTTATGTAATTTTTAACCTCCAGAAGTTCAATCTTTCCTCAAATTTCTTGAACATATGGGATACAACAGTAACAACTGTTTTAATATCCTTGTCTACTAATTCTATTACCTGTGTTATTTCTTGGCCCATGTGTTTTATTTTATTTCTCTTCATTATGGGTTACATTTTCCTGTTAGTTTCCTTGTCTACCAAACTTACTTGGGTGGTAGACATGGTGAATTTTACCTTGTTGCATCTGGATATTTGCTTCTTCATATTAATATTTCAAGTTTTCTTTTATGACTCAGTTGAGTTACTTGAACACGTTTTGGGGGTCCTGCTTTGAAGCTCTGTTAGGTGGGACCAGGGCAGCATTCAACCTAGGGCTAATTTTGCTTTACTACTAAGGCAAACATTTGTATGGGCTCTATTCCATATCCATGAAGAAGGAGGTTTTCCTCTCTGTCTAGTGGGAACAGGCACCACTCAAGCCCTCTGTGAGCTTCTAGTATTATTCCTTTTCCTCCTTTCTAGTAGTTCTTTCTCCAGCATCAGGTAGCTTCCCCATACATATGAACTGAATCAGCGTCCGACTGAAGATTCCAGAGGGATCCCGTTGAGCATTCCAGAATTCCCTTTCTACGCAGTTTTCTCCCCTCCTACACTCTTCCCTGAGAACTCTTGCCATCTTGGCCTCTCAAGACTTTCATCTCTGTCCCCTCCATCCAAGAAAAGAGCTGAGGTCCTCCTACACCCACACTGCAACCTGGAAACGCTCTGCAGGCAGTAAGCTCAAGCAATCCCAGGTCTCCTCATTTGTTTCTAATTTCTCAAGGAGTGCAAGATTTTATTGACTTTTGTGCAATGTCTTGAAAAATCACTGTTCCGTATGTTTGCTCTGTTTTTGTGATTCTTTAAGATGCAAGGTTAAATTTGGTCCCTGCTACCCCATCTTGGCCAAAGTAGAAGCTGCTCCATGAACTGAGAGTCCTGTTATGAATGAGTCTGCAAAGATGACTTCCTGAAGACAGACAGAGTTGCATCTCAGTAAGTGTTAAGCCTTGTGTATGACTTTTACTGCCTCTGGGGAGCTGAGTTCAAAGGAAGAATTTAAGTTCAAGTAATAACTACAGGGAGGTTATTGGATATCTGATAACAGAGCATGTTTTATACTTCCAATAAAGAACAAATAGGAGGACTAGACCAAAATTATAATGGAGTGTTTTGGTAGAGATAGGTGGTGAATACTGTTAGCAAATGAGTTCATTTGGTGTTAAAATCTATAGTGTCTCCTCTGAATATTGTAAAGACAAGTATACTGAATTATAATCTGTTTTCCTATTCATTGTTTCTCTGATTCAATCTAATATTTATTGAATATTTATCATACATACCCTAGATTACATACTGGGAAATTGTTAAGTGAGTAATAATGAATAAAGCATGCTTTTAAGCCCAACTAATGGAGGAGAAAATATATACACAAATATTCATAAAAAAACAATTACTGTACTAGGAGTTTATGCCAGGTGGCATGGGACCAAAAATAGATGTATATAGAAAAGGGCCACTTAGTCCCTCTGCAGGTGGGGGTGGGGAATCAGGGTAATTTTCAGAGGCAAGGTGATATTTAAGCTGTATCTTGAGAAATGTTTGAAGACTTGCCAGGTAGTCTACTGTGAGGAATAAAAAGCTCATTCTAAACAGGAGAACAAGATTGGCTCACAATATGTGGGATCCAGTGCAATATAAAAATGCAGGCCTCCTGGTCAAAAATTATTAAACATTTCAAGATAGTGCCATAGCAAAGCATAAAATGAATTGGCAGGCGCTTCTGAGTGCAGGGTGTGTGTAACTGCGCAGGTCACATGGCATGAAGCGGGCCCTGTTGTTTATGTCTTGAGTGTGGGCTGCATAGTGGTGGAAATGTCAGAGATGAGCCTGAACAATACATATAGCCATTAAGGGGCAGTTTGATTGAGTCCATGCCAGAGAAAAGGGAAATTAACTGAAAACCTCTTTCACATAGTTTGTTGATCTTTTCTATTGCTTTTCTAGTCTCTATTTTTTTTTTTATTTCTACTCTCATCTTGATTATTTCTTTCCTTCTGCTAAATGTGGGCATAGTTTTTTCTTCTTTTTCTAGTCCTTTGAGATATGAAGTTAGGTTGTTTGTTTGAGATCTGCCTTATATAACATTACAATCATTTAGAAATAAATTATTTTGCTACTAAAGTAACAATATCTCTAGCTGCAAACTGTGAAATAAGCAATTCCACCCAGGAAGTCTACATGGCATGTTATTTCAAAAAATGGTCACAAGCAATATCTTTCACTCCACATACCCTTTGCAATAAAATTTGATTGCTCTTCTCACCAAGAAGTAAGGTTTTTTTCCTACTTCTCTTGGACTTAGGCTAGTTCTGTGATTATTTTTGAGCAATAAAATGTGGCAGAATTAATAAGTTGCTTCATTTAAGAGGGCTTGTGGCACTGGCCCAATTGGCTCAATTGGGTGGGCATCCTCCCATGCACCGAAAAGTCACCAGTTCAATTCCACGTCAGGGCACAACTCAGGGTACATGCCGAGGGTTAGGGCTTGATACCCAGCGCGGGGAGTCAGCCAATCAATGTTTCATTCTCACATTGGTGTTTCTCTCACTCTCCCTTCATGTCTCTCTAAAAATTAATAAAAATATTTAAGTAAAAAAGAGAACTTCTGGATTCTACTTTTGAGAGTTTCTTTTTTGTAACTCTGCCTAGAATAATATGAAAGACCACGCTAACCATTTGCAGAGGCCACGTGGAAAATAAATGAGGTCCCAGATACGTACATAAAGCCTCCTTGGACCTGCCACTCTAGCTACAGGCTGGATGCAGACAATGAGTAAACCCAGCCCACTCAAGGTGGAACAGAAAAATCACCCATCTGATCCCTCACAGAATCCCAGACTCACAGACTTATGAGAAATAGTAAATTGTTGTTTTAAGACAGCTTTGGGGTGATTATACAGCAGAACACTGGAACAGAAAGTAAATGTGTCCTGAGATAAAAATCATAAGCTACCATTACATTTAAACTTCACATGTATTTCTTTAAAATGCAATATATTTTAGAACACGTTATTTTTTAAATTCTACTAATTACTAAAGAAATTATTACTATGTTTTTGCTATTATTTTTATAGCAGCTTAAGTAACTTTTTAGAAAACACAAAACATTTTGAATGATACGATATTTACTACTGTGAACATAAAATGCATTCAGGAATAACAGGAATAAAATTAGAATTGGGTGCTATATATGGGATCATTGACTGTTCACTATAGCTAGGCACACTGCATGTCAATATTTCACAGAAGTTGGAGAGTATGTGTATCTCTGACAAATGTAATCTTTGTTCACCTAAATACAAGTTAAACATGGCTCAGAGCCAACAGGGTATAGTGCAGTCTCTCAATCACTAATGATTACAATCTGTAATCTGACATTTTACATCACTGTCATCTAAAACATCATCACTTTAAAAGGCACATTAGCCCTGGCCAGTGTGGCTCAGTTGGTTGGGCATCATCCTGTGTCCTGAAAGGTTACAGGTTCCATTCCCACTAGGACACATAGCTAGGTTGCAGGTTCAATCCCAAGTTGGGGCGTGTAGGGAAACAACTGACGGATGTTTCTCTCTCTCTCTCTCCTCCCCCTGCCTCTCTCTGAAGTCAATAAAAAATACTAATAAATGAATAAGGAAATATCTTAAAAAATAAAAGGCACATTAGCCAATCTAATATTAGGGATGTTTGTGAAATTTACCTGAAGTATATGAAAAATACTAATTGGAAAAGATAGATGTACCCCTATATGTTCCTTGTAGTATTATTTACAATAGCCAAGATAATGAAAATAATTTAAGTATCCATCAACGAATGAATGAAGAAAGAAAATGTGACATATATTTAAATACACACACACACATATATACACATGCACTCAAAATGAAATATTACTCAGCCATAGAAATGATAAAATATTGCCATTTGCAACAACTTGTATGGATCTTGATGGTATTACGCTAAGTGAAATAAGTCAAATGGAAAACAACAAAAAAAATATGGCTTCACTCATATGTGAAATATAAAACCAAAAAAGTAACAAATGAACAAATGAAACAAAACAAAATCAAACTCATAGACACAGGCAACTGGAATGGAGGTTATAAGAGGAGATGAGGTAAAGAGGGTAAAATATATGGTAACAAATGTAAGCTATCTTTATGGTGGTAAAGTACACAATAGACTATACTGGTATCTAATTACAATGTACAGCAGAAGTTTACATCATGTTATTAACCAATGTTACCTCAATAAAAATAAATTTTTAAAAAATGTATTGATGGTGCTACCAACCACTCAGAGTCCATAGCCTGATACCCTGTACAGCACATATAACCATAGAATCAAACAATGCCTCCGCCTTTTAGTTGCAGACCAAGTTGGAGTGGACACACATCTCACTCTTCCTGCAAAGCACAGCCCAAACCATGGATATTTTAAGGAAAATAAGTGCAAGAAGACTAAAATGGGAGAGAAGAGGTAGGCTGGCTAGGGACATTGAGATTCGAGGAACAACATGGCCATGGATTCCCTGGGTTTCCTTTTTGCTCTCATATTCCAGACTTGGTGCTAGAGAATACAGCAACACAGAAATACCAATGGACAAGGGCCAAAAATACATGCCACAGAAGCCAGATTTTTCTAGCCAAAGGGCCAGGGAAGGGTAGCCTAGTAAGACAGAATACTTTTATATAATAAATACCTACTCTAGCAAAACATCACAGAAAAGAATTTACCTCCATCACCATCAGCAAAGATCACGAAGGAAACCAATTTCCCATCTTCACAGGTTTTTAGCAGTCATGTCTCCAGCCTCTCCCCACCTCTCAGTGGAGTGGTGTCAAAGATTAAAAAAGGAAGAAGAATGGGAATCCTGGATTTCTACCCACCCAGAGGCAGTGAGGCACCTCTCTCCCCTCCTGGCCCAGGGTGGTGTCAGCTGAGGCTCATCTGGGAGCCTCACATCCCACCTCCGGGGAGCAATAACAAAGTGTTCTCACCACTGCATGGTACCTGAGTGAGAAACTTGGACTTTCACCCCAACCTGGCAGTCACAGACAGTGTTATGTCACAGAAGAACTGATGAAACAACAAACTTATGTTCAAGGTCTCAAAATCATAATACCCGAAATATCCAGGATAATATCAAATTCAGTCATTATATTAAGAACAAGGGAAATCTCACCTTAAATGTAATTGACACAGGCCAATACTGAGATGATACAGAAGTTGGAATTGTGTGGATTAAATTAAGGCATATAAGGAGCGTCTCTTCCAGAAAGTTATTTAGACTCTGAAAAACTCTATCATTCAATTTTGGAAGCTAATACCATTAAAAGAAAAAAAAAGAGGTCACACATCTATAGCCCCGTTTTCCTAGATTGTAAATGCAAATCTCTGAGTGAGAATTAGGGAAATAAAAAAAAATGTATGTGGGATTTGAAAGACAGAATTGGTTCTTTGATATGATTCCATTTAAATCCCCAAGATAAAAGCAAACAACATTGATATTCTTTTATCATAAAGAATCCATTTGGGGATGTTTATTAACTCTAAACAGTCTTCTGCTTGGCATTTGAAACTATTAAAATAAACACTCCTGCAATGATTGCAATTTGAAATATTACTTTGTCAAACTGTGAAACCTGAATTTATAGCATAGCTGTTAATGAAGCATGAAAACTTTTCCGATCTGATTTCCAGTTGCAAGACTCTCATATAGAGCAGCACAATTTTTTTGTTTACATAACGCCAAAGGAAAGAATGCCATCTTTGCCAGTACTATATATAGTCTGTATTAGATCATGTAATCAATAACAGTTCAGGTGAGAATTTGAAAACAGCAAGTTGGTTCTATTAAAATAAATAGAACATAGGGGATAAATGGTGATGGAACAAATTAAATAAAATTTAAAAAATAAAAATGATAAAATAATAAATAAATAAAACACAATAGGAAAAATTAAAGTCTCGTGGTCTTTCATAGTTTGGCAAAAGAGAATGCTGCTGCTAATTTTCAACCTCAGAAATGTGTATTTCTTCCTCTAATATAAAATAAGGATACAGTTAGCTTTTGGGACAATAACATATTTTTTCTCCTTCACTGAAGCTATATTCTTGGCATAATTGTGCAGGGGCATATAGTCTCAATTAAGCAATAAAAGTTGAGCCCATGGCAGCATTTAAAAGCACATTAATACATTTTGTCTGCCAAATTTGAGATTCAGCATAGATCTAAGAGAAGCATACTATTTATAATGTGACTTGAATAACATAGAAATATCTATTTTCTTAGGCATGTTGATAGGAACATTTATAAAATACTGTTTTTAAATTCTCTCTTTAAAATAGATGACCTTTAAAGCTAAGTTTAAAATGAAATAAAAATGTGATCGTTACATACATTGAAACGTTAGTTCATGTAAATTACTACTTTATGAAAACTTTAAAGTGAAAAAGTGAAGTGTCTAAAATTAACATACTGTATACAGAGCTGGACTTAGATAAAATTTTATGAGCCATCTATTTCCATAGTCAGAATCTTTGGGCTTTTATAAGATGTAAAACAATACAAGCTACGAGAAATGTTGTTGAGTTGGGAAGAATTATAGGTGAGGGTACTATGTATTTCAACTAGATTTCTCTGCAGGCATCTAAATAAGAACTTGCAACAGTTGTTCACGTGTTTGGTGTAGTCGTAAATATTCAGAATTTAAAATAAACCTGAACCTGCATGTGATAAAACCCACCTCAAGCCCCCTTCACCAACTTCTCAATCGCTATTACAATACCTCACATTTAGCTTCATTTTCCCCCTAAAATCAATTGGCCTTTTTCTTAGTGAGGCAAAAACTAAGAGGTTTGTTTTTAAGAATAAATGTTCACTAATGTGATTTTGACATCAATGTGGTCTCAAGAAACCACCAGTGTGCTTGCAAATATAATTTCTTTTTTAAATTTTTTCTGCCCTACCCTCAACCTTGTGTATTGAAGGAAAAGATTTCTAGATTGTAGTTTATACAGATTTATTATATACTAGAGGCCCGGTGCACAAAATTTTGTGCACTCGGGGGGGAGGGGGGTCTCTCAGCCCAGCCTGTGCCCTCTTGCAGTCTGGGACCCCTCGGGAGATAATGCCCTGCTGGCTTAGGCCTGCTCCCGGGTGGCAGAGGGCAGGCCCAATCCCTAGGTGCAGCCCCTGGTCGGGCTCAGAGCAGGGCTGATTGGGGGGTTGGGGCGCCTTCCCCTGTCATGCACAGAGCAGGGTCAATGGGGAGGTTGCGGCGCCACCCCCTGTCACGCACACAGCAGGGCCCAACAGGGGGGTTGGGGCTCCGTACCCTGTCACACACAGAGCAGGGCCCATCAGGGGGTTGGGGAGCTCCCCCCTGTCACTCAGAGAGTAGGGCCTATAGGGGAGTCGGGGCACTGCCCCCTGTCACACACAGAGCAGGGCGGATCAGCGGGTTGGGGCGCTGCCCCCCTGTCATGCTGATCCCGGTGCTGGGAGGCATATTACCCTTTTACTATATAGGGTAGAGGCCTGGTGCATGGGTGGGGGCCGGCTGGTTTGCCCTGAAGGGTGTCCTGGATCAGGGTGGGGGTCCCCACTGGGGTGCCTGGCCAGTCTGGGTGAGGGGCTGAGGGCTGTTTTCAGGCTGGGGGTGACTGAAATTCCCAACCGCTCCTTTTTTCCTTTTTTTTTTTTTTTTTTATTCTGGGCCAGCTTTAGCTTGAGGCTTGGCTCCAGCTCTTAGGTTTCTGGCCTTTGCTTACAATGTTGCCATTCTGCTGGCTGAAGCCCGGTGGTATTTGTTACAGAGTTTCTTAAACTGCAGGCTCAGAGGCCGGCAGCCGCGGGCGGGGAACGTTGGAGTCCTCCGTCACTGAGGCAAGCAAGCCTCATGTTAGTTTCAAGCTGCCTGGCTGCCGGTCGCCATCTTGGCTGACAGTTAATTTGCATATCTCGCTGATTAGCCAATAAAAAGGTCGTATGCCAATTACCATGTTTCTTTTATTAGTGTAGATAATTTAGAACTGAATGAAATATTAAAATGTTCCCAGCCACCATCCTCTGAATGGGTTTTATCTTTTATAATATCTTAGCAACTGCTACCAAGATTACACTTTATGATTATTACTGAACAGCAATATTTTTATTTACAGAGAGACATTTGACATCCATGTAACCTCATGATTTCAAGTTCACTGCTTTGGGACACCTGCCATTGGTGATCTCAATTTATATACTAGGTCAATTAATTAAGTAAGAAAGGTCTATAATTCTTTTCTGCTCTGGAGTTAGAGTGATTCTTATTTTTCACAATGTACCAAACCAGCAAGAAGTCATGGAGTCACTTTACCAAGATTGATCCCATTACCTGAAAGATATTTTAGAGACTATATCTTGTAAAGGTTCCCTGCAATACATTTCCCACACACAACATTAGAATTCTATTCAAGAAGAAAAGCAACAACAGATATGTGTTACAACATCAAGCCAACATAGCATTTATAGAAACTCCTACTATCATTCCTGCTAGAAAGTGGGCTTTTAGGAAATGTCATTTCCACTGTGAATTCATTCTTCCCTCTTCCCTCCCCCTCCTCCACTTTCCACTACCACATGCCACTATCTTTATTTCACACAGATTTCAGAAATGCTGACTGCATGAAAGTAAACTATTCAAAAATTGCCTAGATAATGTGAACACACAAACAACAAAAACACATGCTCGTACATGGCCACACACACTTCTTTTCAATTATTTGATTGTCAAATGGGAAATGATTTCTTATCGCAAACCATTAAAAAAAAAATCACTTTCTCCTATACTTCAGCCTGCCAGTGGTCCGATAAACTTTCTGGGAATCCTTTTGTGACCTCATGTGAAATGGATGACCCTGGGCTTATCCTATCTAATAAAACAGAAACATGGTAATTGGCGTACGACCGCTACCCTTCCAATTGGCTAATCAGCGAGATATGCAAATTAACTGACAGCCAAGATGGCGGCCAGAAGCCAGGCAGCTGGAAACTAACATGAGGCTTGCTTGCTTTAGTGATGGAGGAAGCCAAAGCTTCCCCGCCTGCCTTGCCGGCCTCTCAGCTGCACTTTAAACAACTATGTTACAAAAATAGAAGCTAAACAAAACCCCAGGCTTTAGCCAGCAGGACCGCAACATTGTTTCAAATACAGAAGGGTAAACAAAGGCCAGAAACCTGCTTTCAGCAGTGGAAGTCTCATAGCTGGAGCCGAGCCTCAGAGCTAAAGCTGGCCCAGAATTAAAAAAAAGGAAAAAAGGACAGGTTGGGAGCTTCAGTCACCCGTCAGCCTGAAAACGGCCCTCAGCCCCTCACCCAGGCTGGCCAGGCATCCCAGTGGGGACCCCCACCCTGATCCAGGACACCCTTCAGGGCAAACCAACCGGCCCCACCCGTGCACCAGGCCTCTATCCTATATAGTAAAAGGGTAATATGCCTCCCAGCACAGGGATCACCGGAGCAGCGAGGCCTCCTGGCACAGGGATCAGCGTGACAGGGGGCAGCGACCAAACCCCCCTGATCGGCCCTGCTCTGTGTGTGACAAGGTGCGGCGCCCCAATCCCCCCCCGCCCTCCACGGGCCCTGCTCTGTGTGTGATGCGGTAGAGCCATAACCTCCCCATCAGCCCTGCCCTGACTGTGACAGTGGCGGTGCCCCAACCCCCTGATCCGCCCTGCTCTGTGTGTGACAGGGGGTGGTGCCCCAACTCCCCTATCGGCCCTACTCTGTGAGTGACAGGGTGGAGCTCCTCAACTCCCTGATCAGCCCTGCTCTGTGCGTGACAGGGGGGAGATCCCCAACCCCCTGATCCACCCTGCTCTGTGCGTGACAGTGGGCGGCGCCCCAACTCCCCAATCGGCCCTGCTCTGAGCCCGACCAGGGGCTGCACCTAGGGATTGGGCCTGCCCTCTGCCACCCGGGAGTGGGCCTAAGCCAGCAGGTCGTTATCTCCCGAGGGGTTCCAGATTGTGAGAGGGCACAGGCCGGGCTGAGGGACCCTCTCCCCGCCCCCCCCCCCCAGTGCACAAATTTTTGTGCACCGGGCCTCTAGTATATTACATTAGGTTTTCTGTTTTAATAGTTAAAATGCTATCACGTGACAAAGAAAACATGCATTTTGACATCATTTCTGTCTCAGTTACATTCCTCCTTGTTAAATTTATTATGTTTGCAATAGGTATTCAATATATAATTTCTTGATTTTATTTTGCCCTATTTACAGTAGGGGTGAGATTACAACATTTATTTCAGTATTTATAAGAATAATAGCAGTTACACTTCTGCCACACGGAGAGGGATATACTAGCAGTGACCATAGCCTATCATCTATTTTCTTCCCAGAGGGAAACACACACACACACACACACACACAATGACCCCAATATAAATCTGACCCTTTCTGGTAATATACTAATCTTTTCTAAAAGGAAATTCCTTATTTATGAAATTATTTTAGCAGAATGTCCTTGGTGTAGGATTGCACATGGGAAACACATTTAAAATCTACAGAATTATGAAGTATGGACCTTTGGGAAACGTCATGCAATCCATGAAGGATCTGAGTGTAGAATGGAGATGTTTGATAATACTTCTCACTGTGTTCAGTGACCATCCCACTTCATTTAGATGGCTCATCTATTACTTTGGTCCACAAAATATGCCCAATGTGGGAAAGAAAGGCCAGGGATCCACAGGGCACATTAAAAATCACTTTGACTTTCACCTGAGTTTCTGTATTATTTGTACTCTTTAAATTATTAGTAAATCTTAACACTAGACAAGTCTCTGATTCATGTAAATCAGGTTTATGTTTGCTATGTTAAAATAAAATGTGATCAATGTCGACTAGATAGCACTGAGGATAGTGTTTCCTACTGAGAAAATGGGATATGGATTAATTTCCAACAAACTCAAATTCAGCAAACATTTACTGAACACCAACATAGTAGCTCAGATGAAGCAAGTCTATGCTATCTGTACCTGAGAATCAAACAGGGTGGTGGACCTCTGAGGAGACACCTGATTAGAGTGATGACTTGATAGCAATATGGATATTCATCATCTGGCACCCTGTAAGCCCTTAATACTTAATCATCACCCCAAAGGAAACACTTATTTGGACAACCCAGAAGAAGAGGGCTTGAGATAGTTCTTAAGTTGACTTCTAGATAAAAATAATCGCACAGCTATATTTTTGGACTGCAAGGCATACCCACTATATATGGTTATAGTTTTTTTTTACATGTACTAACTTTTTTTGTCATTTAATTTTTTTATTGATTAAGCTATTATATATGTGTCCTTATCCCGTTACCCCCGATTCCCCCCACTCATGCCCTCACCCTCCTGTTGTCTGTGTCCATTGGTTAGGCCTATATGCTTGCAAATAAGTCCTTTGGTTGCTCTCTCCCCCTTACCCTCGCCCTCCCCAACCATCCTTCCCTCTGAGGTTTGACGGTCTGATCAATTTATCGCTGTCTCTGGATCTGTTTTTGTTCATCAGTTTATGTTGTTCATTATATTCCACAAATGAGTGAGATCATGTGATACTTACCTTTCTCTGACTGGCTTATTTCGCTTAGCATAATGCTCTTCAGTTCCATCCATGCTGTTGCAAATGGTAAGAATTACTTCTTTTTTACCACAGCGTAGCATTCCATTGTGTAGATGTACCACAGTTTTTTAATCCACTCATCTACTGATGGGTACTTAGGCTGTTTCCAAATCTTAGCTATGGCGAATTGTGCTGCTATGAACATAGGGGTGCATATATCCTTTCTAATTGGTGTTTCTAGTTTCTTGGGATATATTCCTACAAGTGGGATCACTGGGTCAAATGGGAGTTCCATTTTTAGTTTTTTGAGGAAACTCCATACTATCTTCCACAGTGGCTGCACCAGTCTGCATTCCCACCAGCAGTGCACGAGGGTTTCCTTTTTCTCCACATCCTCGCCAGCACTTGTTGTTTGTTGATTTGTTGATGATAGCCATTCTGACAGGTGTGAGATGATAACTCATTGTCATTTTGATTTGCATCTCTCGGATGATTAGTGATTTTGAACATGTTTTCATATGTCTTTTGGCCTTTCTTCTGAAGTTTTCATACTAAAATGGTTTAAAGGTTTAAAATGATATTGAATGTATTCAATGATCACCTCTTTGCTCTCTATAAATTCTTCACTATATGAATAAGTGAAATACACCTAAATTTCTGGTTTTCATTTTAGATGTCTAGGGCAAGTTGGCAATGTAACCTTTTGATTTACATCTAGTAGGAACTAGAATGAATTGTGTGACATTCCAGGTGTGCAATGACATTTGATAATGAAGATAATGACTCATGAACTGGCATCTCCCTGTCCCAAATTCCAATATTAAGTTTTTCAGATTGAATAAACAATTGATATAAAATAATGATGATAACAGAATCATAAATATGAATCCACTTATATTGCTATTAATGAGGCATGGTTTCATTGGGATTGTGAGTATTTTGAAAGCAAAATACTAAACAGTATTAAATAACTTTAGTTCTTGCATTATCAGTAAACTTTAAATAATATGAAATTGTGGAATATCTACAAAGATACTTAGTAGAAAGCTAAGCAATGTTCCCCAGAGATTCTGATAAAAGATGAAGATAAACACAGACCATATAACCAGTGTGATTTTCAATCCTCACATCTCTTCAGGTAAGAGACATACACGTCTACTTCATTAAATGTCAGCTTGTATTGCTATTTCACAGTCATTATCTTAAGGGCTTTCATTACATCCTTTGGATTTTAAATTGAATGTCAAATAGAATTTGGGTAAGGGAGAAATAAAAGATAAAGAGTTTCTTGTGAGGAAAGTTAATGGGTAATTGCAGCACTTCTCATAAACTTTATTAAATGTTAGGTTTAATAAGTTTTAACTGACCACACCTTAAAATGAAAACATACTCATCTTTATTTATTTTTACTCCACCAAGCTTCTTGTGACTAAGGTGCATGTTTTCAGAAAAGTCAATCCAAACAGTGAGGAAATTGTCTGGGCAAATTCAAATATACTGATGTTAACAATATGACCAAGTACTTGAATGTAGGATTATCCCATAAATCCAGAACATATGCTTAGTATGCATGCAATATAAGCAAAGATGATTTAAAAAAAAATAAACCCCCCAAAGCAGGTAACCAAGTTAGAATCTATGTGACTTGGACAATAGCCACATACCGCTCCCAGATAAATGGAAGAAAGGAGGAAGTCCTTCTGTGTGGTTTGATGTGGGAAATATAAGCTTTGGAAATGAATAAGCGGATGCAGAGAAAATTGGGTTTGGGAGAATCTGTAAATGCCGGGGAATGTGTTAAATAACTAGATTGTTTAAAAGAGACAATATACAGTGGTCAGTTTACAAGTTTGGGTTTTGGATTTAGCCAAATCTTGGTGTATCATGTATTGACTATATTATTTACTAACTCTTTACCTTGAGCTTGACTTAAACAACATTCTACAGATAGGCTTCTATTGCTAAATCAACTCTTTTTAATATTCCTACACCTTTCTGTATGGAGAGCAAGTAACTGGCCTGTGACACATCTCCAAATAAAATCACTGAATAAAGAGGCTTGAAGTACATACTTATTAATAAGTGACTGATGCATAACATACACACTTATTTACTAGTCTCTCAGAAGCACTGAGTGCTTGTGTAATATCTGATCTGAAATTCAGGTATTATCAGTCCCCCTTTATGTACAAGAACCTGGGGTGAACATGTTCAACTAGATATTTTCACAGCCAATGAATAACTAATGAAAGTGGGATTCGATCAGACCATCAAACCTCAGAGGGAAGGTAGGGGAGGGTGGGGGTTAGGGGGAGAGATCAACCAAAGGACTTATATGCAAGCATATAGGCCTAACCAATGGACACAGACAACAGGGGTGTGAGAGCATGAGTGGGGGAGATTGGGGGTAATGTGGGGATAAGGACACATATGTAATAACTTAGTCAATAAAAATTTTTTAAAAAAGTGGGATTCGATATCAAGTCTAACCATGCACTCTCACAAAGGCACAAGATTATTTTAACTAAACGTCACAAGAAGCGCAACTAAAATTAAACCTAACAAAATGTCTAGCATAGTTTTGTGTGTTTTTAAAGTAGGATCTAGCAACAGCTGGTACTAGCACATTATTATATACTTTCTTGAAAAGTGGGAGAGTGTGTTAAAATGATAATTCATGAAACTTATTACTAAAACATGTTATGCTCTTCGTACAAAGTTTTAGATTTAAAAAATAGTGTAATGTGGCCCATTGGTCCCACCTCTAGGAATATATCCCAAGAAACTAGAAACACCAACCAGAAAGGATATATGCACCCCTATGTTCATAACGGTAAAATTCACCACAGCTAAGATTTGGAAATAGCCTATGTGCCCATCAGCAAATGAGTGGATTAGAAAACTGTGGTACATCTACACAATGGAATACTCTGCTGCAGTAAAAAAGAAGGAAGTCTTACCATATTCAACAGCTGGAGAGCATTATGCTAGGCAAAATAAGCCAGTCAGAGAAAGATAAATATCACATGATCTCACTCATTTATGGAATATAATGAACAACATAAACTGATGAACAAAAACAGATCCAGAGACAGCGAAGCATCGATCAGACCGTCAAACCTCAGAGGGAAGGTAGGGGAGGGTGGGGGTAAGGGAGAGATAAACCAAAGGACTTGTATGCATGCATATAAGCCTAACTATGGACACAGACAACAGGGGAGTGAGGGCATGAGTGGGGGGTGGGGCAATGGGGGAATAAGGACACATATGTAATACCTTAATCAATAAAGAAAGCAAAAAAGAAATGTAAAGAAAAAAATAGTGTGCCAAAACTGGTTTGGCTCAGTGGACAGAGCGTCGGCCTGCGGACTGAGTGTCCAGAGTTCGATTCCGGTCAAGGGCATGTACCTGGGTTGCGGGCACATCCCCAGTAGGAGATGTGCGGGAGGCAGCTGATCGATGTTTCTCTCTCATCGATATTTCTAACTCTCTATCTCTCTCCCTTTCTTTCTGTAAAAAATCAATAAAATATATTTTAAAAAAGAAAAAAATAGTGTAATGTGATGCTAATAACACCAATTTTTGTTAGAACATCAAAATTCCAAATTTCACATACACTTCTCATTAGCTATGTTGACCGAAGGCTGATTGATTAGCTCTGAATATGAGATTCTTTATCCTATAAAGTAATATCTACCTAACTCTAGAAAGGCCTCAAAAGCAGAAACTTCATCTTATGCACCTGTTGATTTTCTGCTTCAAACATGGAGCCTGCAGGGCTCCTGAGTCACATGACACCAGGAATGGCATTCCTATCACAGTCTCTGAGTGGCACCCTTTGGCCATGGGCAGTATGGAGCAGTGCGCGGTGACCCTGAGCAAACAGCACCTTCAGGGATTCAATAAATACAGTCCACTGTGCAGTGTCTCCACTCCCCCTACCCTCCCGCAAGAAACCGAGTGAAAAACAAATAGCAAATTGCTAATTTACTGCAAAATGACGTGCTGATTATTCTTCCATGATCCTATGGCTCCTCTCACTAAGATTGCGTGAATCCATTGCTGAAACAGCTAAGCAGAGACCGCATCATCGTGGCATCATTTCAACAGTATATTCTTCTCCTATTTCTGTATCGAAATGGAATTTGCTTCAGTGTTTGTCATAAATGCCCTTCACCACCTGCTCAGAAAATTGTGTGCTCACCCTTTTCTGAAGCATACCTTGTATTCAAACCCTGTGGTCCACCATGTTTTATAAATAAACTTAGACAATGGACATAGATTTTGTGAGTTATGGAATTAAAGTGAGCTAATAGTAAAATTAAATTTAATCCATTTTTGCAAGTATCGAATTGTTGTAAACATTAGCTCCTGAGTCCAGAGCATCTTCTGACATCCCGCATTCGCGATGGTGTGAAATTTATGAGAGCACCATAAAGCTTTAGTCACAGTAATGAATAAGAAAGCGAACACTATTGCCTCTTATAAATTCCAGGGAATACTTCTGCTCCCATTTTTATGTCACTTTCTTGAGTAAAACTTATTCAAATGTAACCGCACAGGGTAATGCTCTCACGAACAGCTCCTGCAGATACAGATTAAAATGGTATCTGGCCATAAAAAAAAGCAGTTTAATGCTACAGTGAGTACCATTCACTAATCCTCATGTACTAATATCATTTGTGAAATACAGAGTTTGTCTGGCAAAAATAAATGCCATTTGCCTTTAAATACTCCGTGAAGATGGAGGCTGAAAATCAGTCTCTGGACTTGGTTGCTTCTTGGTGGGGGAAGAAAACAACCAGAATGGTCAAGACCATTATCTTCATCCCAGCAAACAAATGCACAATGAGCTTCTTCAAGAATCAAAGGAAGAATTTTAAAAGGTAGAAGCTCTGGTTAAGTTTGCTGTTCATACCTGTAAGACTGGCTACTTCTAAAAGAATCACATTTTTGGATATACACACAACATAACTGAATTCTCTCCTGCGCCAAGCGCTGCACGGAAAGAGATGTAGGACTTTGCTCTCCAGGTCCTCAGTTGTCCTTATCACACTCCACACACAGGTGGGCAGAGGGGCCCTCTGTGCAGAGAGCATTTCACAATCTTTTATTGAACTCATGCCTTCTTACTTATTTGTTTTTTACTCCATCTTCTGCCTTCCTCCACCAGGCAAAAGATAAAATAGTTTTGAGGTTATGTTATAAAAGGAAGATGTACAGAGAATGCCACCCCACCCCACAATTCTTCCCAGATTTTATTCTGTTGAAGGAGATTTGTCTTCTCATACCTTCTCCATCTCTGTTCTCTGAGCATCACAGCTCAAGAGTAACTGAAGTGGAGAGTTGAATTATAAAGTGTGGGTCTGACCCCAAACAAACTCAGTTAAAAGTGACCACCAGATAGCTGTTGTGTTTTTAATTATTAATTTGCCTTCTTTCCATGTGTACAAAGGCCCCAGGGATCACCTGCAGCAAATATGCTAAATTAAATTTGGCAGAGAACACATGGATATTGAGATCATTAATCACCCTACGCTCTGGACCCGCAGAACACTTTGTAGTCAAAACGAAAGCAATGAAAATAGAGTGCTGATATTTTGATAACACAAGAGGTTTCTTAATGTGTGAGGGAGGAAAATTCAGTCACTCCAAATGCAACTTTTTGGGGTGTAAGTTGGTTTTGTGTTCACTAATTCCTGTCTCTGTAGAGAGATGGCCTTAGCTGGGGAATGATTCTGTTGTGATACGTCCTTTTACACCTTGTCAGTGCTTCCATCAACTGGAGAATGTGGGCTTAGAGTCTTAGGAACACAATACCAACCCAGTAAACTACATGAGAGAGAATATAGCTAACTAAATGTTTTCGATTTGGGTTTTGCTCTTCACACTTTAAAAATAAGGAATAAACAACACAATTTACCTAAAAATGCAACTTAAGAACTAAATGGTACCTTTGTGGCCATTCAACCCTACTCCTCCATTTCCCCAAATAAGGAAAGAGGTGAATTAATGTCAGAGTTTGTGCAGAACTCTTATTTGCTGACTATGTGACCATTTCTTCCAAAATTACCTGAAATTTATTTGTTTGTTTATTTTTATTTTTTGGATCACCTGGGAGAATCCTATATAGTTTTGGGTTCCATACCTTCTACATTTACAGTGTTTTATGATGAGAATGTATATTTAGAAGAAAAATTCTAAATGATCTAGACATAAAAAATTCATTTTATTTATTCTACTGAACTCACTGCAGCAAGAAAGAAAAATATGCCTTGAGCTTTTCAGTATGTGAAAATAATGAACATGACTCAAGATGATAATTCATAGCAAGATGTTCTCTTAAAAACTATTAAAGCAATTCTGTTTAATCATTATTTAATAGAAAACACCCATCTCTTGATCTTCTAATTTAAATGTTTCCCCTCTAATATATATTTTCTCTATGTCAATAAGTAGGTGAAATCTTGTGACTGTTGAGAATCAGTCTCTTTTGTTCAGAATAACTTTTATATTTAACTAGAGGCCTGGTGCATGAAATTCGTGCACTGGAGGGGTGTCCCTCAGTCCAGCCTGTACCCTCTCCAAACTGAGACCCCTCAGGGGATGTCCGACTATCAGATGTCCTACGGGACGGGGCCTAAACCGACAGTCAAGCATCCCTCTCACAATCCAGGACTGCTGGCTCCTAACCGCTCACCTGCCTGCCTGGCTGATTGCCCCTAACTGCTTCTGCCTGACACCCTGATCACCTCCTACACACTCCTCTGCTGGCCCGATTGACGCCTAACTGCTCCCCTGCCGGCCAGATTGCCCCAAACTGCCCTCCACTGCCGGCCATCTTTTGGTGGCCATCTTGAGGTAGCCATCTTGTGGTGGCCATCTGATGATGGGGGGTGGCCATCCTGTGATGACATGGGGGTGGCCATCTTGTGGCAGCCATCTTGTGACGACATGAGGGTGGTCATCTTGTGACGAAATGGGGGCAGCCATCTTGTGAAGACACAAGGGCAAGACGCCACCTAGGCTTTTATTAGTATAGATTACTTTTAATAGGGCCACTGAATAAGATTTTCAGGTTTGTTTTTTTATGGTTTGTTTTTTGTTTGGTTTTTTTGGTCAATCCTCACTGGAGGGTATTTTTCCATTGATTTTTCTTTTAGAGAAAATGGATGGAAGGGAGGGGGATAGAGAGAGTGAGAAAGAATCCTTGATGTGAGAGAGATGCATCGATTGGGCCAGGGATTGAACCTGTAACCAGGTACATGCCCTTTACCAGGAATAAACCCCAGGACCCTTCAGTCCATGGAGTTACTCCACAGAACAGAGTTATAGCCAACAAATGGAGATTTCAGGACCGCAGGCTTAAATGAGATAAAAGGAGATGCTCCTTAATAACCCAAACTGTCAAAACACAGGCTCCCTATTCACTGACAATGCTTAGGAATAGGCTGGATGACTTTCAGAGAAACCAATGTTCTATCTACTGAATCAAACTGGCTAGGGCCTTAGTGACTCTTTAATATGACCACATGATGAAATAAGGCTATCTTAGCCACCTTTTATGATTGAGCATTTATATTTTTTCCTGTGCACGAGTTACCAAAGAGTGGGGAAAAGAAATGTTCAACCTATTAAGCATATTTCTCAAATCCTAGGAAAGCTATTTTTTTCAAGAATTTAGAATCAGAGGGAAAAATCTAATGACCAAGGATGTAATAGGCATAAAAAGAAATGTGCTAATCTAGAGGTAAATAGCTTAGGGCTTAGAGCTACTGTCTGTTTGAATCCTGCCTCCCCACTAACTAGCTATATGACTTTGTTCCAGCTGCTAAAATTTTTCTATAATTCGCTCATTATCCATGTTACTTTGATATAGCTATTAAATCTTATGACAATTAGTTTCCTCATTATGAAAATAATAGCAATAGAACCTATCTCATAGACTCATTACAAAAATTTTATTTTTTCCATCGCCATTTATCCCTCTATGCCTTCTTTCATCTCCACTCACCCCTCTCCAAAAATTAAATTATTAATACACATGAAACATAGTATTGTGCCTAAAAAATAGTTAGCACTTAATAAATGTTAGCTATAATTATTATGGTAAAAGACATGCAAATCATATCTTGTGAAAAATAATTTAAACAACTTTTATATACAAGAGAAGGTAGATGTGAGCAGAGTTACTCCACAGAACAGTTATAGCCAACAAATGGAGATTTCAGGACCGTAGGTTTAAATGAGACACAAGGAGACGCTCCTTAATAACCCAAAATGTCAAAACACAGGCTCCCTATTGACTGACTATGCTTATGAACAGGCTGAATGACTTTCAGAGATACCAAAAGGTATTTCTATGCAAACTGCTACTAGATGAGCAAAATAGATGTTTTTCCCATTCTATGGATCTCCAAGGTTATATGAGCAATTGAAATCAATCTTACCTGAACATATATATTGCCTGTCCTGGCCTTTCTCTGGCCACAGGCACTGTCAGAACTAATTTCTGTTTAGGCTATCCACTACCTCCTCCCAGGTGAAATTTTTTTCCTAAAAAGTTTTATCCAGAACTGAGCATAACCTTATTATTCTGTTAATATAGAAAAATGAAGTAATTATAGATTTTCTGAATCTGTAGTTTATAAAAATACTTATTTTTAATATTACAAAGAGCCTAACAGAACACTTACTATTTCCCATAATGAGAATAAATGGATTAACTAAACTTTTCAGTTCCTTTATTTTATAAAGATTTTGTTGATTTAGTTATATTATTGCAGATTCTTGATACTATGAAGCTCTAAATGTTTTCACTATTAAAAATGAGTAATATTAATATTGGTTTATACAACTACTTTGATGGTTAAAAAATACAGTAGAAAGATTAAAGGGGTTGGTAACTAAAATACCTGACTATTAAAAATAGTCAATTGAATGTTAGCTTTTTTATGAGACAAGATATCTTGAAGTCAAAAGAACTATGGAAACATTTCCACTGAAGACTATCTTACTGCTTATTTTCAAGTCATAAAATAAATATGACTTTACAAGTGAAAATGTACAAATATATATTGATAATGCATACACATGTACTCTTTTTAATCATTATAGAGAGCAAGCTTAACTTCTTTCCGAAAATGATATTAGCGTCTTAGATACTTAATGCGTGGAAACACTTAACTAGAATGTTAGGTGTTGTTTTGTTTCTATTTTAGGAATGAAATGGAAACTTTTAGACAAACAGTATAAAACAATTAAGCCGTTATCAAAATAAATTCCTGCAATCCATTTGATTTAAAATAGATTTAACTGACTGATTTTATTTTTATATGTGTTATTACTACTATTTTAGAGAGAGAGAAAAGGAGACACAGAAACATCAATGTGAGAGTTCCTCACTGGGAATTGAGCCCACAACCCACATGTGCCCTGACCTGAAATCAAACCAGCAACCTTTCGGTGTACAGGACAGTGCTTAACTGAGCTACACCAGCCAGGGCTTAACTGACTGATTTAAAGAATCCTATATAACAAAAGCCTAATATGCTAAGTGTCCAGTCATCCGGTCGACCATTCAACCAATCAAAGAGTAATATGCTAAGGCCGCTCAACCGCTTTCTATACGTGCACTGGCCACCAGGGGGCAGACAGTCAGCTGGTTGACCAGTTGCTATTACGTGCACTGACTACTAGGGGGAAGATGCTTCGACCAGTAGGTGAGCTTATTGCTGGGGTCCGGCCGATCTGGACTGAGCCAAATGGGTTAGACATGCCCTGGAGCCTTCTTATGGTCTCTCCCTAGCTATACAACCTCCTGTGTCCCTCACGTACCCAATCGTGCACCAGTGGGGTCCCCTGGCCTGGCTTGCACCTTCTTGCAATCCGGAACCTCTCGGGGGATGTCAGAGAGCCGGTTTCAGCCTGATCGCAAAGGCCAGGCTGAGGGACCCCACTGGTGCATGAATTTGTGCACTAGGCCTCTAGTTGTTAAGTAATGTGTTTAATGTTTTAAGGTATGTATTTCTGTATGAGTAGATGTATATACATTAATACATGTTTTTATCACCCTGCCTAGAGACAGAAATGCACACACATAAGAACACTGTGGGGGGGAAATCAAGGTAAAATGGTTAGCACTGAGACTCTGATATCACAATGCAAGTATTTGAATGCCTGCTCTGTTCCTCCAGGGGGAGCTTGGGGAATTATGCTGCCCTTGCCTCAGTTTCTTCATCCTTGAAAGGTGGAAGGTAACAATTGTGATAGTAAAAACCTACCTCCGATTGCTAATTTATAGAATTAAATGAGATCCAGGTGTAAAGCTCTGAGAGCACATATTAAACCCTCAATGATGTTAGTCAACAATTAATCTCTGGTTATTGCCACAGTTGCATTTTCTTTTCTCCTCCATTCAAAAGATATATGGAAGCATCTTCAGGGATATACCATCTTTCTTGTCAGCCCAGGGAAGAATGGCGCCTATTAACCTGAACGTCTTACTCTGTAAAAATAATCATTTCTGTCATAAAAGGTATGGATGGGGAGGAAGAGATCACAGCAGCAAAGACTTTCCCCTTTCCATCATTGTTAGCAATGCTGATCTCACTGAAAGTGTCTGCTAGTTAATTATTTGTCTTTATTGGAAGGGAGCTTTTGTAAGAAGGAAGGGGAAAAGAACATTGGGCATTTTCCATTGTCTTTTAGGAATTATGGCTGTAGGTAAGGAGGGCTTCTCTTTTGTTAAAGCAAGATTTATCATCATTGAAAATGCAAATACCATAATAAGAGATATCAAAAATAGTATCAGGAAAGGTTTAGAAAAGTATCAAGACATTCTAATACCCTCAATATAATACAAAAATAACTTCAAAAGACATACATTTTGCCTCTGAAAATTTAAGAAAGAAGGAAAAAACATATTTTGGGACAAAGATCCTTTTTTTGTTTGTTTCATTTGTTTTGTTTAATCTTCTAGTGCTTGTGTACATGCATATAATGTTGGATCTATCACATTCCCCTGCTGGATTAGATTTTTTTTATATTTTGCAGGGATGAATAATAATATGTGAGCAAGTATAAATGTACTAGATTGTGAAGTACTGATAATTATAAAGATTGATTTGTAAACACTATCTTCATATATGTCTGAAATATTTACAACAATTGTTTATAGACAATATTGTAATGACTGGTGTTGGAGAAGGTCAGCAGGAAGATGTGACTGCCACCCAGCTGGAGTAGCTCAGTTGATTGGTCATTGTCCCATGAACTGAAAGGTCATCAGTTCTCTTCCTGTTAGGGCACATGCCTGAGTTGCAGGCTTGATCCCCAGTAAGGAACATGCAGAAGGCAGCCCATCCATCTATGTCTGTCTGTCTGTCTGTCTCTCTCTCTCTCTCACTCTCTCTCAAATAAATAAAAATATATTAAAAAATATGTGCTACCCCTTTGTCTCAGGTTCTGGACCCCAACATTGGAGGTTCACCACACCATCCCTGTGTTTGCAATGTGCATTTCACTATCCTTCCCCATGCTAGCTGCACCCTAAGGACACAGGCTTGAGGTACTAATATGGTAATAAGAACATCTGGACTGGGAATGTGACTGGGCCCTATTAAGGCCACAATATAAACTTAAGATTTGGTGGGTGGGTGTAGAGATCTATTCATTTCGTAGCTGCCAAAGACAAGCCTTGTAAGTAAATGCTCTTGCCCATTAAACTTACCAGCTACCAATCTGAAGTGGTCTGCCTTTTTCTTCATTCTCTCTGTGGGGTCTCATTTCAGATTACCCCTGGGGAGCTCTCCAGGAGGTTATGACCCAACAACTGAGTAAGACAGAATTAATCATTAAGGAGGAGGGCTATACTGTTCAGGTTGATTCTACACTACTTGAATCTTTTCCCAAAATGCTTTGCTGCGATTATACAGATGCAATCTATGAAGAAAAATCAAGATAACACATGGGCTTGAGCCTGCTATCCTTGCAAAGGGCTACTTCAAAGGTCAATGCTTGGTATGTGTCTGGGAACTTGAATGGCAAACAGTTCCCAACACAAATGTACAACTTTTCCTAAATGATAAGACTAGCCCACTGCACTTCCATTGTCTGTGCAAGCTCTATGGTTTCTACTGAATATATGCTTTCCTTCTGGGAGACTGAAATTTGGTAGGTGCTACATTCTAGTCTCAGGAGGGCTTCCTGGGTAGACAACATTTCTCATGTGTTGTCACAACGCAATGATGGAGGACTTAAGAGACTTTTGTGTGACTCCAGGGGAAGACTTTGGAAGGTTACATCTGGTTTCTTCTGGTTTTGACCCCATCTGTCTTTTCTCTGTGTGGATTTTGCTGTGTAGCCTTCCACTGAAATAAATCATAGTCACACACGTGACCATACCCTGAGTCCCGTGAGTCCTAGTGAACCGTGGAAACCAGGGAATGGGGAAGAGGAAGGCAGAGAGAGCCTTGGAGATTCAGAACACACTACCAACTTGACATCAGTGAGGATCTGACACAGAGGAATCCCACGGAGTAATTATTCTGTCATTTTAGATTAACTATGAAATTGAATTTCTTAAATCTATCTCCACAGATTGAGAGTCCATTATGAAATTTTCCCCATGTTCTCCTCAAGGGAAGCATAAAAGGTATTGACCTTCACTGAATATTTTGAGTGATTCAGACATATTATGGTGATTACTTAATAACTGTTTTATCTAAGTTTAATCCAAAGTGTGTCTGACTTTCTGCCGAACAAATTATCCTGAAGATACAGAGACAAGAACTGCCTTCTGTTTTATTCTGAAGTTGTTTGTTATAGCAGTTTACGGATTTAAGTGCTGCCAAGCATAATGAATACTTAATGTGCAACCCAGAAGAATTGTGCACAAACAGAAGGAGGCCAATTCAATCAGCATGACCAAGAGCATTTGGATAACAGTTCTGGTCATTCTTCACATATCTCACTATCACTCACATACCCTTTTGAAGGGCTGCAAATTGGGTGGCAACAGAAAGACTAGAACATGAATCTCCTGGATGTGCAAGTGACATGCTCGATGAACGAAGCATGAAGGTCACTGGTTTATCTCTTCAACCCTCCTTCCTTCACCTGGTCACATCTGGCATTTTCTTCCATGATTTTTTACCCCACTACTTTTCCTCATGGAGGTAACTCATGATAAGGATATAGCCATTAATCATAAAATGCTGGTGGACAAGGACTGTATTATCCATTTGTAAGAAAAAAGTATAAGCAATACAGCTAAGGAAACACAAAAAGGATCCATGTGCAGAGTTCCAGCTCAACTATAATTAGAATATACACTAAATATTTAAAGGATGCATGGATCAAAAATAATATTATCTCATATATGGCCATTCTTCTTTTCCAAAAGAGAATAAAGAAAGAAAGAAGCCCTAGCCAGTTTTGCTCAGTGGATAGAGCAGAGGCCTGCGGATTGAAGGGTTGGTCCCAGGTTTGATTCTGGCCAAGGGCATGTGCCTGGGTTGCGGGCTCAATTCCCAGTGTGGGGTGTGCAGGAGGCAGCCAATCAATGATTCTCTCTCATCATTGCTGATTCTGTCTCCCTCTCCCTTCCTCTCTGAAATAAAAATATAAAAATAAAAAGAAAGAAAATGTGAACTGTAATAAGAAAACTTGCCCTAGAGATGAGAGATTCAAAAGGAACGGATATAAAATAATATGAGAAAGAATAGTACATATTAAAAGGTTTTAACTATGAGCATTAAGTAACCAACATCAAATGTATCTTGAAGCAAGCTAAAAAATGTCTGGAAGTGTTTTAATAGCATTTTCTTCATAGCTCATACAGAGGGCTATGGACAGAAAATTTCTTAAGTGATTGATTTATGTTTCATCCCTTTTATCTTAGAATGAACTATATATAATTCACATATAATATAGTTAAGAAATTGTTAAGCTGTGAATAAACTTCTTTTTTAAGTGAGCATAGTATGGGCAGGTTGAAAAATCCTATATAATAAAGAGGTAATATGCAAATTGACCCTCACCCCCTGCATCACAACATGGCCTCCCCATGTCATCACAAGATGGCCACCCCCACATTGTCACAAGACGGCCGGCAGGGGAGGGCAGTTGGGAGGGACCAGGTCTGCAGGGGAGGGCAGTTGGGGGTGATTGGGCCGTTAGGGGAGCAGTTAGGGGGTGATCAGGCTGGCAGGCAGAAGCAGTTAGGAACCAGCAGTCCCGGATTTATGAAAGGAATGTCCGATTGCCCATGGGATTGAGCCTAAACTGGCATTCGGACATCCCCAAGAGGTCCCAGATTAGAAAGGGTGGAGGCTGGGCTGAGGGATATCCCCCCCTGTGCACATTGACTATTTAAATGACTCTTAAAATATTTAGATAACTAATATTTAAATGACTATTTAAAATAAGATGATTATTTTCTTAATACTGGACCTTACCTATATTTTAACCTGTTGTAAAATTCAATATTAATTTGAAATTAATTTTTTTTGCCATGAAATCTTTTGTATCTAAATACATTCATATTATTCTAACTGACCCTTATAGCAGATCAGTGGATTAGAAACTAGGCGAGCAAGAGCCGTGGGATTTTTGTTTACATTTTTCATGTCTAGTAGTATGGTTGATTGTTTCTCTATACTTATTTAATAATATAATTGATAGCCCACTTTTGCTATTGGGATAGCTCATTCAAATTCTATGTCAATAACATTCTGTATGCACTTGGAGGAGGAGAAATGTAGTCAATATCAAGACAGATTCCATTATAAGCTTTCATCATTTTAGGAGTAGACATAACAAATGGCCAATCTCATAGTATTTCTATAAAATCAAAATTCCTTTTCTCATTTTTACTCCTTTTGACATGATGCCGTTTACTACTCTCTGCCTATAATTGCCCTTTCATTCTTGAAGTCCATTTTGCCCCAATAAATCCTTTACATAAGTGCAGAAAATCTTTGCATAACACAACATGATATGTGCGCTGTCACTAGCAGGCAAAAAATGACAATCAGAGCGTTCTAAACATATAAGTGCACAAATTTGCATAACATTTCTTCATTCATTAATCCCCAAAGATATCCAAGAGCCAACAAAGTTCTGGAATGTCATTTGACCAACAATAAAACAAAACCCAGTGACAGTTCTTCCATTAATGCTGCATCTTATATAAATCAATTCAAATACTCTAATATGTGGATACACTTTAAAGTTTTTGAACTACTGTAAAATGAGCCATGCAGTTTTATGAGCTCCTTACCAACAGGAGCATTCAATGGGGAACTGAACAACCAACCACTCATAGGACTGTTGTAAAGGAGACTTTTGCTTTGGGGGGGACAACTCAGACCATATCCAACTGTGATAGCTTTCTGTTTGCAGGTATATGGCCATTTTTACATTTCTGCTAGAAAACTCTTATTAAAAACCCTTTTGAGACAGAGAAAAAATGACCTCACTATTTTACAATATGAATTCATTATTGTGTCTTTCTCTAGTGAAGACGGAGAAGACAATGAGGACAAAGACATTTTAGAGTAGAAAGCGGGAAGGTGAGAAATTGACTTTGTTCATTAAGAGAGACACTTGCAAAAGCAAATGAAGCTTTTGACATTAACTCCTTCTGAAGTTAAAGGATATGTTAATTCAGGAAACTCAAGCTTGAAGGTGGGCTATAGGCAAGTTGCCTGGAATTTTTCAACAAGTTAAAATTACATGTGAAATTGGAAAAGAGAAGTATGTTAAGTTTCTGCAGTTCACACAAAATCATAAAATATCAAGGGAACCTTCAAGTTCATGTGATCTAATATTCTCACACCATAGGTCTGATAAATGAAGCTCAAGAAAGTTAAGTTCTTCCATGATATTATTGTTTTATTTATTTATCTTTTTGGTGGCTTCTTGCCTTCAAGCTTTTCCATTGGTGCTATTCACCTCCAAATAATAATGTATCCATATTACCTGACTCTTCATTTAAAAAATTGGCCTTATCTAAAGAGAGGTTTGGGCTTGGCCCTTGGGGGCCAATCTATGCCACTTCTGACAGCATTATCTTTGTTTAGAGTAAGAATTGGCTACACCCAACAGTTTTATGGTGCCTGAGTCAGAAAGACCAACCATGTTGTTCAGGTTGGGGACTTTGGGTCATGAGATATCAGTTGACTTGGAGACTAAATTCAACCATGTGGGCAATTGTTCACTCAATCTTGCCTATGTAAAGAAGCCCTGGTAAACATTCTGAACACAACACTCAGATGAGCATCCATAGTTGGCACTACACTGTGCATACTGTCACATATCGTAGCCAGGAGAAGGTATTACTCAATGGGGAGAGGATGACCAGCAGCTCTGTTAGGACCCCTCGCAGATTCTGCCTCATTTGTCTGTTTCCTTGGATTATTTTATTCTACATTGCTTCCCCTGCAATATATCATAATCATGAGTATGATAACCTTAATGTGAGTTCCTTGAGATCTTCTGGTGAATTATCAGAATTGATGATGGTTTCAGGACTGCCCCTCCCCAACACTTGCAGCTGATGTCATAAGTCAGGGCAGTTTTGGAGGGATTGCTCCCTCAAATTTTGCAGTTTGGCTAACCTTGTATATTACCTTAAATAGTCACATATAATTTTCTTTAAAGTTACATTGTCTCCTTTTTGGAAGAGATAAAATGATGTTAAAAGAATATTCCCCAGCCTGGCCAGTGTGGCTCAGTGGATTGCATGTCATCCCATGCACCAAGAGGTCACTGGTTGGATTCCCAGTCAAGGCACATGCCTGGGTTTCTGGCTCCATCTCCAGCAGGGGCCATGCAGGAGGCAGCCGATGGATGTTCCTCTTTCAGAGATGTTTCTATCTCTCTCTTCCTCTTCCTTCCGCTTTCTCTAAAATCAATTAAAAAAACACATAATAAAAAAATTATATTCCCTAGAGCCGTGGTCAGCAAACTGCGGCTCGTGAGCCACATGCGGCTCTTTGGCCCCTTCAGTGTGGCTCTTCCACAAAATACCATGTGCGGGCGCGCATGTACAGTGTGATTGAAACTTCGTGGCCCATGAGCAGAAGTCAGTATTTTGTTGAAGAGCCGGTATATAAATACTTATATTAAGTATATAAGTTTATAACTTTATACACTAAATTGTCTCTGGATGCTCCTTTTAAACTCCAGATCATATTTTAACTAATCATAAATTTTAAATATGTACTTTTCATAACAATGCCAAAAAATCCCAATTTCTAAACTAGGTAAACAAAAGAGAGATGATTAAAAATGATTACAGATTATGTTGCTGATAGTTGAAATAAAGGGGGGGGGGAACAACAGAGAAAGATAACTTCAATGGTAAGTAAACAATCCATATTTGACTTCAGAAAAATATCTGAAGTTGTCTTCATGTTTAACTTGGGTCTGCTTTAGAATTCCGATCTAAACACAAATGGCAACATAAACATGCTCTCTTTGAGAGCTCCTCTACCAGAGAGGCACTTAGAATGCAAATCTCTACCATAAATTCAGTGTACAAATGGCACTGCAGAAAGATTGCTGCTACATCTCATTCTCTAGTCCCAATAGACGTGAAAAAGATAACTAGTTAGTAAAATAACTGTAAGTCAAAGAGAAAACTGACATAAAGTCCCATAAGCTTCTCCAAGTAGCTTTACTTTTTGACAGTACAGAGTTTCTTACCCAGACAGATCCTTCGGTTCAGTGGCAATTCTACTAAACTAAAGGATGGACAAGAATGAAAGTGCCTTAGGGTAGATAAATAGGAGCAGGCATAGTTAAAATTCTTTCTCTTCCACTGTCCCCTAATTCTCACCAAATGTAAACCTACTGTAAACATGTGATGTGAGCCCGTTGCATAATATTCTAGGATAGAATCCAAGTTATCCTCACTTAGCTTTTCTAAAATCAGGGGACAGAATGCCACAAAACATTTAAACAAGAATCAATCTTCTCATTTGGGGGATTCTGCCAGTTATGTCTTGTATAAATTTTAATGCACAGATTCTATGTATTTGAAAGAGATAAAGAAGTTGGGTGAGTGAGTCACCCTTGACTAGTTCAGGACTTGCAACTAGTAAATGAAGCAGTGATTCCCATTTAACCCATTTGTCAGCTGTGGGGAAATAGCGTTCCCTCTTTACTAGCTAATCAAGGAGGCTCAGCGAGGATAACCTCTCTGTTTTAGTCTGGGAACCTGAGACCAAGCAAGACTTTAAAAAACTGAAGGAGGCCCTTTACAGACCCCAGACTTGAGCCTCCCAACAGGTCAGCTGCGTTGACTCCTGGATTCATCTGTCCCACATGAAGCCTTGGACACCTGCCCAAGAGGAGGACAGAACAACACTGACACCAGATGCACAGCACTCCTACTCCTACAGGAATCTGGACGATCTGAAACTTCTCCTCAAGAAGGATTCCGGGGAAGCCACTGAGGTCAGCTAAATTATATTCCAGTACCTCTGGGTGATTATTCTCCCCATCTTTGCAGTGGTTCTTATATTAGCCTTTTTAAAAATATTTTTATTTATTTCAGAGAGAAAGGGAGAGGAAGAGAGAGAAACATCAGTGATGAGAGAGAATCATTAATCAGCTGCCTCCTGCATGCTCCCCACTGGGGATTGAGCCCACAACCCGGGTATGTGCCCTTGACTGGAATCGAACTTGGGACCCTTCAGTCCACAGGCCGCTCTATCCACTGAGCAACCAGCTAGGACTATTTTAGCCTTTTTTGAGTATCACAGGATTCCTAGGCTCATACCCAGAGGAGTCCTTTTTTGCCCCCGTTGGGACCCTGAAGCACCTCTTAATTAATTTGTGGAAGGAATGAATAGAGTACTCAAGTTTGTAGCACTTTTCTGTATCCTGCAACAAGCAGCGTAGCTAAAAGAAAGGGCCTCACATGCCCTAGCTGGTTTGGCTCAGTGGATAGAGTGTCAGCCTGAGGACTGAAGGGTCATGCATTCAATTTTGGTTAAGGGCACATGCTCGGATTGTGGGCTTGATCCCTAGTAGGGGTGTGCAGGAGGCAGCTGATCAATGATTCACTCTCATCATTGATGTTTCTATCTCTCTCTCCTTCTCCATTCCTCTCTGAAATCAAAATAAATAAATAAACAAACAAACAAACAAACAGGCCTCACAAACTCTAGCTCCAGAGGTCTGGGTACAAATTAAGGATATGATGCCATCCCTGAGAAGTTGGCTAGCTCCCCTTCTTGGAAACTTTGTTTATGTTATTTTTATTACTAATCTTTGGTCCTTATTTATTTAATCTCCTGGTGTAATTTGTGTCTTCTCATCTAGAAAACCTAAAACTACAAAGGGTCCTCCAGATGGAACCACAAATGGAAGCTGCATCCTTCTTCCATGGACCCCTAGATTGCCCACCTCCAATAGGACCATGACAGCTGCCCCAATCAATGTCCCTGTCCAGCAGTAAGTAGCCTAAATGATCTACAGCTCTTGTTCCCAACAACAGTTGGGGTTTCCTAATCAGAGAGGATACTGAAAGGAATTTTAGGGATAAAATAGGCAGGTGTAGGGAGTATCAGGAATAAAGAGGCTCCATGAGGGAGGAACATATAGGTGAGGGCTTGGAGCTCACTGAAGGCATTAACTCAGAAAATAGAAAGGTGCCACAGGATAAGGGGAGAGGAAGACATACATTCACAGAGGATAAAGAAAAATCACAGAGTATGGGGAAAAAGGAAACAACTTTCACAAAGGACAGAGAAATGTTGACAGATGCTGGAAGGAGGCAAACATATGTTCACAGAAGATAGAGAAATGTTACAAGATAAGGAGAGAGAAAGAAGAGGAACCACGTGGGTTTCAGATTGTGAAGCTGACATTCTGCAAAACACTGACCAATTAAAAAAAGCACAGGGTCATAAAATGGGGAAGAGTTCCAATTAGAAGAGAGCATGAAGAGACAAAGAACTGCAGCCTTTATAAACCTTAGACTAAAGGAGCTTAGTGGGTTACCCCCTTGGGAGCCCCTCCCTATGTGGGAGTCTGTATTTGCTTCCAATAAATTTCCACCCTTTTATTAACATGTTAGTCCTCAAATTTTATTCTTCAAATTTCTTGAGACAAGAACCCACAATGGGGAGATCTGCTCCTCACACCCCACATTTCAATAGAAATTTGAACTCAGTCGATGCTGTGAAGTCAAATTATCTAAATTCTCATTTTACATGCAATGAAACAAATCCTGGTTGATATCTTGTATTTGAGCAGAAATGAAATTATCAATTTGTCCAACAGTAATAATTGTAAATATAAATAATATAATGGACAGTCTTTCAGTGATACTTTGTAACTAACTCAAATCTATTTGATGTGATTTTGAGTAGAAGTCTTAATTTTGTAGACTACCACAAAACGTTTATTCTCTAAAGTAGAATATGATTTAAAAGCCTTGAAATTGTGAAATTATTTATTGAGGTGAATGGATAGGCACTATTGTCAATCAAAAGAATTTATATTGACTTCTTTACAAGTAGAACAATTTAATTTTATAGTTTTAGACAGTTTTCCAACATTCCAGATATGCAAATACCATTTGTAGGTTTTCTTTTTATTGGAAATACACACACATAAAAGAGTACTAAAATGAGAACTAACAAAAGTCTTTGGTAGCAAAAATATTTTAACATGGTTTTCTAAACTTGTAAGGGAAGTTAGATGTAGAGATTTTCCTGTGATTGTAAAGGGGAAGTTCTTAATTACAAAGACTTTGTATGTGGGTAAACTACAACAGGTATATTTAATGGAAATCAGAATTTGTTTAATTAAGGAATATTTATAATTTTCAACATAACATTTAATTTTTCTTTTGGCAATTAAATCCATTAGAGTTTCATTCTATTAGGTAAAAATACAATGTGCCTGTAGTGGGTTCCTATTATTTGAAGAAAACAGTAAATGGAACACAAAGAAGAATTTGAAAATCCACCCCTCTTCTTTAGGTGAAGCACTCAGTTTTTTCAGCTGTTGCATGCTCACCAGGGCACTTCATTTCTCTCTGGATTCTGGGGTTTTCTCCAGTATGAAATGAGGCTGCCAATTGTGATTTTCCCACATGAAGCCCTATTGCAAACTCAAATGCTTCATAGGCACATAGAACTTGCAACATAAACTGGACGGCACACCACCATCTTCACAGAATGCTCCCTTTTTTCTAGCCTAATCCCTCCAAAGATATTTTATCTACATTTTTTCTTTTATTGCAAACTAGAGGCCCGTTGCAGGAGGTTTCCTGCAAGAATAGGGCTTTGCTCCCATCTCTGTGGCTCCTACCCCGCCCGTCTTTGCTACCTCAGCTCCGTTGCTTGGCTTCCTTCTACAGTGTCTTCAGTCTTAGCTCCCAGCCTGTGTATGCAAATTAGCCGCCATCTTTGTTGGTGGTTAATTTGCATATCGTGCTGATTAGCCAATGGGAGGCATAGCAAAGGTATGGTCAATTACCATGTTTGTCTATTATTAGATAGGATTGTATTTATGCTAAAAAGTCAGATGGAAAGACTACATGAATCTGTTCCAGAAAAGCAGCATACTGCTAATATTCATCACAATAAGGGCTCTAAAAAAACCTCACAGATGAAGACAACAGTATGGTGATTACCAGAGGGTAAAGGATGGTGGGGGAGGTAGAAAAGGCTAAATGGTGATGGAAGGAGACTTGACTTAGGGTGGTGAGTACACAATACAATATACAGATGATGTTTTATAGAATTGTACACCTGAAACCTATGTAATTATATTAACCAATGTCACCTGAATAAATTCAATAAAAATAAAATAAAGGCTTTTAAAATTGCCCCTCTCTACAACAGGCAGATCCTCCCCTCTTGGTGGTCCCCACCTCCCCCACCACACACCCTTCCCCAGAGGCTTGGAAGTGCTTTCCCATTCTTTTGTGGCTGGGCCCCAGACTGACCTTCTCCCAAATCCAGCCCTTTTGTCTCATTCCCTGAAAACCCTCCCCCCATCCCACTCTTTCTGAACCCCTGTCATCACCCCTTATTGACCCTGAAAGGTGTCAATTCTAATGAAAATGTTGAGACCAAGAGATAAGAGGGAGGCTGGGCTAAGACAGTAGGTAGTTGCTGGGGTGGTGGAGAGATGGAGACTCCCCTGATGCAAGTTGGGGACAGCCACCACCTTCCAGGTGGTCACCTGTGGGGGAAGGCGGGTCCAGTTTCTCCAGAGCTTAAATTTCTCCAGAGGAGCCACAGTCTCTGACTCTCAAAAGGTTCTCAGCTTTCTCAAGCAGACAGGCAGCTAACTCTAAAACAATGCGGTGTAAGTTCGACAAGACATACCTGTGATCGAGGTTTGAGCAGCAAGACAGCAGTGGACACTACCTTCTTTTTCAAATCCTTTAAGCACTGAGAACACTGCTCCTTACCTAGTTCATATAGCAGGAACCACAATACTTGAGGTTGCCCCAGGGGCCTGGCCCACATCACAAATAAGTCAAGCTGCACTTAAGGGAAACACCTGTTGAGAAAACCTAACCAATCACAGTCCTCCAACTTATCTGACCCTAGAAAACAGGAACTGCTGGCCTTATAAGGAAATAGACCACCTAGCCAAACTGTCCTGTTTCCACATTGCCCCTTCTAACACTCCTAAAACTCATTCCTACATAGTTATTACAGTATTACTGACTATATTCCCTGCACTATACTTTATATCCCCATGATTATTATTTTGTTTATTGTTTGTTATTGTCATAACTGCCAATTTATACTTTTTCATCCTTTCATGGGATGATCACTTTGAAAGTTATGTAAATGTCAATGGTGTACACCTGAAACTAATAATAGTATTGCATGTCAACAGTAATTGAACAATTAAAACACACAAAAAACAATTCATTCTCGCCCACATCCCTCTGCAAGTCAAGAGTGTTCCACTGCCTGTGAGGCACTGTACTGTCCCAATTAATGGATTAGTTCCCCTTTAATGCAAGACATCAAAATGGGTATTAAACTGTGTTATTTTGTCATTTAACAGCATACAGCTAGATGCATACACTATGCATAGACAAAGGCAGGCAATTTAGGCAGTTGAGATGCCTGACTTTTGTCGAAAGAAACAACTAAGTTTTGTGTATCCACTGAGAAAAACTTGACAAACTCAAGAAACTACAAACAGAATACCTGGTCTTTGAGGTCACTGATACTTCACTGATGTTGACAGGGGTGAGCACAGCCTCACCAGGAGTGATCTTATAAACTCCAAAAAGAAGAAAAGATCAGTAAACCTGGCTTTTCTTTACAAGGTTTGTGTTGTCAGTTCCCCCCCTGGAAACAGATGACTGTAATTGATCTGGGTAGCTGAAATCTCTTATGCAGTGGCTATATAGAAAGGAAAACAGAGAACAACCTAAAACTCTCAAGTGTGACAAGATTGGGTCACTCAAAGAAGATGCTGTGAAATGCTCACAAGACTGGAGATGTTTTCAACCAGCAAACAGCTGACCTAGAGCTCTGTTTATGCCTTGTTTTCCCATAAACAGAAAAGAACCTGCTTCCCACAATGTGTAATGAGTCTTTCCTCAGCTCCTTATGTTATTTTGCTCAGAAGTACTGAAACTTCTTTCTCTATTTCTCTTTTGGGATTTTGAGACATGTGCAAGAATACCTCCACACCGAGTTCCAAGCAGAAAATACAGCCTGGGGAAGGTAGGATATGATGATTACAAAGAGCCCCAAGCAATCGCCCCTCACTGAGCTTGGGCCTCCCTTATTTAATGGCACATGGTGACTTGGACCATTTTCTTTCCTGCATCTTTCTCACGTATTAGGGGCCGACACTAACCAGTCTGAGGCCCTTTTTTTATCCCATATACTAAAAAAGTCCTATTCCTTTGCCATTCTAGGGCTATATTTTGCCTTTTTTTCCATTACTTACAATGAAAATTGGTTTTATTGTGTGTGTGTTTGTGTTTTGTTTTTTTGTCTGAAACCCAGTCTGTGTGACTGCAATAGCCTGATTGGTGAGCAGCCAGCTGTGTTTTGTGACCTATCCAAACAGAGTGGTCTCCCTTCTATGCTCAGGATCTCAGAGCGAGTCTGGGGGGCGGGGGGGGGGGGGGGGGGGTGGTGACAATGTATCCATTTCCAGGAGGCTCAGATAAGGCAATCATCCCAGAATTTTAGGTTGACTCTATGACGACACTAAAATCTTTCACTTGCAGCTTTAAGAGTTCACAGTAATATTTGAGGAGCTACACAAAATTCACCAGCTCTATAAACTGGCAAACTCTTATGTCTCTGTCACTTGGATATCACTAGGGAATTCTAAGCCAGACATCTCAGAGACTCACAGCTCCGCCTCCTAGATAAGGCATTACAGCTTTAATATGCAACTAAAAGAAATTGCCGCAGTAACTTTAGACTTCTCCGCCACGCGTCTTCAGCACTTTGGAGGGAAGAAGGCGACATAAATCTCACAAACGGTGGAATGAACACATGGCCCGAGCAGGCATCATTCACAGCCGGAAGGCAGTCGCATATGTGCCCTGAAGAAATCTAATCTAAGTCCTGACTGGATTCTCTGTCCTGATTTGACTGAATTAAATCTAACAGGGGATTTCTCTTCCTGACACTCTTTTCCAGTCTTGCGCCCCAAACTGGTAGAAGGATAACAAGGACTCTCACACACCTACTCTCTATTTCATGGGAACATATTTCCTGGCATGCATTACACAGGTGCTTTCTCAGCCCCACAGATAAAAAAACCTGCAGCTGTGATGCGTGCAGTGACTTTAAGACTCCAGGTTGGCGAGTCCCTGGCTGCTGGTCCACATGAAACAACCTGCAGGGCCCCAGGTAGAAGGCGGCTGCTTTGTGCTCTTCTCACCTAAATAACACTTCAAGACACTGATGTTTGGGGATGTTCAAAATACTTTACAAAATGACAGGCCAATCTTCTGAAAGCCGATTTTATAGCATACGCCCCTTTGTATATAAGTGGTCTATAACTTTTATTAATGTGAAAAGTTGTGAATCTGGGCTCAACATGATTGGAACTACTGTAACTATTTTTACAAAAACTAGTATCTTACAGATTATTTATTTTTAAAACATGTTTTTTATTGATTTTTTTTTTTTTAGAGAAAGAGAGGATGGGAGAGGGAGAGAGAGAATCATTGATCGGCTGCCTCCTGCACACCCCCTCTTGGGGATCCAGACAGCAACTTGGGCATGTGCCCTGACTAGGAATTGAACCATGGACCTCTGGGTGCATGGGGCAACACTCAACCAACTGAGCCACACTGGCCAGGGCATGACAGATAATTCAAAGGGCTCATTGGAGTTGAAATAATATCCTCTTATAGATGAGCGGGGTTTGCTGGTGCTCCTCTAAGGCAATGGACTGCACACTCTTTCTGTAAACAGCCAGATAGTAAATATTTACTCTTCAGCAACCTATTCAAGCCATCCTAAATCTGTGCTTCAAACACAAAAGGCTGATTTGTTCAAACTTCAAAAAATTCACTAACTAGTTTGTCTTTATTATTACCTATATGTTTTTGTAAATCATTCTCTCTCTGCATGCATAATTTTATAAATTCACACAGAAAATTACATATATTTTTTCTTTAAATTCAGCAACCCTGAAATACCTCAAACATGTATTGCATTTAGCCCACATAAAAATTAAAAAATAAATATAGGCTGTGTCTACTAGAAATTAAAAAATGAATTGACCATTGCAATAAATGTATTCATTTAACTAATTTTGCTGAGCAAGACAGACAAGATCCCAGCCATAGTGGCATTTATGATATCATAACATGTTTTTGTTGTTGATGTTGTTATTATCATTTCTGACCACTGAGAGTAGCCCAAATAACCTGACCAGGAGTCAAAGTAGAATTTTTATTGACTTACATAACTGCAGGTGGCTTCAGGGTAAACTGTAATGTCCACTAGACTGTTTCCACATTGAACATGTGATTCATACACTCCTCTGTACACCAGCTTCTTGCGCCAAATAGGGACTGTATTCCCTTTTTTTCAATTCCAAAAATATTGAGGGAAGTCTCTGAATTGCTCTGATTGACCCATTTACTCATATTATGGACAATGGGACTGGGTTTGATCTCTAGCAATTCTTATAATTTCTTTTATTGTGCCCAAAATAAAATGTATATTATGAGGTGTTATACTTTTAATACATGTTTAAGTGAAGAGTATACTATCGTTAACTACAAATACAATGTTGTATAGCAGATCTGTAAAAAATTTTCATTTCTCATGCAGAAACTTTATGCTCCTTGATCAGCCAGTCCTCATCTCTCATTACCCCAGTCCCTGGCGACCAACTCTCTACTTTCTGCTCCTATGGGTTTGACTATTCTAGGTAGTGCATTAATGGGGTCATGCAGTATTTGTCTTTCTGTGACTGGCTTATTGCACTTAGTATAATGTCCTCAAGGTTCATCCATATTTTCACATATGATAGAATTTCCTTCAATCTTTAAGACTGAATACTATCTCCCCATATATTTATATCATTGCAACATTTTCTTTATCTATTCATCCATTGACAGACATTCACATGGCTTCCACATCTTTCGTGTGTGTGTGTGTGTGTGTGTGTGTGTGTGTATTGATGAGGAGGGAAATACATTCTCAGTGTGAAAAGACAAAATACTAGTACACTTCTTCCTTTTGAAGAGATGCTAGCTGGAGAAGGCAATAACTCTCTACTCAGAAAGACATATTCCTTAATCCTTAACACACATCTAATGACAAAATATGGCAACCTGCAAGGCTCACTGAGAGCTGTCTGTGAAGATCCTGAACCCATCAGGGGCCTCAGGAAGGAACTGGGATTCAGGATGAGATGTAGAAAAGTAAAAGTTAGCTAGGCAGAGAGGATTGATAGCCTTCAAAACACAAGGCAAATTCCAGGTAAAGGCCAGGGTACTTAGAAATCCAGCATGTTCCAGGATCTGAAAGAAGTTGGCACACAGGAGAGATGGGGATGAGAAGTGAAGGACTGACAAAGACTGTCAGAGCAGGAAAGGAGGCTGGGGAGATGGGCAGGGGCAGATCCAGCAGGGCCTGGTAGTTCCTCCAGGGATTTTGGTCTTTATTCTAAGAGCTCTGCATAAGCACTGAGAAAAATTGTTAGCAAGCTGATTTACATTGCAAAAATATCACTCTGGCTGAAATAGGAAATTGGATTAGAGGATTAAATGTGATCCCTATAGTCTTCTGGGCAAGTGACAGAGCTTGAACCTGGGAGACAGCATTGTTTACGTGGCTGGGGACACTCCATCTGCTCAAAGGGAGTGATAAACAGGATGTGTGCCAGATTTACTCATTCCATCCCAGGCCACCACTCATTTATTTTATAAACTCCAAAAAGTCACACAGTGTCACCTGGGTCAGCCTGTCTGCCACCAGTTTCTCATCATTCCCCTGTTTCCAATTCAATCCCAAATACTTGTGAAGTACTGATTCTGTAAGCAGTAAGAACCTGCAGGGGAAAGACCTCTTCAAAGAGTATTCATTCTTTTTAAAAATCAGAAATATATCCTATCTAATAAAGAGGGAATATGCTAATTGACTATCACGCCCTCAAAGATGGCAGCACCCACAGCCACAAGATGGCAGCGTCCAGTCCCTTCAGCCCCCCAGCCACTGAGGGCCAGCCAAAGGCACAGGCAAGCCTCAAATGGTGGCTGCCCAGCCACCCAGGGCCACCCGAGGCTCAGGTAACCAGGGCCGGATGAGGCTTGCGCAGCCGGCAGTGGCAGCAACAGAAGTGTGATGGGGGCATCGCCTTCTTCTGATCGCTGGGTCACCTCCTGCCCCTGAGGAGTCCCAGACTGTGAGAGGGGGCAGGCCAGGCTGAGGGACACCCCCTCCAGTGCATGAATTTTCATGCACTGGGCCTCTAGTTATCTCATAGTTCTGGAGGCTAAAAGTTTAAAATCAAGGTGTAGGCAGGGCCATGTTCCCTCAGAAACCTCTAGGGGAGAATCCTTCCTTGCCTCTTCTAGTTTCTTGTGCTTTGCTGGTAATCCAGGGCTTAATGCTGTGGAACTTCAATTTTTGCCTCTATCATCACAATGAATTTCCCCTCCTGTGTCTGTGTCTTTACATGGGATATTCTCCTAAAGAGTATTCATTCTTTTTTTATTATTTATGTTTATTGTTGAAAGTATTATAGATGCCCCCCCTCTTTTTTCCCCATTGACCCTCTCCACCCTGCACCTGCCCTTCCCAGGCCTTCACCACACTATTGTTTGTGTCCATGGGCTATGCATATATGCATATAAGTTCCTGGGTTAATAACTCCCCACCCAACACCCACCCCAAGTACTCATTCTAAATCGCCTTAATTTCAAGTCACAAAAAAATAGGAGGATATGTTCTTTGCTCTCCTTGATTAACTCTGAGATTCAAAGTCAGAACTAAGGTTTCAGCACAGCAGGAACTCTGGAAATTCAAGACTGTCTCAATGGATAGAACGGTAGTCTAGGTTCTATTTCCATGTTTGGGAAGAATTTTTTAAAGGTTTTTCTCTTGTCCAATAGTGTTATTCAATACTGTAGAATATTAAGTAGAGCTTCAATAAAGTAGATGCATACTATTTTTGTGTGGGTTCTTATTTTGTGAAGGTTTTTGTGGTAGGTATTTTTGTTATTTTAAGGTAACATCTATTTTCAAAAATATATTTGATTTGGGGTAAAAATACCATTTAAGTTCATCAATGATAAGTATCCCTGAAAATAAACATATTGACTAGAAATTGATCAAAATTTAAAATAGTGATTTACATGATCCAAAATAGTGTGTTTCGAAGTTTTATTGGAAGGTAAAAGAGAGCTATAGGCCTAAAACTTTAAACTAATATTATATAAGCTCTTTACATTGTTAATAGAAAATAAAATTATACACTATAATTATATAATATAAATTATAATCTAAAATCCAAAGCAACATCTTGGTTAAGTTATATAAATTCAAGGATTTGCGTCCATAAAGTATTCAAAGATTTATATTTAAAAACCAAAACAAAATTTAAAAACCAAGAAATGTATTTCAATTCATTGCTAAAATTCTAATTCTATAAGTTTCAACTTGTTCTCATCTAGTCAGCAAGTTCCATTATTTTCCTCATAAATGGCTTAACCCCATTTTAATGTTTCTATATATTAATACATAGAAACCTAACTGTATCTAAGAAGGTTTTCAACATCTGCAAGAACAAATCTGAAAGTTTACTGTACACTGCATAAAACAGTATTGGGGATATGTACTTGGCAGTGATGTAATAAACTTTTGTTGTGAAATTTTTTAAGAAAAGATAGCTAATAAATTATACTGTTTTCCCCAAATAGCTTTTTGCTGAGTAGAAATTTAAATTTAAAGAAGAGAATATATCTCACTAAATTAAATGGAATGGAAATGAAGTCAAAAGAAAATACAAAAGGCCTGGCTGTGTGTCTCAGTGGTTGAGCATCCACTTTGGGAACTAGGAGGTGAGGGTTCCAGTCCTGAGTTAGGGCACATACCCAGGTTGTGGGCTCAATCTCCAGTAGGGAGCCTACAGGAGGAAGCCAATCAGTGATTCCCTCTCATCATTGATGTTTCTATTTCTCTCTCCCTTTCCCTTCCTCTCTGAAATCAATAAAAATATATTTTAAAAGAGAAAATAGAAAAGATATAAAGTAGATGTAGAGCATTAATCAATATAATCAGAGAATACACTATGCATATGTGTGAGAAATAAGCATATGTTTTTCTGCAAAATCAACCACACTACATGTGTGCCAAAGAACAATACCAAATAAATGTCTAATTACAAAATATTGTGCCAGGAAAAAAAAAACAAAGAGAAAACATCTGACCCTCTTGCCTGTCAAGTTCATTGCCCTATTCTACCTTCCCATGTTTTTTATATGTCTTCTTAGTTCACATATTTTTCTTTTCTCTGCTACCAGCTTTGTGACTTGCTTAATCTGTGTTCATATCTACGGAAATGAGTTGTACCCTTTTACCAACCTCTTCCAATTTCTACCCCCACCCCAACCACCTATCCCCTGTCAACCACTTTTGTTATACTGTTTCTATTAGTCAACCCCTCTCCTTTTATTCTACAAAGTGAGTTCTAGCTGCTAGCCCAATGGATAGGAAACATTAAAACAGTTTAATATGAACTCCAAAAACTACATTAAAACAGTTTAATACAGACTACAAAAACTACAAAATAGTATCATTCAAAGTCATTCTTGGTATACAATAAAATTTACATGGTGCTGTTTGTTCTTTATCTATACCGCTTTTCCATATTTATTCTCTTAAATGTTTCTTTAGAAGACTTTGTGGTTTGTTTGTTACTAATTACCTTCAAATAAAACCAACACACTGAAACTATTACTCAGATCTGCATTAGTGTTTGTTGCTGTGCAAATAGGGTTCTCAATTTTTCAGAATCTGCTTGTCATTCTTTGTGAAGAGAGATTTTCTTTATCAATCAAGGGTTTTCCTACATTCCTGAAAACTTACCCAGAATCCTGTGCCTAAAAGTTCCTAAATCAGCAGTTCTCAACCTGTGGGTTGTGACCCCTTTGGGGGTTGAAGGACCCTTTCACAAGGGGTCGCCTAACACCATCGGAAAACGCATATATAATTACATATTGTTTTTGTGATTAATCACTATGCTTTAATTATGTTCAATTTGTAACAATGAAAATACATCCTGCATATCAGATATTTACATTACGATTCATAACAGTAGCAAAATTACAGTTATGAAGTAGCAACGAAAATAATTTTATGGTTGGGGGTGACCACAACATGAGGAACTGTATTAAAGGGTCGCGGCATTATGAAGGTTGAGAACCACTGTCCTAAGTCTTCAGCCCTTGGAACTCCTTAATACACTTACCCCATTTTTCTATGCCCTATTCGGGACTCTGAGGGTTCAATCAACACTTAATGTTAAAGCCGGTTCTACCCACATATGATGTTCACATCAATTACTTATTATTCAAAGCTTAATATGTCATGGATCTTGAAAGACCTTATCCAAAGCTCCCACTGTGCATTCTCACTTGGAACTTTACTGACAGTAAACAGTTCTCAGCTGTTTTGCTAAACTGAACATTTCTTTTCCAAAATTATATGCCAGTTAGTTCTCACACTAAATTTCACTTTATAGTTATGTAACATCCTTAGTTCTCAACTCATTGAGGCAAGTAATAATGAAAACAACTTAAATATCATCAATATCCAAGCCGTCTTTTGCATCAGGTTATCATGTCTGGTTACTTAGGCCAGCTGAAAAGACTTTACCACAGCGGAAACAAGGGGGAGAAGGATGCCTATCAATGAAGAAAGAGGTAATCCAGGAAAACATGTTAATAGTTTACCTATTGTTTCTGAACAGCATCTTCATTCATATTTTTTACTATAATAACATTTCTCTAATTAGCTTATAAAAGAAATGCAGGGAACTCTGCTTCCATCTCCTGTCTAGAGTTTTCTGTGAACAGTTGATAGTTCAGGATAACTGGATAGGGGTAGTGCAGAATGAGGATCTTATTGGCTCACTGTGGCAGGAGGAAGGCAGTTTTGCCGTGGGAATCATACCAGGCTGAGGGAGGACATAAAGGAGGGAGAATTCTCATACTAGAACTAAAATGTTTTGTTTGTTGTTGTTTTTTAATCTCTCTCTTTCTCTCCTGGAACTGCAGTTGACCGCCTACTTCCGTTTTCTCAGAGAGCCTACATGAGTGCCATAAGCCATGCTAATTCATCAGTGACAGTATAAAAAAAGAGATACTGTATTTCTCTCCTTAACTAAGTGAAGCTGAAATAGAAATAACAAAATTGGGATGAAAATGGGCTCTGTCACACAAAAGTAACTACCAATGAATCAGTGATTAGAAACATATATACTTAATAGAGAAAAAAATTAAAGTTTAACATATTCTATCTACATATGGACTTGTCCTATCTAATAAAAGAGAAACATGGTAATTAGTGTACGACCGCTACCCTTCCCATTGGCTAATCAGCGAGATATGCAAATTAACTGCCAGCCAAGATGGCGGCCGGCAGCCAGGCAGCTTGAAACTAACATGAGGCTTGCTTGCTTCAGTGACGGAGGAAACCAACGTTCCCCGCCTGCCTTGCTGGCCTCTGAGCTTGCAGTTTGAAACATAGTTACAAATATAGAAGCTAAACAAAACCCCAGAAACCTGCTTTCAGCGAGCCGGGATCTCAGAGCTGGAGTTGATACAGTGTTTCGATTATAGAACACAAACAAACCAGATACCTGCTTTCAGCAGTAGAGGCCTCAGAGCTGGAGCCAGAGCTAAAGCTGGCCCAGAATTAAAAAAAAAAAAAAGAAAAAAAGGAGCAGTTGGGAGCATCAGTCACCCTCCAGCCTGAAAACAGCCCTCAGCCCCTCACCCAGACTGGCCCAGGAACCCCAGTGGGGACCCCCACCCTGAAGGGTGTGTGACCAGCTGCAAACAGCCATCATCCCCTCAACCAGGCTGGCCAGGCACCCCAGTGGGGACCCCCACCCTGATCCAGGACACCCTTCAGGGCAAACCAGCCAGCGCCCACCCGTGCACCAGGCCTCTATCCTATATAGTAAAAGGGTAATATGCCTCCCAGCACCGGGATCAGCGGAGCCGCGAGGCCTCCTGGCACCAGGATCAGCATGACAGGGGGCAGCACCCAAACCCGCTGATCGCCCTGTGGCTCTGTGTGTGACAGGGGGTGGGGCCACAACCTCCCTATCCGCCCTGCTCTGTTCATGACAGGGGAAGGCACCCCAACCCCCTGATCGGTCCTGCTCTGTGCCTGATAGGGGGGAACTCCCCAACCCCTGATCGCCCTGCGGCTCTGTATGTGACAGGGTGCGGCGCCCCAACACCCCCCCCCCCCACGGGCCCTGCTCTGTGTGTGACAGGGGGCGGCGTCCCAGTCCCCTGATCGGCCCTGCTCTGTGCCTGATAGAGGGGAACTCCCCAACCCCCTGATCACCCTGCAGCTCTGTGTGTTACAGGGGGCAGGGCCACAACCTCCCTATCCACCCTGCTCTGTTCCTGACAGGGGAAGGCGCCCCAACCCCCTGATCAGCCCTGCTCTGTGCCTGATAGGGGGGAGCTCCCCAACCCCTTGATTGGCCCTGATCTGTGGGTGATAGAGGGCGGCGCCCCAACCCCCCCCCCCACGGGCCCTGCTCTGTGCATGACAGGGGGTGGCTCTGCAACCTCCCCATCGACCCTGCCTTGAGTGTGACGGGGGTGGTGCCCCAACCCCCCAATCGGCCCTACGCTGAGCGTGACTGAGGATGGCATTGCAACCTCCCAATCTGCCCTGCTCTATGCATGACAAGGGGCGGCGTCACAAATCCCCAATCGGCCCTGCTCTGAGCCCGACCAGGGGCTGAACCTAGGGATTGGGCCTGACATCTGCCACCCGGGAGCAGGCCTAAGCCAGCAGATCATTATCTCCCGAGAGGTCCCAGACTGCGAGAAGGCACAGGCCGGGCTGAGGGACCCTCCCCCTCCCCCCCCCGAGTGCACAAATTTTTGTGCACCGGGCCTCTAGTGATAGTATAAAAAGAGAAATCCCACCTGTTTTAAATTAAATAATAATTAAAATATTTTAAGAGGAAATTTTGTTCTCAAATTTAAAGTTCATAAGGAAAATATTTATTTTTGGCCTCTGTCTGCCTTGACTGACTTCAAAGTTGAAAAAGCCAAATAAATTCTTTTTTCAAAGTACCCAGGGTTGAATTTTTTATACAGTCCCAATAAACTTATTCTCTGAGGGACAAACCTCGATGTTCATAAAATAAAATATCTCAAGGTCAGAGATACTTCTCACTTTCAAACTCTTTATCAAAGCACATTTAGCTTCAGATTTTTAGATTCAAAGATAAACGCAATATAAGATTCCAGTGTGTAAAAATAGTATGTAAAATTCTGGTAAAGTATGTAAACTTATTCTTGGCATTCTGCTAAACGAAATGTCTAAGTTATCCCAATATGCCCTCAAATGCTGTCTTTTTTACCTTTTGTAATTCTTTTTCATATCAGTGGATTATTTCTGTTCCCACACTGGCATGCTTTATGTAATGCTTCCTTATACTGATATTGGATGTTAACAAGGGAGGGGAGTGTATTTCTAGACATTTTGAAAATACTAATTTTATAATTATTCAGAAATTGAAAACATGGGGAGCGTGGATACTCAAAACAACAAAAAATTATAATTGCACAGTTCTGTCATTGGTACTAAGTTCCTCATCATTTTTAATGGCAGTTATCACTCATAGCACATGAAAATTTCACTTGAGCCTGACTCATACTGTGGCCCTTTTGGGTTAATTGACCTTAATGTTTCAGATTCTGATGTTGTAAAATAACAAATAACCCTCTGAATGGCATCTAGGCAGTAGGCATGACAGGCAATCAACAATATCCTCTCCAGAATGACATGTAACTACTGTATGTGAAGTTCCCAAGGACCATTGCTGTCATGAGTAAATGTTGTAAATGTTGCCTCAGGGAAATGTATTTATATGTAAATATGGGGAAAGAATCTACTGACAAGGAGCAGAGAAGTCAAGGCCTCCAGCTTGACTTGTGGAACTGTGTCTACCCATCAAGAGAAAATGGATCCAAAATGACTATAAAATGTTATTAAAGCCATCGGGTCTGAAGTTTTTAAAGAGAATGAAGCCAATTTGCAATGAACTCCAAGTGGTATTCCATCTACTCTTGTACTAGAAAATTGAAACAGAGGTCAAATAAAGGTTCAAAGGTCAATATTATTTGGAAGTCCATTATAAATTGTGAGAAATAATGGACTGCATTAACTGAGAGGCTATAATAAACTTATAAATGTCTAAAATGTAGACTGTTATGTTTCTTAGATAGGAATTAGAAAACTTGTTGGAGTTTTTAGATGGCTGCAGAGTATGTGGAAGCTACAATCAACTTCTCCCAAAGCCAAAGTGGATTTATAGAAAAATTATAGAGCAATCAACCTGCATGATTAACTGAAGGACAACTGAACAGGAGTGTTATATCCAAGGATTTAGAGAAGAAGCTACACAGAAACTGGTAAGAAGAGTGGAGATGAAGAGAGAACTGGCCCCTGCACCCATGTGTGGTGGCTAAGAAGCCGGAGGGTTATCTCTGCTGTGAAAGTTCCCATCCCCTCCTCAGCAGTGTGGGGTCTCAACCCTGAGGACCCCCAGTACAGAGCACCGGAGCCAGAAGATGAGCCTGCATAGCATCTGACAGTGAAAATCAGCGAGAAGAAGAGGGAGTCTGCTAGAATCCAAGGTGCCCTTCTAAAAGCCCAACACACATGAGCTTGCTCTCAGGTACTCACCTGGGACACCAGTGGAGGGAAGGTGAATCAGGGCATACTGAATCATAAAGAGAAGACCTGGGTGGCATGGCCCTGAAGACAGACCTTAAGGACCAGCTATTGAGGTCTCAGTCCTGAGTTAATATTCCCCACTGCCCTCAGGTACCATATTCCCAGGTCGGGCATTCCTATTCTTACATCATCAGCTGAGAGAGTGCACTAACCAGGTCCTCCAAATTCTGGTGACACTACCCTGCCAAGCTTGAGTCCAGCAGAAAGGACTGCTGTCTGCATCCAACAGGGACCTTTGGTGCACTCTTTCTCTGGAAAAACACAAACACTGAACTGTGAGGAGTTGGAACAAGAGCCAGTCTTTCCCTGAAACTAAATGCTGGATCAGCACCACCCACAAGAGGAGACTGTTCCCTCTATCTTCCCAAGTTGTGGTGGCCCCGTCCTGCTCAGCTCAGATCAGTGGGGGGAATGAAACACTGCTCAGAGCTAAAACCTCCAGAGTGGGTCTCCCTCAGAGGCTCAGGTCCAGGGCTCCAGCAGGCATAGCTACACAGATAAGAGGAAGCATAGAACTCACTCCCCCCTCATGGGCTTGGCCAATGCCACCCCTAAGGAAAGACCTTGATCTGTTTTCCCACGTCTACCCTCTTGAGCTTGCTTCTGCACCCAACCTGAATGGGTGGTATGCCCCCGCTGGAGATGGAGTTGGATATTCTAGCAGAGACTGAGCGGTAGGACTATGAAGTAGGGGCCACATTCTCCCCATTGAATGCCTGACAACACTGTCCAGAAGTAGAGACCCTCCCCAGCCCTGTCCTACCATGAAAGAGACAGTGGGGCACAGCTAGCTTGGGCCCACTCTACAGTCTTTCTTCAGAAAGCTCTGAAAGAAGTCCAGGAAACCTTAGGGGGTTGTCAGAGTAGCCAACAGATTGATGCCAACCTCAGAAAGCCTTGTACCTTTTATTGATCTGTCTCCAGTTCAAAGCTGCAGGAAGCTGACCCTTGTAATCTGCTTGGCCCCTCCCATGCACACCCAGGCTCAGTAGACACAGCCACAATCAGGGAATAGCATGGTGGCTCCAGACAGGTAGCCCAAGGTTGGTTATACAAAATGTCTGACACTGACCTGCACCAGAACCCCATCCAAGTGGGCCCAGAACCAACACAACCACAGGTGGGCTTCAAACCATGTCAGAGATCAACCCAACTAGCCATACAAATGGAACAGCCAAAAGGGGACTTAAGGAGGCACCAGAACCTGCTGGGAACAACTCCACTTTGGGGGGCAGCCCCTGAACAGCCATTCTTCACAGGGAAAGAGGTCTGTCTCTATAGTTAGCCAGGCTGAGAATCAACTCCACCCACAAATGGACCAACAGCATTCAAGACTCAACTACAATAGGAGAGGGAACATGACCCACACAAGAAACATTTATGGAGCACCTAACTCAGGTCATCCGGAAGATTGTGCAACTAACCCTCACAAGGCACTTATATCAGAAAGCCCTGATAACAAGCTTGGGAGTCACAGCAGATCTACCTAATATAGAGTCAAACACAAAAAGGCAGACAAAATGGGGAGACAAAGAAATATGCCCCAAATGAAAGAACTTACACAACTCAATAACAAGAAAACAACAGTCCAATTTAAAAGTGGGCAAAGGAGCTGAATAGACATTTCTCCAACGAGGACATACAAATGTAAATAGACATATGAAAAGATGCTCAATGCCACTAATTATCAGAGAGATAAAATTTAAAACTGTAGTCAGATAACACCTCAGGCCTGTCAGAATGGCTACCATCAATAAATCAACAAACAAGTGCTGGTGAGATTGTGGAGAAAAAGGTACCCTCCTGCATTGTTGGTAGGAATGCAGACTAGTGCAGCCACTGTGGAAAGCAGTATGGAGTTTCCAAAAAAAATAAAAATGGAACTGCTGTTTGACCCAGCTATCCCACTTCTGGGAATATATCCAAAGAAACCGGAAACACTAATTTCAAAGAATACATATGCACACCTATGGTCCTTGCAGCTCTATTTACAATAGCCAAGATCTGGAAACAGCCCAAGTGCCCCTATGTAGCAACTGGAAACAGACAGTAGTGTGGTAATAGCCAGAGGGAAACGGGGGTGTGGTGAGGTGGAAGAGGGCAGAGGGGGAATAAATGGGGATGGAAAGAGACTTTACTTTAGGCAATGATCACACAATACAGTAGGCAAAGATGTTATAGAATTGTACACTTGAAATCTGTGTGGTTTTGTTAACCAATGTCACACCAATAAACTCAATATAAATCAATCGATAAAAATAGTTAAACAAAAAGAACGTAGAAAATGTATTTTCATGTTTATTAATGGATCAAAGGGAAAATAAGCAGCTTAAAGTATCATTATCACTCTCAATTAATCAAATTAATGCCTTTACTTTCTGTTTAAGATTCATAGATTCCAGTTGTCCAACGTGTCTAAAAAGTAAGATATGATTTTTTTTCTTCCAGTATTGTTCTGCATGTGTTTTACAGAATATACATATTTGAAATTCTCTAAAACAAAGAGGCCCAATAAAGAAATGAATCATCTTTAAAGCTTAAGATGAAATGTGTTTGCAATAATAATGCCATCTATATTTCTACAGCATTGCTATTATTACTTTAGTTCCATTAAACATTTTAAATGACTTCATTATTCACACAGAAACAAAAAAATGTTCATTTTCTTATAATTACCTAATCAAGTAAACCCTAACTGCTGTGAGTACCTTTAACAATGCTTTATAATTCTAACCTAGAATTAATGATTTGGTTGTACTGATTAAACTTATCAAATACAGACCACATTCATTGAAATAAAAACAAACGTAACAGGTGGGCTTTCTTGCTTAATAACTTATGTTAAAATATTTAATCAAATTAAAAATGTTGACTTATATGAAACACTAGGTAAAATGAGGTATGTAATTAAAAATTTGTTGAAATGCAGCAATTAAAATATTAAATGAAATACATAATGATATAACATATAAAATGTTATATATAAATATAAAATATATGAAACATGCATCCTATATAATAAAGAGGTGATATGCAAATTAACCCTCATGCCCTCACAAGATGACTGCCTACGACCAGGCCAGCAGGGGGGTTAGTGAGGAACAACCAAACGACTGAACAAGTAGGCTGCATGGGGTGACCAGGCCAGCGGAGGGGCAGCTGGGGGAAACCAGGTCAGCAAGAGGGTCCGTTGGGGGTGACCTGGCTGGCAGCAGGGGGCAGTTAGGGGTGACCAGGCAGTGTGTGGGGGGGTGCACTGGGGGTGACCAGGACAGTAGGGGGGCAGTTGGGGCTGATTAGGCTGTCAGGGGGGACAGTGAGGGCAACTAGGCCGGCGGGGGGCAGTTGGGGGTGACCAGGCTGGCAGGGGGGCAGTTAGGAGCAACCAGGCCAACAGAGGGGGGTATTTGGGGAGACCAGGCCAGCAGGGGGGGCAGTTAGGAGCAACCAGGCTGGCAGGGAGGGGGCAGTTGGGGGTGACCTGGCTGGCAGGGAGGCAGTTAGGGGCAATCAGGCCAGCATGCAGAGGCAGTTAGAGGCAACCAGGTAGGCAGGCAGGTGAGCGATTAGGAGCTAGCAGTCCAGGATTGTGAGAAGGATGTCCGATTAAACTGACAGTCAGACATCCCCCAAGGAGTCCCGGATTGGAGAGGGTGCAGGCTGGGCTGAGGGGACCCCCCCTCCCGTGCATGAATCTCATGCACTGGGCCTCTAGTAAATATATACAATACAATACAATAGATAGTATTTTTATTATTGATGGAAAGATGCAACATAAAATAAATCCCTACAAGTCCAAGAAATAACTTTTGAACATAAATACTCTCAATTTACCTTCTTCAGCCATTCATTCACTTAACCTTTTTTATGGATAAAAAAGGTAAATTGAGAGTGATCTGATCATAAATTCCTAACTGGTGGGTAGTCACACCAGAGCATATAACTTTCTTAGTAAAAGGTTTATTGTTGCCTTAATCAAGCCCTGGCCATGATTTTTATGCATCTAGATCAGCGGTTCTCAACCTATGGGTCATGACCCCTTTGGGAGTCGAACAACCCTTTCACAGGGGTCGCCTAAGACCATAGGAAAACACATATATAATTACATATTGTTTTTATGATTAATCACTATGCTTTGGTTATGTTCAATTTGTAACAATGAAAATACATCCTGCATATCAGATATTTACAATTCATAACAGTAGCAAAATTACAGTTATGAAGTAGCAATGAAAATAATTTTATGGTTGGGGGTCACCACAACATGAGGAACTGTATTAAAGGGTCGCAGCATAGGAAGGTTGAGAACCACTGATCTAGATTAACACAACTTTGAAATAAGTACAATCATCCACAAGAGAGCACAGAATCTTAACTACTTTCTAGTCCAATCCCCACATAGCTTTCTCCCACCTTCATGGAATCTTCCTTAATTTCAAATGCATAAAAGACACTGCAAAACTGTCACTCTCCAGAGCATTTGAGATCTTGCTTCCTGGCAATTGTCATCAGTTTGGCTCAAATAAAGTTCTTACAGAAATACTTTACAAGTTTGGACGTTTCTTACATGGACACATGAAGGCATACATTAAGCACCAAAGACATGCATTAGACTTGTCCAAAGTCATGCATTAGACTTGCAAATAGTAATAAGAAATGAAGCTTTCTATTGCAGACTTTGCAGTCTCCAGAAAAGATGCTATAACTATTTATAAAATGTGGACATCACTCTTGTGCACTAGATTGAATAATAAAGGATAGATTGAGATCCCTCGCTACAATACAATACAATTGCCATTCCTGCTTAGAAACTCTGCAGTCTGCCTTATCCTCCATGTATCTTTTAAGTCTGGTATAACATTACTGTAAAAGGAGTGCGTAGTTACCTGCTTTATTCCATGACTATTTCCATAGCAGATCTCTGCTTTTCTTTACTCTAGTCCGGTAATCCAGATGCAATTTCAGATGAGCTTATCTACGCCTCAGGAGTCTAAGACATGCCATCCAAATGCCCATGGCAGTCCGCACGCAATGCTAACCCTGGCAATAAATCTCATTCCTCCAATCACAAATCGCCATGGTTCAGCCAGATTGATTCAGACACATCTATCAACACCTTTGAATAAAGCAACAATAACCAGGCTTTGAAATGTCTGGAGCGAAAAAAGTCACTTAATGATAACATTCTCAGAGAGTACCTGTTAACAATAAATTTTGCTCCTTTGTAAACAAATTAGACATTAAAATTAGACTGCTACTTGGCAATGCAGATATACTCAGGTTTATGGATCTTTTTAATTTGTCTACCTTAAATGTTTATATTTTTTGGTGAATTTTCACATATTAAGTTATCCAAAAAAGCAACACCATTAAATGGCATTGCCTATTAGTCAGGGGTACAATTCTATAATACATCATCTGTATATTGTAGTGTGTGTTCACCATCCCAAGTCAAGTCTCCTTCCATCACCATTTACCTTCACTTTTTACTCTCTTCTACTTCTCCTCATCCTTTCCCCTCGTTATGACCATATTGTTTGTGACTCTGAGTTTTTGTGTGTTTTTTTTTCTTAATTCCTGCTAATTTTCAGAGTACATTTAACACCTATGTAGCTCAAATGAAATTTGAAGATATTATATAATTCCATGAATAAGTATTTACTGTCTCTGATGACTCAAAAAGGGCAAAAGCACGGAATCCCTTCAGCTTGATTAATGCTTCTCATTTCATGGAAGGCAGGATGTCTTCACTGTTTGATTAAATGTTTCAAGCCGGAGTCTTGTGCTCCACTGAGCTTTATATTTTAATATGCAGAAATAATTTCTGTACAGTGGTAATTCTAACAATAAGAGTGGACATGGAATGGTGTTTATTTTGCTAATTAGTCTGAGAAGAGCACACAATTAACTTTATGTAATTAACATATTGCATTGTTTCCTTTTTTCTTCTTCCTGATCTACATATTACCTTAGATTTGTTTTTTAAATTTCAGAGATTTCTGTTGGTTTCTTCCTCAGCAGAATACTTTGGAGCTCAGAGCCTTGCCTTTGCCCATCTGGATAAGCCATCCGAAAGTGAGCCAATGCTTTCTACAAAATCAGTATAATCCTTTCCACTAAAACTAATGGAGATGGGTGTGTCCATTTTTAAGAAATAAGGAACCTATGTAATTGATACTTTTTATGCTGCTGAGGATAACAGATAATAGAAGCCATAGATAATGGTTCTAGATATAACTCTTCCAAGAAATATACTTGCAACTTCATAAAATATTAAATTTAACGTAAAAATTAAAAACAAACTACTTACCAAATGATATACTGTGCTTTAATCCAGAGTGTCTAAGGTCAGAATGTATCAAAGGCAATAAAAATGGTAAATATTAAAAAAATCAATAAGAAGCATGCCGATTTCATTTCACATCAGTAAGCAATGGGAAACTTGCAATAATTGTAAAGTTTTAGTAATTTGATAGATCAGGCCCATTTATGTCATACTCAAAAATAAATCTGCATTAAAAATTATCCTATAATTTAGGAAGTGTAGGGTATTTAAAGATCATGTAACTCCAATATTTTAAACAGCTTTATTTAGGTACTAGAGGCCCAGTACCTAAATGAAATTCGTACATGGAGGTGTGTGTTCCTCAGCCCAGCCTGCACCCTCTCCAATCTGGGACCCCTTAAGGGACGTCCGACTGCCCGTTTAGGCCCGATCCTGGTGGCAGTCGGACATCCCTCTCACAATCCAGGACTGCTGGCTCCCAACCACTCACCTGCCTGCCTGCCTGCCTGATTGCCCCTAACTGCTTCTTCCTGCCAGTCTGATCACCCTCTAACCCAGCCGTGGGCAAACTACGGCCCGCGGGCCGGATTGGCCCATTTGAAATGAATAAAACTAAAAAAAAAAAAGACCGTACTCTTTTATGTAATGATGTTTACTTTGAATATATATTAGCTCACACAAACACTCCATCCATGCTTTTGTTCCGGCCCTCCGGTCCAGTTTAAGAACCCATTGTGGCCCTCGAGTCAAAAAGTTTGCCCACCCTTGCTCTAACCACTCCCCTGCCAGCCTGATTGATGCCTAACTGCTCCCCTGCCAGCCTGATTGCCCTTAACTGCCTTCGCCTGCCGGCCTGGTCACCCCTAACTGCCCTCCCATGCAGGCCTAGTTCCCCCCAACTGCCCTCCCCTGCAGGCCTGGTCCCCCCCAACTGCCCTCCCCTGCAGGCCTGGTCACCCCTAACTGCCCTCCCCTGCAGGCCTGATCTCCCCCAACTGCCCTCCCTTTCAGGCTTGTTCCCTCCCAACAGCCTTCCCCTGCTGACCTGATTGCCCACAACTGCCCTCCCCTGCTGACCTGATTGCCCACAACTGTCCTCCCCTGCTGGCCATCTTGTGGTGGCCATCTTGTGTCCACATGGGGCCGGCCATCTTGGGTGTTGGAGTGATGGGAAATTTGAATATTACTGTTATTAGACAGGATAATTGATATAAAATAGAAATTACCCCCTTTAATATATGCAATTTGATAAGGCTGACATATGCATATACCTAAGATATCATCACCACAATCAAGGCAATAAACATATAAACATACCCATTGCCTCCAAAAGTTTCCCTGTGTGTGTGTGTGTGTGTGTGTGTGTGTGTGTGTGTGTGTGTGTTTAAGAAGTACCCTTAACATGAGATTGACCCTCTTAACAAAAAAACCACCCACATACTTCTCAGGAATCCCATTTGAATGATTTTTCAGTATTCCAGACTGTTTGTTAAATGATGTATTTACTGTATATAAAATTACATAGAAGAGCTAATGTTAAATAGCTATTCAAGTCTAGTTTATAATGTTTGATTAAATGGATTATAACTGATTAGATGAACACATTTTAGCAAGTCAAAGCTACACAAAATTAATCCCTTGGTGTCAGCGCTGGTGTCTTCCTCAAAACTGACATGTTTATATGGTATATGATTTTTTAAATTCCAGGAAAAAAAAAGTGCATCAACTTCTACAACATGAAATATTTTACACCCATCATCATTGTTTTCATGGCACTAAATTATCAATGAGTTCAGTGAAAACACCAGCTAAACCAGATGCTCTTTCAGCTACAGTGGGATTTAAAAAAAAAAAAAAAGAAAATAGATCACGGGGAAATGTATCACTGAAGGGGAAAATCACATTTTTAAAACCAAAAAGAAAAGCCTACCTTATTTCTGGAGTTGAATTTCAAAGATTTAATATATTTGTTTCAAGTTCTTCATTGATGCCTTGCCACTAATACTTTAAAACTATTATTTCTCTGACTCTGATGATAGAACACATATTTCCAGGTTCATTATTACTCATTAGCAGGATAGTTCTGAAAGTGTCTAAGTATAGTTCACTGAACTAATGAGAACTGCTAACTTAATTTATTTAAACACAGCTCGATATGGGGATTGGGTTGCCACCTCAGGTTTATTAGATACATTATTATGTTTGCAGAGCACTCTCTATTTCCACAGTCAAGTTGGTTTTGAAATCTTTAAATGTTATACATCTATTATATTTGTTAAATTACTAGAGGGAGGTACCTGGGAAGTAATTATATGTACCATGAAGAGTAATTAGGCAATTTTATTGATAGTAGGATCTGTGTAGCCTAATGAACACTGATATAATTTTTCAAAAAACATCAGAAATTTGTACCTTATTTTCAAGCAAACTTCCCTGCCAAAAGATAGACAAAATGCCATATAAACAAAATGATATAAAAAAGCATTCAGGAGGTGGGTACTTTACCCCCTAAACTACTTCTTACCTTGCCCCTTCTCCAACAAATTATCTCATCCCTTTTATCTCTCCAAGTAGTGTTACCACCTTCTTCTTTCTATGTGTCATTTTGCTGTTTGACTCATTTACTCATCAACTCCGCAATGTAAGGGCCACAGACACTTGCAAGTCAGTGACACCCACCTGTTCACAAGTGCATCCTCTGGGCCCGTTCTGCATTTCCTCAGTCTACCTTTTCGTCTATATATCAATTTGCCAATATGCTTCTGAGAGGATTCAAAGGTAGGAGAGGCAGTTAGGGTAAGGTCCATGGGAAAGAAATGCACATGTGACGGAGCCAGGTCCAAACCACCAGACTGTTTATCTTACAAGCACAGAGGACAAAAGAATATTACAAGAAAATGGGGAGAAGAAGGAGAAAGTGCTGGGTGGGCTTTGGAACTCTGAAATGAATCCTAGACAGACGAGAAGGAAACTGGCTAATTAGGATAAAACGTGGAGGGGCATAAAATGAGGAAGGGTCCAATTAGAAAGTGGCATATACAGACAAAGAAGCTGCCAGCATTTATAAACCCTTATACAAAGAGAGTCACTGTTTTTTTTTCCCCCATTTGGGGGCCCCTCCCAGGCAGGAATTTGTATACGCTTACAATAAATTTCCATGCTTTTGCTTAAAATCTCTTTAGTCCACAAATTTTTATTCTTCAAACTTTGTAAGACAAGAACCCAGATAAGGACTCCAGCTTGCCATTAGGGGTATCACTTCAAACAAGTGTAACCTGACAACACTTTGCTTCAACTGTCCAAATCATCTCTTGATATTTGCCATGAGTCTTCTCTGGTGCCCGCACAAAGACCAGCTGGAGGAACCTAACCACAACCATGCAAGTTCCAAGGTAGTTATCATCCTAAGGTCAAGCCTTGATCAAGGAGACATGGGAGCCAGTGGATAAATGCTCCTCTCTCATTTTCTTCCATTTTTACACTTTGTAAACATTCTGACATTTATTTGTAATACTGTGGGTGGTATTTAAAGATGAAGTTTAGGTATACATTTTTTTAATTTAAATTATTTATTGTTTAAAGTATTACATATGTCTCCTTTCTCCCCCACTGACGTCTCCCCAGCCCTTCCCACCCCTCAGCACATGCCCTCAACCCCCTACTGTCTGTGTCCATTGGTTATGCCTATATGTATTCATACAAGCCCTTTGGTGGATCTCTTAACCTCCCCCATCTCCTGCCTTCCCTCTGAGGTTGGACAGTCTGTTCCATGCTTCAATGTCTCTGGCTCTATTTTTGTTCATTAGTTTATGTTGCTCATTATATTCCACAAATGAGTAAGAGCATGTGATATTTATCTCTCTCTGACTGGCTTATTTCTCTTAACATAATGTTCTCCAAGTCCATCCATGCTGTTGCAAATGGTAAGAGTTCCTTGTTTTTTACAGCAGGTTAGTATTCCATTGTGTAGATGTACCACAGTTTTTTAATCCATTCATCTGCTGATGGGCACTTAGGCTGTTTCTAAATCTTAGCTATGGTAAATTAAGCTGTTATAAGCATGGGGGTGCATATATCCTTTCTGATTGGTGTTTCTGATTTCTTCGAACATATTCCTAGAGGTGGGATCACTGGGTCAAATGGAAGTTCCATTTTTAATTTTTTGAGGAAACTCCACACTGTTTTCCACAGTGGCTGCACCAGTCTGCATTCCCACCAGCAGTGCATGAGGGTTCCTTTTTCTCCACATCTCACCAGCACTTGTTTGTTGATTTGTTGATGATAGCCCTTCTGACAGGTATGAGATGATACCTCATTGTTCTTTGGACTTGCATCTCTCTAATGATTAGTGACTTTGAGAATGTTTTGGTATGTCTCTTGGCTTTCTGTATGTCCTTTTTCGAAAAGTGTCCATTTAGGTCCTTTGCCCCTATTTTGATTGGATTGTTTATCTCCCTTTTGTTAAACTGTATGAGTTCCCTATAAACTTTGGAGATTAAACCTTATTGGAGATAACATTGGCAAATATTTTCTCCCATGCAGTGTGCTCTCTTGTTGTTTTGTTGATGGTTTCTTTTGTTATGCAGAAACTTTTTATTTTGATGTAGTCCCATTTGTTTATTTTCTCCTTAGTTTCCATTGCCCTAGGAGCTGTATCAGTAAAGATATTGCTACAACATATGTCTGATATTTTGCTGCTTATGGATTCTTCTAAGATTTTTATGGTTTCCCATCTTATATTTAATCCCTTTATCCATTTTGACTTTATTTTTGTGTATGGTATGAGTTGGTGGTCTAAGTTCATTTTTTTGCATGTATTTGTCCAATTTTCCCAACACCATTTATTGAAGAGACTGTCTTGTCTCCATTGTATGTTCTTGCCTCCTTTGTCAAATATTAATTGAGCATAATGGCTTGGGTCGATATCTCAGTTCTCTGTTCTGTTTCATTGGTCTATATGTCTGTTCTTGTGCCAGTAGCAGGCAGTTTTGAGAACAGTGGCTTTGTAATAGAGCTTGATATATGGTACTGTGATCCCTCCAACTTTGTTCTTTCTCAGGATTGCTGCAGCTATTCGGGATCTTTTTTTATTCCATATGAATTTTTGGAGAGTTCTTTCTAGATCTGTGAAATATACTGTTGGTATTTTAAGGGAATTGCATTGAATCTATAGATTTCTTTGGGTGATATGGACATTTTAATTATGTTGATTCTACCAATTCATAAACATGGTATATTTTTCCACTTGTTTATATCTTCCTTTATCTCTTTTTTCAATGTCCTGTAGTTTTCCGAATACAGAACTTTTACATTCTTAGTTAATTTTATTCCTAGGTATCTTGATTTTTTTGTTGTTGCAATGATAAATGGGATTCTTTTTTTTAGTTTCTCTTTCTATGAGTTCATTATTGATACATAAAAAAAGCCATATATTTCTGGGTGTTAATTTTGTATCCTCCTACATTGCTAAATTCATTTGGTAATTCTAGTAGTTTTTTGATGGAGTACTTAGGGTTTGATGAACCTCTAGGCAGGCTCACCAAGAAAGACAGAGGACCCAAATAAAGTCAAAACTTAAAGAGGTGAAGTAACAATCAACTCCACAGACATACAAAGGATTGTAAAAAAAAAAAATACTATTAACAACTCTATTACAACAAACTGGACGAAATGGACATATTCCTAGAAAAATACAATCTTCCAAACCTCAATCAGGAAGAATCAAAGAACCGGAATAGGCTGATAATTACTGATGAAGTCGAAGCAGTAATCAAAAAAAAAAAAAAAAAAAAAAAACAACTTCCAGCAAACAAAGCCCTGGTCCGGAAGGCTTCACAGAGAAGTTTTACCAAACATTCAAAGAATTAAAACCTATCCTCCTCACACTATTCCAAAAAATTCAAGAGGAAGGAACACTTCCAAGCTCTTTCTATGAAACCAGCATTACCCTAATCCCAAAACCAGGTAAAGACACTACAAAGAAAGAGAATTACAGGCCAGTATCCCTGATGAACATAGATGCTAAAATCCTCAACAAAATTCTAACAAATCAGATCCAGCATTACATCAGAAAGATCATGCATCATGACCAAGTAGAATTTATTCCAGGAATGCAAGGCTGGTATAATATCCACAAATCAATAAACGTGATACATCATATAAACAAATTGAGAGACAAAAGTCACATAATCATATCAATTGATGCAGAAAAAAAATCCAACACCTTTTCTTGATAAAAAATCTCAGCAAAATGGGAATAGAGGGATCATAATAATATAATAAAAGCCTCAACATAATAAAAGCCTTACATGGTAAACCTACAGCCAACATTATACTCAATGGGCAAAAACTAAAACCATTTCCCCTAAGAACAGGAACAAGTCAGGGATACCCATTTTCACCACTCCTGTTCAACATAGTACTGGAAGTGCTAGCCATAGCGATCAGACAAGAAGAAAGGCATCCAAATTGAAAAAGAAGTAAAACTGTCATTATTTGTAGATGACATGATATTGTACATAGAAAATCCTCTCTCATTTTCTGTGGAAAAGACAGTCTACATCACTTCAGTCAGGATCAAGCCCTATGGGCCAGCAGGAGAAACCATTCTTGTGTTTGGGTTCTCTTCTATCTTTGTTTCATTTCGCCCTGTCCCCTACTTCTGACGTTGAGATTTTTTCCCCCTAAAATAGAAGTAATTCCTGTAAGCCTTTATCTTTGTCTGTTTTCTGGAATACAACTCCTTAACTAACATAGATCCTTGAACATTTGAACATTCATGTGTAATCCTACTCTATGTATTTAACAGATATTTAACAGATATTAACTATTTACATGCACAATTGCTATTGTAAGGATTATGAAATATTATCTAATTTAATTCCTAGCAAACCCCATGAGGTAGGTACTATTATCATGACTATTACAAATGAAGAAATAGGAGCAGAAAGCTTAAATTATTTTCCCAAGATCACATATCCAGTAATTGGAAGAGCCAGGTTCTAAGTCACACAGTCTTTTTCTAGAAGACGAGGTCTTCTCATATTTAAGAGATAAGCTAATATCTTATAATATTGTAACTTTTATAACTCCTTATAGTGATAAATCAATAAGGACCTTACTCATCTCAAGTATGAGTTTGTTTGCAAACTTATGAACAAAATCCTATTAGATTTTATATTCCTGGCCTGGCAATCAAATATCAATAATCAAAAGACTATGTCCCATTATGCAAATGCTTATCAAATGTCTGCTTGTGACATGTTTGTTGATGTCTCAATGGCCAAAGCATATCACATGGCCATGTCCAGAGACACTATGGAATGGGAATATATAAGAGAATAGATTCCGGGAAGTAGGAGGGTTTTTTGAAAAAATTTTTGAAGTTAATATTATAAATTCTTGTGTATAAATACGATTAGAAATGATGCAAATGAAGACTAATGTTGGCACTGATGGCTACCATGCCAGACATAGGTAAAATAATGGAAAATGTATAAAAGTTAACTGAAACATTCTTTGGAAATATTTTGGTATGTTTAATATATCAGAAATTTAATATAGTGGTTAAAGACAAGAGCAATTGTCATAATGGTCAAGCTTTTTAAAATGTTTTTAGTAATTGGGCCAAATATAACAAAGAAACAGAACAATGCTAATTTTGTTCATCTTCTCTTTTCTAGAGAAAAATGACATAAATTACTTTTAGCAAAACAACTACTTCTGAAATTCTCATTTAACAAACCTGCATTTACCGCATTTTTATTTAAGTCCCTCATAGATGTATGAGATATAATACTTTTATTAATACTTTGAAATGCTCAAATAAAAAGCACTACTAAATAGTGAGTAAACCCACTGCATCATTACCTTTTATGGTAACTCTAGGCAATTTGAGTGTATTTTTTTGTAATATACAGGGATACGCTCTGTTAAAAAGCAAAATCATTATCAGACTGAATGGTCTCCACATTCACTAAGCAGACATTTAATATTTTTCATTCTCATTCAAGAAGTCAGCATTCTCAGAAAACACATTAAGTTCAACATATTCAGCTGTTTTTAAGTTACCTGAACAGAGAAAATAATGCACTCTCTTGTCCTAGAGAAAAGAATTGCAGAAAGTCTGTACATAATTTAAAAACAGCTTACATTTATAACTTCAGACTCTCCAAATGTTGATTATTCGAGAGGAAACAAATGCTTAGCTAAATTTGAAAGCTACCAAAAAAAATGATTTTATGAAAGTGTTTCCTTTTACAAGGCTGACTCCTCTTTGTATTTTTAAAACCTGTGCAGAAATCTCAAGGTGTGACCCACACATTAGTCCCAAGCACCTGCAAAAAGATCCTGAATGATGCTCAGAAGATTGTATTGTTTACCTACAGGTCAGAGTTGAAGGGGGCAGAGGAGGCCACTATTGAAGATCCTATTACCAGGCAAAGGCCAGCTTCAGATTGGTCCTTCAAACACAGAAGTGAAAACAATAAGCACCTTTTCCATGTTCTTATAGCAACTCAAAATGAACAGTTTTACCTTTTTGCTGAAATTCATTGAGGAGACTGAGAATAGGACAGGGAGATGTTGCCATCAGTCAGATACTCTAAAACCACAAAACGTCTTAAGGTCCTGTCTTGAATTCAAGATTAACTTTCTACCTTCTGGAGATTAAACACTGAACCTTATCTTTGGAATTAGAATTTGACCTCAGGTGCATCTTTAGGGCACCCTTAGGACATGAATAGAAATTAGATGCTCAAGGCCTATCCCCCACTGCCCTCACGAAGACCCTCCTTCCAGGCCTACACTAAATTGGCTTCTCTGGCACCCTCATGACTTACCCAATTGATTGGTCCACATTAAAATTACATTGCTCTCAAACACCTGCCTGCTTGTCATGACTGGGACAAACTCCCCAGGTTAAGAACCCCAGGAGCTCTGCAAGTTAGATGGAGCCTATTAGGCAGCAAATTCCAAGGTCCTGGGTACCCAGACATGGTTTAAAAGAGGGGAATGAAGACACAACTCCAGATAACAGATCTCTTAGGTCCCATGTACTCAGTGCAGTGTCATGTGTGTGTGTGGGTCGGGGGGGGAGAGAGGGCAGGGTGACTCTACAAAGAGTAGGGTGCATGTCAGTGGCTTTGATTGCTCAATTTAAGTACTGTAATGCTTGATCTGTTGCAAACTCATTCTCCTCCTTACGTTACCATCTACTCCTCTTTGCTTTCTGGTTTTCCCTAAAAGGATTAGTTTGGGGATATTAATATGGTATTTGTTTCCTCTGAACAAAATTTACTCCTTCATTTGTAATATTTGAATCCTGTGTTCCATATCATTTGGCTGAGTGGTATTTTTAAAATAACATTTAAAACAATTCTATGTTTACACAATTGCTTGTAATATGTATCCTGTCATCATAAGTCAAGGTTATGAGTCTAGAGTCACATTGCCTTTGTTTAAATACTGGCTTCAGGATGCACAGGTTGACTAATGTTAAGAAAGTTATATTCCATATCAGTGTTTCAATATCCTCACTTGTAAAACAAGGATAGAAGTATCTACTTCATAAGAGTGTTATAAAGATGAAATAGATTTAAAAAATGTAGAGCACATAGAATACTTTCTAGTAAATAGCAGGTAAGCAGTAGAGGGTGACTATTGTTGATATCATCATCATCATCATCGGCAGTGATTCTTAACCTTGCTTGCAAATTAGAGTTAGCTTGGGGCACTTTTAAAAAGGCAGCATCTTAAACCAACTAAGAATAATTTTGGGAGTAAGACCCAAACACCAATAATTTGTAGTCGCACAACCAAGAGTACATTTTTCTTTTCCTTGTTTAAGTTTCATGACACACCCTGTGAATCAGCTCTACATCTATTATGTATCTGTTATTGTTGCTCCAATTGCTCTCCATACTACTGTCATAAATATTTACTAAGCATTTATTGTCTGTGCACAGAGCTGGGTCCAGGATGTAGGAACAGGTAACACAGGTAAGATACATGCCTGTATAGTGGGAGAGACAAACAATTCACAAGGATAATGAATAAGCACACTCAGATAAGTACTGTCAAATTCCTATTAAGAAAATAAATTGTATGATGACGCAGACGGTAACATTAAATGTTATAGGGGGTACTTAAAACACAATGTTAAGGAAAACCCTCATGACTTCGCTTCTCATCACCTTGTAGCTTGTAGAGCTACAGAATCGTGGACCCCATCCTGGGCCTAATCAGAATCTGCATTTTATGTTACCCATAACCCAACTTCAACAATTATCAACTCAGGAAAAATATTTCTTTTATAGACCTTGCTATAACTATTTTGAAGTAAATCCTTGACATCACATATCTATAAACATTTTAATATGTATCATTAAAAATAAAGGCTCTGTTCTTAGGGTCTTAATTTGATCAACTGAATCGATGGAGATCATTTTTACCGAGATATAAACAATAGAGAGGGAAGTTGATGGGGGTGAGGTGGGAAGTGGAGAGTGGCAGCAAGTGACTATGGGGATCAAGAGTTATCCTTTCAACAGAGTAAATTTCAGTCTTATTAGGCCACCCAGTGAAAGCATCCAGTATGCCACTGAACTTGAGACCCAGGAGATCAGGGGAGGTCTCAGGACCAGGGATATATACTCAGTACTCATCAATTTATAGGAGGCACACATGACAGAATTGAATAAGGTAAATAGAAAATGAAAGAAACCTAGTCCTAGGCACTTGGGCATGTACATGACAAGAGGAATACAAAAAAGGACACTGAGAAGACCAAGCTGATGAGACTGGAAAAACAAGCAAACAAACAAACAAAACAAGAAGAATGTGAAGTTGTAGGGCCTCCAACAAGAGACTGTTACCAGGAGGAAATGCTGCATGGAGCTGAATGATGCACAGTAAGATGAGGGCACATCACTGTCTGTTGGATCTGGCAACTAGTGACACTGACGAAAGAGGTTTGGGTGAAGGGGACATAAACCAAAATGAAATGAATATTAGAGCAAGCAGACAGCCGGCAGTTTCCCCTGAGAGTTTCATTACTCTATGGATGTGTCCAAGTGAGTCATGCAGTGTAAGAAAAAAAAATGTTAAGGTATTTCTGTTTGTGTGTGTGTGTGTGTATGTATATATATATATTGATTTCAGAAAAGAAGAGAGAGGGAGAAAGAGATAGAAACATCAATGATGAGAGAGAATCATTGATCAGCTGTCTTCTGCACACCCCTACTGGGGATTGAGCCTGCAACCCAGGCATGTGCCCTTGACTGGAATCAAACCTGGGGCCCTTCAGTCTGCAGGCCGGTGCTCTATCCACTGAGCCAAACTAGCTAGGGCATATTTCTGTTTTTAACATAATCTAGACATAATAACAGTGAATGCACATGAATTAGGAGAAAGTGAAAACAGTCAATCTAGACAACTCTTGTAAGAGCAAAAGAATGAGATGAGAGCTGAGGAAGTTTACAGTTTCAAATAAAGGTTTGTATTTTGCTTCTTCTTTGTGTGTTTGATTTCCTTTATTTTATGGATGAGACATAAGTATGTACCTTGAAGGGAATGATATGAGAGGAGATAAACAGGAGTAATGGATAGATTAAATCTTAAGACTGCAAGAGGGTAAGGAATTCAAGTATGGAACTGGGTTTAAAAAGAAAAGTAGCAACTTCCCCCCTACCCCCATTGTATCCAGAGGAGAAAAACAAAGCTTATGGGTATGTGTACTGGCAAATTTGTATATTAGGTTGTGGGAAGGTGAGGGTGGTTTTCTCTATAGTTTTAATTGTTTTCACTGAATTATCAGAAAAGTCTGTACATTCTCAAATAAGGTTAAATGAACTGACTTGAGAGAGAAAAAAATTTCACTGTTCGGTTTTCTTTATAAAAACAGAGGTCTTCATGAAGATATGTCAAATATCTGACAAAATTTGTTAGAAGAAAATATAAATTACAAAAACTGAGTAAGCCCAGCCGGTGTGGCTCAGTGGTTGAGTGTCAACCCATGAATCAGCGGGTCACGGTTCAGTTCCCAGTCAGGGCACATGTCTGGGTTGCAGGCTCAATCCCCAGTGGGGTGCGTGCAGGAGGCAGCAGATCAATGACTCTCTCTCATCACTGATTTTTCTATCTCCTTCTCCCTCTTCCTCTCCCTTCCTCTCTGAAATCAATAAAAATATATTTATTTTAAAAAAAGTTGGGTATTGAAACTGTTAGATTCTTTATGCCTACAACACTTCTTTGTCCGCTCATCTGAGGACTATAGGGCTGAGATTCAACACAGACTCCCATTACAAGACCGTGAATCACATCACATACAGCAAAACACACAGGCTAATCTCTGCTCTGCCCAGCTGAGGCTGGACCCTGTGTGTGGCTTGGAAGAGGATTACTCGTGATTGCATGGGCAAGACTGCTCTGGCCTCCACTGTTTTCTGCAGATGTCACAGGGTTTATTCTGGCTGGAGCCACACTCCTACAACATGACTGGTGAAAGCTGCAGAGAAAAAGCTAAAGGATTTCCTTTGAACAGGGGAAGTAAAATCAATGACTGAAATCATTCTTAAGAGACATCTGGTAACAGAGAAACAGTGAATTAATAAAGCTATTCTTTAACAAAAGTGAAACTATGGAAATAAAATAGCTTTTTGTTAACAATTAGGTGAAGCTTCAAAACTGAAATTTTTAGTGTATTTTTACAAGGCATTATGAACAGATAATGTGTGTCTCATTCTGGTTCTATCAGTAGCTAAAATAATATCTGAAAATGTCCTTTGATATATTTTCTCTAGGACCAGGCACTCTTAAGCTGGCATATCAGTGTAAATATCTGATAATAAGACTTTATACGATTTAAAATAAATTCTGCAGCTGAACATTCACACTCAATTGAATATTCCATTTCCAGCATATTGTTGAAAAGATCCTTAAAATAAACCAAAACCACAAACACTGAAGTGTTAGTTACTTTAATACACATAAATGTTCTGACTCACAAATAGATTTGAAAATATGCCTCCATTTGATCATTCTTATGTGCTTTGGGATAAACTAAAACACATTATTTAATTTCCTACATCCCCTCTGACCATAATGAGGGATCCAGCATATTTGCTTTTGTTGTAAGAATCAATTTAAAAGGTGCTGGTCACACCAGATACATTTATGCAGCTACATCAAAGGCCTCATACTAAGGACACACTCTCCCCTTAATCCTCCCTTGCAGCTAACGTGAATTTTTAATGATAATGTGGCTTCATGTGAATATCTTTCTTGTCATCCCTTTCTCTTAACTATTTCAGTGTACTCGTGTATGTATAAGGATAATTTGATCTTTCAGCAGACTTAATAAAGGGACAGGAAATACTTCTCTGGTTCTTGAAATTGCTAATGATTGTGAATTAAATTCTGATAAAATCTATGCACTCCATAAATATTTTAAAATTGGAGGCTATATACCATTGATGTTTTTAGACATATCTAATTAACTCCGGTTTTTAAATTTAAGCTTTTAAAGTCAAATTTATATTTTTCATAGCCGTGCACAAAGTTTAAGAGTAAAAATTGGATTAAATAATAAACAAAAAGCAAACTCTAGTTTTCTGCTCCTTCCCCCTTTTCCACGTTGCTTCCCAGGTGCAACCACTGCAACTCTTCCCTCTTCCTCTTCCTTGGTTCACATCCCCTTTTAAAGACAAGCAAGCAAACAAACAAAGGAACATACTTTTATTGCCTTTAGCGAGAGAGGAAGGGAGAGGGAGAGATAGATAGAAACATCGATGAGAGAGAAACATGGATTGATCCGCTGATTCCTGCACACCTCCTACTGGGGATTGAGCCCAAAACCCTGGCATGTGCACAGGACTAAGCTCAACCAACTGAGCCATACCTGCCGGGCCCCATCCCTTTGTTAACAAAGTATATCCTCAGGCCGGATAAATTGTGTACATTTTTTTAAAAAATGTGCACGATTAAAATGTTTGTAATCTATTCTCTCACTTATTTGACAAAGTGATTGAAAACCATTCTCCTGCAAAATTTTAAAAATTCTGTTTGACTTGTTTCCAATTGTTATTGGATGGTGATTCTGATGAAATCCCATATAATTCATATGGGACTCTAAAATATTTCATTTCTAGGAGCTCTTTTGGGTTTTATTTTAATCCTCACTAGTACGAGATTTCTCAACAATGTTTTAAATCTGGAAACTTGTGTCTTTCAATTCTGGAATATTTTCATGATGCATATTTTCTAGAAATATTTTTATTGATGTCAGAGAGGAAGAGAGAGGGACAGAGAGATAGAAACATCAATAATGACAGAGAATCATTGATTGGCTGCCTCCTGCACGTCCCCACACTGGGGATAGAGCCCTAAACCCGGGAATGTGCCCTGACTGGGTTTTGAACTGTGACCTCCTGATTCATAGGTCAATGCTCAACCAATAAGCCATGCTGGCCAGGCCATGATACATATTTTTGATCATTTCTCACCACCATTTGGTCTCTTTTTCTAAGATCATAACTTAAATTTTGAACCTCTTAGGATCAGCCATGGGCAAACTATGTACCGCGGGCCGGATCCGGCCCATTTGAAATGAATAAAACTAAAAAAAAAGACCGTACCCTTTTATGTAATGATGTTTACTTTGAATTTATATTAGTTCACACAAACACTCCATCCATGCTTTTGTTCCGGCCCTCTGGTCCAGTTTAAGAACCCATTGTGGCCCTCGAGTCAAAAAGTTTGCCCACCCCTGTTTTAGGATAATACTTCTAATTTCTTATCTTTTCTTCATATAGTCCATCACTATCTTTTTTCTTTACTTTATGGGAAATTGCCTCAACTTTTCCTTTCATGCTTGTGTTCATAAATTTTGTATATAACATCATCAAATTCATACATCATTGTAGCACATCATCATATCTCTTGGAAGATAAATTTGTTGGCCTTTTTTTTCATGCTTTATCCTCCTACCTAAATTATGTGTGTGTGTGTGTGTGTGTGTGTGTGTGTGTGTGTGTAAGCACCTTTTGTTTTGTGTTTATAGTCCTACCTCTCCTTCTATGGCTAAGGGTTTTAAAAATGTCTATGATATTTGGGGACCTGTTTCTGGTTTAGGGTGAGGCACTCAATAGCTAAAATAGAAATTCCATGATACACAAGAGGGTCACTTCATGGTTTCACTAATATGCAGTCAGTTAGCTATGTACATTTTTGTGGAAATTTTCCAAATGTCTGTAGTTAAATGTTTTTCCTCCAGCGTGGATTTGATTACCTTGAGGATAAAGATATGGTCAGTGCAAAAATGGGCATTGAAAACATTAGCAATGAATCATCAAGGGTGCTTCTTTTTTTTTAAACATATTTTATTGATTTTTTTACAGAGAGGAAGGGAGAGAGATAGAGAGTTAGAAACATCAATGAGAGAGAAACATCGATCAGCTGCCTCTTACACATCTCCCACTGGGGATGTGCCTGCAACCCAGGTACATGCCCTTGACCGGAATCGAACCTGGGACCTTTCAGTCCGCAGACCGACGCTCTATCCACTGAGCCAAACCGGTTTCGGCAAGGGTGCTTCTTAATAGAGATGTTTTAACATATGTTCTTTGCATTCAATCTGTTCTCAATGAGAACCTTCACCATTGATCCTATATAATAGGTCTTCTTTCCAATTACTTTTATTTCTCTAATTAGAGCAATAACCTACTTAAGATGCCTTATGTATGCAAAATTTTGATTAAAATGTTATAAAAATTAATAATGCTATATACAGTATTGCAATATAGCTAACATAGTACAGATGTAGACATATATACATATATACATACATATATATATATACACATACATATATATATAAATTTTCATGTTAGTATTATGTTTGGTCAAGTAGCAAAAGCATTCCTATAAAAAAGTCCACTATCCCCCCTATTATTCAACATTTTGCTATAGGTAGTAATGGTATATTTGGGCAAAGTGATAAAATAGCAGATGCACACAGAAAATGAGAAAATGAATGGAGCAGAATTATACAATTATAACCACAATTGTAGAATGATTACCTACACAGAAAACTCAAGAGAAGTAGAGAGATAATTATTACATATTGTAAGAGAATTCAGTATGGTGTTGAATATAAAATTAAAATTTTAGAAATTGTCAGTAGTGCAACATAATTAAGGAAAAATACTGTTTACAAGATAACTCTACTATGAAGTTTTTACATTTATAAAAAATGTACAATATCTATGTAAAATACTTTAAAACTTTACTGAGGTACATATTAAAATTCTTGAAAAATCGAATTTTGTCCATTTTGCACAAGATTCAAAATTATAAACTAGCAATCATTACCAAATTATACTATAAATTAATCCAATTCCTATAAAATATTGGAAAGTTCATTTGTTTGTCTATTTTGGCTTCCATTTTTGTTTTGAAACAGGAAAACCAACACTAAAATTCACATGGAATATTTAACACATAAGAAAAAAGGGGAAGGTATTAAAGAGTGGTGACTAGTTCTACTTAATATTTAAGCGTAGCCCTGGCCAGTGTAGCTCAGTTGGTTGAGTATCATCTGGAGCATCTAAATGTCACCAGTTTGATTCCTGGTCTGAGCACATGTCCAGTTTGCAGGCTTGATCCCAGCAGGAGTGTGTGTGGGAGGCAATTGATAGATGTTTCTCTCTCATATTAATGTTTCTCTCTCTCCCTCTTCCTTCCTCTCTCTCTAAAAATCAATAAAAACATATTAAAACATTTAAGCATATTTTAAGATTAAGTCAGTTTGTTGCTGGTGTCTTAATGGACAAACACATACAAAGTACACTGTTCCAAATACAGTGAAATGCACAGATATTTATGTAAAGAATAATGGTGAAACAAAACCATTAAGAGAAAATGAAATCGACACAAACCACTATGCTCAATTAATATTTGACAAAGGTGGCAAGAACATACAATGTAGTCAAGACAGTCTCTTCAATAAATGGTGTTGGGAAAATTGGACAGATACATGCAAAAAAAATAAATAAATAAGACTAGACCACCAACTTACACCATACACAAAAATAAACTTAAAATGGATAAAGGACTTAAACATAAGATGGGAAACATAAGAAGGACTTAAACATAACCATAAAAATGCTACAGAAATCCAAAGGCAGCAAAATCTCAGACATATGCCAAAGCTATTTCTTCACTGATACTGCTCCTAGGGCAATGGAAACTAAAGGAAAAAAAACAAATGAGACTACATCAAAATAAAAAATTTTGCACAGCAAAATAAAACCATCGACAAAACAACAAGAAAGCCCACTGCATGGGAGAACATATTTGCCAATGTTATCACCAATAAGGGTTTAATCTCCAACATTTACAGGGAACTCATACAACTTAACAAAAGGAAGATAAACAATCCAATCAAAAAATGGGCAATAGACCTAAATAGATACTTTTTGAAAGAAGACATAAGGAAGGCCAAGAAACATATGAAAACATGCTCAAAGTCAGTAATATCTGAGAGATGCAAATCAAAACGATAATGCAGTACCATTTCACACCTGTCAGAATGGCTATCATCAACAAACAAGTGTTAGCGAGGATGCAGAGAAAAAGGAACCCTCATGCACTGCTGGTAGGGATGCAGACTGGTACAGCCACTGTGGAGAACAGCATGGAGTTTCCTCAAAAAACTAAAAATGGAACTCCCATTTGACCCAGTGATCCCACTTCTAGGAATATATCCTAAGAAACCAGAAACCAACGAGAAAGGATATATGCACCCCTATGTTCATAGCGGCACAATTCATCATGGCTAAGATTTGGAAACAGACTAAGAGCCCATCAGCAGATGAGAGGATTAAAAAATGTGGTAAAGCCCTAACAGGTTTGGCTCAGTGAATAGAGCACTGACCTGCAGACTGAAGGGTCCCAGGTTTGATTCCAGTCAAGGCATGTACCTTGGTTGTGGGCACATCCCCAGAAGGGGGTGTGCAGGGGGCAGCTGATCGATGTTTCTCTCTCATCAATTTTCTAACTCTCTATCCCTCTCCCTTCCTCTCTGTAAAAAATCAATAAAATATATTTAAAAAAAAACAGGTGGTACATCTACACAATGGAATACTACGCTGCTGTAAAAAAGAAAGAATTCTTACCATTTGCAACAGCATGGATGGAGCTGGAGAGCATTATGCTAAGCATAATAAGCCAGTTGGAGAAAGATAAATATCACTCATTTATTCTATATAATAAAAGTGAAACATGTAAATTGACCGTCCCTCCACTACACTCACCAGCCAATCAGGCGTGGGTATGTAAATTAACTTGACAAAGATGGTGGGCCGGTGGGCAGTGCACAGAGGCAAGGAGTGGCCTGGGTGGGGTGGGATGCCTGGCTTCTGCCCCACCCCGGCCACTCTGGGCAGGTAAGCAGCTCGCGCTGTTGTCCTACCCGACCCAGGCAATTCCGGGCCTGTGGGCAGCATGCGTGGAGAGCCTCTGGGCAGGTAAGGCAGGCTGCCGGAGGGCAACCTATACTCCCCACATGGTGGCGGTTGCAGCCGTGAACATGCCAAGCGGAGCCTGTGGGCCAAGCTGAAGTAGCGCCTGCAGGCCATCAGTGCCGAGTAGTGGCTGTGCAAGTCTTGCCTCCTGGCCCAGAAGGTGCGCGATTGCAGGGACAGCCACCATGGCAGGCCAGATTAACGTCCTCCTGGCAGCACCACGGGGGTTTGCGGATCTGCGAAGCCACAGGCCTCTGGTGTGCACATCCTCTCCTCCCCCTGTGACATGCAAACATCCTCCAGCATGCTGTCACCCTTGCATGCCTTCAACAGTCTCAGACCAAGGTGCGTGCAAGTTCCCCCCACCCCTCCGCCGCACTTCCATCAATCCCAGCATGACTATGTCCCCCAAAGGACGTGCACATGTCCCCTCCGGCACGCTCATGTCCTTTGAAGAGTGTCTGGGTGTTCTGGGTACTGAGGGTGGGCACCTGTGAGATGACAGTGAGAGGGCGGAGTGGTGATGCTCTGTTCCTGCAGAGGCCAGGGCAGCGACGAGATCACCTCCATGGGGCTAATGCAGGTTCTGAGGCGGGAGCAGGTGCAGACAGACACACCTGGTGGGTGCGGGTGGCCCTCGCTGAGGTACCTTCGGTCAACGTTCAAGATCAGGAACCCAGAGGAGGCGAGTTCCATCCTCTCAGTGACATGGTGGGATAGTCGGGGCGACTGCAGAGGAGGAATGTGCACTTTGGTTCCAGCACCCATGAGCGAAGGCTGCCCTGACTGAGCCTCGCTTGTGTGGGGCCTAGCACACTCCTGTCGGGCAGTGGGTGACAGGACATGCTTTTCCGAGTTAATGAGAGAAAACATTGATTCTCCCACTGCCCGCAAAGGTGGAAAATGAAGTGGGGAGACATGCGGGGAATGAGCAAGGTTCCCTGTCTGGGGGTTCCAAATCCATTGTTAGCTCCTTTCACTGCTGACTAGAGATATACAGGGTGTCCCCCAAAATGTATACACACTTTGAATACCTACTAATTGCAATGGGTTTAAGCATGAAAAGAAAGAACCAACAATGGAGCTGTCATCTGTTAAAAGTGCGGGTACAAACAGGCAGTCAGACATTCCCAGAGAGGTCCAGGATTGGAGAGGGTGCAGGACAGACTGAGGAGCCCCCTTCCCCCACCCCACCCCCATGCATGAATTTCGTGCACCGGGCCCCTAGTGGAATATACTGAACAACATAAACTGATTAACAAAAACAGATCCAGAGACAGAGAAGCATCGATCAGACCGTCAAACCTTAGAGGGAAGGTAGGGGAGGGTGGGGGTAAGGGAGAGAGATCAACCAAAGGACTTGTATGCATGCATATAAGCCTAACCAATGGACACAGACAACAGGGGGGGTGAGGGCATGAGTGGGGGAGTCAGGGGGGGGGGCATGGAGGTATAAGGACACATATGTAATACCTTAATCAATAAAGAAAAGAAAATAAGTGATTTAAAAAAGAGAAAAAATTAATTTTTTAATAAGTGGTCTTTACGCAACTGATAATATCTAGATGAAAACCAATGAAACAAAATAAAATCAGTTAGAGCTCTAGATCTGTTTTTTACTCCAGGATACTAAATCCCAGACTTAGCAAAGATTTAGATATGACACTAAATGAAAATACACAAAAATCTTCATTTAGGAAAATCTGTTCTAAGCATCACCCCAAATCCCAGGGCTAAAAAATCAGCATTGATAAAAAGAATGAATATCACCGTAACCGGTTTGGCTCAGTGGATAGAGCGTCGGCCTGCGGACTGAAAGGCCCCGGGTTCGATTCCGGTCAAGGGCATGTACCTGGGTTGCAGGCACATCTCCAGTGGGAAGTGTGCAGGAGGCAGCTGATCAATGTTTCTCTCTCATCGATGTTTCTAACTCTCTATCTCTCTCCCTTCCTCTCTGTAAAAAATCAATAAAATATATTTAAAAAAAAAGAAAAAAAGAATGAATATCAGCAATCTGTGGATGCGAAAACATTATGAAAGAAGTCCAAGATAAACAGCAACTTACGATAAGTGAGATGTTACAAAAAGCTGATTTTCCTAACAAGCAAAGAACTTCAAAATCAGTAAAATAAGAATAAAGAAAATGAGTAAACAATGGTCTACACATACATTAAAGTGGCTTTTAAACCTATGTTTTATGCTCCATTATACACATCTGAAGAAAAATATTAATTTAAAATATGAATTATAGTTTTTAAGCATTCAGAAGGGTAAAAATAAAAAAGTTCCATTTGGTAAAAATATAGAAAAATAGGAACTGTTAACACATTTTGGGTGAAATATTCTACAGCATCTACTTATGAAACCAATGCTTGTATCATTGACCTTTAATTTGTTAAAACATACCTAAATATTGACTATTAAAAATATTAGCAATAGTCCATCAAAAAAGTGATTTTATAACTACATCCATATGTGATTGCTTGTGGGAAAGAGATTTTGGATTTCAGATTCAGGGATGGGAAAGAGACTCATCAAAAAGACATGTCGTTGTTTTCCTCTTCTGGAAGTTTGATATTTTACTAAGTGCATTACTTTTCAAAACACACACACACACATATTTAAGATAATGCTGGTAAAGAAATATGATCCAGAAGGAAAGTGAAGAGTGGAAAGTATAATAAAATCAAGAGTGAAATGGATTCAGGTAATAAATGAAAAGTTATTCTTTGAAGTCTGTCAATTTGCAAGCCTTGTGACACAAATAAGCCTTTAATGTGATGATGAGTGCATGGCCATTTATACAAATTGGTGGTGATAAGATTACGAACAAAAATCAATTTCTAAAAGAAACACCACCATTTGTGCTCCTGAGATCTTTCAGTTGGAGTAGATGTTATGTAATACACTTAACTAGATCCTTACAGTAGAAAGTGACACGATTTACAGAAAGTTCTTTTTATATAATGTCATTATTCTAAAGTTTTCCTCAGAAAATTTAAAAAATATTATTTTGTAGAGGAATACTATGGTGGATTTCAGGCTTTCTGACTGTAGGGCTTATTCCAGCAATACAATTTAGAATAATCGTCCATGGGTATGATTTTTCTCCACTGAAGAACTGAGCAGCAGTAAATTCGATACTATAGTCCCTGACAATTACTTGGAATATAGCAATTCTGTTTTCTAGGTAAACGCAGAGCTGCACAAATCAGCAAAACTGGGGATAGGAGAATGATTTGTTTATGAAAACTAAAGAGCCACTAGGACATATATCTCAATGAAAGGCAATGAAAATGCCATTCTACATTTGTATCATGGACGGGTTGTGCAGTTTATAAAGCTCTCTAACATAAATTGACACTTTATTTTTGACTGGAGCAACAACTCTGAGTAGCAAGGGAAGCTATTATTATGGATAAAAAAATTGACTGTGTGTGATTTGTTCAATATTATAGGGACAGGTAAGTGGCATAGCCAGCTGTAAATGCTAGACTTTTGGTATTATATCTGGGCTCTTTCCCTCACATCTAGTTTATAATCCATCAAAATGAGTGATTTTATAATTAGACCCATATATAATTGCTTGTGGGAAAGAGATTGCAGATTTAGGATTTTGTATGTGAGTATGAGTATCTGTATTCATACATACAAAATAATAATATATTATAATAGTATAACAAAAATAATAAATATTATAAAATAACATAAACATATAAAATACATATGTTTTCATATTCTAGGATATTCTTTTTTGCAGTTTATTTTTTCCAACTCTAAATCTGATTAATTCTCTTATGCTTTTTAAGAATCATTTTCTGTTTTTAACTTTGCTGGGATTTTGAACACAAAAAAAGCTATAGCTGGGAAAGGATATGGGGTCAGGAGATAATACCCACACCCACCCACCCCCATCCCTCACATGAACACATGTACAAACATATATAAGGATAAAGCATATATGATTGCTGATGAAGACAAAGGGAGCCACTGGGGATTGAGAAGAGAAATGATGCATAATGCAAAGCTAGAGAGAGTTCAGAGAAGAAATGGGAGGTACAGCCAGGGAGTGAGGAGAAATTTTTTTTTACTGTATTTTTATTGATTTCAGAGAGGAAGGGAGAGGGAGAGAGAGATAGAAACATCAATGATAAGAGAGAATCATTGATCATCTGCCTCCTACATGCCCCACACATGGGGGAGCAAGCCCGCAATCCAGGCATGTGCCTTGACCAGGAATCAAACCATGATCTCCTGGATCATAGGTCGACGTTCAACCACTGAGCCATTCCGGCAAGGAGAGATTTTTTTTTTAACTATCCCAGGAGAGAAAAGAAGATGGGCAGAAGTAACAGCAGAGAACTTTGGCCAGTAGGTCCTTACTCTGCTTTCTTTAAAGGCCTAGAGACCAAGGCAACATTTGGATTATACTGAATCACAAGGTTATGACAATACATTGTATTTCATGCTATAAGATATTGAAATAATTATTAATATACCTTTGTATATATTATATATAAACTTTTATTAGTACCAAGGAAGATGTAATCAAAATGTTTGCTTTAGTTTTTAAGTTTTAATAAATTTATCTGAGAGATATGAAGGCAATCACTAAGCCTATAGATTTCTTAGTGATATAAACATCTGATAGAGAAAGAGAAAATTAAATGTCTGGAAGCATGGGGTAAATTGTTCAGCCTATACATTATAGGCTGAGTTTTTTACTTTGAACATGTGTGTGTTTGCTTTATCCTCACAAATGCATGGCAAACTTCTTAAGAGTGAAAACCTTCTTTTCCATTTCTTTATCTTCAATGATATATTGCTTTAGCTATTACCAGTATCATGTACAGCTTTTTAAATTCTAACATTAAAGAATTTTTCATATATAAGTATACAAAAAGCTTGTATTTGTTTATTTTGTAATCATATAGGTATAGAGTGAAATGCCAAATTACAGTGGCTCTGACACAAATTAAGTGAGAAGGTTACTGAACCTAAAATAGTTTTAATAATAATATCCTATGACATTTTCATGAAGGTTAAATTAAATAATTCATATAAAGCACTTGTACAATGTGTGGCACATGGCCAACTTGCCATAAATGTGAGCAAACATCATTAGTGTCATCATTAATTGATTTCCTTGACTAAAGGAAGAAATCATGCAGTCTTTAAAAACATTGGAGAGGAGAATATTCTGGTCTCAACATACTGGATCTCATCTAAACAATGCTGTAGTTTAACTGATAATTTTCAAAGCAGCTACTTTGATATACTTCCTAGCTTTGAAATTAACTATATTCTTTCAAGGAAAGATACAATTGAGAAGGCATATGTCAAGTTTAATTTCATGATTTGACCCAACAAAATGTCCACATCTGTCTAAAAATGGACTAGGGTTTCCTGTGAATGTCATAGCTTTCTCCAAACGTAGATATAACTTAGCTCAAAATTGCTTTTCACAATTCTTACATTCAGGACCTGACTGAAATAAGGATCAATTCAGACTCTAGTCCAGGGGTGGGCAAACTTTTTGACTCGAGGGCCACAATGGGTTCTTAAACTGGACCGGAGGGCCGGAACAAAAGCATGGATGGAGTGTTTGTGTGAACTAATATAAATTCAAAGTAAACATCATTACATAAAAGGGTATGGTCTTGTTTTTTCTTTTAGTTTTATTCATTTCAAACAGGCCGGATCCGGCCCACGGGCCGTAGTTTGCCCACGGCTGCTCTAGTCTCTCTGCAGATAAATAAATGAGGGCATTACCTTCAAGGCAGGTGGAGCTCTTAATGGATGGACAAGATGGATACATAAACATACATGAAAGACCAATTATGAGTATACATCCAAAATCCCTTTGTCACATCACCTGATGCCAAAAATTCCTTTTGTGAAGGAGTTTTCTTTGAGGTTTTAATGGCATTTGTAGGTTTGTTTCCTCTTGTTATTGTCTAAAGAGTAATGTGATACAAATTCCTGTCCTGTGGATTAAAAGCAACTAACTAATTTTGTGCAGGTACGTGTTTTTCAGGTTATTAATAACTTGTTTATATCATAAAAAATATTGTCAGTAGCACATCACAAAATTCTAAGTAAATTCATTATTCTGGCATTTATAAAATTCTGCATTGATGTAATGGAAAGAAATCATTTAAGAAAAATTTCTCAGCTCTAAATTCTTACTATGCCGTAGATTTAAGAGATAATGATCAGATCTAGCAGAATAGACATGGGTCACTTCATATATAAAAATGACCACCAGTATGCAAATAGATATCTATCTATCATATATCCATATCTATATTTGCAACTATGTATCTCTATAGCTATCCATCCACCCATTCAACCATCCATCCATCATCTGGGTAAAATTTAGTCAATTTCACAATGAGAAGAAAATTGAAGTTAATATAAGCACATACCCATTACTAGAGGCCTAGTGCATGGAATTCATGCACAGGTAGGGTTCCTAGCAACTGCTGGCCGTTGGCAGGGGCCTCCCTTCACACGCGCCTTGGCCTGGAGTCGCCCTCTCACCTGCTCCACCTTCCCACCATGGCCCCGTTCTTTTGGGGGCCCATCAGGGCCAGTAGAGCCTCCACTGCTGCCTGCTGCCAGCGCCGCATCACCAAGCCCACCATGTTCTGCACTGTCCCTTGGTGGTCAGTGCATGTCTAACTCCCAGTTTGTTGAATTCCCACCTGTAATGGCAATTTGCATATTAGCCTTTTATTATATAGGGTACTTTCAGTGTTATCTCCTGGGTAGCCCACACAGGAAGAGGCACAGGAACATGTTTAACAGGTAAATAGGAAATGACTAATTTATTATTAACCCAACTTCAAACAATCCTTTTGCAAGTTTTCCTTTCTGTTTCCAATGAGAGCAGACCATTTGATGTCATGTTGGGTTCTTAAATTAATAGACATTTCTTCTCATCTAATGCTAGGCATCGTAAAGGAATTGGCTCAAAAAAAAGAACATTCAGTTGATCCTGGGAGTGAAACAACAAAACACAACTGACTCACATTACCATTATTACATAATCATTAATCAGTTCATAATTTTCCTCATTTTTGCAGAATGCAGTAAATTCTAAGATCTTCAACAACCTAAAACATTTGATAAAAGCACAAACCTCAACAAGTAGTTGAAAAACACTGAAATAAAAGTGTGTGTGTATTTTTTAATAAAGTGAGATCCATTCTGGCACCTGGATGTGAAAGGTAAAGACATATGTGCCTTCCCTTTATGCTTCGGCAGACAGCAAAGGAATTACTGCCAGTGTCTTAGCCTGGGCCATGCAATTAGTGTATTTGGAAATGCCATCCTGGGGAGCATGTATGAAGAATGAGGGAGTAAGAGGAAAGAAGGGAAACCAATCCAAGTTGTGTTCTCACCACAGACACCATATTGAGGAACAGATGTGTGATCTTATGGGACTCAGGAAGACCCTTAGAGAGAAATACAGTCTGTAGGATATGAACTGAGATGCTGTTATATTGCACCTGTGATAAGCTGTTTGATGCCCACATGGAACAGGCCACCACAATACATAGTGGCTGGTGTAAAAGACGGACATATTAAATGGTCCATAAGAGTGAGTTAGAAAAAAATTCAAATAAACAAGCAGAATTTTTTCAGGATGATAGACTGAAACTATGGTCTAACTAATAAGCCTGAATGACAAACATATAGTTTCTTTATATTATGAAAAAAAAAATTTCTCTTGGCGTTTTATAATAACAGCTTGAAAATTTGACAGTTCTTTCATTAGAAACATTTTAAAGATATATTTTTATTAATTTCAAAGGGGAAGAAAGAGGGAGAGAGAGAGAGAAACATCAATGATGAGAGGGAGTCATTGATCAGCTGACTCCTCCACGCCCTCTACAGATCCAGCCCCAAATGTGGGCATGTGCCCTGATCAAGGAATTGAACTGTGACCTCCTGGTTCCCAGGTCAATCAATGCTCAACCCCTGAGCCACACACTGGCGAACTACTAGAAACATTTTAAAAAGAAATCCCTCTCTGCTACATAGGAAAGACATACTAACAAACACATACCTAATCTTTGAAAAATTGCCACTGCTATTTTAAATCAGATTTGAGTGAAGAATTGAGCTTCCTCTAAATTGCTTCTGTATTGTGTATGTGTTCAAGAAGAGTAGAACACAGCCTTCAATTGCATTTTTCCTTACATAATCAGGCTGTCTAATAACCTTAGCAGCCTGATTAAAAGTTAATCAGGCACTTGAAAATTCTTTTTAAAAAACTAATTGTATGCACACCAAGTCCTCATTAGGAAGTTCTACACATCATTCAAAGAATCCTTTACCTTACTTTATCTCTTGAAAAACAATTATCTTATTTTCATGATTTTAATTGCTGCAATTTCCACCGCAAATTCCACTAAATTTTCAGTGAACAAATTCATAGTAAAATACATAATGTCATGTATTTTACTTTACAATGCCTGCTTCCTAAAGCAATTGAGAGACTAGGGTACAGTGGAAAGAACACTGGCCTGGGCATCAAGGGACCTGAGTTCTAAACTGAGCCCTGCCAGCAACCAGACGCCTACAGGTGGGAAGGCTGGTTTAGCTAGCCCTCTCAGCCTTGCCACCTACTTACCAGTCAACAACTAAGTAAACTGCTGGCTCTAGAAGCCAACTTTGGAGCCAGACTGATCGCCTTCTGATTTTAGCTCCGGCAATGAATGACTCTGAGATTTGGGGAAGTCATTTAACTCCTGAGTCTCAGTTCCATAATTACTACTAGTAAAAATTAAAAACACTGATTCAGAGTTTTCTGAGAATGAACTGAAATAACCTATGTAAAGCATTTAGCATAGAGGGTGGCCCATTATAAACGGTATTAAATATTTCTTATTTCCCCTTTTGCACAATGCAGAGCAAGAACCCACTGGCCAAAGTCCTCTGCATGTGCTAAGTACTGGATGTCTCTCCTCCATCAAAGGCTGGCCTTGAAGTTTCCCTGCCTTCTCTGAATCCTTTCTTGCTTTGTCTCTCCAAAGAGGTGTACACATAGATACCCAAAGCTCACTTTTTCTCTTATCAGCACAGACATTAGCTCCATTCCTCTAGACTTACATGTGTGTGAGTGTATGTGTGAACGTGTATACGTGTGGGTGAGTGTATGCTCCTCAACTTTCTCTCTCATTCACTCTTCAGCCCATATGTCAGCCTTCTTTTATACTACTTCATGAAAACTTCTCTTTTCAGGGTCATGAACAATTCCCATGATGTAATCCAGCACAGACTTCTATGTCCTCTTACTGACCTCTCAGCATCATGCAGCAGAACTGATTCCCCACTTTGCCTTAGGACACTCTCCTATCTTAGTTCCCTGTCTCTTTGTCTTCCCGAGTTTCCGCCTATTACTGGTTTGACTGAGTGCCAGTCTCTTTGCTGATTTCATCTTTCTACCCACCTTTCACTGGTGGAGTCAGCCAGGCTCAGTCCCGATTCATCTTCCCTCAAAAAATATATCATCTATCCTCAAGGATTTATTTATTTATTTATTTATTTATTTATTTATTTAGTGTGTGTGTGTGTGTGTGTGTGTGTGTGTGTGTGTGTGTATTAATCCTCACCCCAGGATAGAGGATATTTTTTCCCATTGATTTTTTTAAGAGAGAGTGGAAGGGAGAGGGAGAGACAGAGAGAGAGAAACATGGATACAAGAGAGACACATTGATTAGTTGCCTCCTGCATGTGCCCAACTCAGGATGAGGATTGAGCCTGCAACTGAGGCACATGCCCTTGACCGAAATCAAACCCAGGACCTTTCAGTCTATGGGCAGATGCTCTACACACCAAGCCGAACCAGCTAGGGCTATCCTTATGGTTTAAGCATCACTCAATGCTATTTATGCACAACTTTTAAAACACAGGGCATAGACGCTGGCTAGATAAATATACCTAGATTGTTACTTTGGCATTCAACTGCTCAGGTGTACCAGTAAATCCTAGTTCTTCAACTTACTTGCTGCACATCTTTGGACAAATCATGAAACCTCTCTCTGCCTTACTTTGTTTCATAGGTTTATTGGAAGTATTAATCAATGTTGAGCCCTTTAACATGTGTCTGGCACATAGTAAATGCTATATAAATATTTAAAATCTTGCTATTTTTACAGTAATAGATTGCCACTCCCTTACTTAAAACCCTTCTTAGAATAAAATCTAGCATCTTTAGGTTAGCTTAGAAGGCCCTGCATCATCTGACACGAGATTTTCCCTCAATCTTAAATCATATTCCTCTACCCCCTCTTTTTCATTATCTTCCATCTTTCTTGTCTCAGGGATTTCACACTTATGCACCTACCCTGCGTTTCATAGGCAGTTCCTTCACACCCTTTAGGATTAAGTGGAAACATGTCTTCTTTTTCTTATATAATATCCATGGTTACATCTCTGGGGTTGCTCCCCACTTTTCCTACCTCAATTTTCTACCTTGACCCTTCTTTGTTTTTTCAAAGCAATTATCACAGTATCATAGCTAATGTTTATGGTTTTGTGTTTCTCTGCTAGAATGTAAGGTATGAATCTTGCTCATATTTATGTTCTCTGTGGCATTTTTACACAGAAATAACAGGTGCTCAATAAATATGACTGATGTAATTAAAGTCTTAGGCTCTTTCCCTGTTGTCAGATGCAGACCTGATATTATGAGAGGATTATGATATCCGTCAAATTTACCCAGCTGAACCCTGAAGGAAGAGAAGTAGTCTGCTGGTGAGATGGCAGGGGAAAGGGGTCTCTGTCTAGGGTGACTGGACTGTGAAGGCTGAACACTGGAAAGAAAGTAGAGAACTCAGGCATATGAAAGTAGGTCAGGATGGCTGGAACTTAGATTGTGTCAGGGAGAGAAGTGGTGGACATGTAGCCTATAGAAGTTAACAGGACTCTGCTATTGAAGTGCCTTTTTGTTCATGTTAAGATTTTGCATTTTACCCCAAGACAAGAGGCCTGATGCATGAAATCCATGCATGGGTAGGATCCCTAGGCCTGGCCAGTGATCAGGGCCGACCTGTGGGGCAACTGGTGGGGCGATGGGGGGGAGGTGGGGAGGCTCCCACTGGCACCCTCCTTGGCCGGCCTGGCGCCACCTGCTCACTGGCTGGCCCTGCCCCCTGATTGCCCTGCTGCCTCCGCCAGTTACCTCCCTCTGTGGGTGACCGGTGGGGTGATTGGGGGGTCCCTGCTGGCACCTGCCTTGGCTGGCCTGAGGTCTGCTGGCTGGGGGCAGCTCCTGCATTAAGCATCTGCCCTTTAGTGGTCAGTGCATGTCATACTGACCAGTCATTCCACTGGTCGATTTGCATATTAGGCTTTTATTATAGTGGATAATTTGGAACCCTTTAGCTGGGAGAGCTTTTTTCAGATTTGTAAATCAAAAAGAAAAGACAGTCTATGAACTTTCTTCTGGAATAGAAAGCAAGAATATAGACATCACTGAATTTATTTTGGATATCACCGAAATTTTTATGACGGCAGCATAACCTCAAATGCTCACACGTGTGCATGTGCACACACACACAAACACACATTCCTATAGAATTCCTCTTACAAACTCACAGGATACTTATGTGCTTTTAGCTTATTAAAAATCATGTTTACATGTTAGTTATCCAACCCTACAATAATTTCAGAATATTTTAGCAAAAGAAATATTGAACTGTTCCTAGAGATATTATGCTTCGCTACAATTCTACATAAAAGGATGTAAAATTCTACAGCTGTATTAACACTCAATGGTGTGACACCTGTGATTAATCATGCAATCTGCCAAAGAACAAGAGTTTGCTCTAAGGCAATAAAGAAAAATATTTTGTTTGCCCATTAGAATGCTCCCTTGTTACAAAAATTCAAGAGTTAGTGTTACAGCATGAAGGAATTAGACAGACATTAGAGATCATTGGACCCAATCTCATTTCCACAGAGAAGATAACTGAGGTCTCAGGAATGAAAGTAACTTACTTGTAAATTGTTTCATACCTACTGCTTGGGTACAAAGGAGAAAGCTTTGCAAGCTCTGAGGGATTCCCCTCAACTGCCCAGACTCACCACATGAAACAACCTACCTACCACCTCGTGGTGTTTCTGTGCCTTTTGCTAAATTACATACAACAGCCCTGAGCACTTCTGCACATACCCATCCTTGCTAAATTATGGAGCCATTCCTCTGATCTTAGAATCCCTTTGTAATATAATAAAAATAAATGAGACCACAGCTTCCTTCTATCATAAAATACTCTTCTCAATTGCGATGAATCCACTACAACAGCAAAATAGCAGTTGCTTCCCAGACAAGAGATGCAGTGACTCACAACCTCTGCTGCCCTCATCTTAGTGAGGTGTTAGATACATAAAACACCTGCATTTTCTCACCTGTGGACACATCACTTCCACAGCCCCAGGAGACAGGAGATAACCATTATCTTCCTTTCACTCATGTGTAGAGTGTTTCTTAAGGTGAAATCACTTCAAAGTCAGTTTAAGTTTAGTGATTAACTGAAGCATCATTATGGTAGACTGCTTTTTTTAAAGTATATAAAAAAAGACCACTCGTTTAAAACTGGTAACACTGTTTAGAATAATGAATTCTGTTCAACAATCTTTAGCCTGCTGTTATCAAACTCTGTACACATTGATACTATCTTTTTCCAATGTTCATAAACCACTTGTAAGGATTCCTTTTGATCTTTCTTTCCTTACTCTCCACAGATCAGCAACCCTTCAACATTATTCTTTTTCTCAAACTGAGCCTGAGGGTTTGATCTTTAGTCAAACAGTGTTTTAAAGAACTCAGTTTTGCTTACCTTGAATGAGATGTTATTAATGTCCTCCATCATTGCTGTTGGCTGTTGTTTTTGCAAACAAGGAAGCTTTTCAGGATGAGAGGAGGGAAACCATGGCAGAACTGTGTTCTGTGTGGAAGTTGTAACCATAGGCAGCGACCTGGAGAAATGTCACTTACAGTGGGCTCCTAAGATGTCATGCTTAGAAGCTTAAAGGAACATTGAAAATAAAATGTTTAAAGAATGTGTGTGTGTGTGTGTGTGTGTGTGTGTGTGTGTGTGTGTGTGTGTGTTGGGATGAGGAGAGGTGTGCAAAGATCTAATAAAGTTAAACAACCATATAAATCAATGTTCCGTATGAAACTGTGACTCCACATTCAGTTACAAACTCTATAAAGCACCTCTAACTGTGTAGTTTAGTTGAAATGAATGAAACAAAAAAAAATAAATCCACATATTTACCCATTTCCTATTTTAAACATAATTATTTAATCTTTTTTCATGTTTAAATTAGAAATCAAAGAATTTTTTTGTATTGACTTTCATCAGCCTATTACTTTAAAAGCAGAACCTACTGATGTTTCCCAAACACCTAAAGATAAGACAATAAAATCCTTAATTCATAGTTTCTAAATTCGTGGTTATAACTATGTTTGGCTGTCATAAGCATTAAATGTTTCCATCACCTGGCTTAGTCATTCCCCCTCACCTACACTTCCTTTTCCCCCCCATGAACATTTCTGAAACAGCATGAAACAACCTACTCACCACCTCCTGGTGTTTCTGTGCCTTTTGCTGAATTACATAGAACAGCCCTGAGAACTTCGCACATCCCCATCCTTTCTAAATGATGGAGCCCATTCCTCTGATCTTAGAATCCCTTCTGTACTAGAATCATAATACATGAGACCACAGCAACACATAGTCAGAGCTGATATGAGGAAGTAAACACCCCTCCACTCCCCAAATAAAAAGGGAGGTACTTAGAGGCTACTTAGGCCTGGTGACACCTTGAGGCTATTGATTAGAAAACAATAGGGTCCTCAGTTAGGAAAACCTGCAGGCTTTGTCAGCAAGAGGCTAAAGCCGCCCAGAAAATAAAATACCATTTAATTTTTCAAAACTGTGTAATTTGTGTATTTATGTGTATACTATTTCTACGTCTCCTTGATTGAGACTTTTAGCTAAAGATGGTTGTTTTTCCTTCTTTTAAATATACAGTTTAGTCCAGTCCAGTGGTCGGCAAACTCATTAGTCAACAGAGCCAAATATCAACAGTACAATGACTGAAATTTCTTTTGAGAGTCAAATTTTTTAAACTTAAACTATATAGGTAGGTACATTGTTATTAACTTAATTAGGGTACTCCTAAGGCTTAGGAAGAGCCACACTCAAGGGGCCAAAGAGCTGCATGTGGCTCGCGGGCCACAGTTTGCGACCACTGCAGTAACCCATTACTGACTCTGCTGTAAGAGTAAGGATATTCATATAATCCTTGCCACTGCATTGTGCAAAGATGAAAGTCATGCTCATAAAAAATAGAGGACACTAGAAACCCATTGGGAGACTGAAAAAAAAGTGGAAAAAGTACTAGTTTTGTGGTCATATATTTCTGTTTCTCAGTCACCCCTCTACCAGCTACACACCCAAGAGGGAACACCTGTTAGAATATAATATCGCCCAGCCAAAGTAGTTCAGTTCAGTGGATGAGCGTCGACCCATGAACCAGAAGGTCATGGTTCGATTCCTGGTCAGGGCACATGCCGGGCTTAAAGGCTTGATCCCCAGTGTGGGGCATTCAAGAGGCAGCCATTCAATGATTCACTCTCATCATTGATGTTTCTATCTCACTCTCCCTCTCCCTCTTCTCTGAAATAAATAAAAAATATCTTTAAAAAAAAAGAATATAACATCAACAAAATATATTGTAAAATAAGAGGAAATTGGACAAAGGTATTGTGGATTATGTAAATTAATGCAATTATAAAATCTAATTTTATTTAAATAGGGATTAAATAGGAAGCAGAACTCCTTGGCATTCTTTTCTGATGGAATCTCTAAGCACCATCTACATGAGTTTTACAGATTATGGGAGAGATTTATTATCACGATGCAGGGTCAAATGGCTCATGACCACAGACAGTTTTGAAAAGTGACCAATACCCTTCAGGACCATGAATATCTGATGTTAAATAATGCAGGCTGCCACCACGCGGGCGGGGGTGGGGGGGTGGGGGGGGGGAGCTTCCTGGCTTGGATGAAACAAGGCCTACAAGGTTGCTCCTATGCTATTGGAACCCCATGCTGCTGAATGGCATTTACCTTAGTTATCTGGCATGATTAGCATGACCCCCCATTGGTCAGCTAATCAGACATAAATCTATTAAACAAAAATAAATTTTTATGCACTTGGGATTGCTTAAATCAAGCTTTTGCATACTTAGATGATCATCTTATTTATACTGTAAAATACAGCTTCATTTCTTCTTTATGGGTAAAGGAGACTTGCAGATGGATAAAGGAAACAGTCAACAAGGCTTATTTGTTTTGATGTGCATAGAATTTGAACAAAGCAAGAAAAAAAATAAAATCTACAAGCACTTTCTTACTGTACTTATATTTAGAAATTGCACATGGCCTCTGAGGCCCAGTTTATAGTATGCATTTGAGTATTCAACAAAACTGTCACATGTAGTCAGCTGTACAGTCTTATACCTATTGCCTGCTACACCATTCCATTGACCCTGTCTCCAAATACAGATTTATGCCAATGATGTGCCTCATGTTTTTCTCCTTAACCCATGGAAACCGTGCCACTTTTTACTTTACCAGAATAAGCTCAAAGGCACAGCTCAATTTCTTTCTCCTCCCTCATGAACTGAAATTGAATCTATGGAGGAAGAGACCAGGTTGCCCATTCAAGATAAGAGCATCACATGAAGCCTTAAAACACTAATAAAATAGGAACTGAAGAGTGAAATATACCTATAGCTACAATAATATTAACAATTACAACGCCTCATATTTAGATATTATCAAAGTATAACTCCATTTAAATCTTTTTTTTAAAATATGTTTTATTGATTTTTTTACTGAGAGGAAGGGAGAGGGACAGAGAGCTAGAAACATCGATGAAAGAGAAAATTCGATCAGCTGCCTCCTGCACAGCCCCCATGGGGGATGTGCCCGCAACCAAGGTACATGCCCTTGACCGGAATCGAACCTGAGACCTTTCGGTCTACAGGCCGACGCTCTATCCACTGAGCCAAACTGGCCAGGGTCCATTTAAATCTTATTCTGAGAAGTAGACCAAGCTATCAACAGTGCACTTATGTCTACATAGAGAATCTAAAGCTAACAAGACAATAAGTGTCTTATCCAAGGTCACATAACTAGTGAATAGGAGAAACTAGACAAGGACAGGTTTTTCTGATGCCTAACAGCGGACTTTTCCTCTACCTAAATGAGTAGTTACCTAAATGTGGAGCACAAGTGATGAAGGGATGCAGGCTTATTTCATCCAGTGTAAATATGCCTCACCCAGCACCAGGACTTAAAGGAAGAATGAGTATTCTCGACAAATATTCCCACCTGGTTTGGGTCATAGCACGGGAGGTACAGAAGTACCAGGTAGTGGCCACTCAACCACCTCCCTCTCCTGTTAGGGTGGAGATTTAGAATCCTAGTTGGTTTTAATTTTGACTAAAATGACATTGGAAATTTTGCTCTAATGAATGTTTCTATTGTTTTGCATCTATTAAGAGCCGGTGTGGGAAAAAGAATACTATATTCTGCTAATAAGTTTGTGTTTTTAGTCACCAGAGCTCACCTCAGTCCCAGTTCACTGAAGGGTCACAGAGTTTTGTTTATTTTCCCCAAATCATAAATAAATGATTGATCCTAAGTGCCTCAGGTCTACCATGAAGCAAAGAAGCAATGCTGATGCTGACTGGGAATTTTAACAGAGGACGATAACTTGCTGCAAGCATTCTGAAAAACCCTGAATTGCCGATCTAGGAAAAACATTCCAGTTAATGGGATCCGGATTAATGACAGATTAAAGATTCAGAAGCTTGACAAATTGACCTGTAGCAGACCGTCCAGTTTCAACAACCTTTGATCCTAACATCTGGTTCGAGCCCTTTCTCTACCGGCGTGGAGTGCAGGACCTGTGGCAGGTCTGATTCACGTGGGCAATAACAGCACCAATGCCCTCCTCAGTGCTCTCTTCGCCTCGGGTCTCTGTTTGGACATTTTCCCGTTTCATTTCTAGCTTTGAAATCTTTCCTCCCCAGCCATCCTTCATCATTCTAGCTTTCCAACGGATTGAAATAAGCACATCAGGCGACCACGGCAGGCTTCAGTCACGGTGTCTGGATTCCTAACCACATTGTCCTGGCTTTCCACTGTGACCTGCCCAAGTGCTCCAAAACCCGGCCTCCTGCCCACGGGAGGCACATTGCACTCCACCCCTGCCCCATCCACCACTATAGTGCTCCAGCATTGTCCAGCCACCCCTCCTCCTTGCCTAGAAGGGGCTTTACACAAATAAACACACAGCTCTCAACGCACAAATGAGTGGTCATGCCTATCAGGCCTCTGAATGAACCCCACTGTCTTTACTGTCTTGTCCATGTCTTTTCCTCTGCACCTTGGGTTAATATCCCCCTCCCACCAGCTCCTTGTAACAACGCTTGTGAGGACAGTGCCTTTCTTACTTATTTTTTAGAGGCAAAGCATTGCAGGGTTAGTAGTAGGCACCTGATAACTATGCTTTCATTTCAATTACCCACAATGCTGCATGATATTATCACCTAGATATGGCTTATCTTTTTAAAAAATTGATTTGAAAGAGAAAGACAGAGAGAGGGAGAGGGAGGGAGGGAGGGAGGGAGGGAGAGAGAGAGAGAGAGAGAGAGACCGAGACCTGACTGGGGGATGGAACCCGCAACCTTGGCATATTGGGATGATGCTATAACCAACTGAGCTACCCGGCCAGGACCAAGGCTTGCTGTTTAGGCAAGTCCAGGGACTAGTGAGAGTCTGTATCTTACATATTGTCTGTTTCTCGTCCTCCTCTTTCTAAGCTAAACTACTAGGAAAGAGTTGCACTTCACCTTTCAGGTTGTTTAGTATCTAAAGCAAAAGGCTGTTTTCTTTTGATTTCCCTTTGTTCACATAGCAATTAGAGGACATTTTGTGGAACTCTGGTGATAAAACTGTGATGTTAGAAATGGCTTATTGAAGGTGTAGTGTAGTGAGAGGAACAAATAACTGGTTCTGAGTCATCATGCTGGCCCTATCAATACCAAACGGTGCGACTTTTGCCGTTTTGAACTTCTCAGGTTGTGTGTGGGTGTGTGAGTGAGTGAGAGTGTGTGTGTGTGAGTGAGTGAGTGTGTGTGCGTGTGTGTGTGCATGTGTGTGTGTGTGTGTGTTCTCTTCAGCACAGTAGCTAGTGCTATAAACGCAGTGGGAAAGCTCTATCTACCTTTGCCTATGCTCACTGGACTATTGAAATTGGGGAGAAATGTCAACATCACAGAGAATTCAAACAGTCTTATCAGGAGCTTTCAGCCAACCTCCTATAATTAATCCAAAAGGACCCTAACTTACCTTAAGAACAACCTTTTTTTTCCAGATTCTTCCTGCATCTAAGAATCTTACAGTAGAAGGAAAATGCAAATGAATTAGACCATGTGAAATGAAAAAAAATCCTTAATAATTCATTGCCATCCAAACAAAAAATAAAAATGAGAGGACCATTATTGGAGCATGGTACATCTTGATGAAGCACTTGTCAATTCCATAATTTACTAACTAGTTCATATATCAACTCCATAATAGTCAGGCACAATCCCCCAAGCTACTTAGAATATTTGTCTTTCTTCCTGAACAATCTAAACTTAAAGAGCTCAGAGTGTCTGCTAAATAAATTTTAAATCCATTCTAATTAGTAGTGTTCACCATAAAAATGGAGAACCAGCTGTTCACTGACCTTGCATGGCACTGTTCATGCATATTATTCTCCAGACTATTCTAGTATTGCTTTTCCACGTTAATTAATGCCAGACTTTCACAATTCTAATATGGGTATTACTTTTGCTCACATTTTTAGTAATATTACTGTGTTTTCCTCTAAATGCTTTTAGTGTATGCAACTAGTGGATTCAATTGTTTAATTGCCAAGATGAAGGCAATATTCTAGTAAATGCTAGTCCACTGAAGAATACATAGACTTAACGGACACCAGCTCATATAAGCAGGTTTGTCTGAGATATCAGTCTAAAGCCCTAACTGGTGTGGCTCAGTTGGTTGGGTGTTGTCCAGTGCAACAAAACGCTGCCAGTTCAGTTCCCCATCAAGGGAACATGCTTGGATTGCTGGCTCCATCCCCAGTAGGGTCATGCAGAAGTGTTTCACTCTCACATTGATGTTTTTCTCTCTCCCGCTCCCCTCCTCTCTCTCTCTAAAAATCAATACTTTTTAAAAAGAAATATCAGTTTAAGACACAGAGGAACTAATTTTATTTCAATTATTTTTCTTAAATAATGACTCCTACTTTTCTATAGGATCACTTAGGATGTCAAATATTTGCCATAGTAGGGAGAGATTACTTCAGTGAAGATAAAATAATAAAATAGTAATTTGCATTTCAGAAAAGACAACTTACAGCCCAATGTTTGACTGATTTTTGGCTATACTGATGGAGTCACTGTAGCCTGAAAACAGTCTCTTCAGAACTTGGGTAATAGAGTGAGAAATTATTGCAAAAAATAGTTTTTAGGGTTTAAAAGTCAAATTGCAGAAAAACACTGCTCTTTATATTTTGTACAATAGATTCTTGTCCATCTCCCTTCTTTTTATAATTTTAGTCATTCATGTTTTTTATGGAAAGATATCCACAAAACTGATGTTTTGAAAACTACAGAAAACTATAAATAAAGAAATATCTATATCGCCATAATTTCATTAGAATCACTTGCATAATTCATAAAACATAATAAATTTTATTTTTAAATATTTTTATTGATTTCAGAGAGGAAGGGAAAGGGAAAGAGATAGAAACATCAATGATGAGAGAGACTCATTGATTGGCTGCCTCCTGCACACCCCACACTGGGGATCGAGCCTGCGACCTGGGCATGTGCCCTTGACGGGAACAGAACCTGAGACCCTTCAGTCCGCAGGCTGACGCTCTATCTACTGAGCCAAACCAGCGAGGGCAGAACTTTTTTTTTTTTTTAATTTTAGATTTTTCACTCTTTAAAGCAGACAGAATCTCAATGAATGTCCTAAGGCAATTACTCCCATTTACCAATCATACATTGATGTGAGCAGGAACTATCATTTTTCTGAAACAGCCTTTACTGTCTCCTAAACTTTTAAAAATAAGCAATAGTTCCAGGGTAAAAAAATGAAATATACAATTTCTTATATAAACTGATCATTTAAAAATGCTAAATTGTCTTTTTGACAATTTCTGATAATTCACTTACCAGAACTGTCTCTCAATTAGATACAGGGTTGTTTTTTCCTTTTTACAACATGTTTTAAGAAATGCTAAAATGTTTGCATGCGCTGTATGCATAAATAATTGAAATGTTGTGGTACCAACACAAGAATCATTACACAGATAAATGGAACAAAATACTCCAAGCCAGAACTTAGGATACTAAGTGTTCAGACACTTAAACATAAGAGGTCAACTTCTGGTAGATTCACATTATTTTATATAACATTAAGAAGGAGAGCAGTGAATCAATTAAATTATGTGTTTTCCAATATCTAGAACATTTATATTGTATGTATTGAAAGAGATTATTTATTCTTAGAGAAAGATTTTTATCATGCACATAGATAAAATATATATAAAGGAAATAAATTAACATTATATAATTTTTTCAGAAGGAACTCTTCTAAATCACATTTAGATTTGAGTTGAATGTTTCTGCCTTTCCAAACAATGGCATTCCCTACTAAGAGCACTGGTTGCATGGCATTTCAGGTGAAAAGCCACTGATGTTAGCATGTGAAATCTGATTTTGCAATTATGTAGTGATAGTCATCTTTTAATTTTACCTCGTGGTATACCGGTAAACATATTTAACTCACCACCTCTTTCAAATATTACTCCAACCATTCGGTTCCTATAAGTTAAAAGTGTTTTCCACTATTATCTCTGGAGAACGACCTTCCACAGGGACAGCCATTCTGCAAATGTAATGCTGGGGCCTTTGAGGTTTGTACATGTACAGGGAATGGCTTTACTCCACCTGAGTGACCATGATTTGTAGGTTTCATTACTTGTTAATGTTCCAATAAGAATATATCTTATAATCAATAAAATTCAGTGTCTTACAGACATCAAGAATTATTACTAAAAATACAGGGTCATTCAAGAAAGTACAGAGATGCCCTAACCGGTTTGGCTCAGTGGATAGAGCGTCAGCCTGCGGTCTAAAAGGCCCCAGGTTCAATTCCAGTCAAGGGCATGTACCTTGGTTGCAGGCACATCCCCAGTAGGAGGTGTGCTGGAGGCAGCTGATCGATGTTTCTAACTCTCTATCCCTATCCCTTCTTCTCTGTAAAAAATCAATAAAATATATTTTTTTAAAAAAGAAAGTACAGAAACAATAAACATTCAACCTCTTACATAAAGTAAGGATTAATGCCTGCCAGACCTACCCAAAAGATGCTTTGAGGATCAAAATGCAATCGGACATGCACATAAAACTTTTAAATTTTGAAGTATTATTCAGTCTTTAGTTCCGTAAAAATAATATTTCTTAGACAATTTAGTAAGTCTGGTTTTTTTTTTTGCTTTTATTTTTGTTTATGTTTTTTCAAAAATTAACACAAGAAAGAAATACTAAAACTAGTTTTCCACAAGTTGTTTTTCAACATTTTAAATTCATTGTCATGTTCTTTCTTTCTAGCAATATGTGAGCATCGTTATATTGTTTTTAAAATATATTTCTTATTGATTTTTTTTACAGAGAGGAAGGGAGCGGGATAGAGAGTTAGAAACATCGACGAGAGAGAAATATCCATAAGCTGCCTCTTGCACACCCCACACTGGGGATGTGCCCACAACCAAGGTACATGCCCTTGGCTGGAATCAAACCTGGGACCCTTCAGTCCACAGACTGACGCTCTATCCACTGAGCCAAACCAGTTAGGGCTATTGTTTATGATAAAGTTGTTTTATCTGTATGCCAAAATATTAGTGTTACTATACAAAATAGTTTCAACTCTTTTTATATCTTTCTTACATTTGACACACTGATACATTGCATGCATCATCATTTTATTTGTGCTGATATATCTATTAACCAAAACTTGTTCCAAGTTTTTAATATCATCACAGGTACTTAGAATCATTCTATTTTAACTACAATGAAAATAAATATTAAAATAATTTAATTAGAGATACATGGGGACTTAACACATAGATTCTGCATGATATATCAGCTTTCTTATAAAATTTCTCAACACTATTTTGCATTCTGAAGATTAACCAAATTAGTGGTATTTCATTTATAACATAACCTGATTACCTTGTAAAAATTGATCAGATTAGTGTCAATAACATAGGACAATTAATAATCATAAGACAGCCGAAACCGGTTTGGCTCAGTGGATAGAGCGTCGGCCTGCGGACTGAAAGGTCCCAGGTTTGATTCCGGTCAAGGGCATGTACCTGGGTTGCGAGCACATCCCCAGTGGGAGATGTGCAGGAGGCAGCTGATCGATGTTTCTAACTCTCTATCTCTCTCCCCTCCTCTCTGTAAAAAATCAATTAAAAAAAATATATTTAAAAAAAAATAATCATAAGACAGGGAAATGTTTGAAAATTTTTAAACAGAGAATGGATGAGTTTATTTCAATCATTATTGAGCATTACAAACTGAACTCAGTCCCCTGCAGAAAGGCAAAAGAAATGCAGTGAATTAGTTTTCATGCTGATAAAAGTAAGTTTAATAAATAATCTTAAAAGAGATCTTTTCTCTTGGCACTAAAATCTAGGCAGACATTTTGGGAAAATACTAGGCAGTATCTTCAACTGCTTTTTGTAAAAATGAAGAAATATTATTTTATGATCACTTTTATATTATCATCAATAAAACATTAAAGCACAGAATTAAATCTTATTTTAGCAAAGATTTGCCTCCCCAGAATTCATAAAATAGAGAGACAGCTCTGAGGCCAATCCACAAAGTTAGTGTTTGTCAGGTAGAAATAAGAATGTTGGTTTCCTGGCTCCATTAACCTCCACTTTGATGTGATCATAATTTTCATATAGTCCTATGATATCTGCCAATCGCTCTACTTGCATACCCTCCGAGCAGTAAGCATAGGAAGAGAAAAAAGGGTGCTTCCTTTTCATTGTTTCAAACAAAACCAAGTGTTACTTTTGACTGGTTTACACTGGGCCACTGCCTGTCCCTTAAGTAATCACGGAAGCCAGGGCCACGTGTGCACCACTTGCCTGGGCCAAAGTATACTCCTACCTATCCCATGAGCTGCAGTGCAATCAACCTAATTAAATTAAGTTATGAGTTAGTGAAGATTTTCCCCTAAAGCACACTCTAGGAGATTTTGCCACAAGGAATGGCAAAATATCCCATTTCTTTTTCACCGACCAATCATATTACCGCATTTAAAATTAGATCCTCTGGGATTCATTTAATTCCTGCATAATCACTACATTTTGAAGATTTTTCTGTTTTATTATATTTTAACCATTTGTAAGGTTTCTTAAGCAATATATTTTATATTCTTATTTATAGGTGTACACATGCATGTTATTGGAATTATACATAAAATACTATTTCCTATAAAATAAATGCGTACGAAGTAAAATTCCAGGTAATTTGAATAAATAACTTAGTAACAAATTCCTTTTTTGTTTATGAAAGTATAGTTGAGCCCTAGCTGGTTTGGCTCAGTGGATAAAGTGTCGGCCTGCGGACTGAAGGGTTCCCAGTTGGATTCCAGGGCACATACTTGGATTGTGGGCTCAATCCCCAGTGGGGGGGGTGTGGGAGGCAGCCAATCAATGATTCTCTCTCTCTCTCATCATTGATGTTTTTATCTCTCTCTCTCTCCCTCTCAATTCCTCTCTAAAATCAATAAAAATATATTTTAAAAAAAGAAAAGTATAGTTGACATAATATTATACAAGTTTCAGGTGTACAACATAGTTATTCAACATTTATATACATTATGAAGTGATCACCACAATAAATCTAGTAACCATCTCTCATATACAGAGTTATAATACTATTGGCGATATTCCCTATGTCATACACTAAAAAGTTCTCATCACAAGAAAAAAAATAACTATGTAAGGTCATAGATGTGAACTATGCTTATGGTGGTAATCATTTCATAATTTAAACATATATCAAATCATTACATTGTACACCTTGATGTTATATGACAATTATATCTTAATAAAACTAAAATAAAAATATAATCAACAAATTATGTTTATTGAGGTATAATTTGCATACTATAATGTATACATTCTCAACATACAGATGGATGAGTTTTGGAAACAGTATATATGCTCACAAGCAACACTACAATCAAAAGTAGAACATGGTGCATTTCTGCCGTAATTGGAACTCTCAAAATAGGAGTTTTGGTATAAATTTCAGAGTAGAGTAGGTCAGAGTAGTCAGTGGAAGGCTTCAAGTTATACAATGTGGGAAGCCGCCTATTGTTTTCTCTAGCAGAGAGGTGCGGACAAGGAACCCGGAAGGCTGGTGACCCTTGAAGCCCTAGCAAAGGTTAGGGCTATGCACCCACTGTTTAGTCAAGACAATGGTAGCTGAAGCAACTTCCCCGCCAGACAGTCATGTAAATCCTTACTGATAGTCTGTTACTGGAACTTGCCTGCCTAAGGGCTATGGGTGGATCCCAAACTGAATAAAAGCATGGCCAGGCCTGAGCACAAGCGGAGTCCATCCTCTTGGGATGGGCTCTCGCCTGGCCCCCCGATTTCCAAATTATCTCTTGTCTTGTCTCTTTCATTTGTGTGTGGCCCCTCTTCCAGATCCTGAACCCTGAACCCTGAACCATGCCAGACATGGGGGGAAAACAAGCACATTACACAATACAACAATGCTTTTTTGAGCACCTGCCACTGGCAGACCTTTTGCAAAGAGCTCAGGATGCAAATATGACAAAGAATTAACCCCTGACACCAGAGTGCTTACAGTTGAATAAGAACTCACAACCAGGGGTGAAACAGGCAGACATTGACTCTACTGCAAGTGGCAGAAGAGGGGAGCTTGGGATGGGAGCCATGTAAATAACTTCTTGTCTGGATGGAAGGGATGCCGGTGAGGGAGGACAGTAGCCTTATGTGCAGGGAAGCAATGCGAAATAATAAAGATTATCAGAGTAAAGTATGGGCAGGTTCACACCCATGGCTTCCATGAGGATGCTGTTTTGAGGAATCATAAAGTGACACTTGTCAAGTCCTCCAGGGGAAAAGTGAAACACTACTCCCATTGAAAGCCACTCTTCACTGCCCTTGTAGAGGGGGAGAGGGAGTGGAGACAATGTCAAATGACTGGAGGATCTCCTAGATAAGGTGTTGATGTCTACTGTGGAAATAAAACGTTTTTTGATGTTTCAGATACATAATACAGAAATCACACACACAATTCATGCTCTTTTATATTTCAAACTATAAATGGTTACTTATGTCAACAGAGAGAGGGTGTAAGAGCTAGCTATTGGTACATTTTAGTTTAAATATAGTTTATAAGATTCTCAAAAAGGAATTATTTTTTATTATTGATTCTAAAGAAAGGTGGGGGAGAAAGCATATCAATTTTTTGTTTCACTTATTTATGCATTCATTGGTTGATTCTTCTAAGAGCCCTAACCCGGGATTGGACCTGTAACCTTGGCTTACCAAGACAATGCTCTAACCATCTGAACTCCCCATCCAGGCTTCAGAAACAAATTCTTGATTATTGGTGTCTGAGCAGAGGCTTCAATGAGCCTACAGCTGGACCTCCAACCTTCTCTATGCCTCCTGCCCACCTACTTCACTTTGTTGATCTCAGGGTCTTAATTAAAATGGACTTTCTTGTCATCCAACTCATTTTATCTCTTCTGAGACATACAATTGGCTTACATTTCTTGGACTACCTGACAGCAAGGTATGACTCTGTCATTGAGTTTTAAGTTTATTTCTTCCACGACTGGCCCATCACAATTTCCCAGGCAATTTTCTCCATATTTTTTCAGCTGCCACAGGCCTATAAAAGATAAATATGGTGATCTGGAAATTAATTGTTGAGGATGGCATATACATTGAGTGAAATGATTTGGGGTCCTTGAGTTCTTGCTTTGAAAAAAGTTATAAATTGGAAATGCCAGTTTTGTAAATGATCAAGAAATAATTTTCTATCATGTTTGAGTCATGATGCATTTAGGAGTTTACTTTTTAACAGTAGTTGATTTGAATGAAACATCTACTAATTTTTTAATTATATTTTTATTATTGATAGTATTACAGATATCTCCCACCTCCCCTAAATACTTACTAATTAATATTAATATTGGGATCATTAATAAGTTGTCTAAGTGAATAAATATGATTTTTTTTGTCACAAAAAATTGTTGAGACAGACAGGCATTGATTGGCTGCCTCTTGCCAGCTCCCTACCAGGGATTTAGTCCAAAATCCGGCGGGTATGTGCCCTGACTGGGAATGCAACTGGTGACATTTTAGTGCACAGGATAACACCCACCAACTCAGCCATACCAGCCATGTCATGGATAAATATGATTTGAACTTTAAATATATTTTTCCATCACCTTATATAGGAAAGTGTATGGTGGGCAATTAACACCAATAAGAAATAAAATGTACATTATATTCTAAGATATTTAATCCACACACTTTTTTCCCTCAGGGCACAAGAGATGAAACATGCTTCTACTTTGATATTTGATAGACTGCCACAGAAACGGATTTCTCTGGACACTGCATCTTTACTTTTGGTTAAGGTCAATTATAACCATTTGAAAATGCAAAAGTAAGTCACCATCATCACCCCAATCATCCTACAACATTAGGGGAAAGCCATGTCCCCTTGACTTTAAAGAAGTTTCAGGATGACATATAACCAGTCTTTTAAAGGAAGGGATTGACCTTCATTCTTAATCAAATCATTCCAGGAGCCCTGCAGCACATTCTTCATTCATCCCTCCCCGTATATTTGGGCATTTCTACAAAAGACACAGTTTGGGTTAGGGTATGTTTTATAGCAAAAAAGTCAAACAGGAATCTAGTATGCAAAAAAGGTAACCTAAATAGTTATTTTCATGTTTAGAGATGCTTGCTGTGTACTTCATAAATGAAACACATCAGTGAATAATTCTCAAGTGGTGATTGTTAATAAAGGAGAAAAGTCTATGTTCCCAATTCCCTTGAACTCTTTCATAATTGCAGATTTCCCTTGGAAATGTGTCTGAGATCTCTTGATAATGCACACTTGGAGATAATGGAATATGTGGCATATTTTGAAGGGTAACTGCTGATTTCTGATTGAGTAGATAAATAAATAAAAAATATAAAATAGAGAGAAAACAGTTGGCTCAAAGTCGTGACAATAAAGGGCACACATTTTCAGCCTCATTACTCCTCACAAAATATTTAAGACATTGTAATTAATTTAAATGTTCCTTTAGGCACTGGATTTCCTGATGTTTCTAATTTGGTTTTTAACAGATACCAGCAGTGTGACTACATAAGAGTTTTATGAATGTTTTCCTTCTCTACTTTTTGAGTAAGTAATTCTAAAATAAGTAATCCTGAGATAGAAATATGCACTTGATGTTAAGATTTAATAATTTGAGTCACTTTACATTTACAAAAACATTTTTAGAAATTTAAATATCATAACACTTTATCAGTGGAATGTCTATATGTCTACATGCCTATGTACTAGTATATACACACATATATATAAATATATAGCAAGCAATAACTGATAATTATTAAAAAATCGTTTTAATTTCACCCATAAAAATTTTAAATATGCAATAATCTGTTTTCTGATTTGGTCAATAACATTTTTTGAACATACTTTAATTTTTTTAATAGAGATTAAAGGCATCTTCATGCGTATCATCCCTATAATTTTCTATATTGTCATGATTAAAGTCTGCATTATCTGTGTGACACATGAAAAGTGACTGCAACTTCTTTGTTACTCCTTCTATGGGCAGACAGAATCTAATTCCTATTCCTCAAAAACCAGTCCCCTACAGAAAGCTGCAGAAGTGACGTGGAACATCAGAGACCATTTGCTTTCGTGGAGAGCTCCTGGAACACTGGCTCTCAGGCAAGAGAGCCACCATGGAGGGAGTATGACTACACAGACGTCACCGTCCCACAAGAAACCCGAACCATGCGGAGGGGTGCCTGAAGGCCGAGATGCCACAGGGAGGGGCAAGGAAACCACAGAGCAGTGAGACCCCACACCTGTGAGTGATTAACCCCTCATCAAGGGAGTGGATCTTCCAGCCCTGGCCACCCCAGCAGGTGCCACAGTAATCCAGTAGATAGCTCACTGGAGCTCTTCCTGCATTTCTGACCCACACAATCATGAGCAAATTAACTTTTTAAGACATTAAGTTGGCAGGACTTTGGTATACCACACAAGATAACTAGAACTCCATCAATAAATTCAAAGTTACTAAATAAATTGAATTTAACAAACCTAGTGATCAATAGACCCTTATCTGGGAGCTATAATGCTTCCTTTCCTCTCCCAAGGAGGGAAGAATTGAGTTTGGATTTACAAATTACTTTTTGGGGGGTGGCTTTTTAAAATTTTCTTTTTTCTCTAATGTTCCTTTTTACTTATGAAAAGAGATAACTAGCTAGCTTAAGATAGGAATGGGGAGTCCAGGCAGGTGGAAATATCTCTGGCCTTGAACAATTAAAGCAGCCAGAAATCAGATCTAAAGCAGTTCTGACCTAAGGGATAATAACTCATCTCCAGCTAGGACAACTGAGCGAGGGTCCATAGGAGAGGAATGCATAGATGGGGGCTTGGAGACACCAAAATGCTTACTCTACTTGTACAGAGGATAAAGGAATGTTGCAAGATAAGGGGAGAGAGGGAGGGGCACACCATGTGGGCTTTGAGCTTTGAAACTAATGCCATGTAGTAGAATGACCAATAAAGAAAGCATGGGGGTTCAAAATCAAGTAAGGGTCCAATTAGAAAGAGTCAAGTTCAGACAAAGAACTGCAGCATATATAAACTGGAGACAAAGGGACATGAGACACATTTTTCAGTTTAATTTTCCCATTAGAGAGAGAGAGAGAGAGCATGCTTTTACCATTTGGGGGCCCCTCCTCAGGGTATTCCCTTTGGGGACACCCCTGCCCAGAAGGTGTTTGTTTTTGCTTCCAATAAACTTCTACATTTTTTATTAAAGAAGCCTTTTTATCCACGAGTTTATGCTTCAAACTTCCTGACAACAAGGACCCACAGAAAAAATCTGCATCCTGAACCCCACGTTTCACTTACACTGGCAAGATGAGTCTATATTCTGAATGACTGAGACAGATAGAAATCACACCATTGGATAAGTGAAACAAACTTGATAACAGCCAAAGTGATTTATTAGACACTTGGTTATTGAGTAGTACCTTCTGATAATTGATAATATCTTCTAAACAGTTTGGTCATATATCAGACCTTGGAATTACTAAATCATGATATGACTTTTCTCCAAAAACCACACCACAATCACATTTGGGCTAATTGAAAAGAAAGAATGAGAATCTAGTACAGGCCCAAACATTTAGTATACCATTCAGTGCACATTTACTAGTTGGTGAATTAAAAAGTTGAAGCTACATATAATTTGCCCTTGCTCTTGCCTTTACCACTGCCATACAAACCATCATGTTATCTTTACTTGCTTTTTTTCCAACAGCCCAGGATGTTGATGGTCTTAATATTTTCTTAAATTGGAAAGTTCAGTGATCAGGAACACATATGGCTTGTTCCTCACTTTTCTGAGGTTCTTTGATTTTTTTTTTTTTTTTTTAATCAGAGAGGCTTTCCTTGAGCAACCCGTTACTGCCTGTCTCCATATCATGCTTCCTTTTTCTTCATGCTACTTATCCCCATGTAACATATTTTTCCACTCTCATCTATATATACAAAAGCCAAGGGACTGGACGACTAGAAAGATCAGTCGCTATGATGCTCACTGCAGCCTGCCAACCTGCCCTGATCAGGAGCGGACCAGCCAGTCAACCTCCTGCGGCCCCTCCGACCAGCTGGCTCCACCCCCAATCACCTCACCCCACCTTGATCAGGGGTGGGGCAGGCCGGCCAGACCCCACCCGTGCACAGATTTGTGCACTGAGCCTCTAATTTGATTATAATCTCTATGAGTTTGTTTTATAGCCAACCATTCCACTACCTCCCCCCGCCCCCCCCCCCCAAAAAAAAAAAAAAGATGTGCCGGAAGCCGGTCCATCCTTGCTGCTTGACACAGTCATTGCAGGGAAGAAACATCTGCACAGCATATGTTTCAAGGGACCTGGCATATATGGCAGACTGTTCTTAATATGTTTGCTCCCCTTCTTGGCGCTATGTTTTAACCAAGGTCACCTCTCCGAGAAAGGTTGTTTCCCCAGGTAGGGATTTTTCCCTGAAGTTAGGGAGGGAATAAAACCCCTTACTAAGTGCCAGGCAGGTAATCACTTTAACTCTGAACAATCACGCTTAAGCTACATAATCTTTACTCCCAGGAATGGAGATAAGAAACGCCCTAACTTTTGGAATAGAAATTGATAGGATTAAAATCAACTGGTACAAATACAGATGTAAAAAGACAATAAAACACAGAACCTGGCTGGAGAACCTAGCGAGAGAACATGGACAGAACCTGGCCACAGAACCTGGTGAGAGAACCCAACCATGCTGATCAACTGAAAGCTATCTCCCTGTCATTCCTTTTTCGCCGTCCCATCCCCACCTTTGGGAACCCCTGGACCTGCTGGGGCTGGACCCCAACAAAGATGATAGGAACTTGGCAGTATTTCCAGAACCTCAAACAGTGCTTGACATATTATTGTTGATAAGAAAGTGTGTGTTGAATCAATGAATGAGAATTTTTGACTGATACATATTATTGATGTAATGAAAAATAAAGTTTGATAAAAATGCAGACAATTATAGACGATGTAAAATATAGAAAAAATTACACTTTGATATAATAGGAAATACAGAATTACTGTATATTCTTGAGCAGGGACTAATTGTGGATATTTAGTACTATGGTTGTATGTAAACTGGATTCAAGGTAGAAGAACTCCAGATCAGGGAGGCAGGAAAGCTCAAAAGTTTTGTAATAATTGTGTGTTAAAATGAGGGTCTGCTTGATGAGGACAGAACTGCCAGAATCAGGTATAACAAAAGAGTCAAACTGGAATAGTTTGAAGTCAAGGTTCTTAAGTGAGAGAAACTAGCATTATCATTGACAAAGATTCTCAGGAAGATTAGACACAGCAAGTGTTTATTTAGTACATACTATATGCGAGACATGCCGGGTACTCAAAATACAAATATGGGTAAGTTTCATTCTCACACTTAAGTACATAGTGGGCAAGATTCATGTGTGCAGCTAGCCAGCCTCATTATGTTAGCATAAGTACAAGAAGATGACAAAAAAAGGAAATAAAGAGTCACCATGCCCACTTATGGATAAGGTACTGTCTTTCTTTTTTGGAACATGATGGGTTATAGTGTGTGTTTTTAATTGTTTGATTCTAACTCTGTCAAGGAGAAAACATCTTGACAGTTTAGGAGGCATAGCTAAGAGAGAGAAGATTACTTTTAGCATTTACGCTTACCCTGTGGTTACCACAGATTAGAGGTAAATTCTTGTCTTTAACAGATTCCACATCATCTGTATCTCTGCACAATAGTCAACTCTCCAGCCAGCCATACATCACCCTTTCAATGCCCTGGATATCAGGGCCAACGTTCCTAGATCCAAGGTCTTCCTAATTTAGTCCACAGAATAAAGCTCTTAATATGTTCACATAAAGCAGGGCACACTTAATATTCTTTTTGTTTCTGTATAAAATGTTCGCTTTAGTTAAGAGACCATTAATTCATTCCTGTTTATTTTTAATAGCCACTGAGGATGAAGCTGGTTTAAAATTACGCAATCATAAAAACTGACCTTCAGAGTGCATTGAGCATTCATAGGATTCTCATTTATTGATAATCATTGGAAACATGAATAGACTGCTTGCTAGATGAACTATTACTCACTAATGTGTTTTTCTTAAAATGTAATTGCATTTAAAGCATCTCAGGTGGCACATTGTGCCACAGTGGCCACTTTCGCAGGATGAACAGGATAGCATTTTCAAGTATTTATCAAAGTTTCATTGTTTTGGTGCAACCAGATACACAGTTATTTTTATTATTTAAGAGATGCCCTCTGTAATCTACCTGGTGCAGATGTTTCAAGATTTAGTGTTTAACCAACACAGCATATCCACTGTGTATAAAAGGTGTGTAGTGTACTCTTCATAATTCCCCTATCATTTGGTGAGCTCAGATTGCCCTTACGTCAAGAACTTGGGTTGACTCAACTCAAAGGAATAGAACCAAGTCATCTAAATATGTAATGTCTTCTTTTTTCTCCAAATACCCTTGAAGAAATAAGTTTAGGGAATTATTAAAATTTCTCCCTTGTTCATTCTATAATCAAAATGAGATTTTTCTCTCTACATTAGCACGGTCACAGTTCAGTTCTTGCAACATAAAACAAGTGGCATCATATTCCTGAATTTTGTACAAGGTAGTGGTTATTTATTTATTTTATTTTTTTACTTTCCCCTAGAGGAAAAAAAATCAAACTTCTTTTATGCATAGGATGGAAAATATTTCATTCTCTGTACTTGACATCTACACGTGAATAAAGCCAATGAACTGTGACACTCCTTCCCCAAGAAAACTGGACATGCAATAGGCAGCATGTTCCCCAGCAGGCGGAGGCTTACCTTTCCCATTTGTTTAACACATCTTGTTTCTTGCTGGTTCAATTACAAAATGGATTGTAAAATAGTTCTGTGAGTTGGATGCCAGCAGTGCTGTCCAGAGCTGCGGTGAGTTAAATATAAAAAGTCATCACTCTTCTCATCTGAAGCGCTTTGTGCATGTCCCTGTCCCTGTGCACTGTAAGGGTTCCTTGTGGCTATGATGTGTCATCAACAAACACAAAATTGTAAATGGGATGATAAATGCTGAAGTTCTTCTTTTATAACACAATGAAAAATACCAAGAGACACATAACAGTGTTGTCTGCCATGGAGTCAGGGCTGTTTGAATTAATTTGCTATCAGTTAATGACACCCACTGTCAAATACCTGATTCATAGAATCTCTGACAAGTAGTGGACTGGGGAGTTCTGGGAGGAGATATGCAAGGCAGGCTTAAGGGCTTTGAAAGGTATTGCGTTCTCTTCGAGGACTTTGAGAACTCAAACAGAAATAATAGTTTGTGGATTTTCTGAATCATGTATGTGCAGGTGCATGAGAATGTAATGTCTGTGTCCCTCACTGGCCTCAATACAAATATCTGTTTACCGTCTTTATTAGCAGTTTGTGTGTGTGTGTGTGTGTGTGTGTGAGAGAGAGAGAGAGAGAGAGAGAGAGAGAGAGAGAGAGAGAGAGAGAGAGAGAGAGAGAGAGAGAGAGAGAGAGAGAGAGAGAGAGAGAGAGAGAGAGAGAGAGAGAGAGAGAGAGAGGGGACGGGGGGGGGGGGGAGAGGAGGCTAGAAGCGGGCAGAGGAGGGCTGGAGATGGAGGAGAGGGAGGAGGAGTGTGGGAGGAGGGGATTGGAGAGAGGTGAGAGGGGGGTGAGGGATGAGGAGGAGAGGCGTGGAGAGAGGGTAGGGGGAGGGAGAGGAGAGCTGGGAGAGAGCGGAGGGGAGAGGGAGAGAGGAGAGGAGAAGGGCGAGAGAGAGGAGAGGAGGAAGAGGAGAGAGGGAGAGAGAGGAGTGGAGAGGAGGAGGAGAGACAGGGGAGGCGGGAGAGGAGAGATCGCAGAGAGAGAGAGCGAGGCGAGAGAGAGGTTCAGGCCAGGACTGGAGACGGGAGAGAGCGAGGAGAGGGAGAGAGAGAGGAGAGAGAGAGCGAAGGAGGAGAGAGCGAGAGAGGGCGAGTGAGAGAGAGAGCGAGAAGGGAGGAGAGAGCGAGGGAGGAGAGAGAGCGAGAGAGAGGAGAGGAGAGAGAGAGGACGAGAGAGGAGAGATCTTCAGCAAAATTAGGACTTGGAGAAAGAACAGTGAGCATATTTGGTTATTAGGTCATGTCTGAGCATTGAGTCAAGCACTTAATGATTACATATAGTTGTAGGCAGAATCATTAACTTAGATCTTACTGCTTTTTAGCCAAAATATAATATCCAGAGCTTAATCAACATACACATAGACAAGAGCGTCAAGCATTTCCAGTCTGGGCAATTCTTTTGGAGACTGGTATAAAGTAGGCTCAGTTATATTTATTCATTTTTCTTTTTTTACTGAGTTTATCGGGGTAACATTGGTTAATAAAATTATATAGAAGGAGTTTTGAGTTGGCGTGGTGAACACACAACAAAATTATATATTATAGAAAGTAGGCTCAGTTTGTGGCCAGATGAATACCTAGACAGATCTTAAAAACTATTTCTAAAATTTTCATATCAAGTTGCATTTAAATTGGAAGTTAATTACTGTTACCTACATTATGCTCACATGATCTGTCTCAGTGATGCAATATTAACTTTGGAGTTTTTTTGTTGAAAATATATCAGGCAGAGGAAGAAGGAAGGAAGATGGAAGGAAGGAAGGAACTGATTCAAAAATACCTATAAATGTGTTAGTCTTATGTTCATTTCATAGTCACATTTAATCTCTCTCTGTCTCTGTGTGTATGTGTGTGTCTCCCTGTAACTTGGAATTCCAAACAGTAATTATATAGAGAGCTATAAAAATATACATAAAACAGGAAAAAGGATGGACACTATTCATGTAGATCTGATGTGCTAGGTCTACTCTGTCCAGAAAAAATATACACAAAAACAAAATAGGAGTAATAGGAGGCAAGTACATTGCCTGGGATTCACAAAGACAAGAATATTATGGGGTTTTCTTTTATCACTTCTTAGTATCTAAACTTTAGAATATCTATAATATAATTTCTATCTTCTAATTCGTAGATGTTTAGTGTTTTGCAACTATGAATGAAAGGTATGCTGGCAGTTTTTGTTTTGTTTTGTTTAATAGTAGTCTGGGGATTTTTGACTTCTTGTTTTGCTATGCTAAAATTGCCTCTGAGCATCTAATTATTTTTCAGGTTGTTTGTTTATATGCTTTTGCTTTGCATTTAGTCAAACAAATAGTATTATATTAGCACATAACTGTATGGCATAGCCTTCTGAAATATTGTTGTGCCTCTCTCTACCAAAATGTGTTAATTTTGGGAAAGACAAAGGAAAGAACTATTGTAAAAGTTCACAGCATCATAAGAAAATGGATATACTTAGAGGAAAAAGGAAACCAACTAAAAATAGAATGTGAATAGATGGTTTGGCCTTAAATATGGAATCTTAGCTGGGAGATGGTAGAAATAATATACTGTGAGCAACTAGACTGCCTTCTAAGTATCCCTACTATATAAAGGAAGAATCACTTGACACTTCTAATTTCAATTTAAACAGGAGACAGAAAAACCTTCCTGGAGGGTAAATGGGAGTCACAACACATAATTATCAATAACTAGAGGCCAGTACATGAAATTTGTGCATGGGTAGAGACCCTAGGCCTGGCCGGCAATCAGAGCCGATCAGGGCCTTCTGGCTGCTGGCCGGGGCCTTCCTTCATTCCATGCTGCCCCCTGGTGGTCAGCACATGTCATAGTTAGTGATCGAACTCCTGGTCTCCAGGTCATACTCCTGAGGGGACACTTTGTATATTAGCTTTTTATGTATATACTAGAGGCCAAGTGCATGGCATTCATGCACTGGGGTGGGGAGGTCCCTCAGACTGGCCTATGCCCTCTTGTAGTCTGGGACCCCTCAGGGGATGTCCAATTGTGGGGAGCAGGCCTAAGCCGACAGTCAGATATCCCCTGAGTGATCCTTAGTGCTGCTGCATAGGCAGGAGAGGCTCTCGCCACTGCCACTATGCTCACCAGCCATGTGCCCGGCTTCTGGCTGAGCAGCACTCGGGGAGCGCACTGACCACCAGGAGACAGCTCCTGCACTGACCCCTGGGGGTCATTGCATATCATAGTGACCAGTCATTCTGGCGTTTGGTCAATTTGCATATTAGCCTTTTATTAAATAGGACTAGAGGCTCAGTGCACAAAATTCATGCACTGGAAGGGGGGTCCCTCAGCCCAGTTTGTGTCCTCTCGTAGTCTGGGACCCCTTGGGGGATGTCCGCCTGCCAGCTTAAGCCAGATACCCCCAGGGATCGGGCCTAAGCCAGCAGTCAGACATCCCTCTCACAGTCCAGGGCTCTTGCAGTCCTGGACACCCCACTCCTTACTGCCTGCCTTCAGCAGAGGCTGGAGAGGCTCCCACCACTGCCACTGCGCTCGCCAGCCATAAGCCTGGCTTCTGGCTGAACAGTGCTCCACCGTGAGAGTGCACTGAACACCAGGGGGCAGCTCCTGCGTTGAGCATCTGGTCCCTGGTGGTTAGTGTGTGTAATGGCGACAGTCATTCTGCCATTTGGCTGATTTGCATATTAGGGTTTTATTATATAGGATAGATTGTGTTGCGTGCGTGCGTGCATGTGTGCGTGCATGTGTGTGTGTGTGTGTGTGTATTGCATTTGCCTTCATAGTCAGAACTGAGTGGTTAAACTATTGGTTCTAATACCTCATAATAACCCTCTCCACTTATGTTTCAGGGTATCAGAAATCTCAAGGTAAACATTGTTCCCTATTCCTGGGTATCTTAAAATGCAAATAATTGTGGAATGGCAAGGCATTTACTATTTTGAAATATAGTTTACCAAAGCACAGTCCTTATAAGATGAATTTCCTTGGAAGCTATGATAAGAAGTAAATAACTGGACAAAAGGAACTGGGGGAAACAGAAATGCATGTGCATCATAATATACTAACTCCATTAACATCACAAGGTCATGTGGTATAAGAAGAGAAACAATTATGGTAAATGATGCATTTCTTTCTGGGGTTTTTTTCATCTTCTTTTTAAAAAAATTATTTAATTTATTAGGGTGACATTGGTTAATAAAATTATGTAGGTTTTAGGTGTACTTCCTAAAAAAATAGGAATTCTGTAATTTTCAGAATTCTAGTTTTCTGCAGAAGCTTTTAAATGCAAAACTGGGTAAAAGCTATTCCTTGGGCATATCTTTAATAAAAGTCTATTTCAGTCCTAGCTCGTTTGGCTCAGCGGATAGAGATTCAGCCTGCGGACGGAAAGGTACAGGTTTGATTCCAGTCAAGGCCACATGCCCAGGTTGCGGGCTTGATCCCCAGTAGCGGGGGGGCGTGGGGGGGTGAGGGGGGGGCGTGCAGGAGGCAGCCAATCAATGATTCGCTCTCATCATTGATGTTTCTCCCTCTCCCTTCCTCTCTGAAATCAATAAAAATATATTTAAAAATAAATAAATTAAAGTCTATTTCAATGCCTTCCTAGGAATATGCTTGGCCTATAGCTTCTCCTAGAAGGAGCACTATCTCCCCTCTGTGACAACATTATTTATGGACCTCCTATGGGTTCACATTATGAATGACATTATGGATCTATTATGAGCAAATCTATTATGGACACAAGGGTACTTAGCAGAAAGTCACTCAATGGAATTTCATTATTTTTGCTTTGATTTTGTAATTTTTGTCCCTATATAGAACCTAACTTCATCATCTATTGCCATGGTCTCCATCAAAATCACTACTTCTGCCTCTTTTTGGTCAGCATGATACTCTGATCTTTTGATCTCAATGCTAAAGATATTGTGTAAGACCAAGAGCCAGAGAGAAAATCATTTTACTCTCTTTTATACCCTATTAATTTTACGTACCAGACAAACATTTAAGGGGGAAAAAAAAAACATTAGACCTTTAGACACGATTCCCTAAAACAAGCAAGTTGGCTGTAGCATACTTTCCTTAAACCAACAGTTCTCAACCTGTGGGTCACGACCCCTTTGGAGGTCAAATGACCCTTTCATAGGGGTTGCCTAAGACCATCAGAAAACACATATATAATTACATATTGTTTTTGTGATTAATCACTATGCTTTAATTATGTTCAATGTGTAACAATGAAATTGGGGGTCACCACAACATGAGGAACTGTATTAAAGGGTCGCAGCATTAGGAAGGTTGAGAACCACTGCCTTAAACGGATGATTTTTACCCCATACCCTATATAATAAAAGCCTAATATGCTAAGTGTCTGATCATCCGGTCGGCCATTCAACCAAAGTGTAATATATAAATGATATGCTAAGGCCACTCAACCACTCGCTATGGTGTGCACTGACCACCAGGGGGCAGACACGCCTACCGGTAGGTTAGCTTGCTGCTAGGATCCAGCTGATCGAGACTGCAACGGGCCGGACATGCCCTGGAGCCCTCCCATGGCACCTCCTCGGCTGGTCAACCTCCCGCGTCACCCCCGGCCCCGATCATACACTGATGGGGTCCCTCCGCCTGGCCTGCCCCCTCTCGCAATCCAGGCTGAGGGCCCCCCCCATCCAAGAGCACAAATTTCATGCACTGGAGCTCTAGTATGTCCCATAAAAAGAAAAAAAATTTACAGGGTGTTTCTCAGGAACTTTATGTAGGGTTTTTCCTGAAAGTCTCCCCAAATGTATGTGAAAAAAGAAGTTTAATTTGATATCATGTAAGACTACCTTAGCTCTAAATATCCAAACACTCTGACAATGTCTTATAATCTGGAACAACATAAAGACCAGATAAATATTTTGCAAGAAAACATAGAAAGAAATAATTTCCATTTTTGCTTTCCAATGCTAATCAACTCCTTTCTCTCTTTCACTAGAATAAACTAGAATAAAGTAAAAGCACATCCTATGGTTTCCAGTTTTACTCTACGTTGTGTATTGTATGGTAAACCAACCACTAAAATCATATTTCCTCTTCTGTTATTCTACAACATGTAGCCACAATATCATTAGCACTACCATTGTCTGACTTTGCATTTATGCTTTGTTTTTTCCTTTCCATTTTATTTTTATTTACTATTTATTTAACAAACACTGAGTGAAGCCCTGCTGAGTGTCAGGGACTGTGAGAGTCACTAGGAGTATTAAGGAGAAATACAACAGAATCTCATCTTACTCACAGGGAAAAAAATATGTCTTGAAAATGAAAGAGAATCCAACAGATGACCCACATTCAATTTTGTATATTTCATCCTGAGACAGCACCCAGGGATGAGATAATTCCAGATTACAAACAAGAATGCCCTAGACGGGGAGAAAACCATCCCTGAGCTCTTGAATAACTGCTAAGTTTCCCATTGGAACATTATGTTTCTGAAAATCATAAAATACCCCTAAAACATGATGCGCACATTTTACAGGCCAGCTGAGGTCCCACCAAAACTCACACATCAGACTGAGGTCTTTGATGGTTAAGATTTGGAAAGGAAACTCTTTGCTGTGAAGCAGGTAATGCTACTCATATGACAGTGCAAACACTTTACTATATTTACTGCATGTATTTTACTGTATTTGCTCTTCTGTATTTGTACTGGCCCAGCTGTTGAGTTTACTCAAGTCAAAAGCTGTATGCTGGCCCATAGAAAAGAAATAAAACCCAGTGATCAAAATACATGAATATTTTTAGGTCACTATCACTGAAAAACTCTACAATGTGCTTAACTTGGATGTCACTTGGGTTGAAACCAGCGGTACTGGCCCTGGACAAAAAAAGAAGCAAAGGTTATCTAATGTTTTCCTTTTTTTCTCCAGATCCTTTCTCGTTATAGCCCCTCCCTCTGGAAGAGCTTATTTCCATGTGGCCTCACCAGCAAGTCACACTTGAGGGCTTCGCAACTGTGCTAACACAATGGAGTTACTGTTTCCAGGTGTGTTTGCATCCCATATATTGAAAGCATAATACACAAATCAACCAAACAGTGGAAAGACCAGTTGGGGGGGTTGGGGGGGCAGGGCCGGTAAGCAGGTGGCGCCAGACCAGCCAAGGCCCGTGCCAGTGGGCAGAGGGAAGGGATGGAGATGGTGGGGGGAGGGTAGAGGCGGCAGCAACCAGCAGTGACAGAGGGGCGATGGGGGGTGGGGGCAGGGCCACGCCTGTCTCTGCCATCCCCTGATCAGTCGCCCAGTCGCTTCCCACAGAGGGAGGCCACCAGCGAAAGCAGTGGCATCAGTGGGGTGATGGCAGTGGTGCCGTCTCCTGATCGCCCTCTGGATGGCCTCTGGTGGCCTCCTGCAGAGGGAGGCCAGACTGTGGCTTAGGACATCCCCTGAGGGCTCCCAGACTGTGAGAGGGCACAGGCCAGGCTGAGGGACCCCTCCCACCTGAGTACACGAATTTTCGTGCACCAGGCCTCTAGTATTTAAATAATACTGTCAAAATTGGAAGGGTTTAGGTTACAAAGGGAAGAATCTCTAACATAAGAGAACTTCAGGTCATATGTAAAATTGGTGGGGGAAAAACAAACCCATTAATTCCACATGGATGCTACTCATAGTTCTACCTATTTTTAAGCCTTGCTTTTATGACCATAGATGGACACTATTTTCCTTCTTAATGTTTTAAGCACCAAGATTGGAATGTACCGTTGTATGTTGGGCATGCATAGAAGGGTGTCTCTCTTCTTGGTTTTGTCCATCACTCGTAGGCACTTTGGTTAGACCCTTGCTTGCAGCCACACAACTTTATTCCCCGACAAGACCATAATGAGGTTCAGTCTGCATTCCACATTTCATCTTCTCTGTTTTGAAGGCTGCTGCAGCCACTGTTATTGCCTCGTTCCTCCTCCCAGGAGTCCCTTAGGTAGTACTTACAAAGGCAATTTAACAGCCTGTGTTTGCTCTCAGCATGGATGAAGGCTCAAGGTCTGCAAAGCACAGTTAGGCAAACTGACAATGTCTGTGCAGTGACTTCCCTCCTCGCCAAAGGTACAGACAGAAATCCTGCTTTTCTAGCATGAGAACTAGGCAGAATTCATGTAGCTATGGGTCACTGAAAAAGTGAAACAGTTTCCTATGATTTCCTGTTTCAGTTATGTCAAAATTCACATCTGATTCCATGATAATCAAATTACGTAAATGGAAATAATGTTCCATGAGTATTTGATAACTCAACATTTGCCTTCACTTACATCTTCATTCAATCGATCCTATTTTTCCTATTTTCTTAAAGAGCATGACATCATCCTTAAGGCAAAATAGTATCAGCTAAAACCTCACCATACCCATACTTTATATTTCTGAAAATTATTTTTAAATTGGCCTGTTAGTCAATTTGTAAACACTTCTTCATTATTACCTGGTCTTCTGAAGACCAGAAAATGTTTCAAAATAATTATATTTTTTCTGTTTCCTGATAATCAAGCTATTTAGGAAATCACGTTTATTTTCCTTATTTATTGGTGAATGTTCAAAAACTGTTGATGTTTGAAATCAGTAAGTCAAAGAAACTTGAATGACTTCTATGAGTGAAAATAGAAAATCCTTTTCTATCTAATTTCATACTTGTATAGTCAGATGACTATTCCCTTCTAAATCTGGGTCGATTAAATCAATTTGCCACTTTGAAAGCCATATGCACTAGTTTCTAAACCTTCAGTATGCCCAAGAAGAGAAAAAAGAATATGTGTGATCAAAGTCAGACACTAGAGGGGGGGAACAGTAAGATCAATTTACATCACAACCTTAACATGAAAAAAAAAAAAAAAAAAAAACCATTACGAAAGGCTCTGTCTAACCTGGTGCCTCTCTGTGATTGTTATTGTGTATAACATCCTCCCGGAATGTAACACTGAGTTTATATAACATGATAACATATTCCTCTATGGGAAGGAAATGAACCATTGATACCTGCTCAACTCCAGGCATTATCTCTGCATTAACATCTTTATTGGAAAAGTAACAGCCACTAAAAAAAACAAAAACAAAAAAATAAATAAGCAAACAAAAAAACCCTAAAACCATCAAAACCCTATAACTGCAGAGATACAATATCTAGAAAGTGCAGGCTATAAGCAGAAACACTTAAAAACTGAATATATGGTAATTTATTATTGTAACAAGTAGCCATTTAGAAACATTATAGAAACTTTCTATATTATATAATTGCCAGCAATATTTTAAACAGCTTATACAAAAACTTTTTTTTCTGTATTTCACAGAGAAAATGTTATTTAGATATCTATTTCCATTTTTAAGAAGTCATGTAATTATAATTACATTCTAAAATTATGAGGACAAATTATATTATTTTGCTTCTCTATGAAGTACATTTAGAGGAAATGAAAACTTCTCCTGTGTAAAATCCAAGGAATGTATTTGCCTCTTCTTCTGATCAGGGAATAGGAAGTGTACTGTCACTCACTGGAGATGCTAAAATCAGAGGCTTACAACACAACCGTGGTCGAATGACGGAGACGTCTGGACACTAGCTATTCTGCTGTGCAGCTCAATTAGATGAGCTACGCAGAAAACTGTTCATGCTAACACATGCTAAAATAAATCAACCAGACTCAGTGCCCATTCAAGTTATTTAATGTGAATAGACATCACACAGAATAATCAATTCATGTTAGAAGGAAATTGAATCCTAAGTATACACATAGGTCAAGTCTGGCTTCAGAAAATGTAAGAAAGTAAAATGATGTCAGTCCAAATTCATGAGCTGTGTACTTGAACAAGCATTACTGAAGCTTGAGATAGTGTTATTTTTTAGCATTCTTTGTCTAATCCACATCCAAACCTCTGAAAATCTCTTTGGCTTTATAGAAAGTCTTGACTGGACACATAGATGAAGAAGTTAACTACTAAACTTTAGTTTTTATCCTATATAATAAAAGGCTAATATGCAAATAGACTAAACAGCAGAACCAAACAACCGGTTGCTATGACGTGTACTGACCAGTAGGGGGCATGCGTGGAACATGGCAGGCATTGGCCACGGTGGGATGGTGAAGCAGGTGAGTGGGGACAGCAGACCAAGGTGGGGCGCCGGTCGCTGTCATCCGGCCGAGCCTCTGGTGGTTACTGAAAATTCTTTGCTCCCACGCACTGCAGTCCACCCGGCGCTTGCACCTGCTGCCAGTGCCGGAGCCACCACTCGCACTCACTGCGGGCGCCCGGCACCAGCCCCGATCACTCAGTGCGGACAGCAGGTGCAAAAGGCAGCTGCCGGCCTAATTGCCCCTCAGGGGTAGGGGGAAGTGGAAAAGCCCTGAGAGGCAATCGCACCCAGTGATGTGCCGGCCCTGCTCACACCCACTGCTGGCATCGGCCCCAATTGCTCTGCACCATCAGCGCCTGGGAGCAGTGGTGGCAAGAGCAGGGCTGCTGGTGGACAGGGGACCAGGGCCCGTGGCAGGAGGGGCTGGGTGGGGGCACGGAAAATGGGCTGAGACCTGCCCCCATGTCCAACCACAGCTTTGCGGCCCACAGTTCCTTCCAGAATTTGTGCACTGGGCCCCTAGTACTAATATAATAGTCTATACAATTCAATGACATGACTACTATAATTGTGCAATTGTGACAAGTCTGTTTTTAAAAAGCATTCCCATTGCTGTGAAAGGATAGAATGGATTTGATATATTTAAAATGGCATACATGCTAAGCAAAAAGAATCATCATTTACGTCTCAGGAAGACATTAAAAACCTCAAAACAGTAAATGTTATCTGATAAAAGAAAAGATGATTCAGTGACACCACACTTTATTGTTAGGGGAGCAACAGAGCCAGGCATTCAAGTGCTACTCTTCTAGAGTAAGACTGCCTGGGTTCAAATCTCAGCTCCACCACAAGCTAGATCTATGACTTGGACAAGTCACTTTAGCTTTTGTGCCTCAGTTTTCTCATCTGTAAAGTGGGATAACAGTAGTATATGTCTCCTGGGACTGCTCTCAGGTTTAAATCAATTGTATTTGCAAACAAGAGTACCTGTTCCACAGACTAGAATCTCAGAGGGAAGGCAGGGGTGGATGGATGGATGGATGGGAAGAAATTAACCAAAGAACTTGTATACATTTGTGCATAAGCCATGGACATAGACAATAGTGAGGTGAAGGCCTGGGGCAGGGGCGAGGGGTGGGGGCTGGCTAGAAGGGTCAAAGGGGGAAAAAGGGGGCATCTGTAATAATTTCAAGAATAAAGATTTTACAATAAAGAGGGGTAAAATAGTTCTAAAAGAAGAGTGCCTGTTCCAAAAGTGTTTGATAAATTAATGTACTAAAAAAAGAACTCATTGCAATCATATTTTTCTATAACTTAAATTATTAAGTAAGGGCTATATAACATAATAATATTACAATAAGTGATATAAAATGTATAATAAAATATATTTTTAAAATAAGGAATAAGTATATAAAGTATTCAGGTATTCCCAAATGTGTTTTAAATATTTCATACACCACCTACCCCTGCATCCCCATGACTCCAGTTGAGATAATTCTGTAATTCACTGTTGGAGATGCTTTCCTAACCTCTCTTGAAATGAGACCAGTTTATTGTTTTCTGAATCCCTGCAGTTTGCATAGATGTGTGTATTCCAAATGTAGAAGATTTATAATTAAGGGGAGCAGGTATTAAACTTAGTTGTAAGATTATTCTGTTTGTTTTTCTTTTAAATTAACTTTGTTAGGGTGCTATTGGTTAATTAGATTATATAGGTTCCAAGTGTGCATTTCTATGATACATCATCTGTATATTGCATTGTGTGCCCACCACCCAAAATCCTATCACCTTCCGTCACCATATATTTGGAAGATAGTTCTAAATATTGAGACATATCTGTTTTGGGTCCTAGAAAAACTTATAACACATGGATAGTGATTTTCAGAAGCCTGCATTGTAATTTTAAAAATATTTACTTCATATGTTTCATGTTATTTTACCAGCATAATATGCTGACAGCAAACTAACATGACATTATTATTGGTATGGAAATAAGGTCATTTATAATGACAAAACCTGCTTTGAGATGAGAGCTCATGTTTTTGACACTTCAGACTTCTGAACACTTTAATATCCTCTTTTTAATATAAAAGTATAATTAATATAACAATGTAAAACCAGGATTCATTTTGCTACACATTTCATAATCATGATCATCATTTTGCAACCAGTACTGCAATGAAAAATGCTAAATTTGTCTTTCTCACATGCAAAATACCTTGAGAGGACAGTATTACCTTGTTTTAAGTAAGTTTAGCATAACCTTCTTCAAATAAAGTCAACATGTGCAATGTGAGCTTGAGCTTTTGGAAATTCTGTCTACAAGTATGACAGCATCAGCAATCACAGAGCTTGTTGGGCTGAACACAAAGGAACCATTTAGAAAAGGACAGCACAGTTTCAAACCAGTTGTGGTAAATGGAGAAACTTAGAAACCTCCTATTTTAGAAAAAGGAGTGGATGACCTGGGAAACAGAACGGTACTTTCCAGATCATGTGATAAGTGCATGTTTACAAGAATAAATTGCTACAACTGAAAGAACTCTTCAAAGGGAGCACCAGAAAATTTAGAAAAGGAGGAAAAAAACACACAACACTCACAGGTAAAATATGCAAGAAAAGAAATAGAGGGATTATTTTTTCCATTAGAACTGACATTATTGGCGAATTTTAAAAGGATTCTCAGACAGACTGGACAAAGAGAAAGGGAAGTATATTGAATTGATACTTACTTGGGTCTTAGTGCTTAGTATATATGATTATCTTTTTGTTTGTGCCGTCTGAATAACTATATTTTATTAATTATTCTTAGAAAGTCAACTGTTAATTTTGTGTGTGTGCAACAAATTTTAATATCTACATTCTTAGTTAATTTCAAATATGCAATATAGTGTTATTAACTACTGTCACCGTGCTATACAGAACATCCCCCTGAGGTATTTATTTTATAACTGAAATGTGTGCATTTTGACGCATGTCACCCATTTTGCCCACCCTTTACCCGACCCTGCCTATAGTAACCACCAATCAGAAACCTATTCTTGGTCCCTATGGGTTTGTGTTTTCTTTGGGGAAGGGGTAGCTTTTGTTAGATTCCACATTAAGTGACATCATCCGATATTTGTCTTTCTCTGACTTATTTCACTTAGCATAATGCCTTCAAGGTCCAATCATGTTGCTGCAAATGGTAGGATTTCCTGTTTTCTCGTGGCTGAATAATATTCCATTGTGTATTTATACCACATTTTCTTTCTCCATCCATCCGCTAATGGACGTTTTGGTTGTTGCCATATCTTGGCTATTGTAAATAATGCTGTGATGAACTTTTGGGTGCATATATCTTTTCTGAGTTAGTGTTTTTGTTTTCTTTGAATAAATACACAGAAGTGGAATTGCTGGATCATATGGTAATCCTATTTCTAATTTTTTTAGAAATCTCTCATTGAATTTTTAATTTCAATGTATTACATCTATAAAAAATCTTATTGAAAGGAAATTCAAGCAAAATGACATACAAATATTGAAATTTATATGACTACATTGAAAGGGATTAAGAAAATACAAATGTTTATCAATCTTCACCACTCTATGAAGGGAAGGGAAGGATACCCATTTGAACAAGACACACATGCTAATGGATTTGGTGCCCTTCCTCTGATGGTCTCTCTGTTGGGTAACTAGGGTATCAGGACAAGAGGAGAGGTGCAGACTTGATGAAATAGAGTGCAAGCTCTCAGGGAGAAGAGAAAAACTTGAGGAAGCCACATAGTGGTTGGAGGGAGTAGTGTTTCTGAAGAACATTTTCCTGAATACATTTATAATTTCTGTGATATATGAAACAGTGACAAATATATAACAGCCTGTTTATCCTTTCAGTCTACATATTTCACTGAGATTATTCAGTGTGTCTCACAGTGAAGTCTAGCAACTTCTCATAGTCAAATACAGCCATGGGATTGGTAACTCCCACAATGGCTGGATTTATAACAGGGGTTATTTTTATACTCCACTTTTTCCCACTCCTTGATGTTCCTAATTCTCAGTACATTTTGCTTTCTGTTTCTTATCTAAATAACTAAGATCACTCTCGTTTCCTCTTTTCTGGGCTCATCAGGATCCCCCCAAAATGAAATGTCAATGGAAGAGCATAAGGCTCAGCATTTGTATACAAGGTTCTAATGAGTCACATAATCTGACCTTGGGTCATTCATTCAACCTCTTTCTTCTCAACTTTAATTTCTATAACTGACAAGAAAGTGAAGCACCAGGCTTGATCTCTTTAACTTGAAGATAAAAAAAGGTAATAAAGATGTTATGAAGTAATAAGGTATATATCATTAGCTGAAAATAAATTACAGATCATTTGAAAAGCAAAAATTAGTAAGGAAGGAAAATGGCCTCTTTAACTTCAAATGAACTTGAAAGTGAAGCTATTGCTAAAAATGAAACCATGAGACATGAACACATAACTTCTGACTATAGTTACTTGATTTGTTTGAAAGAATTAAGAAAACTAAGCGGTTAGGTCTTAATTTAGAGGCTGTTTATCATTTCAAATGAACAGCAATGTCTCAATTATAAGCACTTTTTTCCTATTTTTATTTTTTAAAATCTTTATTGTTGAAAAGGATTACATATGTCCCCCGATCCCCCCCCCCATTATCCCCTTCTAGTCTGCCTCATCCCCACCCCCTGAGATTCCACAGCCTGTTCCATGATAAGCACCATTTTGTTTGCTCTTTTTTTTTAGGATTCAGTATTTTAGTTATTTTATTTTTATTTATTGAATTTATTGGGGTGACACTGGTTAATAAAATTATATAGGTTTCAGGTGTATAGTTCTATAATACATTATCTGTATGTTGTATTGTGTATTCATCTCCCCAAGTCAAGTCTCTACCCACCCCCTTCCCCTCTGGGCAATCACTATAGTGTTGTCTGTGTCTATGAGGTGTTTTGTTGTTGTTGTTGCTGTTATTGTTGTTCTGCTTAATTCCTTCACCATTTTCACCAAGCCCCCTACACCCACTCCCCTCTGACAGCTGTCAGTCTATTCTCTGCATCTACGAATCTATTTTTATTTTGTTCACTAGATTCCACATATAAGTGAAATCATATGGCACTTGTCTTTGACTGGCTTGTTTCACTTAGCATAATGGTCTCCAGGTCCATCCATGCTGTCACAAGGGGTAAGATTTCCTTCTTTTTTATGGACAGTAGTGTTCCACTGTGTAGATGTACCACAGCTTTTTTATCCACTCATCTGTTGATGGGCACTTGGGCTGCTTTCAAATCTTGGCTATTGTAAATAATGCTGCAATAAGCCTAGGGGTGCATATGGCCTTTCAAATTAGTGTTTTGTTTGTTCTTTATAAAAAGAGAGAACAGACAAATTTCTGTCTGCTAGTCAATCTATTTTCTTTTGTTACTAAAATTATTGCATTCTTAGGCAGTTATAAGTCACAAGAAGCTGTAGCTGTAATAGGAAATTAAATACAGCAATTAACCTAAGGCTACTCATAATTGACAGCATAAAGCCACATTCTTGTACTGTAGCATAATAATTAAAACGCAAATGCATAAAAAAGTGTAAATAAACACAAGTCAAAAATTCCAAACACATTAGACCTCAACAGTAAAATGATGCTATATTGCCAAAACGTGTTACTGTTTTTTTCTGGGATACTAAAAATCCAAGTCTACTCATCAATTAACCCTCACTTATCAGCACAACTTTCTCACATTTAAATCATCTTATCATACATTTCCTTTACAGTAACTTAAAAGTCAAAAATTTTAGGAAGTTACTCAAGGTCATGGAAGCTAGAAGAATTCTATGGGTCCCTTTGATTTATCTCAAATTTTAAAATGGCAGGCAAGGAGGTTGTAATGTGCTGGCAGTTTATTTGATGCATATAAACTCAGGGTAGGATGAGTGGTGGGGGAATAATACTCTCTCCTCTCATTGAAAATCCTTACAAGAACTTAAAAATGATAATATCAACCAGTTTTTAAACAACTGGGGTAGCCATTTATATAAACGGTTTTGACCGTTTTTCCTCTATTCTCTCTACTTTGTCTATGCCATCTAATGAATGAATACTTAATATTATTTGCATGTCCACTTTGGAATCAGTGGATTGCCTCTCAACTGAAAATTAAGCATAATGTTCTCTGTTTTGGTTATTTGCTGTGTAGAAAGGATCTGGTCACTTGATTTTAAGGTAAATTACACTGTTCAAAAATTCAAACTGGAGTATGGGTTTGAATCAGAGAAATTTGTTTTGCCTCCATTTGTCCAATTAAAAAAGATATACATGGTTTTTAAGCGGGGGAAAAAGTCTATTCTTAAAATTCATAATCACATTAGTGGAGTTCAAACCCTTTGCCAAACCTTTGTTATAAATATAGTACTACCTATTCCAAAGGGGGAGAAAAACAAGTTTCAGAATTACAGGGAAATGATTTGCTTAACTTAGAAAGTCTAGAATAGTGCAATCCACAGACATTTACTCCTGTTTGACTATACTGAGTGCTGTTGCCTTAGAACAAAAACGTAAGTAAACATTTTAATAGAATGATTTTAGCATATTATGCTGTGTTTGTAATAGTCAATAGAAACAACTGTTAAATACCAAGAATATGGATATTCTGAAGTGCATACTAGGGGTTTTTGCACTGCTATTGTTTTAAAAAAATTATAATACAAAACTCCAATTAGCTTAGTATAAGTTATCCCTGGAAATCCACAATGCATAATATATGGAGGAATAGGTAGGGAATGGGTAGATGGATGGATAGATAGATAACCATAAATATCAGTGCTCTATTGACAACAAAATGCTATCTTGACTGTAGCAAGTTAAAGTAATCACAACAGTAGTAAAAAATAGGAGACTTGACAGAAGACTATTTATTAAAAAAATTGTCTCAGGTGGGAAGAGATCAACTAAAGAACTTACATGCATTTATGCGTGCCCTATGGACACAGACACTAGGGTAGTGAAGGCCTGGAGTGGGGGGCTTGGTGGGCTAGAGGAGGTCAATGGCAGGGGGGAGAGGACTTATATAAATCTTTCAACAATAAAGTTTAAAAAATATATCAATGTTAGCTCAGATACTAAAATGTAATTCAACACAGGACACATTTAAAAACCAAAGTATCGGGGAGAAACCAAGACGGCAGTATAGGTAATCACCTATACTTGCTGCCTCTTACAACCACACCAAAATTACAATTAAACAGCAGAACAACTACCACCCAGAACCATGGGAAAGCTGACTGAGTGGAAATTCTACAACTAGAGAGGTGAAGAAAGCGCATTGAGACCGGTAAGAGATGCGAAGGCGAGGAGGCAAGGAAAGTGCTGGCACCTGGATGTACTGTTCTTTAAACGAGAAGGGAGATCATAGCTCCTGCTTGCCCTGAATTCCAGTTAGGGGCAAGACTCTGGGGGACCCACACACATACGGGGAGAAACTGGACTATCTGGCATTGGGACAGGAATGTGAGGACGGCTTACTCTTAGAGGTGCTCGAAGCAATCATTGTTCCTGCACAGGTGCAGGGGATGCGGAGAACCAGGGCTTTCTCTGGTTCAGGGAAGCCATTGCTGTTTGTTCCACCCTGGTGATTTCCAGAAACCCCGCCCCTCCCAATTTACAACCCCACTCAAGCCGTGTGCATCAGCTTTTGCATATGAATTGCTTGTCCTTTCACCTAAAACAAACTGCAGCTGGGTCAGAGAGCCCCAGAGATTCCAAAAGAAGGCCCAATACCTGGTAGGAGCAGTGGCCTTGCATCACAGCTGGGCCTCATCTGGGCACTTCCAAACTCCATACAAAGAGGAGGAATCTGCAGATGTCTCTGTAGCTCCTGCTGAGCAGCCCCAGATAGTGGCTGACCTTGCACCTCTTGGAGATGATCATGGATTACAACTCTTCATATCCATAAGAGACACACTCAAGGGGCAGACTCAGTAGCACCAAAGTCCTACTAAAGAAAGTCTTGCCCCATAAGGGTGTCTCCTGTGCAACACATTTTCCAGTGTAGACACAGCTGGTCACCACAGCCAATTGGCCTAGAGGTCAATTCCTCCCAGTGATACCAACAGCAATCAAGGGTTAACTACAACAAGACTGCAAACAGCCCACAAAGGGGTGCACCAAGAGCATCCACCTCAGGTGACTGGGGAGGCTGAGCCACTGGGCCCTATAGGACACCAACCACACAAGGCTACTCTATCAACTCAAGGAGACTTAGCAGCTACCCAGTACATAGAAACAAACACAGGGAAGCAGCCAAAATGCAGAGACAAAGAAACAAGTCACAAATGAAAGAAATGGATGAAAGCAAAATACTGGATATAGAGTTCAAAACCATGGTTATAAGGTTACTCAAGAATCTTCTAGAAACCTCCAAGAAATTTAGTAAGACCCTCAAGGATATGGAGAAGGACCAATCAGAAATTAAGCATACACTTACTGAAATAAAGAATAATATACAGAGATCCAATAGCAGATGAGAGGATCCCAAGAATCAAGTCAAAAATCTGAAATATGAAGAAGCAAAGAAACACCAAACCAGAAAACAAAAAGAAAAAAGAATCCAAAAATATGAAGATAGTGTAAGGAGCCTCTGGGACAACTTCAAGTGTACCAACATCCAAATTATGGGGTGTCAGAAGAAGAGAGAGAACAAGATATTGAAAACCTATTTGAAGAAATAATGACAGAAAACTTCCCCTACCTGGTGAAAGAAATAGACTTTCAAGTCCAGGAAGTGCAGGCAACCCCAAACAAGAGGAATCTAAAGAGGACCACACCAAGATGCATCATAATTAAAATGCCAAGGGCAAAAGACAAAGAGAGAATCTTAAAAGCAGCAAGAGAAAAATAGTTAGTTACCTACAAGGGAGTACCCATACAACTGATTTCTCTACAGAAACAATGCATGCCAGAAGGAAGTGGCAAGAACTATACAAAGTGATGAATAGCAAGAACCTACAACCAAGATTACTCTACCCAGCAAAGCTATCATTTAGAATTGAAGGTCAGATAAAGAGCTTCACAGACAAGAAAAAGCTAAAGGAGTTCATCACCACCAAACCAGTATTATATGAAATGCTGAAGGGTATTCTCTAAGAAGAGGAAGAAAAAGGTAAAGATAAAAATTATAAACAACAAAGTGACAACAAATACATATCTATCAACAAGTGAATCTAAAAAACCAAGTGAACAAAAAATCTGAAGAACAGAATAAACTGGTGAATATAATAGAATCAGGGGCATAGAAAGGGAGTGGACTGACATTTCTCAGGGGGTAAAGGGGTGTGGGGGGTACAAGAAGAGATTGGACAAAAATCTTACACCTATGGACAAGGACAATGGGGGAAGAGTAAGGGCATGGGGTGGAGTGGGAACCGGGTGAAGGGGAGCTATGGGGGGTTGAGAGGAACAACTGTAATAATCTAAACAATAAAGATTTATTTTTTTTAAGAAAAAGGCAAAAATAAAAACAAAAAAAAACAAAGTATCTAATGATGCCCAAAAGGCAAACCAGGAAAACCATATTCCATTGCAGTTACACAGAACTACTCAATATCTATCTCTATCTCTTCAAAAAACCATGCACAATGCAATACCATCTACTCCTTTGCTTAAAAACAAACAAACAAACAAACCCTGAGGAATCAGAAATAATTCAATTCATAAAATCCAGTGATACAAATTCAATCTCAGTCTAATATGGTATTAGAATAATATCAACATAAACAATAGCTTCTGTGTATGGTAACAATGATAGGTAATTTTATTTTAATTAAATGTCACTATGAAAATTCCATTTATATTTATCAAACTAACTACACAGACCATGTACAAAGAATCCAAATAGCTGTTTGAATGGGGTGCTTTCATTCAGAGATGTTGTACCTGCTGGCATTCTGATTAGTTTTTACTCATTTTAGCACTAAAAATACCAAGTTTAATTTTGGACAGTGTGTAATATTACCAAATATGCTATGAGATAATCATCTCGAACACCACTTTGCACAGTCGGTTACCCAATGACATTATTTGTGCTAGTACCATGTTCACAATTACATGCCAAATGGCAGCTGAAATATTTCTTTGACTTTGGTTCAGATTGTCTGATTGTCAAATTATAGCTCCCCTTTATTACTAGACCTTGAATCCGTGCGAGGGCAGACACTCCTGGGGATACTTTGAGTTTTGGTTGCTGCAGGGAGGGACCACTGGCCTCTAAGATACTTCACTGCAAATCAGAAATGCAGCCCCTGTGCTCTTGGGGAGCAAGCTTCTGCTCCCTTTCAGCTCACTCTTACTTCATCCTCAGCCAGGAGCCTTCTCCAGGGCACAGTCTACAAACACGCGCGGCAGCCCTGAGAGCACTGGAAAGAGATCACACACTCTGGAGACAGAGCAAAATCCCCTCTAATGGCTAGCTCCAACGTCCAAATAGAAAATGTTTCTAGAATTTCCATGATTCACGGAGACATATCTTAAAATTACCTCAACCAAAACACTGCCCCCAGTTAGTTCCAAGGGTGGCAAAGGTGTTCCTTCTCACTATCTAGTTCTCTAACATGTACTCAGGATTTAAAATTAAATCCAATGTTAATACTGGGTGTGAAAGACAGTCTGCTGTTTTGTATTCACATTAAGGTATGTTTTTAAATTTATCTTTATTGTTGAGAGTATTACAGATGTTCCCCATTTTCCCCCATAACTCCCCTCCATCCAGCTCCTGCCCCAGCCCAGGCCTTCACCACACCACTGTCTGCATGCCCATGGGCTTGCATATATACATGTGTGTTCTTTGGTTAATCTTCCCCCCTTTGCCTTCCTCCTTCCCTCTGCGATTCATCAATCTGTTCCATGCTTCCTTGGAACACACAATGGTGAACATAGCTGCTCCCAACTTGAATCCTAAATAACATTATTTTAAATTATAATTGTGCATTCACCTGTTTTAACCTTTAGAAGCCAAAACGCTTGAGGACAAACCAGACCATGATAACTACAGTGTCTGCTACACTACAGAAAATTGGTAACTCTTGTTGAATTATAAATTTATGATAATGGTCATATATATATATTTCGGTAGGGGAAATTTTTTCACCTGTTTGAGCATGCAGTGTGTCTCTGAGTGACAAATTCTTAGTAACATAAATAGAGTACTGGACTATAACAACAGAAATAATCATGAATAATAATGAGATAGTGGTGATGATAAAGAGCTATAAAGCCAGAACTCTGTGGGAACTATATGGTTTGGCCCACATTTCATGCTCAGCCCATCACTTAGACCTCAAGAGGCAGTACACCATATTTTCAAGTATTCTGATTCCAATGTCATTAAGTCCCACCTCCAACACCTATTAACTATGCAACAGTAAGCAAATTACATAAATTCTTTGTGCCTCATTTTCCCCTCCCATAAATTTTGGAGAATAATCTACTGCAAAAGCTCTTTATGAGGATGAATTGAGTTAATATGCATAAGGCACTTAATAATATGTCTGGAATATAATAGATACTATATGCATTCGCTATTAATATTTCTTTTTATATATATTTTTATTGACTTCAGAGAGGAAGGGAGAGGAAGAGAAACAACAATGATGAGAGAGAATCATTGACCAGTTGCCTTCTGCACTCCCCCTGCTGGAGACCAAGCTGGAAACCCAGGCATGTGCCCTGACGAGGAATCAAACTGTGACCACGTGATTCACAGAGTGATGCTCAACCAGTGAGCCACACCAACCTGCCAGCTAGTAATATTTCTTCATGTAATAGGCACCTGAGATTTTTTTGGAGTAAGTGAATGAATGAACACTTACTTAATCCTTTTTGACTAACTTAGTTGAAAAGTTATGTCATTAAGTACTGCCTTCCCAATCTGATGGGTACAGAAGTTGACATGTTACAATGCTTTAAATTCATCTACAGGTTACAACAAAATAAATATCTGAGACTGAAAATGAATTGGGATTTAAAAAAAAAATCAAATCCTTTCTTTTGTACTGTAGCAAAAAATCCTTATTGCCCTAAAATTTTTGCTTTGCAGAATACATCTGTCCAGCCATTCATGATTAATTGTACCTTTTGCTGTCCTCCAGAAATTATCCAATTACCATCATAGTCACTTCAAAACTCCCCAGGACAATGTCCTTCCATCCTAGTGAAAAATAGGTTTCCATTAGTTTATCAGAGAAGGAAAAGCTGTGCCTCTGCCAAGCCTGGAGTGCTTGCTTGCCCAGAAAGGAAAGTGCTAGGAATGAGAGTGGGGACAACACTAACAACTCAGTCATAATCATCCCCTTTCTTCAGCTGAGGAGAGGCTTATTCTCAACCTCCATCACAACACTACACCGCTTTTCTTGGTTGAGTCCAACCCAGTACACAGGCTGCACTTTCTATGTCCACGTTTGTTCCTTCCAGAAAGTTCCTAGCACTTTTGTGAATACACACACAAAAGTGGGTATTTATTTTCAGATTACCCACAGATATTGGATATTTGTATACATTCAGTCAGTATTAAAATGACACCAGGTATATCTTTTAAATGGAAAGGAGATAAATACAATTCTATTTTTTTAAAAAAGGAGCCCTCACCAGTTTGACTCAGTGGATAGAGCATCGGCCTGCAGACTGAAAGATCCCAGGTTTGATTCCAGTCAAGGGCATGTACCTTGGTTGGGGGCACATCCCCAGTGGCAGGTGTGTAGGAGGCAGCTGATTGATGTTTCTAACTCTCTATCCCTCTCCCTTCCTCTCTGTAAAAAATCAATAAAATATATTTTAAAAAAATAAAAAATAAATAAATAAAGGAATACAAGAGACATTACATTTTTTTTCCATTCCCAAATTAATCCTGAGTCAGTTCCACTGTCTCTCAAATTAAACTTAATAGAGTACACTAGATTTAAGAAATATCATTAGAATGTACTGTTTCTAGCTCTAAATTACACTAACTACATGTAGTATTAAATCTGATTTTGTTGACCTGGGACACTGGGTTCTTCTATTATCAGAAGGAAATGTTACCACTGAAATGTAGCTTTTTAATTTTTATAAGGAATGAATGTAATTATTGCCTTAAGTAGAATGTCTGTAAAATTCAGGTTAAAGATATACATCTGTATGGGGAAAAATATAGATTTAAATATTAGCACAAACATCTGTAGATCAAGTTTCATATTATTATTATAAACATTATAAAATCCATAATACAATATATTTCCTTTTTTTTAACTTACCTGCCAAGAAACTCAGAACTAACATGAGTGTGTAATAATAACCGATTCCTTGTAGAGTCCTAATGGTTTGTATTTCTTCTGTTGCCCTTCATTACTGTTTGTTTTGATTTATTTCTTAATATCTTATCATGCTGTATATGCAACTTGTAAGTTTCTAAACTCTGTCTTAAAGCGATGAGTATAACTTTTAAATAAGTAAATTCATTGTTGTTGTTTTTTGACATCTTGATATCCTGAAACTATATGGCCAAACTCAAGACTCCAATTAGTTTTCTCCATAAAAATCCACCAGTCATACAATCATACTATTTCTAATACTAAAAAGACAACAGTGTTTTACAATATGGGGCCCTCAAGTGAGTCTGTTTATAGTAACATTTAGTTTAATAATTTCTGTCTAATCCTTTAAGCATAGGTCATATTATTTATCTAGGGGTACCAATATCCCATTGGTTATTAAGCTCGCAAAAAAATTGTTTTCATTTCATGAAATATGATATATGCAATATTTATTCATTAATCCTTAGCTCTTCAGTAATAAATTAAGGACACTTGGTTTAAGTTCATGGCTAAACCATAATGCCTTTCTTTCATTACTGTTTTACCCATAGCATTTTACTTCTTATTCTGTACTTATGGTTTCTTAAAGATTCTTCTATACATACAGACTTAAAGCTTTATATAAAACTTATTTTTTCAGCCAAAATTATTCCAAGTTCTCCTCACCTCATTCCTTGGTAACTGCAAAGCCTTCTAGTCCTCTTTTCTAAGAGAGTTTCCTTGAACTTCAGTAACATAATTGATTAAACTCCCTAAAATCAGCTTCTGAGCTGTCATATTGTGCTAAAATTCACCTGAAGTTCTAGGTCTGCATATCCGAGACCCAGTCTTCAGACCTGACCTTAGTGAAAACCATCACACATTTTATCTGCCTTGAATTCTCATTGGGTAGCAACCCCCGTCCCCAATATTTGCCATGCTAATTTCTACATTTGTACACACTCTTACTCATATCTGAAGTAATATTTTTATTTCACTATCTATATAAAATCTGCCCAATCTTTAAGGCTTAAATTTTACTTCCTCTGTATTTGAGTATACTAGACTCCAAATTCCATTAGTTTTGAGATTTTTTTCAAATTATAGAATAATTATGTTGACAATAGTAACTACCATGTACTTGTGCACCAAAGAGTGTGCTTAAAATATGATACATACTATTTCTTTTACTGTTCACACTAAAATCTTGAAGTAGAAAGTATTATCATCCATATTCCACAAGAACTACAATTTAAAGAAACCTGCATGAGCTCAAATGAAGAGCTGAGATGCAAACCCATGTCAGGCTGACATGCAAGGCCATGCTTTCACCTGCCTTCAAAGTAATCAATACACCATTCTCCTCTAAGTGGTCAAATCACTATTACTCTCATCTCCTCCACCTTTACTGTTTGAACATAATTGCCCAAGAGCAGAAATGTCCAACCTACTGCCTTTAGCGTTGAACATGCATATAAAAACATCATTGTGACACATCCACTGTAGGTCAAACATTCAGGCAGATTTTCTGAGAAATAAATAGATGAGCCATGGGTAAAACAAAGCAAAACTAAACTCCAAATAACTTTATAATTCTAGTTCTGGACAGTAAATTGCATAATATTGTAGCATCAAACCCCTCAGAAATTTAAGTACAAGTGATTAAAGAACTCACAATCACCCCCAGTTCTATAGGTAATAGATGTCAAGTCCTCCCTAAATTTTTCCTGAATTTTTGCATTTCTGTTTCTTGAGCTAAGTTGTTATATATCTTCCTTCTATGCTTGAGTGGCTAACCCTCTCTAAACAAATAAATACATGAATGAATGAATGAATGAATGAATGAATGAATGAATAGATTCCCTAGTGAAAGCACTTGTGAGCAGCATAGACCTTGACATCACCTTCTCTTGCTAAAAGATTTTGGAACACCCATGAGGATGTTGCCTGTTTCTGTTGTTGTTGTTTGTTTGTCTTTTTACCCTCATCTGAGGATATATTTTTACTTATTTTAGAGAGAAAGGGTGAGAGAAAGAAACACTGATGTGAGAATGAAACATCAATCAGTTGCCTTCTGTACATGCCCCAACCTGGGATCAAACCTGCAACCCAGGTATGTGCCCTGATGAGGAATTGAACCGGCAACCTTTCGGTGCACAGGAAGATGCCCAACTAACTGGGGCACTCTGGCCAGGCACAGAAAAAGTATTTTTATGAATAAATGGGGGCATGATATCTACTTAGATTATTCCATTTTTAGGTTATTATATCTCTGTAAAGTGGAATATTCTGTGAGAACCATTCTTAACCTGAGTTTGAGACTTGGTCCTTATTTACAAAAACATGTCTTTATAAACACTGTCACAAAGATTAACCAGCCTAGAAAACCAGGAGGGTAAAATCCCACCACTACACACACTTTTATAGAACTATTTTTGTTTTTATGACCTCTAACCCATAACTTCCTTTTTCCTCTCCTTTCCCTGAGGCTGGCAGCACACTAATAGTACTGGATTTTATGCCACTTGGTCAAGTTCATTTTGACATCTTCAGCACAGTTACCAACCCTTCACAGAGACGCTGTAAGTATTTGTGGGCTAAAGTTGAGAGACTATGAGCATTTTGTTAATTTCCCCCCTTTTTAAAATTTTTTTTATTGTTGACACTATTACAGATGTCCCCATTTCCCCCATCACTTATGACATTGTGTCTGTTACTTAAATTTGAAGTTATTTCACAAAAAATTTAAATAAATCATTTATTTTCATCTTGATGATAATTTAGGATTTGTGGGTAAAACAATGAAGAGAAAATTATAATCTCCACAAATATATAATTTGATTGATTACTAAACTAAAGGCAGCAAATAATCCCTCAATAAAAGTTTCTTTCAGTTAGGAAAGCTTTCTTTTAGCAAACAAAAATGCAGCTACTATTTTAGGAACTAAGGGTTTCAAAATTGTATCTAAAAACTAAATGAATGTATCACATCTCAACATGATTGATAATATTCTGGAATGAACTGAAAACATGCAGAAATATGGAAACTATGAAATGATGAATACTTCAACCTTATGTTTCAGGCTTTGACCCTGGATGTTTGTCAAAGATAAAACTAAGATAACTTTTGTGTCACAACTAAAATCAAGGACATGCGAGTGAAAGTAATTATCTCCATTATACAAGGAACACATCGTGAGGAGACTTTGTTTACAGGATGCTGACAAGTATGTCAGACACACATCTTTGCAGTAGTTTCTATAACATAGGGTTAAGGGGATAGACCAATGGGCATTGACCTAATAGGTAATCTACCCCTGAGAAAGGGCTGTTAGTCTATTTTTGAAATATACATATACATATATTTTTATTGATTTCAGAAAATCAATAAAAGGGAAGGTAGAGAGAGCTGGAAACATCAATGATTAGAGAGAAATCACTGATTGGCCCTGGACTGGAAATCAAAGCTGATGTCAACCAATGAGCCATGCTGGCGGGGCTGGGCTGCTAGTCTATTAGTGACCTCCCTCTTCCTTCCTGGCTTCCCAGAGGGCAGAGCCCAAACAAATATCCTCTCAACTCATTCATCTTAGCACAGCTTGGCCCAAGTGGGCTCTCAGTAAAAGTTATTTAAATCCCTTGGTTCTGGGTATACTGGGAAGCTTTGAATTGTTACGGATGCTTAAGATGAATGACTAAATGTTTAATTTAGTTTTGCTTAAGGCACTAGATTCACAAAGCCATTAACCCATATTTAAACGGAGCTTCTCCACTTAGTGATTTTGTTGAATTGTCAGGCAGCTCTAATCACCAGCCAGAAGGAAAGCCCCATCCAGAAAGAATGGGAGTGACAGGACTTTTTTTTTTTTAAAATATATTTTATTGATTTTTTACAGAGAGGAAGGGAGAGAGATAGAGAGTTAGAAACATCGATGAGAGAGAAACATGAGAGAGAAACATCGATCAGCTGCCTCCTGCACATCTCCCACTGGGGATGCGCCCGCAACCCAGGTACATGCCCCTGACCGGAATCGAACCCAGGACCCTTCAGTCCGCAGGCCAACGCTCTATCCACTGAGACAAACCGGTTTTGGCAACAGGACTTCTTTATGGGGCTGACTTCTTTCTCTCTCATCAAATGAGATGGGAAACTCTTTCTAGTAATTTAACCAAGGACCTTTCCCTGCACAACTTCTTAGTTGCTCTATGCAGACATTTTGAAAGACCATACTTCTTAAATGAGAGGCAAAAGCCTCTTAAAATGACAAAACAACTTTTACATTTTTAAAGCCTATCATCATGCTGCTTTTTTTTGGCCTTTTCAATTCTTTTGAAATGACATTTTTTTCTTCAGCATTTGGGAGTAGATTAGCAGTAATTTCTTTTTCAAATTAGAGAAATCAGAGGAATAACAAACCCACAAGCACCAAGCCATATCAAACATAAAAGAACAGTAAAAAATAAAATGACAGCATCAAAATCTACATACTTCTATATTGGACACAATTCTAGAGGAGAAGGATGGGATGGATTCAAAGTTACTTTCTCTTAAGGGAAAAATCAATGGCCTGAAGTAAAATCACCTTAGTTACTAAATGTTGCTAATTATAGTACATTTTTTCCCGGAAGCACACATCCATTTTGCATTTTCCATGAGATATTGGATATTACAGGTATTTTCATGGTATTAGCCAGCTCTGTACTTGAACTAATCAGTATACAATCATGAATACTTAGGTCAAATTATCAATTATATAAAATAATTCTCTCTCCCATTTTCATTAAGATGGATGAAAGATAAGAGAATTCCGTCAGGTCTAAAACTGAACCATTTCCAAAAATAGGAAGAAAAAAAAAAACTGATCAAGTTTTCACTGAGTATAGTCTCCCAAACCTAAAATTTACTCCTGTGAATTCCTTCCTTCATGGCATTATAAATTTTAAAGTGCAGTAATTGTGCTGGTCATTTACATATTAATTATGTTCATTAGTTTAATCAAATGAAATTTTATTGACTTTTTAAAATTTATAGACATTTGTTTCTTTTTTATAATGAGAAAATAATCTCAATGTTTTTACATATTCTTTCTGTTTTTACATATGATACAAAGACCTATCTGCCAACACGTAGCCAGGTGCCAAGGTCTGATAATGTCTCTATGTTCAACTCCGTATTGGCAGGGGGAAACTAAATTTTTCTCTAAATATCCAAGTAGCAAATACTTTAGGCTTTGCTGTCTACATATGGTCTCAATGGAAGCCACTCAACTTTCTGAAAGCAATGTAGATAATATATAAACAAATAAGTGTGGCTACATTCCAATAAAACTTTATGGACATTAAAACATGAATTTTGTCCTGCTGGTGTGGCTCAGTGGTTGAGCATCGACCTATGGACCAAGAGGTCACAGTTGGATTCCAGTCAGGGCACATGCCCAGATTGCTGGCTCAATCCCCAGAAGGGGGCATGCAGGAGGCAGCCAATCAATGATTCTCTCTCATCATTGATATTTCTATCTCTCTCTTCTTCTCCCTTGGTCTCTGAAATCAATAAAAATATATTTAAAATAAGACAACATGAATTTTATATAGTTTCCATGTGACATAAATATTGTTCCCTTAACTTAAAAAATCATTTTACATTCCCTGGCCTTTGTGACTCCATGGTTATAACACTTGCCCTTGGGGTTTGAGTCCGGTTAAGGGCACGTATCTGGGCATGTACCAGGTTCAATGCCTGGTCCCAGTGGGGGCTCCTGCTGGAGGCAACCAATCCATGTGTCTCTTTCACACTGATGTTTCTTTCTCTTTCTCTCCCCCCACTCCCTCCCTTTCACTCTCTCTAAAAAAGCAATGGAAAAAATATCCTGAGGTGAGAATTTAAAAAATCATTTAAAAAATATTTTTAGCTAAGGCCTGTATCAAAACAGCACCTACTTGAATTTGGTCTTCTGGCTGTGGTCTGCTGACACTTCTGTGCATAGCATTGAAAAAGGAAAGTTTTTTCTTATATGATTTATATTTCTACATAATACTCCTTATCCTCTGAAGTCACATTTTAAGAATTTATCATCAAGGATTTTATTTCACAGAAAGATATTTATCACTGGCTATCTTTGTATACTTGGCTCCAAATTGATGTAACTGATTCCAGGAAATAGGGGGGGAAAAGCAGAATAAAATGGAACATTTTGTAGTTGGCAGGGGAGTTCTACTGTAATTGCTGCTGCCTCTATTGGAGAAAGAAGTATGGTAGGGTAAGAAAAACAGTTTTCAAAGCAAACAATATGTATCAATAAAAGCAATCCCAGCTTCTTTGCTACATGATGACAGCATTCTTGGCACTATCCTGAAATTAAGTATTGGAGTACACAGTGGGTACATATGGATGTCATATGTTTTAATTTAAATGAGCCATAAAGCTCAGATCAGTAGTCTGAACTTCTTATATAATACATGAAGAAATCTGAGGCTCAGTAAGTAGCCAGCCCAAGAGCAAACAGGTGATTTCAAACCCAGTATTTTTGTTTTTTTCTGATTCCAAAATAAATGCTCTTTCCCCTACAAATTGACTCCAAGGATGGAGGTACATTTATATTTTCTCAGAAGGAAGTAGGAAACTAAGTATCTTAGCCTCTAGTTCACAAGTAATTAGTGACAATTTAATTGGAATGGAAAGTGTTTTCTCTGCAGTGATAAATAATTAACACCGATATAGAAGCAGCTCTCTCTGCTCTGCCTGAGATTCCTGCATTAGCAGACATGCCTTCCAAGGAACCAGTTTAACAAGGGGGAGTGACCTGCATAAGCATCTCTTAGTTCTATTGGCATGGAAGGACTAGATGTATCTGCTTTCCTGTGCCTGACATTAGGGAAGCATTTGCTGTACTTGGTTTAAAAATGGTGTTCATATTCAAGTGGGAGAATTGGCATAGATGATGTCTAAGCTTCATTGAATGACGCTACTTCCTCAATGGAGCCATAGTCACTCCTACTCTCCCCACGCCCTTTCTCTCCTCTCCTTAACATACACATTATTACATAAATAACTACTAGTTATTATAGCTTAAATCTTTTAAAATGTTCATTCAAAAAAAGCATAAGTCTTTTCTGCCAGTAATCTCCCAAGTTTATGGTATAAAAACTTCATTTATTTGTTAAAATTCTCAGAACAAATAAGCACAAAAGGAAAAAACAGTAGCAGTTCTGTGTTCTATTGCCAAATACAGAATAAATATTACAAATAATGAAACTGGCACTCTTTGCTTAGAATATTTGACACAAAAAATATTTTGTAGTAAGGATTTACCCCTTCTTCATATGTTTCTGCTCTACAATACAAAATGAGATAATTTCCTATAATGAAATTTATTTAGTAAAACAGATTGTGAGTGTAAAATTGGCCTTTTCTTATTAAAGGAGTAAATAAAAATAAATACAGATTTAAAATAAGTCTTGGAATATAAATGTCCCAAAGGCTCAAATCACTCTTATATAGTATTGAACAGGAGGCAGTGGGGTTACATTGATTTGTACTTGTTGATTTTACACTACTGTAGTGAATAATGAAAATTAGTCAGAACAGGTTTTTTTATATTCTTTTAAAATTTTCATCCAAGGTTTTAAAAGAAAATAATGAATCAAGGCAGAAAAAAATGTATTACAGATGAAGGAAAATTAAACACAGCCCATATTTTCACTGTCCATTTAATACCCACAGATGCATAAAGTAAATCACACGCCTGGATGCAACATTCTGTATCCTACCTTTTGCATATCTTCATGTTTTCAATCAAATTAATATGCTGTATCATGAATCAAGTGCTAAGTACATGATAAACACTCAAATATGCCTGCCTTACTTTGTTCTTTATGTTTGCTCTTTCCATACAGAGAAGGGAGACAATACTGTATGGACCAAGGTGAATGGAAATGATCAGCCTTTTCTTCTTATGTGACATCAGTTCCCTATTTATCCAAGTGTGTGGTGAGGGCTAAAACACAAAATGCATGAAGTTTACTATTTGCCTTTATACTAAAGAGAAGATACAAAAGTATCCATAGTTCTACAAAGTACAGCAGCACTTACAATTTCCTGACTTTATGAACATTCAGTATTTAAACTGTCTCCATTAAGGAGCTTCATTCAGCCAGTTACAAATATGAATATCTTTAATTTAACTTTTCAAATACATATTCTAGATTCTGTAAATATAAAGTTATTTCTCGATATCTTTCAGACATTTGTACACACTAGGGGTTAAACCAAGAAAACATAAATCCTTTATCACATAATTAGGTATACTGGAATAGGTTTCCCAAATCTAATATTGAGGGGGGTTTAATATAAATTTAAATATCTGGATGCAACTATTGTTGTACTTCTCCTTAAGCAGATCTAACATTAAAAATAATTATGGGTATCTTTTTCCAGGTAGGATAACAGTAACTTTTGACACATATTTATAATTTTAAGGTTCAAATATGGAGCTTTTTTTCTCCTTTTTACATTAACAAAACCTTTTATCCAAGCAACAAAATTCTGGAAAACTTCAAAATAGCTCAGTTTGAGAATCTTGTCATATCACCTCTACATGTTTTTTAAAAATGCACATGAAATATCCTGATCTAAAGCAGCACCAGTGCAATCAGATTTGTCTAGTTGGGAAGTCATAAACATTGGAAACCTTAGTTGATCCTCACCCCCCCCCCCCAAGATCAACTCTGAGGTAAGAATGAGTTGGAAAATAAGCCCATATCGCCCTGGCCCATGTTTCTCAATAGTTAGAGTGTCAGCCAGTGCACAGAGGGTCTTGGGTTCAATTCCCAGCCAAGGGCACATACCTGGGTTGCAGGTTCGATCTCTGCCCCGGTTAGGGTGCACTCTCGAGGCAACCAATCTATGTGTCCCTCTCACATCGATGTTTCTCTGACCCCCCTCCCCTTACAGTCTCTTAAAAAAAAAAAATCAATGGAAAAAATATCCTCACTCCTCAGGTGAGGATTAAAACAAAGAAGAAGAAGAAGAAAAGAAGCCCATATCTTTGCAAATGAGATTTTTTTGTGAAGAAAAACCTAACAATATGACCTCAGGCCCCTGGGGAGAAGCATCCTGAAGGGCCAGCCTTTAGGTTCAGCAGGTTTATCTGCCTCTGGGCACCTGCTGAAAGCACCTCCATGTTTGCCAAGTGAGCCTTCTGATGCTAATTCCATGTCCCAGTGGGGACACCCACTTTTATTTCTCCATGTAAATGACTGAATCCATCTTCTGACCCACAAGTTGATCTCCTGTGATTTTCATCAGTATGAGTCAGCCCCCTCAGGGTGATTAGATTTTGTTGTTTGGGGGAGGGGGTGGGGATGGGGAGGGGAGGGACTAGGGAGGGGGAAAGGGGACATCTGTAATACTTTAAACAATAAAGATAAAATAATTTTAAAAGAAGCTGAAAGAATAATTTCAAAGCAGTTCATTCTCTAGGAAAAGCTGGCAACAGCTGAAACGATCCCTTCTGTCCCACGTGTCCTTTCTTTAAATTCACAGTAAGGTTGCTTTTAGCTTTATGTGACTCAGCAATACTTGTCAATACTTGTTGTTCCTACTGAGATTTCTATTTGCTTCAGAGGGATAGTCTAATCACCCCTGTATTTTTAATGGTGTCCTCTGTCCTAGTACCTGATGTCCAGATGATTACATACAGGCTATGGACATGCGCTGAGTAAAGACTGAAAGACAGTCACTAGCCACAGTGGGGAGGTGGACAGCAGCATATTCATGAATTACTGTTCTGTTCTGCAGAGGGAGATGGGTCAGACTACCCAGGCTTTTGAAGTTACATAAGGATTTGGGCTCTTGTCCCAGGAACAATAGGAAGTCATTCAAGGGTTTTTAGCAGGGAGTGACACAATCACATTTTTATTTGAAAAGATCATTCTGGCTAAGTATAAAGAATGGTTGAGTGTCCAGAAAAAGCAAAGTTCTTAATAATTTGGAAATTGCTTGCAAAAAAAAAAAAATAAAAGTAGTTTGGTCTGTTCCTGCCGAAGTTACTATGTAAAAGGTTTTAGTGGCGGAGTGGCATCTACCTTTCTGAATGTATCACACCCTAGCTTTGCAGAGTCAGTAATAAATGGATTGAACTCACTTCCTGAGATGAGGAGGTTTTATTCAAAGTCTGTGAAATCTCAAAACTACAAAAGCCAGGAAGCTATCAGTGTTCCCCACTGCACAGGTAAAGAAACTAAGGCTTAGATAAAGCAGATAATTTTATCAAGTGCCAGAGCCAGTTAATCCCAGCTCCTGAAAAAAAATTCTTAGCAAATGTGGGTTCATTTCAGAGTTTCTGAGAAAGGTGACATTTTCTTCCCAAGAAATCACATTTTATCATAAAGATATTGAGTTCTTAATAAAACCTTTAAATGTTTTCGCTTTGGAGTATAAACTGTACAATTATCAGGAACATGGAATACTAATGTTAATTAAACTCTGATTCAGACATTTCTGTATAATAAGTTCAGGTGAGTAGTTTCCCACATCATGGCATATACCTGAGTGAAAATGTGGGTGTGCTAATAACAGTCAACATTAATTACTTAAGGATTTATATTATATTAGAGGCCCAGTGCACGAAATTTGTGCACTGTGTGTGTGTGTGTGTGTGTGTGTGTGTGTGTGTGTGTGTGTTGGGGGAGGGGGAGTGTCCCTCAGCCCGGCCTTTTCCCTCTCACAGTCTGGGACCCCTCGGGGGATGTCCACCTACTGTAGTGAGCCTAAGCCGGCAGTCAGACAACCCTCTTGCAGTCCAGGACCCCTGGCTCCTTACCACCTGCCTGCTTGCTGCTCCTTACCACTTGGCTCACTGCTCCTTAGCACTGCTGAAAAGGCAGGAGCCACCGCTGCTGCACTCACCAGCCATGAGTCTGGCTTCCTGTGTTGAGTGTCTGTCCCCTGGTGGTCAGTGCACATCATAGGGACCAGTCATTCTGGCCATTCCGCTGTAACAGTTGCTTAGGCTTTTATTATATAGATCTGTTTTCAAAACTCATTTGAGATAACTGTTTAACATATTGTATTAATACCAATGTCTAATGAAATGAATATTGGCAGGGTAAATAGCTTCTTTATTTAAAGCTACTTTGCTTAAAGAGGAGATCATTAAAAAATATCCCTATTATTCCTTCCTTTAGTGAGCTTTGACCTACATTATCGATTATAGGGAAATCAGTTAAATACATGTCATATATAAATTTCCAAGAAATGTCTACAGGCCTTGAATTGCAGTGTAAAGTGCTGCAGAGAATCTGAACATTAGAGAAAAATTGGGTGAAAATTATTCGGAAACCAGGTGTCAAGTAGTTGCTAGCACAAGTCATCAGTGAGCCATCAAGCTGCAGAGGCATCTTCAGAGCCTTAGGAAGGTGAGGAATGGAGGTGCGAGTGGAATCAGTTGCTAGTCCTGATGGCACAGTAAGTGCCTGCTCAGAAGACAAGCAATGGCATCACCCAGCCTACTTGTACCCTGCTCAGTGATAAACTGAGTAGTCAAGCCCCATGAGGCTCCCTCTTCTTGCTGGAAACCAAGATCAACAGTAATTAATATAAATGTGAGGAGTCCAGCAGAGGCTGGCAGGGACTCCTTTTGATATTCACAGGGTGAATATTTACATTTTATTACCTACTGCTGACTCCATGGCCTAAAGCAAACTCCCCTAAAACCTGACAATCTTACTGTTTATTAAACATTACCATTGATATGTCTGTTTGCATTCCTAAAAGGCAATTGTGTATTCTCGTAAATAAAAGCAGACAGGAGACTCAGTGGAACTTGACTTCTCCATTGAGTCTTCCCCTGGCTTCCCCCCATAAGTTCCAAGTTAATATTTCATTTTGTGTATCAATTTGTGCGTCAGTTCTTTCTCCAAGCCTTTGAACCCGAAAGCCACGCTGGCCGTGGCCTTTCACACTTCTGGATGAGATAATCATCCTTTAAGATTAACCTCATGAATGGCTACTGAGTTTACTATCAATATAATGTTGACATGTCAATTACTATTTTTTCTTCCTTTTTCCCCCCCTTGGAATCAACTGACATGTAAATTAGTTTTAAATAGTAAAAATGGAGGACATCAGCTGATACAAGGACTTCATTTTGGAAGTTTTGATGCCAGTCACTGAATTCAGTTTTATCTAAGTGGATGGTTTGGAACTAAAGTTGGAAGTGAGAACAAGACAGAATTCAAAATCCTAAGATCAGGGATCTGGTTACAGCTGTTCCATTTGTTAATTATCCCCTGGAATAAGTTGATATGTTTCAAAATTTTGATTTCATGAAATGGGGAAATTAGCATAGACTTCATAAGGTCTTCATGTAAAGTAATATATGATATATTTGAAAAGAGATTATATGTTATAGAAAGTTCATAAATGCTTTTGGTTTTATTATAGCAACCAGGTGAAATAATTGGAGTATACTTTTCCCCTATACTTATCTCCAAATATTTTAGATGTCATCCTATCAATAAAGTTATTTTGAGTTTGCATCCCCTCCAAAATGTATATTTTAAAATAAAGTCTCTATATGAACAACTATCACTAGCTTATCATCAATAACAAATGTATAGTCAGGATTATTATAAAAAATAGTGAATTTATCCACAATTTCAAGTTATTTCCTGGGTAACATTCTGCTTCCTTGGCCAATTTTTCTTAGCAGATCTGATCAGTGATGTTTACCTCACGATGTAGCTAAGAAAGGCTAGTATTGGGAGTAAAAATACCAACTTTGCCATTTTCTTATTTGTAGTGTAACATTCATTATAAGGTTTCTTTGTAAGAATCTTCTCTAGTCACTTTTCACTTTAAGAGAGTTAACAGACAAATAAAATGTCTGTTGTCACCCCATTTTCTCTTCTCTGTAGGAAATATTGGCACCATTTATAAAATATGACAATATGACATATATTAATAATATAAAATGTATAATAATGATAATATAGAATGGCCTGTCTTTATTAATGTGCCACTTATTGCCGGGAGCCGGTCCATCCTTGCTGTTTCAAAGGACCTGGCATATATGGCATACTATTCTTAATATGTTTGCTCACCTTCTTGGCACTATGTGTTTTAACCAAGGTCACCTCTCTGAGAAAGGTTGTTTCCCCAGGTAGGGATTTTCCCCTGAAGTTTTAGGGAGGGAATAAAAGCCCTTAACTAAGTGCCAGGCGGGTAATTAATCACTTTAACCACGAACAATCATGCTTAAGCTACATAATCTTTACTCCCTGGAATGGAGATAAGAAACGCCCTAACCTTTGTAATAGAGATTGATAGGATTGAATCAACTGGTATAAATACAGATGTAATAAGACAACAGGAGACAGAACTTAGAAGACAGAACCAAGAAGACAGAACTTAGAAGACAGAACCTAGAGACAGAAGAACTTCGCTGGAGAGAACATGGCAAAAGATCCTGGACTGAACCTGACTACGGAAATTGGCAAGAGAACCTGACTAGAACCTGGTGACTGAACCTGGCTGGAGAACCTGGACAGAACCTGGCTGGAGAACCTGGAGAACCTAGCAAGAGAACATGGACACAGAACCTGGCTGGAGATCCTAACCAGAACTTCGCTGGAAATCCAGACCAGAACTTGGCTGGAGATCCTGGCTAGAGATCCTGGCTAGGCTGCTGATCAACTGAACGCTGTCTCCGTGTCATTCCTTCTTCGCCGACTCCGTCCACACCTTTGGGGACCCCTGGACCTGCTGGGGCTGGACCCCAGCAACTGATTGTGATAATAAATTTTAAATGCAGTATTTCAATTTATCCTTGCTATAATTGTGTAGTATGTGTACTTTTTCACAGGTAAGGAAATCCAAAGAAATTAGGTGATTTAAACGAAGTCATACAGGTAGATAGTGAAGAGCTAGTACTGAGATATTGAATTTGAGTCTTATTTCAATAAGTTTTTGTTAAATGTTCAATTAGATAAAATTCATTTCAGGAATGCCAAGAAAGTGCCATCTCTAGCTCATCTGCTTACTGATGCCTGAAATTCTACCATAAAAGATTTATTCTTTAGTAGGAAGCTACTCAACCTTTATTAAAATGAAAATACTGCTGGTTATAGAATCATTTTAAGCCATATCTGTGGAGAGCGGCTACAGCATTTGGACAGGTTCAAGCTTCGAACGAATGAGAGGCATTGTCCTCTCATGGCAAAGCCACGTGCAGGTCCCAGCTTGGAGGGCAAAGCCCTCCCAGCACAATTATAGCCAAAGGCTAGGGTTGTAAGCTTGACCTTATGGTCCGAACCTGTGGTCCCAGGTGGCTAAGTGATGTGGGCTGCAGGAAGTGCAGCAAGTGCTGCCAAAACAAAGCTTGATAGAGTTCTCAGGTGCATGTAATTAAGTAGATTTGAAACTCCTGAGAACATTCTAAACATCGTGACCACGCCCTTGCTTTGCCTCCTGGGATCTGCCTATAAAATACTCACTTACAGGCTGTGACACTGTCTCTCCATCGGAGAACAGTGTCTCACCTGGCCCCAACTGTATTCTCTTGTCTGTCTTCCTTAATCCTTCACCGTCCCTCCTCAGGTTCACCCCTGACCATGCTGGACGCAGTTCACATATCAATGTCTTAGACCGAGAAGTGAAGGAAAGCTATGTTGGTTAGGATGTTCTTACATTAGCAGAAAATTAAATTTGGAACAATACAGACAATGCATAATATTTTGATTCACATACTCTACAAAATACAGGCATAGAAGTGTGACCAGATATAGTCCATGCAGAACTTTGACTCCTCTCTGTAATTCTTGCAGATTGGCTCGCCCCTCTCTGCAGCCTTCATCATCAGGAAGACTGAGTACAGTATGGCCAAGGCATTCAGGAAGAGGAACAGTCAAGTCAGGAGCTTAGAACAGGCCTATCTTAACAAGTGAGCTCAGAATCCAGGGCTGTGGAGATGGAGGAATGCATAAAGTTGACAAGGGACTATCATATTCATAAAGAAAACCTACCCAAATGATGATAATGTGCAGCTAGAATTTAGAATCACTTGGGTTCAGACTCTGGAATGGGGATTAATCCAGGTGGCTGCAAAGGGAGGGATCCAGTGGCGTGAAGGGGAGACATGGACATTACATCAAGGCTGAGTGTCAAAGGGCAAGTATGGATGGCAAGAAAAAAATGAAATGGGATTTAATCCCTTAAGATGTGAGTAAAGGGCAGGCATCTAGGGACAGGGGAATACATACAGGAAAAAAAGGGAATGGAAGAAAGACTATAAAAGTTCTACTTTCTGCTTCACATAAAGATTATTCTTAATAATTATAACTTCCATTTACAGAAAGTATTCTTAAAAGTACTTTCTCATCTATAGTCATTTGCATATGCCAATTTTTAGCTGTATTTAGAAGTTACAGGCTTTTGTCAAATTAAAAATTCTCTGATAAAGATAATTATTTCTATAAAGAGATGACATGTATTTATTGAGATACAGTTCATTTCAGTATTGGAAAAATATCAAAGCACATCTAAGTACATGCTTACTGTATTGACAACCAAAAGTTCACTAGCTGTGTGTGTGTATACTTTAACCTTATTAGTCTAAAAATTGCCTGAAAGACTCCTTGGCTGTGTGCCTCGGGAGATTGTAGCTTCATCCGATATATCAAAAGTTTGTGGGTTCAATTTCTCATCAGGACTCATCACTAGGTTGTGGGTTCAATCCCCAGTCAGAGTGTGTTCTGGAGGCAACTGATCAACTGATGTCTCTCTCACATCAATGTTTCTCTCCCTCTTTCTTCCTCCCTCTCTAAAATCAACAAAAACATACCTTTGGGAGAGGATTAAAAAATAAATAAAAAATTGCCTGAAAGAACATATAGATAACCTCAGCTGAGACAACTTGCACACATAAAAATAAGAGTGTGGAATTAGTTCTGGACAATATTAAATATTTTAAAGCGAGCATTTCATGTCATAGGATTCATGCAAGAATGGACAGGCAAAGGAGTAAAATAAATTATCTAGACAAGAAATGAGACTTATCAAATATCTAAGTATCATAAAAGACCCAAATAAAAAAGAAAAAAATGGTCAAATGTAGAAAATGCTACAAAAGGACATTTTAAACTATTTGGTATTTTTCTGTTTAGAAAGATGAATATGTCAATTATCATAGGAATAGAGCTTAGAAAATAAAAATCCTCATAGCTCATCCTCCAGGAACTTGCATGTGAACATCTTGATATATATTCTGCCAGGTCTGTGTATTATTATAAAAATATTGCTCTCTTATAATTTATGTTTTTCATCTAATTTTTCCAATTTTTAGAGATATTCATTTTTTTCTAACAATTAACATTGTAAAATGTATTTGGTCAATTTCTAATTGATGAACATATATGTCGTCTATAATTTATCAGAGCTAATAAAATGCTATAATTAATATCTCTAAGGACTATAAGATGGCATGTAGTCCTTACGTATAACCATATTTCAATAGGATTATCAAAATTTTATTAGAAATTTCCAAATTAAAAAGCATCATTGTTCAAAATGATGAGAAAAAAACTGATCACAGTTGTTACACATGGAAAAGAGATAAAAATAATAAATTGCAAAAGAGGAAATAAAAGTTGCTAACATACTGGAGATTTTTCAACTGTAGTAATAGTCAAAGAGATACTAATTTAAACATTATACACAGCAAAATAATTTTGTATTCTTCAAAAAACTATATGCATCAAGATCTTTAAAATTATATATATATAATTTTATATATGTGACCGGTTGACCACTTGACCGCTCGACTGGTAGCTATGACGTGCACTGACCACCAGGGGTCAGACGCTCAACGCAGGAGCTACTCAGTGTGCTCCCACAGCGGGAGCGCTGCTCAGTTGACCAATGGGCGCCAGATGTTGGGCTCATGGCTGGCTAGTGCAGCTGTGGCAGAGCAAGCCTCTCCCGTGGACACTCCCCCTGCACACCTCTCCCCCATCGGAACCAGGATCGAGATCAGGACTGCATTGGGACTGACTGGACGCAACGCTGCAGCTGCTTCTGGCTCATGAAAGTGCCAGTATCACCCTAGGACAGGCATGCGGAGAACTCAGTGGAGTGGCAGCAAATCTATCGAGTGGTGGCAGCAGGGGCTAGGATGAGGGGGAGTGAAGCGGCACCTGGACCGGGCTCGAGCTCCTCCCCAGCCATCTGCTGCTTCTCACACTACTATATCCCTCGGGGGATGCAGGACTGCTGGTTTCAGCTGATCCCCACAGGCAAGGCTCAGGGACCCCACAGGTGCACCAATCCATGCACCAGACCTCTAGTTAATAAATAATTATAAATACATACACAGGACATTAGACAACTTCTAAAATGAATTCATGAAAATTACACAATATAAATTTTGATATACTTAATCAGTAAAAGATAATATAAAATTAGTTATAATTATAAAATTTTAAAAATAGATTGAAGTGCATATTAACAGGTTTTGAGAGTTAGCAATATGATTTTTACTAATGTGTGTACTGTTGTTCTTCCCCAAGTATATTTGTTATGAAGAAATAAACATTTTTATGACAATAATGAATGATTTTCCCCTAATCAGCTTCTTTATATTTAAATTATTACATATTGGCTTTCCAAAAACGAATACATAAACTTTGTTGTAACAGGATGCAGTTTTTGCTTTAATGATATAGTATTGTATTATAATTTACATGATAGTAATCTTTATCATATATTTTAAGAACAACGAAAAGAGCAGTTCTCATTATTTAGAGTAAGTGCAAACAGTGATTTACCACAGCTTTCAAAATGCAACGACAACAGCAGTTTCTCGAGAGGTTTCCATCCATTTCACAGTATTCTTTAGAAGGCTTAGAATATTATTGTGTATGAGATGTGTGAAGAAATCACATACTGTAATATTCTTTGTTCCATTTCCTTGTGGGCCCAGTGCGAACCTTTGTAGATAAGAGTTTTAAAGTTATTTAAGACTTTTGCCGAAACCGGTTTGGCTCAGTGGATAGAGCGTCAGCCTGCGGACTGAGAGGTCTTGGGTTCGATTCCGGTCAAGGGCATGTACCTGGGTTGCGGGCACATCCCCGTGGGGGATGTGCAGGAGGCAGCTGATCGATGTTTCTCTCTCATCGATGTTTCTAACTCTCTCTATCTCTCTCCCTTCCTCTCTATGAAAAATCAATAAAATATATATTAAAAAAAAAAAAAAAGACTTTCTACCTTTGATCATCACATATATTAAGGCAGGGGTCCTCAAACTACGGCCCACAGGCCACATGCAAATATAAATATTGTATTTGTTCTTGTTTTGTTTTTTTACTTCAAAATAAGATATGTGCAGTGTGCATAGGAATTTGTTCATAGTTTTTTTTAAAACTATAGTCCGGCCCTCCAACGGTCTGAGGGACAGTGAACTGGCCCCCTGTTTAAAAAGTTTGAGGACCCCTGTATTAAGGCTACAACTTCATGATGTTTCCATCCATACTAAACCTATATTAATGCTGGACAAGCACAAGATGGCATTCATCTATCCCTTCTTATTTCCATGATTATTTTTAGCACTGTAATGGAAGTCAGCACCAACCAGAAATATTGATTACTTCAATTTTCTTATCTTCATTTCACTCCACATTCTGAGCTTATTAGATTTCTACATCACCACAAAATAAGATTAATCAATCACTATTTTCTGCTCTCTACTAATACTGTCAGGCAAAGCGATACCTTCATAACACACCAAATTATAAGTTATATATGGGTGATGTTGCTCTCATGGCCATCTCTTCTTACTAAGAGGCTGGCACAGTGACTGGCACAGGTTAGGAACATAATTAATTTATGGACAAAGGAATTGAACAGAAGCCACAATCTGTCTTTAATTAGTGGGATTAAAACAGATTAAAGATGAGGTTGTCTCAGTTTTGTTAGATTATTTTAAATATTTTTTTAAAATTTTCATTGAGTTTAATGAGTGGTCTTTATTCTGAAGTCACACAGAGACTATTAATTCAAATTCCAGAGAAAAATAGTAAAGGGCTTTGCCTCTCTATATTTTAAGACAGCCAGATTTTCAAAGGTATGCTTCATCAGAAAAAAATCATCACAGAAATGTAGCAAATTACATCAGCCATCTAAGAAGGGGCAATAAAGGAATTTCAAATATATCTTGAGTTAGTAACTCTGAAATAATCTCATAGGAATAGAACTGCATGCAATCATCTAAAGCTACAGTCATATCACAGATAAGAATATTCTAAGCTGCTGACAGTAACATCCAGTGCCCTTGCCTCTCTTTCTTCCCCAAGTGGTCATAGCCTGGTGCCCTTAGAGTTTTAGATGGTAAAATGATAAACCAAATGACTGCATCTGCTTTCAGTTTTTTCTTTTTTCTACTTTTTTTCTGCTTTGGCTTGTCCTTCCATCACTTATCACTCAGTTAAAAACCTACCTAACTTTTAAAACATGCTATAAATAATTTAATAATTTAATCCAGGAAACTTTCCATGAATTTTCAAGCTGGACTAAGAGTTCTCTTAAATATTCCCTTAGCATCCTGTACTTGTTTTCTGCTAAAGTGCTCAGAATTTTATATTGTGATTTTCTACTCATATTTCTTGGCAAAAAAGCAAAAACTTTAGGAAATAATAGGAAGTCATCTGTAAGAATAAGCAAACATAACCATGGGAAATGTTCTATGGGGATTATCTAACTATCTCCTTGATTATTTTTTAAATATGTTTTTATTGATTTCAGAGAGGATGAGAGAGGGAGAGAGAGATAGAAACATCAATAATGAGAATCATTCATCGGCTGACTCCTGCATGCCCCACACTGGGTATCAATTCCTTTACCCAGGCATGTGCCCTGGCTGGGAATCGAACCGTGACCCCCTGGTTCATAGGGTGATGCTCAACCACTGAGCCACACCAGCTGGGCAACTGTCTCCTTTAGAACTGATGCTTTGCTTAGCAGATAAATTTCTGATTCTAATTGGGTTTCCCATGTAGTTTTTTAAGGCAGGAAATATTTTCATCAGTAGATATTATTATCTTGGTTCTCTTGCCAGGTCTAGTTACCACTGCAAATTAATAACATGACATCTGGTAATATATACTCATTTCTGGAAATGTGGTTTCATGTTTGTACTCATCTCCACTGGTGTCCAGTGGACATTTGTGCAGGAGGATTCTTGGTTGGGGGTGTGTGTGTCCTGTGCATTATAGAATATTTAGTAGCTTCCATGTCCTTGACCCACCAGATGCTAATAGCATCCCCCAGCTCTTGTGACAAACAAGTATTTCCAGATATTGCCACATATTCCCAAGGGACAAACCTCTTTCTAATTGAGTACCATTGCCCTAAGAGTAATTCAGGCAATATGGATTACTGAATTAGGCAAAAATGGAAAGCACAAAACCTCGGACTCCGTTAATAAGAGTCTTGGATTAATATTACTTAGACTCTCAATTAATATTACTTGTGCCTCCACTGTATTTTTGTGGTTGTGAATGAATGACCTTAGGTAAGAAGATAAAGACTCTTTTATCAACCAATGTTTAGGATCTTATGTGAGTTACTTCTCTTGCCCACAGATAATTTACCTGAAAGGGGACCCTGGAGCTTAATCACAGGATTTGGCTCAATGGCTCCTGTTTCTTGATCGACATAAGAGCATCTTGGAATTTGTAGGATCTTTCACACCCACTTAGAAGAAGGGAGTTTAAAACAGCATTCTCTAGGCATTTTACTTTAAAAGTTTGTGTGTATGTGCAGGTGCACACACACATGTGACTTTACCTTGATGTTCAGCTTTAGAAGTTACTGTTACAGAAATGTACACTGAAGCAAATCCCTTGTGAAACATACTTTATTTATTCCTCATTTAATATCACCTGTTGTATCAGCAGCCTTCTATTTTCAACATTTTCACATATGGAATAATTTGTCATTCTGAATGAAAAAATAAACCGATATTATTTTAAAAAAACAAACAAACATGGCATTTGCTGAGTTTGAATCCTCATTCAGTTCGTTAGTGTACAGTCACTGTAACTTAAGTCACCATTTTTAACATCACTTAACAAAATTCTGTAAGTGAAAGATAAAAATATAACCTTGTACACTGTAAGTGCCATGAATGTTCAAGATGATGATTATGAGTATAACAAAAGAAATTTGATATGAGAAATTTGATAATGAAGTTACACTCAGTAGACAGCTGAATCCAATATGTGACCAACCTCTGATGTACAGCATGCCTGGCCTCTACATTCAGGCTGTAGAAACGCGCTATGCCATGTGTAGATGTACCACAGTTTTCTAATCCACTCATCTGCTGATGGACATTTAGGCTGTTTCCAAATCTTAGCTATTGTAAATTGTGCTGCTAAACTGATGAACAAAAATAGATACAGAGGCAAAGAAGCATCGAACAGACTGTCAAACTACAGCGGCAAGGCAGGGGAGGGTTGGAAGGGTAAGATATCAACCGAAGGGCGTGTATGCATGCATATAAGCATAACCAATGGACACAAGACTCTGGGGGTGGTGGTGTGTGAGGGCATGTGTTGAGGGGTAAGGGAGGCCGGGGGGGGGGGAGGGGAGGTCAATGGGGAAAAAAAAGAGACATATGTACTACTATTTGTAATATTTTAAACAATAAAATAAAATGTAAAAAAAAGAAATATGCTATGTCAGAAACAAATCTACATGGAAGCCAGGGCTGTAAAATTACACAGACAAATGGCTCATGAAATGCCAAAGCCCGCATCATCCCTTTTGTGGATAACAGGTGTTCCAGGTGGAAGCCCATGTTTTGAAAACACTACCTAAGACTGCATCAGTCTCACTTCCCACTGATTTCAGTGGAAGAGACACCATTTAAAAAGAATTTAAAAAAAAAAAAGAAAAGAAAAGAGAAAAAGCCCACCTTCTGCTGAAAATGTAGGTTGGCTCTGGTAGGAAGTTCTTTTCCTTCTGATGAGTCACACCTGACCAAAGAGGTTTCCCCTACACTTTCTGAGAAATGAGGCGAATTACACTTGCACTGCACATTTCTCCCTCATTAAATCCTTCCTCATCCATGGAAAACTGGCGGATGCTCACCCTGCCCTCCTGTGTGGCCTGAAGAACTTTAATGGGCTGAAATCACATTATAACCAAACGTTCCCTGGTCTGGTGAACAAACTGCATATACTGATCAAATAAGGGCAAATGTTCCTCCAAAGGGCTGATGAGTACATTTGCAGTGTAATTTAGAGCTGCCTCGGGGTAGCCAGGCCCTCCCATCTGGCCTCTTATGTTTGTGTTATCATAGAATCAGACAGATTCCTTTTATTCTGGGACCGTGGCTTCCAACTCACAGAAGAATGAACAGTCTCCTGATACTCATCCGAAAACTCAGCTTTGGAGTCATTGGCCTCCCTGGCAATTGCCAATATCCATTTCTTACACCATTTGCAAAGCCGCCTTGGCAGGCCAAGAGGAAGGGTTCATTATTGTAATTCCTCTGCCTGAGGATGACAACAGCAGCCTTGTACTTGGAATAACTTGGCTTTGCCTTTTCAGGCGCCATGTGTCAGAATCAGTTGACAATTTTAATGGATCTTTAAAAAGTTAGTATTAGTTGACGTCTGTGGAATACATACTATATGTCAGGCACTATGGCTAAGCACGTCACTTATATTAATATTTTATTTAATACTCTCAACAATTATGTGGTAGGGACTATATAACATGCCAAAGTCTTATATATGGGGGTTGAAGTAACTTATTTATTTATTTTTGCAAATGCCAGTGAGCTCATTATGTTTGAATAATGCAGTTACTTTAGAATATTTACATATGTGTAATTTATTCTCTTTATAATATAAGAAGATTAAAGATGCAGCCATTGCCCCATTTCACAAAGGCTTCGAGTAGTGGGAGAGCCTTACCTAAAATCCAACTCATTAACCACACTGGGCAGGCTCTTCCCCATGTTCTATTGTAAACAGAAGACAACCTCCTCAACCCATAACATGAGCTTAAAATACTGAGAGAGGGAAGGCTTGAGCTTATCATCATGAATTCCTTCACTGATTTCTGTTTTAGACCAGGAGTCAGCAAACTATGGGCCACTGGCCAAATTCAGCCCAACACCTGTTCTTTTAAATGAAGTTTTATTAGAACATAGCCACCTCTATTTGTTTAGGTATTACCTATGACTGATTCTGTGCTATAGGTACAACGTCAAAGTTAAGTGGTTGTGACACCAACTGTGTAACTTGCAAAGTTTATAATTTTTAATATCTGTCCCTTTGAAGAAAAAACAGATGACCAATTCCTATTCTACATTATACAGGAAATCTCCTCTAGACTCATATTTGGCTCAGGTATGATTGAACAAAGTTTTTCTTTATTGTTAGGCAACCTTAGGATAGTGTCAGTCTCCATAATACAAATGAAATGAGTTCTGAAATATTTTGCATGTGAGGTATTTGTTATTATAAATGCATTTCCCAGAAGAGTTTGTGTGGCTTTTACCTGTGGTTCACCCCTGGGTCTCTCAGTGCTCCCTCTCTGCCTCTCAAGCACATGCCCACCTGAGGCTAAGTTATTCCACCCACTGTTGCAGGTGTGGAATGCAGATGCTTGGCCTCAGGCCTCTCAGGGACCTCCTCCATCGCTTTCCCCTCCCCTACACTATTTTCAGCTTATGTGTTCTTTCTCATTAATGTTGAAACAGGATCAAATCTCCTCCAATATAAATAATATCCTCAGGTGCTATCTCCCCTTCTAGCTACTAATGTCTCCTGTCTCCTATCTTTCATATTGAACTTCTTGGAAGACTTGTCTATGATCACTGTCTTTGTTCCCATTTACTCTCCCATTTATTGTCTTTGGCTTTTTGTCCACTCCACAGCCCATGTGGGCATCTATGTGAATGAGCATGTGTGTGCGTATACACACATTCATACACCCACCCACAAATTTTTGTAAATGTCCATTATTTTTTCATGATTAATTCATAATAGTGAAACTGCTGGGTTCAAACACAAGTGGCATTACAAACTGTCCTGAAAAGCTATGCTCATACTTCTACTTGCAAGGTAAGCAGCAACACTACTGAACTTCAGGTCATTGCTGACAGTGGAATATTATTTTTTAAAATTTATTTAGCCAATTGGGTAAAAGAAAGTAATAGATTTATAATGTCATATTAACTTTGTTTTCTGTGATTCCTCATAATGTTTTATGTATTTTCATTGGTAGAGGATTAAGATCCAATTTGCAGTATAAATTTTTTGGAGAATTTCTTATTATTCTAATGCAAAACACTTTTAAAATAAGATAATTTTTTTAAAACTCTGAAAAATGTTTTTAACTCAATTGTAGCAATATAAAGATGGGCATAGAATCTGAATAAATGTAATATACTGACTTGATAAAACAAAATGAAATAACATCAAAATTTATGTAAGATTTTACTCTAACACATTAAAATTATAGAATAAATTTGTATAAATTATAAATACTAATGGGTATAACTTATTTAATATTTCTTCTTGAAGAAGATAATCAAACAAAATATACCACCAAAAATAAAGTCTAAAACAGAACAATTTTAACTTAACACTTACGAAGTATGTTTCCTTTTTTGGTCTCAAAAATTCTCCATTAATAAATGATTGAATAAAAACCACATATTCTATTAAAAATTAAAAGCCTATTGAAATATGTTTCATTATGTCTTACTCTTTATTGGTCCTTTTGAAACTAATGGATTCATTGAATTTAGAAAAGAATTAAAATATGACAGTGAGTGGTAAAATTATTTTAATTATTTTTCCTGCATTGCTAATATTAGATACCGCAAAATAATCTTATGGTGTTTTTGTACACAATACTTGAAACCATATAAGGCCATTTGACACTTGAAATGGAAATAGAAACTAAAATGTAAATAAAACAGAAATTTCTTGGTTTCAGGGCTGAAGTTTGATAATAAATTTAGTCATGATGACTAAACATGGCTTAAAATATCTTGTGAGAAAAGGTGGTGAACTCTTTTTGTGAACCTGTGATGTCTACTACATTAATTAAAAAGCAAATCACAAGATAATACATTCTGAAAAAGAAATATTCAGTATGTGCTACTAAAGAATAATCCCACCCCCTGGCAATGGGCAAGAAGACACCTGATTGGTGGTGTTGATCTTATATCAATCAGGGGCAAAGCAGATGTACAGTCCTTAGTTCATTCTAGCTTGATGCCTGTGTCGGTGGTCAGAGCTGTTTCAGGCCTGAGGCACATTAAAAAGAAGAAGAATCTTCCAGGAACCATAATACTTTTAAAGAACAAGTAGTTTTATTTGACTCCAAGTAATTTATGCATTTTGATTATTTACATAATCATCTTCTCCATTCAACTGTAGTCCTTATATCTCTATTTATTTGTCCAGATGGTATCTTATAGATATTAGGTGTTCAAGAAACGTTTGTTGAATGAATGAATCTCTCTTTCTTGAAAACTGAGCCTTCATGCTTTTTCAGCTAACAAAGTTAAATTTGTACTATGTGTGAAACAATGTACTTTTCTTTATGATGGGTAAATATAGTCATTTGGTTATAACATTAAAAACTTGGTTCTGAACTGATGTTTCTTGTTTATTTGTTTTTAAATATATATATTTTTAATTTTAGAGAGAGAGGAGGGGGAGAGAGTAACATAGATGTGAGAATGCAGTATCAACCCGCTGCCTCTTGCATGACCCCTACTGGGGATCAAGCCTTAACTGGGAATAAACTGGCAACTTTTCTGTACATGGGATGATGCCCAACCAACTGAGCCACACCAATCAGGGCTGAATTGATGTGTTATTACAGAATCATTTTACAAAATGCATCCTACAGCAATAAGAGTTATATAATCTTTGGCCCTGGAATTCTCCTGCAATGAATATGTTTTAATAACAGAATAATGGATTTCATAAAAAAATTGATTCGAAAACAACATATTTTTGAAATATGAAAAACTGTTTAAAGTCATCCTCCTTATACAGTATAGTCATTAATGTAACTATTATTGACCATCAAAGCAACTTGTAAAATGAAATGAATTAATCAGGAGAATTATGAAATTCTTCATAATTAAGAAATTCTGATTCTCTAAGTAAGAGATTCTAAGTTAAACATTTTTTAAGCAATGGCCCAAACCAAGTAAAATTAATCTATTTTTGGAGAACAGGACATCATTTGGAGGGAGGGGGCACTCACTCACACCTTGATTGATTTTATCCCAAACACATTTATCTACTGAGAGTCCACTATGTTCCAGGCACTGTGCTAAGGGCTTAGGGATGAAAATCTCTGATGTATGAATGTGGAGGGTCTTGTCTTGCATGGAATACAAAAGACTGAGTCGTTTATGCTGTAGGCAACGGGGCAGAAGAATAGCAGGATTAGATTTATAATTTAAAGATGGCCACTAAGTGACAATGTGGAGGATGGAGTGGGCGACAGGCAGACTAGAGTGAGAAAGGTCAGTCATACGACTGGAAATGGTCCATGTAAGGGTGCAGTGAAAGCCTGAAAGGAGACCACAGCCAAAAACACTGAAAGAGGAAACAGACATGAAGATGAGAAGAGGTGACATGTTCTGAGTCTCCTGCCTTTAAAAGGACAGCAGCATATAAAGGCAGCATGAACTCTCCTGAGGAAGGTATGCAGTGATGTGGAGCTATTGCTACGGTCGGCCAGCCAAGGTTGCCTCTCATCCTTTGGACATGCATACAAACAACGCATGGTAACTATCAGAGCAAGCAACTGCAAACACTGGAATGTGTGCACAGAATTAGTCAATGTAATGTTTCCATTTGTTTAAGTAGTTGATTAAATGTGTATACTCTTTTGGTTGTGACTTGCAGAGTAAATTTCTTCTCCCTAATACCGTGGTCGGCAAACTGCGGCTCGCGAGCCACATGCAGCTCTTTGGCCCCTTGAGTGTGGCTCTTCCTAAGCCTTAGGAGTACCCTAATTAAGTTAATAACAATGTACCTACCTATATAGTTTAAGTTTAAAAAATTTGGCTCTCAAAAGAAATTTCAATCGTTGTACTGTTGATATTTGGCTCTGTTGACTAATGAGTTTGCCGACCACTGCCCTAATACTTAATCCCCACACAAAGACCTCAAGAGTAAAATACAGTATTATTGTACTATATTTTTCTTTCTTTTTTCTAAATTGAGATATAATCGACACTATGTTTTTCTTAACTCTGAATTATATAATATAAATCTTGGATTAATTCCACAAAACAAAATTTACAATACTTTGGAATAAAATTTCAATTTTATAAAAGATCCAGTTTGGTACCATCCCTTCTTGGCATGCATTAGCTAGTCTGTCATAACATAACATTTCCCTTACCTTTCAGTAGGAAAACGATCCCTTTCCACACTCATGCTATTGTCCCCAGTATGGCACTCTTTTGCTGGCTGCTATGAAGAATCTCTATTACATGCTGAAGGCTTTGATCACCAGGTAAACACAATAGCTTTCCATTATTCTACTCTCTCTCACTGCCTTATAGATTTCCACAACAACTCTTCCCAAGTGGTATTTCAGCTGAGTTTTGCAAACCCACAAAAAACACACAGGTGGTTGTTGAACTATTTTCTTCTCGTGAATCTTTTGACTAATCAATCAAATAAGGCTACCGGTGTACATAATGCATGTGCTACTGGATGATATGGTGCAATATCAATTTGTCTTTTGTTCCATCTTGAAAGAATATGAACTATTTTTCTCTTTCAATTCTTTTCTGAGAAAAGAACTAAGTGAATCATCTCTTCCTTAAGCTCTCTATCTGTGGCTGTCTCTCGGGGTTCAAACTTAAAAAGCAAACCACCTTTACCCAGGAGCTATTTTGGAGATGGATGTGGAGAAATAGATCCAGACAGTAGTGAGCAAGAAAACCTGGAGAGGAGAAGATTATAAGAAGTGAGGGTAGCTAACCTGAGGGACAAAGGATCCATGCCTACCCAAGTCACAGAGGGTTTGTTGTTATTCTTTAAATCCTGTTCATGGTAGAAAAAATGGAGAAAACAAAAACTGTCAATAGCCAGAAATGGAAAGGGGCTACTACTAGAGATCCTTGAGATGTTATCAAGATTCACATAGTCCATAGGTATATGTTATTTCATAAAGGTAAGATTCACCTATATTTTTCTACAAAATTTATAGGAATTCTTTATGTATCCTATACATCAGTACTTTGTGGTTTCTTCTTTCTCTCAAAGCTGCCTTAATAATAATTAAGAAATACATTACTTAACCTTAAGCAAGTACAATTCATCAAGCTGTAATTTCCTAGGTAGTGCTCTTTATATCCTATTAAATAAACATTTTCATGCCCAAAGTCATGAAGACATTATCCCATGTTTTCTCCCATAAATGTTACTGACTTTGTTTTCACATTTAGTTTGTTCATATATTGCAAATTAATTTTTGTATGTGTGAGATAGTGGTCAAGACTCTCTTTCCATAATGACAAGAACAATCGTTCCCACTGAATTGCAGTGGAAGAAAAATAGATAGCTAGCTAGATAGATAGATAGACAGACAGATAGAAAGAAGATACATAGACTTAAAATACTGGAAGTGTTTCTGGACTTTCTACTCTGTTACGCTGTTCTATTTATCTAGTCTTATGCTGATACACAACTATCTTAATTATTACACACTTATAGTAATGCTTGCTAACTGATAGAGTAATAAAACAATTTTGTGTTTTCAAAAGAAACAATCAATCCTGTTCATGGAGAAGATCTTTTTGACCAACTTGTGGTACCTGCAGTTGGATAGTTAACTGACTATAGGAAGGCATAAAAGATCACAGTAGGTCCTGTGGTCATGAGAAGTGCTGTCCGGGAGATTGGGGCTGCAACATTTGGCAGAGGATGAGATGCAGCAACACCATCTTTTAGCAGAAAGAGCAAGGGCAACCGCAAGCCTCATCGTAGTCTGTGAACACCGCAGGTTAAAGGTCAGATCTCTCCTGGGTACCATTCACGCTTCCTGGCTACTTATTCAACACTAAGCACAGTTAAAAGTTCTCCAAGACTTGATTCAGTTTGAATGCCTTATTACTGCGTTTAGCTGGAGCTCTGAACAAGACAGCACAATCACGATGAAGATCAAAGAAACAATGGAGGACTTTCCACTGGAGGACTATGCAGTGAATGTATGACCACCACACCTCTAGAAACTAACTCCTTTTGCTTCCACCATCTCCAGGAAGACAAGGGTCGCAGCTTCCTCACGTTGCCATTCCTAGATCAGGACACATGTGTCCGTTAATCAAATGAATAAACCCCACTGCATGCAGCAGATGAGGACTCCTTGTATGACAGATCTTTTATTGTGGTAATCTATGGAAGATCTGTTTTAGAAGATTTATATGCCTATAGTGTTTAATATTTTTTTCTATAGTATCTCAGATTTAAAGATCTTCTTCATTTAGCACCTGTAGTTATTCCAATGCTCAAAGAGAAGACCGTGTAAATATGAAAATAATACACGGCCCAATGTAACTGGCCTCTCACTGGTTATCTTTCTCTCCACCTTTTGGGTAACTTAAAGCAAGTTTCCTGGTTTTATATAGCATTCCCATTACATAAACGTGTCACATATCATGATGAGCGGGAGGAATTTCAATGTCTATTTGACGAGAAAAATGGATGGAAGATTTCATTAAACAGTGCTCAGCATTTCCCTCTGAGAACACCCCCATCTTCCTTGCTTTGCTGGTCTTCCCTTCTCCCTGTGTCCATGCCCCAATCTACTCCTTTTCTTGCAAAGCTGTCTGCATCAGCTCAGATCTTCCAACTCTGTTTTAAATATCCAAACAGCAATCATCTCACCCCCTATTCAAGTACATGAAAAGCTACGATATTGAAGATAACTTTGCACTCCACTAGAAACATCGCCCCTGCCATGTGGAGCCCTCCTTGGAAGAGTGTGTAAGCAGGCGTTAATGAGTTGGAGTCTGGAGATGGCGGCTTGTGAGTAAACAAACCTGCTTTTTATTTCTGACACAACACCTTTCTTATCACATATGCAATTGAAATCTACATTACATCTGTTTTTCATATCAATCATGTCAGCTTCTTTTAGGCCAGTCTTTTCTTCCTATTGTCTTGTGTTCTCTGCACAGCAGTTGTATTTGTTTTTGTTTTATTTACTGCCTCATATTCCGCTTCAGGAAGCAATTTAAAATCTATTTTTCCCTCTTTAACATTACAACTCACTTATGAATAGAACTTACAATAAAAAGAATTTTTGAACATCAATCTCTCCACAAGTTAAATTTCATTCCAAAAATGAAAAATCATGTTACAGTCCCACACTAAACCTCATCTACTGCACCTGTCCAAGGTTTCCGTTGAAAGCCACAGAAATGAACTCTGGAGGATTCGAACAGAGAAGGAATTTCCTGAGACTAATAGTACTAGTTAATAGGACTTGCTAGGTGTTTTAAAATACAGCTCAGAGCCCGGCTGGTGTTGCTCAGTGGCTGAGCATTGACTTATGAACCGGTAGGTCATGGTTCCATTCCCAGTCAGGGCACATGCCCGGGTGGCGGGCTCGATCCCAAGTAGTGGGTGTGCAGGAGGCAAATGATCAATGATTCTAATCATTGCTGTTTCTATCTCTCTCTCTCCCTCTCCCTTCATCTTTGAAATCAATAAAAATATACTAAAAAGAATACAACTCAGAAAACCAGAAGAAACTGTGAAAGCCCCGACAGTGTAGAATCAGAGTAAAAAAAAAAAATCATTCTACATAACTGTCTACTGAAGACACTATTGGTACCGTGTCTCAGCATAGGATGCTTCAGCTTGTACCACCACTGGCTCCGAAACATGAGAACTCACTGTGAACTAACAATACCTGAAGGGCCCTTTCCTAGTCTTGTCCCCTTGCTTCACTGGTTCACAGATTGATGCTTAAGATTGGCCGACTGAGGTCACGTGCTAATGCCCTCACTTTCTCCATCAATAAATTAGGATAATTTGTATACCCCCTATAGAACTTTTATAATTACTTGCAAGGGAGGCTGGTAGTCTTTGTACCTTCCAAGACCCATTGGTAAGAATTTTGTAAACATAAGAAGGAGGTTCAGCTCCCCTGGAAAAAGCAAAAGAAAACAATGATGACAATTGATGACAGATGTAAATGGGACAACACCAAATGTCCCACTACAATAATGAAACAATGTAGACATTTTCAAATTGAATTTGATCAAATTATATCTAACTCAGTTTTGAAAATAAGCCCAAATGATGGTGTATCTAAAAAGTTTAGAAACTTGCCTCAACAATATATTACCAAACAGAGTGGCATTATAGATGGTTTTATATCATACTGTAATGAAATAGTCACATATAACATAATAATAATAAAATATTTTATACACATATATACTTTTTTAATCTTTAATTTCTTTATTGGTTAAGGTATTACAAATGTGTCCTCATCCCCTCATTAAACCTCCCCCAGCCCCACTCATGCTCTCATCCCCCTGTTGTCCGTGTCCATTGGTTTGGCTTATATGAATGCATACAAGTCCTTTGGTTGATCTCTTCCCCTTACCCCCACCCTCCCCTACTTTCCCTCTGGGGATTGACAGTCTGATCGCTGTTTCTCTGTCTTTGGATCTGTCCCTGTTCATCATATATACTTTTAAAGTAAAACAGGGCTATGAACTTGCAGCACTCGCAAACTCATACCATGTGCACTTTAAATAAAGCCATTACAATATTATAAACTTGGCAGTCTCTGTGTATTAAGATAAATAGTCAAAATCTTTTATTTGACCTCAGAATGAATGTGGTCTCCTTTGGCAACTAATTCATTGTATGTCTTTAATATCTTTGTGACATAACGACCAGAAGCACAGTAAGTAAGTCAGCTATTCGACAATCACGTTTGGAGCATCATATTTTCAGTCACTCTCTCTTCTTTGAGTCGATGTCCCCACACTTTGCGTCGCTTCCACAACCACCTGCCTCTCTCCTAAATGTGTTGAGGTCACTGACACCTCCGAATAGTCTCCTTTGGTGCTCCCTTGCTTCACGTGCCCTAGAATCAAACGGCACACCTCCCTGTGCCATTTCTATTTCCTTAGGTCTCTCATGCCAATGTCAAAGTTTGGATCACTTCCACCATCATTTATGCCAAACATCAAATTAATGGATTTTGTTGGAGGAAGTCATAAAAATGTATTTAATTATCCAACTTTACTGGATAGACCTTATTTTAAGGATCTTTTATAATTTTTTTAATTTCCTTTATTCTGGAATCTCCCAAAGTGAAACTACATTATGACTCACTGATTCTCTATTCTGACTCTGCAGAGGAGAACGAATGCATTAGGGAGGTCCCAATGTCCTAAGAAGGGCACATTCTTTAAGTCACAGGCATTGGGAGATGAACCCTCCCTCCCACATGCAAGCTCTGTGACCACAGGCAAATGTGTTCATTTCTACATCTCACTTTCCCTGTCTGTAAATTAAAATAATTGCAACTAACCCATATGATTGTAATTGCTTTTTATTATAACTTTTTATAATTCTCTGGCTTCAACTCATTCCCCTTTCTAACTGTGTGGACATTGGCACTTTCCTAGTTTCCATTTAGAAAGAAATTTTGAAGAACTGTTTTCAACTCATTCTAATTGGTGTCTCAAATATTATTTCATAGATGACTCCTGACCTCAAACTTTATCCCTGACTCATTCCTGATCTGCTGTTCTCCACGTGAGAAATATAGAGCCATGTCCTGCTTTGTCTACACCCCCCAGGATGGTACAGGAAGTGAATTTTTATCTAAATAGTTAATCAGGCAGGCCTTTACAAATGATAATTTCAGTATTTTCTTGGAAAATATAAATCTTGAGCTGCCTGTGAGGTTAGAAAAGCTGAATTGTTTTGATATAAAAACCTGAGATTACATTTTACAATTACTTTTCTTTTGTTTTTCTTCTGAGAGGTTAGGGTTGGAGAAGAAATGAAATAAAAATGAGGATGTAAGGAGAGAAATGAGAGCTTCCTAGTCAGAAGGGAGAATTATTTTAAGCATGAGTTTTAAAATTATTTTTTAATTTTAAGGTGTTTGCATAGTAGTATACATTTATCTTTCACCAAAACCTACCGTTTTGTTTGAGGGAATAGGATTTTGTGAAAGTTTTAAAAAAGTGTTGGTTTCTGCTTCCTGCTCAAAATACAAGAAAGCCTGTGGACGAAAGTATTGAGGCGCAACTGATTTACCCCAAATAAGTTTGTGGCAGGGACGAATGTAAAAGTAAAAGCCCATTGAAAAATAGCAAAAAATCTGGGCGATTTCAGTAACCTTTCAAACAACAGTGGGAGTTTGAGCAATTAGAATAAAAGGCCTGAAAAACCTGAACAGGCTTCCAATAGGGTTTGTCACCCACATATTTCATACATGCGTGAATTCCTTACTGTTTCAAAGCACCTCTGCTGCTAAGTCATCTTCAATAAAATGAACTAGTTTTTCTCTTCATCCAAGACTGATACTGTTAATGACGACCTTTTCTTTTGCAACAAGATGTACACACAGTCAACATTAGAGAAGAAACGAAGAGACAATATAAATTCCACTGATGGGCACATCCTTTTTTAAAAGAAAGTTCATTCATTTACTGGGGAGACAATGGTTAATACAGTTAAATAGGTTTAAAGTATGCAGTTCCATGATACATCATCTGTACATTTGTATACATCTTGTTTTCTTTTTTTTTTTAAATATATTTTATTGATTTTTTACAGAGAGGAAGGGAGAGAGACAGAGAGTTAGAAACATCGATGAGAGAGAAACATCGATCAGCTGCCTCCTGCACATCTCCCACTGGGGATATGCCCGCAACCCAGCTACATGCCCTTGACCGGAATCAAACCTGGGACCTTTCAGTCCGCAGGCCGACGCTCTATCCACTGAGCCAAACCGGTTTCGGCTATACATCTTGTTTTCACTTAAATTCCTTGACACAAACTTTCCTCTTTGTCAAATCTTTATAAAGAACTGCCCTGATGCAAACATCTGGAACCTTGTTCTTACACCTCCCAGTCCCAAATGCCCCACATGCTTTTTTCCTTAACTCCTTGCATGTGCGATTTGCCTGTTGTTCCCAACATCTTCTTAGGCTAATTTGATTCTAGGTAACATATGTTCCTGAGGAAAGCCTCGAGAACATACTTCTTGGCTCACAATTTTCATAATGTCAAATCGTCCTCTCTACTGCTTCTCATTATTGTTGATCCCTGGTATGGAATACTAATCTCTATTCCTAAACTTCAGTATGAAAAGCTTACATTTGGCCTATTCATTAGTTTCCTATATTTAGTGGCTATAGCCTACATAGGCTACAAGCCAAGTCATTGAAACTTAACGTTCTGATAACCTCTTTCTCTCATCATAAATATTTGCTGGATCTTTATTGTCAAGACCTACTTTTTCTAATTATTATTTTAAAAATTACTACTATATTAAATTAAACCCCAAAAGGTAAAATATATTATTTCCCTACATTTAGCATATATTTCACTAGTTCCACAATTCCTAAAATCTCCTGCCCATAAATCTAGCCAATAAATATTACTCTTCTGAATTTATCCGAAAGGAAATCCCTTTTGGAAGTCGCATTGACAAATCTAAGTGACTTCTTTTCCTTCCTTATTTCCTTCCTCCCTTCCTTCCTTCCATCCTTCTTTCATTTTCATTATAATTTTTACTTGGTATAGGAACTATATGGAAAGGAGAGGAAAGAAATAGTTACTATGAACTTATATGCCAAGAAATTTTATAAGCATTTTCATTTAAATGAATTATCTTATTCCTTTATCATATAACATAAGACACAGTATAATTACAACAAAAGGAAAGACTCTTGGAGAAATAACTAATTTTATGGTTGGTCAGGGAAAATAGAAGAGGAGCCTGGAACATTTGCTAATCATAAAAAGGTAAGAAAGCGACGCCCCCAACAAAACAAAATTATGGAAGCATCTAAAAAAAGACATTGAGGACCTGGGAACCAATTAAAAATGCCCCTACTGGCCAAAGTTGGAATATTTTGAATGAATGAATAAATGAATGAATGAAGTTAGCATTGGATTATAACCCAAAGAATAACATAAATATCCCTAAGTCTATACTGATATAAATGAGTGAATTAATAAATTATGGAGAAAAATTACAAGTCCTCCTTAATAAAGAATTACAAATAACTAAAGAACTTATACTGGTATCCATATATGCATAACCAATACACACAGAAAATAGTGTGGTGAAGGCCTAGGGTGGGAAAGGGGCTGGGACGAGAGGGGGCGGGGGGAACTGATGGCCAATACTATCAACAATAAAAAAGAAAATTACAAATAATAAATAAATAAAGAATGGGAGAAATTTAAACTTGTCAGTAGAATACTATAGTAATAATTTCTATAGGCAAAATTCACTGATAAATGATAAAATCCATGAGCAGAACTTTAAGGAGAAATAGGATAGTCCCATACCCTGAAACTTTCTCCCCTGAGTATTTATTCATTAGTCTCATGATTTTAACATATATCTACAAAGTCTTAGCTGTGCTTCCCTTGTGGAGGTGGAGCATAATTCCACTAAGTTCAGTGGAATGGACTTAGCGATTTGCTTGTGACAAATACAGTTTGAAAAAGTACACAGTAACTTTACAGAATAAAGGAAAGGACAGTTAACTTTACTTGGCTGATACCACCTTAACCAAGTGATCAAGGTTAATGTCAGCAGCAATAATTCATGTTGATATCATGTGACTCCAGCATAATGCAATAATCCACAACCCAATTTGGCTAATCATGAGGCAACATCCCACAAACCCAAACTGGAGGATGCTATACAAACATGTGCTTCAAAAACCATGAAAAACAAGGAAATACAGAGCTGTCATAAAGTGGAGATTGACTAGTAGACCTGATGATTAAAAAAAATGTGGATTCCAGATTAGCAACAACAAAAGAATATAAGTAGGAAACGGGAATTCTGAATTAAGTCTATAGTTGACTTAGTAGAAGCATACTCATGGTAATTTCTTAATTTTGATAACCGTAATATGGCTGTGTCTGATATTAACATTAGGGGAGGCGACATAAAGGACATACCGGGAACTCTCTGTATTGTCTTCTCAAGGCTTCTCTATCTCTAAAATGACTTCAAAATAAAAAAAAAATTAAATTAAAAATCTTCCCCTCTCTATTATGAAGAAGAATCCAATTCTGAAAACCTTCTTCCATAACTATGGACATTAGAGAACTCATCAGACTAAAGGGGACTTTTTCTAAAATGATCCACCCTTACTTGGAAAACAGGTATCTTTTTATTTCTTGTTACACTTGAATTTTATCTTGTGACAAAGCACACCCATGAAGAAGTAAATACTATTAACTGCTAAAAACATATACATTTTTTTTTGTCCGGCCAGTGTGCCTCAGTGGTTGAGCATCAACCTATGAACCAGGAGGTCAAGGTTCAATTCCCAGTCAGGGCACATACCCAGGTTGTGCGCAGGGGGCAGCTGATAAATGATTCTCTATCATCATTGATGTTTCTATCTCTCTCTCCCTCTCCTTTCCTCTCTTAAATCAATAAAATATATTTAAAAAAATAAAAATATATGAATTTTTTTGGCATGTAGATTATACACACACTAGAGGCCTGGTGCAGACTGGGCTGATCAGGGGAAGGTGTCGCCCCCATCACCCCGCTACTGCTGCCACTGCCCACAAAGGCAGCTGCCTGAGCTCCAGGCCTTGCAGCTGCCTGAGCCTACGGCTGCCTGTTCCCTGGGCCTTGCAGCCGCTGTGGCTTTGTCCAGATGGACGTCCACCCTAATTAGCATATTACCCTTTTATTAGTATAATTTAGTCTCTTCTGAAAACTTTGAGGGAAAGGGGTAGTTTTAGTTCCCTGAATTACTACTAGTACCTGTATATTTTGATAATGCTCATCAGATCATTGCTTATCTTCTCAGATTTACTTTTGATATAGACATAGACTTTTGGATATACTGCTTAGGTTCTGCTGATAATGTGAAGCTTTTAGATACTATTAGGTTCTGTTCCCTCCAGCACTAACAGAGTTCTACTTCAAATTACAGAATTTCCTGTAAAATAATGCTGGCTACTTCACAAGGCTAATGATGTTAAACCATAGGCCTCTATTTCTCAAGACAATATATTTCTTAATATATAAGAGGCATGTGAGCCCCTCCCCTGTGACAAAGAGACTTTAGGACTTGGATGCTTGATTTTTAACAACTAAATTCCTTGGTTTATTTTTGAACAATTTATTTTAAAAAGAAATATGTGCCATATTTCAGTGCCCCTAGAAAATAATGGCAGGTATACGAAGAAGATAAAATATATTCCATATTGTATATGTAAACAGTGTAATATTGTATTTCAGAGTCCATAGGGTTTTAGTTTTCTTAAGAGATCTGATAAGGCTATTTCTTAATTTCTAATTTTTATGAGTATCCCAGTCAATATTAACTACTATATCTGATTATCTCAGATGATTATAATCTAATAGATTCAAGTCTCTTTTAAGGTAAATATTAAAAATACACAATTAACAATTTAGTTTGGCTATTGGGATTTCCATTGAAATCTCTTGAGTAATTCTTAGCACATGCACTGGCATGTAAAATGAAATACGAATAAACAAGATCCCTAAAGTGCTCACACCTGGGGAAGGGTGGAAGACCTGAGTGAGCCAAGGAAAAGGCTAACAAGCCATGACCTCACCAGCCCCCTGTGTAAATGATCATGGCAGTGTGAATGCAAGAGAAGTTACCTGTGCCTGGTGAATGCCTTCCTGGAGCTGGAGGCCTAAGGCTGCCTCTGAAAGAGAACAGAATTCATCAGGGTGGGGATGGGGCAGACTGGCTAGAAAAGATCCTTCCAGCAGAGACGTCCATGTTCACAGAGTCACAGAGGCATGAAATAGAACTGGGGAATCAGGTTATGGCAAGGACTTCTGTGTTTCCATGTCAGTGTATGTATTGTAGAGCAGAAGGCAAGAGATGATGGTTTGGGAAGGCTGGGGTGGCACAAAACCCTGGAAGCAGAGTATTACACATTTTTATAGCATTGTGGTGGTTAAAAGAAATGATATTATTCTCTGTGAAATTGGTCAAGTTCTTTTTCTCACATTTGTTGTGAAGAATAAGTACTGCATTAAAGCTTCTAATATAAAGTACAGCATTGAATAGGCAAACAGCAAATGGTAGCAATAGTTGTTATTGCTGGCATTGTTGCTATCGTTATCGTGTAGCAAAAAGCAGGACAAGATGATATTTGTGGTTTGATGGGTATATTTTTGTCCCATTGACTATGTTATCAGCTATTAAGTGTTTTTTGTGTGTTTTCTTTTTTTCTTTTAATAAAGATAGGGCCATGGAAAGCACAAACATAGTCAGCCTGATTCTGCATTTGGAAAAAGGTGACTATTTTGGAATAAACGTTCTCTATTCTTGTGTCTAGCAGTGTCCACTCCACAAACTTGTTTTCAGACTCTTATCTCTTCACCCCCTGCCACACACTAACATTTCAGGTCCCCCATCTCTCTGTCTACATTTCCTCTGCATAATTTTCTAGCCTCTCTGGTGCGACAACAGTTATGTTTACAGTTTGGGCAAAGAAGAGAGTCTGAAGTTGGGGGGTCAGGCAGTGAGGACACAAAAGCTATGGAAAAGTAAATATATTATAAAAGTAAATCTAAATAAATTAATAAAATCATTTTCTTCTCTGGTTTAGACACACAAAACTCAGCAGGTCTTTCAAATAACATCATTTTGTTTAACACTGTGTTGTTATATCATTGATGAGATGCCCTAGGAACCCATTTATATATCTATCCTGTATAATAAAGAGCTAACATGCTAATTAGACCAAACAGCAGCAGAACAACCATCTGGATGACCCTCGGGGGCTGCGAGGGCTGGCTCAGGCAGGCGGGGCTGCGAGGGCTGAGCTCCTTGTCCGAATTTCGTACATCGGGCCTCTAGTAATATATAAAAGCCGAAGTGACCATTGCAACTGAATGACTGGGATGACCGGAATGACTGGGATGACCTGTCAATCAGTTGCTATGATGCACACTGACCACCAGGAGGCAGATGCTTAACGCAGGAGCTGCCCCCTAGTAGTCAGTGTGCTCCCACAGCCAACCTCCCATGGCCAGCTAACCTCCCCCAGTTCCTCTCCATGGCGGGCCAACCTCCCGCGGTCCCTCTCCTCTGCCAGTCCCTCCCCCTGGCTGGCCAGCCAACCTTCCGTGGTCCTTCCTCACATCTTTCCCCCTGGCCAGCAGGCCCTGATCTGCCCAGCCCCGATCAGTCCGGCCCCAATTGGGACTGGCTGAGATGGCCTCACCTTGATCAGCCCTGATCGCGGGCCAGGCCTAGGGACCCCAGATGTGCATCTAGTATAGATATAATAGTCTTGTTTATATTATCCATTTATTTCAATCTTATATATAAGAAAGACTATTAGCCAAGAATGTCTAGGTGGAAATATTGTCACTAATACGAACAATAAACTCAATGATTCTTAGTGGAAGAAAATATGTTTTTGTGTGTGTTTTCTTTGTGTCACCTTGAGTTCATTAAACTATGATCTTGCTATGTTACTGAAAGACAATGTGTGTGGTAATCTTTTTACATACCTTTTTGCATACATATATCCCATAAAAATGCTATGATCTTCAATCTAGAATAAATACAATGGCTCCTAATTTCATAAATTTGAGACCATCAAATATGATTAACATCTACCTACCACCAGCATAGCAATCTACACATTTCTACATCCAGTCTTATCTTCCATGCAGAGCAGACCTTGGTGGACACCTGCCTAGTGAATACCTGCTTCCGGCGGCACCACGATAACATAGGCTGAAGGGAACTTTGTATAGCAAATCTGCCTTGCCCTCCATCTATGAGAATAGTACATTGTCATTTAAGTACTGTCTAAGCTAAAAGTTAGTTCTATGATATAAACACCAAGGGTGAATAGGAAACTCACCATTATTGAGGAATACTTAGGCTGAACCACATGAAATTGCTGCTTTTGAAGGCCAAAAAAAAAAAAAAAAGAAGAAAAGAAAAGAAATGCTTGAATATCAGTAATTTCATAGAGTTTAACCTCGCATGCAGTATTGGAAGCTTCACATATACTGACTCACCTAATTCTTAAAACAAACCTTAGTTAATGGTGCTATCATTGTCTCTTTTTTAAATACATGCTGAATTTATAATGCAAGACATTAAATAACTGATGATAATGTTTTTGGTTCACTTCAGTGTGCTTTGTTTCTGGTACCTAACAGATTTCCTTTATGCAGCTGTGTTCTTGACTAGAATATTTTATGTCTTCAAATGAATAAGATGGCCTGGAGTTTGCAAAATGAAATATAAATCTTTTCAAATAACAAAGGGAGAGACTTTGAATGAAGAGAGCCTTCCTGCTGAGATCTTTGACTCCAGGAGTTTGGAAAATTAAAATTTCCTATTTTTTCCTTTTGCCAAGAAAGACCCATCATTCCTTTTAATAAAAATAAGTACAATCTAAATCTTTCTTGACATTTCTAATCTAATGAAGGGGCAAGGAAATAAAATGCTGTGTTTCTGTCATTTTCCCCCAAAGCCTTTGAAATAAACGTGTTCAGTGATGACAGCATAATAATGAAAAGTGTATAATGAAAACAGCTACCTGACAGGTTTTCAAATACCTGTGTGGTTATGAGAAAAGCAACTCATTGCCTGGCAGGACTCAGTGAACCCAGCCCAAAGCTAGACATAAAGAAAAGAACACTGGAGCAGCATTTGAGTAAGATTTTCACGAAAAGTGACAGGTGGGTAATTAACAGAGATTACAGCATGTATTCAAAGCCAAGGCACATGCCACCAGGTGAGAGATGTATGTGAGGTTACATATGCCATGTCCATACATTTACTTGAACAGACATCTGATAAAAAATACCAGATATACATTCTGACATTCATATTAAGAGCAGAAAATGAAATTTCCTCATTTCAGTTAAGAAATATAGATATAAAGGGTTATTTGGATATTTTTTTAAAGCAGTGAATTTTGGTAAAATATTTTCTAGATTAGAAAATATAAAGATCTTCAGAATATTCTAATGCAGTAGTAATAATAAATATTACTGATAATTACGCTAACTGAACTACTGAGCACTTACTACCAAAAAGAAATGATGCACTATTTGTTTCTTTATCAGCTTAGAAATATTCTAAACTGATGAGTTTTTTGTTGTTGTTGTTGTTTTTTTAAATATATATTTTATTGATTTTTTACAGGGAGAAAGGGAGAGGGATAGAGAGTTAGAAACATCAATGAGAGAGAAACATCAATGAGCTGCCTCCAGCACACCTCCCACTGGGGATGTGCCCACAACCAAGGTACATGCCCTTGACTGGAATCGAACCTGGGACTCTTGAGTCCGCAGGCTGATGCTCTATCCACTGAGCCAAACTGGTCAGGGCTAAACTGATGAGTTTTTAAGAATAATCCTATTTATAGGAAAGCCTCAAAGAATTTAAGTGAAAATAAAGTAGCCATTGTTACAAAGTTCAAATTTGAATCCACCACTACCTTACTCCAAATCATGTTGTCATTAAGTGTATCCTTTGAATAATAATATCCGGTATTTTAAACAAATAACAACAACAAAACAATATTTTGCTTTTTAAATCATGCTATTGGTCAACTCATGAAACATGTGTCCCTTCCTCCCTTTAAAAGTCTTTATCACAGTCCGGCTGGTGTGGCTGTGGTGGTTGAGCGTCAACATATGGACCAGGAGTCACAGTTCGATTTCCGCTCAGGCCATATGCCGCGGTTGCAGGCTCAGTCTCCAGTTTGGGGTGTGCAGGAAGCAGCCAATCAATGGTTCTCTCTCATCATTGATGTTTCTATCTCTCTATCCCTCTCCCTTCCTCTCTGAAATAAAAATAATTATTAAAATAAATAAAAAAATAAAATAAAAATTTTTATCACTACTTTATTTCACCAGTAAGTACTGGCCAAACAAGAAGATCTATAAGTACAACAATATGATAAATAACATAGTCTGCTACTGACCTAGAAATAGACATACATATCAATTCATCTAAAAGGGCATTCAAATAATTAAGCCAAAAGAAAATGAAACAAATATATATTTAAAATAAAAAATAAATAAAATGTAGCCCAGAAATACATCCTGTTATACATGAAAATTAGCATAAATACAGGAGAAGTTATAAATAAAGGAATAAACTTCAATATTAGATGATAATTACAACTAGGACACTTGATCTTTACACAATTGAAGAAAGTAATTTTGATGGATTTAATAATTTAGTGTAACTAATCAACTACAAAACACAAAAAAAATAGAAGTAGATTACTAAACACTCCTGGTGGAAGAAAACTAAGTTTAAAAATGGAAGAAATCACAAATAAAAAGAGAAAAATATTGAAACATGTCTTACCAAAAATAGCAAAAAGGATCAACAATGAACTACAATGGTTATAAATATAAAATTATACCCTTAAAATGTTTTTAAATACCTCATCACAATGTAACTTTGAAATCTCAGCAGTTAGCACACACCATGAATATGAATATACAATTTACAAAAGATTAACAATCAAATTTGTCTAACTTCATATCTTCTGTTTTTAAGCACAACTGTCTCTCCTTAAAGCATCCAGAATTAACTGAGGGACACTCAATCATCTTAATGTTCTTTATGGTACATATACTTATGAGTACTTTTAAAAAATATATATATTACTGATTTTTTACAGAGAGGAAGGGAGAGGGGTAGAGAGCTAGAAACATCCATGAGAGAGAATCATTGATCAGCTGCCTCCTGCACACCCCCCACTGGGGATGTGCCCGCAACCAAGGTACATGCCCTTGACCGGAATCGAACCCTGGACCCCTCAGTCTGCAGGCCGATGCTCTAGCCAATGAGTCAAACCGGCCGGGGCAATATGTGAGCACTTTATCAGAAACAAACACACACTAAAATTATTTTCCTTTTTAAAGAAAAACAAATAAACAAATAAGCCATTCCTAATAAAAAACAACAGTTAAATTACCCAGAGTGATTTCATGAATTGAGGAAAATGATGGTTTTTAAGGTTCTTAGTTCTTGGTAGTAGTGATAGTTTTGAGTATATCATAGTAGATCTAATTGAAAATAAATATCACTTGTTTGTTTTCTTTTATTTTTTAATTGAAAATAAATATCAGTATTTGGGAGACACTTAAATTCAGTTCTGTGGTCTTAATGAAATAAAAAGGGTTTTTAAAATCCAGGGTGCTTGCCATTTTTTAACATTTTTTGAAGATCAGTTTTGAGTGGTAGATCTTATATTACAATCTAAATAGATCAAGGCCTTATTAGAAATATTATCAGAAAATACTCATTTTATATAATGGATGGAAATACAACTCTTCATAAGTACATTGATTTCACTTTTAGAATTTTCTTTCTTTGAATCATTTCTTTGAGACTTTCTTTACTTAGGTGGCCACAATATAATGTAACAAATAATATTCCATTGCTCTCAAAGCATTGCATCTTTGTCAAACTGTAATTTGACCAAGTGTTATCATCATATGCTCAAATCCCAGTGGTAAAGGCAAGACTGCATAGGGGAGAGGAAGTTAGGCAATTCAACACCCAACTGCTCCCGTGTTCTTTAATACTTGTTCCTCAGATCATAATTATCCCTCGCACCCATCCTCCCACACACACGTCCACGTATACACACACTGACTCTTACGATGCTAGCAGACACTCAATAACTTTTGAATAATACAAGGATGAATGGAATTTCTCATTATATTTTACCCTTTTGTATTAACTCAGGAATTATAAGCTTCTTCCCTAACCTTGTAAGACATATATATTAGGGGGAAAAATTTAAACATAAAATCTGAAAAGCAAAGTAGGGGTTGGGTGGGGAGAGGTAATTTAATAACACATATTAACACTGGGTATGGTACCTTTGAGGAAGGCCTTAAAGTTTGTTTTTTTCTCTCTCAAATGTTAAATGATTATTTAAAACATTATGAGAAAAAGCATTATGAAACACTTTTTAACATTTTTTTAGTCACACAGGAAGCTTTTTTGTTTTACATTTAAAAGCAATTAAAGAGAACTGCCTTAATCTCATAAGAGAAGGATGTTTTGAAATTAAACATAGAAAATGTATATTAAAAATGTGTAAACAATCATGTATTATTAAATGTGGAGTGCAAAAGATCAACTAATTACCCACGGACTGGTGGAGAGTTATAAATACTTGTTTAGTTACTGATGTGATAAATTTAATTACTTTATAAAAGGATGATTTCATAATATAGTGAAACAAATATTGCTTCAACACAATTTTGGGAAGAGGTTAGGTAATTTTCCCTAAATCTATACTGTCTAAATGGTGCAGTCACATTTAATACCTATTTATTTTAATTTCAGTCTAAGCAATCTTAACCATATTGTTTCCATTGGGCTTCTAGAAGAGATCGTCTGCCTGAGACCTTTCATTTATGTGCATATAGTTTCAAATTTTAGAGAGATTACGGAATGCTTCTTAGAGTATGAATTGACTTTAGATTCTGATTGCTGGCAAACATGTTCCAAAGCTTACTACATCTGGAAAAAATGGACTGTGATTACATACTGTATATCAAAACTATTTCCCATTTTCTTCCAAGATTTAGAAATAGATCTCTGGAAAGTTATCTTTCTAAAAATATGTCACATTGACATATCATATGTGTTCATGTTATGAGTTAATATATCTCCCTAAACACAATGATTACTGCTATTTGGGTGAGAACTTTTTATGTGACACCCTAAATAGAATAATTAAGTCCTTATCAACATAAATTATTATTTCCATAGGAAACAGGCCGGCATGAAACTTTTGTGCCTTTAAACACCCACATTTTGAAGGATTAAAGAGACAGAAGTAAGATTTTGATGTCTATGTATATACAGGGTGGGTGGGGCAAAAGTTGGCTTACAGTTGTGAGAACCTATTATTATTTATTTAGTACTAGGGGGCCAGTGCATGAATTTGTGAACCTTGAAAGGAACTGTGGGCCTCGATGCTGCAGTGGGCACAGGGGCAGGCCTCAGCCTATCCTCCGTGCCCTGCTTCCAGCCCCTCCTGCTGCAGCCCCAGGTCCCCTCTCTGCCAGCAGCACGCTCCTGCTCCCACCGCTCCCACACGCTGACAGTGCCGGCCCCACTCGCACCCACTGCTGTGGAGCTATTGGGGCCGGTGCCAGCAGTGGGTGTGGGCAGCAGCTGCTGCCTCGATTGCCCCTCAGGAGGTGAAGAAGCCCTCAGGAGCGCTCAGGGCCAGTAGCCACCACTCGCACCTGCTGACAGCGCTGAACGATTGGGGCCAGTGCAGGGCACCGGCAGTGGGTGCGAGAAGTGGCTCTGGCGCAGGCAGCGCGTGTGAGCGGCGCCTCCAGTGCCAGCTGCGGGTGCTAGCAGGGGCAGCAGTGGCAGTGGGTATGAGCAGCAGCTCTGGCACCGGCAGAGGGTGTGAACGGGGCAGTTGCTGGCAGCGGGTGCAAGAGGCGGCTGCCCTCCCTGATTGCCCCTCAGGAGCAGGGGGAGTTGGAGAAGCCCTTGGCGAAGCGCTGAGGGGTGATTGGGGCAGGCAGCCACTGCTCGCACCCACTGATGGCGCCAGTGATCAGGGCCAGCACCAACCTCCGTATTTAAATGCCTTTTCTCCCAACATTTTTTTCATCCTCAAGCCATATGCAAATAGCAAATGTAAGTTTTATGGACAAACCACTTAATGTGGCTTTTAATGCCTTTTGTTCAGATTTCTCATCCTTAATTCAAGAAAGACTATTTGCTTTGTCTACATCCTAAGATTATTATGAGGTAATGAGATAATATACATATTTTAATGTACATAAATATAAGGCATTATTAATGAATTATTAATTGATGAATATGGCTATGAGTAGAATTTCTCATTAGAGGAATAGTTTTTCGCTGAAAAATGACTCATTAAGCCTTTATTTCAAGGTAATTGATTTTTCTGTATTATACACAGCTTTTATTTAGTCATTTATTACTTACAGTCCACTTTATTCCTTCAAAGGCTTAATGTAGCTTACACTGTTAAATGCATATAAAACAGAATGAGAAAATATAGATAAGATTCTGCTTTAAGTAATATAGAGATAGATGCACCCTCATCTAGATACAATAGATGAATACTTTTCTGTAAATGAACATAAATTTAGGTCAGAGCTTCCTGGAAGCCAAGGGAAAAAGTAGAACCCAATATTTAACACACTTTCCATGTGTCAAGGGACAGAGAATATCAAGATATATACATAACAGATGCTCACTTATTAAAAACGGCTAGATGACTGAGTTAACCGGGAAATGTATTCTACTCCATCTCAAGACTTTTGACATTAAATTTTAGGTGTAACATGTCATGTAGATCTTTATATAAAGGCCATTGGGGGACCTAATTGTTACTCTGCTTTTTTAAAAAAAAAATGGTTTCCACTAAGCCTGTCTTTTGTCTTCTGCTTTTTGAAAAGTAGTGCTTTGTGATGTGTGTAATGTTAATATGAATGTAATCAGAGTTGTCAATTGTTTCCTATAAAAGTACTCTCTGGGTCTTGTAAAGGGAAACCTTCTCTGTCCTCCAAGGTCATAAATATATTTTCTGGTAAAAAAAAAAAGTAATAATTTAAAAAATTGCTTTCCATTAATCCAATGTAAATAACGTGGAGGAAAGATTAGTTCATGTTCTCCTGAGACAGACTGCACTTCATTTCGGCAAGTGTTTATAAAGTTCTGGTTTAGTTTATGAGTTGCTTTCCAGTGCTTGCTGGATGATAGCTACAGGGTTCACTCACAAAGTGCCCACTGACACGGACAGTGAGACACAAGCGTTGGACCTCCCCATGCTGATCTGAAAACTAGGAGTGAGACCTCAAATCTTGGTCAGAGCAAATAAGATCGCACAGCACAGAGCAAGTCTGGAAGGAAGTTTGATGACTGATCGCAAGTCCACTGCTTCAGCTGTCTACACACAATATTAACACATAAGGGCTTCTCCAGGTCATCCCATTGGCTACACCTTCATTTATTACTTGAAAAACATTATGCCTAAAGGTTGACTGTGACTCTTTCAAGGGCCTATGGTTGGTCATCCTTCTTATGAGGCTATTGTCATTTTCATCATTAATTTTGTTGTGGAATGGGATTTGCTTTTTATTTAGACAGCAGCGGAAAATGAGACAGAATTTTGACTTGAAAATGGATCATGATGGAGAAATATTAGCCATTTATGGACAAACCTGGTGCTGCAGAAAAATACAACTGGAACCAAATAATAGACTACAGAATTTAAAACACCTGTATTCTTTTTAATTCTAATTTAAATCTAATCGTTGTTGCTACTCTAAGAATTTTGTGATATTTACTATCTAAATCATTCTAAGCACCTATCTACTATAAACCTAGAACATTTTCTTGCAGATACTATTGTCTACTTTATTTCATAATTGTTTATTTTTTCATAAGAGAGGGAGAAAGAGAGAGAGAGAGAGAGAGAGAGAGAGAGAGAGAGAGAGAGAGAGAGAGAGATAGATAGATAGATAGATAGATATCGGTGCGAAAAATACATTGATTGGTTGCCTCCTGTACATACCCTGGCTGTGGATCAAACATGAAATATATGTATGTTTCCTGACCAGGAATCAAATTGGCTACCTTCAAGTGCATGGAATGATGCTCCAACCCACTGAACCACACTGGCCAGGGCACCATGGCCTGCTTTAGCATCATACTCCCAAATTTCTTCTGAATGCTCAAATTGCATTCCTTCTATAGAAGGTTTTAATCACGCTGTCTTTTTTTCTCATAATGAAAAATAATTGCTTAATGCCAATCAGCTAATACCATTTCTGTTATTGTAAAGGCATTTTGTGTGACTTTTCATGGTTTTCTCTGCAACCCTCTCCTTTGTAATCTCTCCCTTTGTTCCCTAATTTCCAACCTTCAGGCATATTTGCTGCTGTCCATTTATCATTACGCTTTTCAACTTGCACTTAAGGTTTTGGTACTAAATTAGAACAGGTATTTAAATGACTATAAAACCATGGGTATTGACATCATTATTTCCTTACTCATGTAACTGTTCTGTTAACCTACTTAAATATTACACTTTTAAAAAGCTACCTTTCATTCTTCACTCCTGTTTTCTAAAGAGGATGAGCTACATTCTCAATCCTTGACAGAGAGAATAGCCTTCTGAAAATACATATTGTAGACAATAAGCGTTTACTATATATACTAGAGGCCTGATGCACGAAATTCATGCCAGAGTAGGCCTTCCTTCCCCCAGCTACTTGCACAAGCTTCCCTCCGGCCGCTAGCAGGCACCTGGGACCTGGGCTTCCCTCTGGCCGGCTTTGTCCAGAATGAGGTCTAGAATGACATCTGGTCTAATTAGCATATTACCCTTTAACTATTATAGATAAGAAAGACCTCCCCCCTTTGCAATACCAGAGTTTTATCACTCTGGAGTAGGGTCTGGGGGAATGTATGCAGAGAAGTACATTTTCTATTTCTCTCCTTTTGTGGATCAACATAGGAAGGAAAGAACTCATATACATAATCTTGCTCTTCGGGCAAAGGCAAACATTTATATTTGAAACTGTGTATTACTTTGTAGAGTAACTCTCTTCCCCCTAAGAATCTAGCATCTCAAAGGATGTTTGTTCCTTAGAAATGTTAATACACTTTTTATGATCAAATCAGTGTGAAAAATTCTGGGTTAGATAACCCATAACTTGTAGTTATGGGTTATCTCAAAGCCTTTAATATGCTAATGTTTTGTGAATCACCAAAGAGTTTTAAGTTGCCCTGATATTGGTATTTCTTAATTATACTTCATCTCAGAACGTCACGGCTCTAATTCTCCCTGGTATTTGCTTTGGAAGATATTATTCTAGACACTTGTTAAGACTGGAAGAGTAATTGCTCTTTGATCTCGCTTCTAAGTGGTTGGCCTTAGTTCATAGATAAAGATCATGTAACTTATGAATTGCTCCAAAACACTCAAACATGTCAGATTCCATTAACTTTTGAATCAAATTAATTGGCCCAAACTACCCACTCGATGAAATCAGCAAGAACTGGAATATTTATTACTTGCCATGGTTCTTTGCCTCCTTGTATGTGAACCTAGACAGGGCACTGGTCGGTAGTTCTCTGCAGAGTTGCTCTCAGTTCAGTTAGAATGATGACTTCTTTGACAACATCCCCTCCCTCTGGATCAACTCTGACTGCAGGGATCTTTTCTGTGACTCCAGAGTTGAAGTCCTATTAGATCACAGAGTCACCTCCTCCAAGGCCATGCCCCCTGCAAAGCCATGTGAAGGGCTAACATTTTGGAACCAGCTGGGTCTCATGACCAAGGGCATCATATCATCTTTCTCCTTCCTGTTTTTGGTCCCTACTCTCTTTTTCTCAAAATACCTGTCTTAATACTTCCCTTTCCATAACTCAGCTTAATTGTCTAGAATATAAACAATGCTATTGAATGCTATCTTGTGCTCTTGCCTACACCTAGTTGTTCAACCCTGGAACACGAGAAATTGTCTAGCTCCCTGCAGAAGCAAGGTAACTCATAACTCTTTCCTGAGAGGTGAAAACAAAAAAATCACAAAGTAAAATTAACAAGAGACCAATTAGTTTATTAATAAAACACAAGAATAGTAATGAAATAATCTACCTTGGGGATAGTTGATATAGAATTTGGTGCATATAGCCCAGATTCATGATATTAAGTGCTCAGAAGTTCCCCAGTTCCCTGGAGAAGGGATGTGTGATTTGTTTGACTAATTTGCTGCTCTCGCTGGCTAAATGTACAATTGATATTAACCCTGCATTTATGATCCTATAAAAAGAAAACATTAACATCAGAAAAATCAGAGATCTATTTCCCAGTTTTTGTTTTCTGTTTTGCATACAGCATAACCTATCCCCCTTTAAAAAATTTCTTTAAAAGGCATTAAAATATGACAATATAGCATTCCAAAGGAGTCTAGTAAAATAAAGAATTTTTAAAAAATCAATTCTGACGAGCGTTTTCTCCATAAAATAGAACATATTTATTTATTCACTCATTTATTTAAAAATATAAGCAGAACCTTCCATATAAATGCTGCTTGTACTCAAATTTTCCACTGTTAACACAACATGAATAAATATAACTCAGTGTATCAATTTATAATTATGAAAATAAAGAAATACCATTTTTAAAGTACTTAATTTCACCAAAGGAATTATCCTGGTCACTTTGACTCAATTCTAATTAGCTTTTGGTGAATAAATTAGCAATTTTAATAACAAAAAAAGAGACTATAGCTAATTGAAAAGAAGTGCCATGCTGTTAGACTCACATCAGGTAGCAATAGTATTAAGTGAGATGCATGCTAAAATGCGACATAGTATAGGGACCAATTTTGAGGTTAGGTTAATATACAGTGCCAGGACTAGAGACATTTTACAAAATATGCCAAATATAAAAGCAGGTTGGTAGGACAAGCAACTCCTCTCAAAATATATATACACTTACATATATTTTCATATGAACTATGGGTCAGAGAATAACTGATGGATGATAAATATAAGTCCATAATTGACTACACTAAAAACTAATATAGCAAAGCCTCCATTGGTTTTGTTTTAATAAAAAGGTAAAAATGGCAGAAGGAGAATAACTCTATTCAAATTACTCTACTTACAGCAGAACTGTTTTGTGCTCTCTTTGCCTGCTAGGCCTTGAGAGGTTCCTACACTCCACTGCTAACTGGCTGAGACCTTTCTCATCCAGCTACTGTCTGTTTGCCTTAAAAATCAGAACTGGGACTTCAGGAGAGATGATGTCCCCTGAAAGCAGCAGTGACTAACGAGGGTGAGGTATAAAACTTCCAGTCAGTGGAGACATTCTTTGTGTTACAACTATGTTCTTTTTTTTTTTTTTTAATATATTTTATTGACTTTTACAGAGAGGAAGGGAGAGGGATAGAGAGTCAGAAACATTGATGAGAGAGAAACATCGATCAGCTGCCTCCTGCACACCTCCCACTGGGGATGTGCCCACAACCAAGGTACATGCCCTTGACCGGAATCGAGCCTGGGACCCCTGAGTCTGCAGGCCGACGCTCTATCCACTGAGCCAAACAGGTCAGGGCACAACTATGTTCTCAAGGCCTTGAGCAGAGAGTAAAGAAGATAGGGACAATCCCTAACTGACTCCTGATCCACACACTAACCAACAACTGGAATCCCGTTCTAAAAAAAGGAAAAAGGGGAACAATAAATGAAACAATCTTAATTCTCACCTTTTTCTCTTGCCTCTTTTATACCTTTGATCCTGGACACATTTTTAAATTTTTAACATGCTTCTATGCTAGTATCGACAACATTTTATTATACTTACTTGATAGAATTTTTAAAATATGTTTTTATTGATTTCATAGAGGAAGGGAGAGGAAAAGAGATAGAAACCTCAATTATGAGAGAGAATCACTGATCAGCTGCCTCCTGCACGGCCCCCACCAGGGATCAAGCCCACAACCCCGGCATGTGCCCTTGACCAGAATCGAACCCGAGACTCTTCAGTCCACAGGCCGACGCTCTATCCACTGAGCAAAACCGGCCAGGGCTGACGGAATTCTTTAAAGAAATGTTTGGAAGATGATTCGCGATTACAAACTCTACCATGTAGGTTAAGTTCTATATAACTCCAAGCTGATTACAGTCTGTTATCATGTATGAAGAGCGAGGGATGAAATAATTAATCAGGCTCTTGTCTGTCTGGATTCTAAGGACCAGGCTGGCAAAAGCAATAGATTTTGTATTCTCTCTTGTTTCCCCAATGTCTTCTATAGTGCCAGTCCTATAACAGGTGCAGAATAAGTAAGTTTTTGATGGTGTGAATGAATAAATTCATAGAGTCATTAGGAAAATAGAATAATTGTCAAACAAGATTATGCCCTGATTTGCAAAACAAAAATAAATAATGCAGAATGTGCTCAACAGGATGAGAGGTGATCACCAACAGAAGCCTAGAAACAATGAATTCTTACAGGTAAGTATCACAGATATTTGGTCTCATTCCAAAAGAGTAGAAATTCTGGTCCAAAGACTCAGGGTCTTTTAGTAGGTGTAGTCCTATAGATCAGCAATTTTCAACCTTTTTCATCTCATGTCACACATAAAATAATTACTAAAATTCTGCAGCACATCAAACAATATATTCTTTTTGCCAATCTGACAAAAAAAAATAGGTATAATTTTGATTCACCGGATGGCTATTGTTGTGTTGGCTGTTCTCATTTTTTATTTGACAATCTAAGGGAAAAAGGGTCAGTGATCCTGACTAAATGGTCAGATACTGTATGTTTTAAAAATTCTCACAGCACACAGATTGAAAATAGCTGCTCTAGGTAGATAAAAAAATTTTTGAACTATACCCATTTCTCAATTTCAAATTCATTGAGCAATCTAGAGGTTTTTATTTGGTTTCTATTTACCTTTTACTAGGGAAAAATATACAAGTCATGAAAAATGTAGGCTAAGTGTTTTTTAAATTGTAAATTAATAATTTGTCTTTTTAAAAATATGCCAAGGCTCTTTTTAATTTGGACCCTGTGAGGACTTTTATGAAGGAAATAATAATCATCTTAATAAACCCTCACAGTTAAATTCAAACCTGGAGCTGTGGAAAATCTCTCCTGGGAAGCCCCTGGAGAGATGGCCCGTCAGCCTCTTTTAAAGTAACTTGAACCTTAGCATGAGTTAAAAACCAAAACAAAGTAACAAGTATTTAACCTTAGAGATATTAGTAAAAGTAAGAAGATATAGAAAATACATTTGTTCTAGCATTAAACCAGTTTCTTTTTTTCCCTAATTAGTTCTTTCCCATTCAGCATGAATAGAAAACTATGAAAATGCTAAGCCTAAACATGCATAATCCCTGTTCATCCCTTTTCCAGAAGTCCCTCCAGAATAAATAGCCATGATATGAAACATTGGATCCCATCACTCACCACACGCCCACTGCACTTCATCAGACCGGTTATAGCCCTTGACGTAGTCTAGCAAAATAGCTTTGCTCAAAATGTTTCCTACTTCCTAATTAAACCAATCAGATCTAGTCTTGAGGGGTTCAAAGGGGATACAAAGTCAGTCAGTTAGCTGGCAGTGGGTTCTATGGGCAAAGTGGCATAGTTTCTGCTGATTATACTATAATTTACTTACATTTTTGTACTCACTTTCAACATTCATGTATCGATACCTTGTCTTTTCTTTAAGTCAGAAGCTATGTAAGTAGATATTATATACATATGCAGATGTTCAAGGCTGAAAAATCTTAAACAAGATAGGTTGACTGGTTGCTAGAAACAGAATTGGTAGATGTGGAGGATGAATAGAACTAGTCACAATAATAACAGAAAATAGGTTCACTCCTGTGGCTTATGACGAAGTTGGTGAATGTCAGTATTTAGCTTTATCTAGTTTTAAACTGAGATCTACATGTACTCAATTTTTTTTTTGTTTCCATAAAAATTTGACGCAGGATCAGAATACCTAGCTTCTTAATCAAAATAATTTCCCCATTACTTTAGGAGAACCAAGATGGCGGCATAGGTTAACGCCGGAGTTTGCTGCTTTGAACAACTACTTCAAAAGTGAAACCAAAAAACGGAAGGGGCATCACCCAGAACCACAGGAACGCTGGCTGAGTGGAAGTCCTACAACTAGGAGGAAAGAGAAACGCATACGGACACTCAGAGGAGGCGCAGTGCTGAAGTCAAATTCTGAGGTGCGGAGTGCGCGGAGCGGGCTGGCGGCGGAGGGCGCGGTTGGCGTTTTCAATCCGGAGGGAGTCGCAGACTCTGAGCTCCAGATCCGGGCGAGTCTTTAGGGACCCAGACTCAAACGGGAGAAGCGGGACTGTCTGGCTTCGGTCAGAGCGAGTGCAGCTTTCTCTCCGAGCTTTGCAGCTGGGACTCAGAGAGGCAGAGCCCCTGGGGACAGGACTGAGAGCCGCCATAACTGCTCTCTCCGGCCCACCCTGTTGATCCTGTGCGACCCGCCCCGCCCAAGCCCTGCACAGAGGCATTTGCCCGATAGCCTCAGGCAAAGGCTAGATTAGCACCTCCCTAGAGGACAGAAGTTCTCTCACTGCTGACACAGCTGATTCTCATAGCCACTTGGCCTGGAGGTCAAACCCTCCCTGGAATTAGCTACAACAATCAACATTTAACTATAAGACTGCAAACAAAGACCACTAGGGGGTGCACCAAGGAAGCATAACAAAATGCAGAGACAAAGAAACAGGACAAAATTGTCAATGGAAGATATAGAGTTCAGAACCACACTTTTAAGGTCTCTCAAGAACTGTTTAGAAGCCGCCGATAAACTTAATGAGATCTACAAGAAAACTAATGAGACCCTCGATCTTATATTGGGGAACCAACTAGAAATTAAGCATACACGGACTGAAATAACGAATATTATACAGACTCCCGACAGCAGACCAGAGGAGCGCAAGAATCAAGTCAATGATTTGAAATGCGAGGAAGCAAAAAACACCCAACCGGAAAAGCAAAATGAAAAAAGAATCCAAAAATGCTAGGATAGTATAAGGAGCCTCTGGGACAGCTTCAAGCGTACCAACATCAGAATTATAGGGGTTCCAGAAGATGAGAGAGAGCAAGATATTGAAAACCTATTTGAAGAAATAATGACAGAAAACTTCCCCCACCTGGTGCAAGAAATGGACTTACAGGTCCAAGAAGCGCGGAGAACCCCAAACAAAAGGAATCCAAAGAGGACCACACCAAGACACATCATAATTAAAATGCCAAGAGCAAAAGATAAAGAGAGAATCTTAAAAACAGCAAGAGAAAGAAACTCAGTTACCTACAGGGGAATACCCATACGACTGTCAGCTGATTTCTCAACAGAAACTTTGCAGGCCAGAAGGGAGTGGCAAGAAATATTCAAAGTGATGAATACCAAGAACCTACAACCAAGATTACTTTATCCAGCAAAGCTATCATTCAGAATTGAAGGTCAGATAAAGAGCTTCACAGATAAGGAAAAGCTAAAGGAGTTCATCACCACCAAACCAGGATTATATGAAATGCTGAAAGGTATCCTTTAAGAAGAGGAAGAGGAAGAAAAAGGTAAAGATACAATTTATGAACAACAAATATGCATCTATCAACAAGTGAATCTAAGAATCAAGTGAATAAATAATCTGAAGAACAGAACGAACTGTCGATTATAATAGAATCAGGGACATAGAAAGGGAATGGACTGACTATTCCTGGGGGGGAAAGGGGTGTGGGAGATGCGGGAAGAGACTGGACAAAAATCGTGCACCTATGGATGAGGACAGTGGGTGGGGAGTGAGGGCGGAGGGTGGGGCGGGAACTGGGAGGAGGGGAGTTATGGGGGAAAAAAAAGAGGAACAAATGTAATAATCTGAACAATAAAGATTTAATAAAAAAAAAAAATTTGAGAAAAAAAAAAAAAAAAGCAAAAATGAGATGAAAGTGGAAAAAAAAAAAATTTCCCCATTACTTTAGATAACCCCAACAGATCTATCTTTCCCTCAATCATGAGTTACAAGGACTCCACTAGCTGCCAATGATTGAAGGCTTATAATGTTCCAGGCATTCTTCAAGGAACTTTATGCTAAATATATTAAATATTAACTTATTTTTAATCTTCACAACTGCACTGCCTGATGGTAATTACTTTTATATAACCTGTCCATCTTTATGTAGCTCACAAATAGTGGAAGCTGCATTCAAGTCTATGATAACGTCACTCCAAAGTAGAGCTATGCTCACTCACCAGTTACAGCCAATGACTATTTTAAGTTTCCATTTCCATTCCTCATTCTTTATCCATCCAGAGGAAGAACATCAAACAGCATCGTCACTGTGTATAAAGTGCAACCTACATTAAGGTGCTGATGGACATGGGAGATGACATGGGATGGGTTCTGTCATTCTGTAACATGGCAGAACGGAATTTCTAGACTGTTGCCAGCTTACTCTTCAATGAAGTGCTTGCCTCTGAGATTTAGTGACAATTATGCTCTTGCTCCTGCCAGACACTCAGCAGGATACTTGGGACACTTCCAAGGCTCACAGAACCTCTGATGCCAGGTGGTTCTCACCCCAGCAGTGTTAGGACCCATTGTGTCCTTAGCTATAAGTTAGAGTATCCTTGGGTTTGAAAGGTGTGCCAGTTGTAAATAGCAAGTTTAATCCAAAATTTTATTAGATCAAAACAGACTCATTGATACAGAAAGCAGACTGACAGCTATCAGAAGGGAAGGTGGTGGGTGTGGTGGATTGAGTGAAAAAGGTGAAGGGGCTAAGCAAAAACAAACAGTCCAAAAAACTCATAAACGCAGACGACAGTATGGTGATTACCAGAGGGAAAGAGGGGAGAGGGGATGTAGAAGAGGGTAAAGCAGGGGAAAACGGTGACAGAAGCAGAGCTGACTTGGGGTGGTGAACACACAGTACAGTATACAAATGATGTATTATAGTATTATGCACCTGAAACCTACATAATTTTATTAACCAATGTCACCCCAATAAAGTCAATAAAAAAATAAAATCAAAAGGAAAAAAATCTGGACAGAATATTTTATATGCTTTGAGGCGGTTCACTTAATACCTTGTGTTTCAGGGAAATCTTCACTTGAAAAAATTCCTGGTACTCTTTTGGCTATTTCCTAATAGATTTATTTTTATTTACTTTGTTGAATGCCTGAGATATGTCTTTTGCTTGGTGGTTTAGTAAGCACATCCAAACTATTCATACTTAACCTTTACTTAATTAATTATGTTGAATTTCATTTCTTTTGGGAGAGCAATGCACAGTGGTAGTAATGATTTTTTTAAAGGTTTGAAACTGCAACCAAGCAAATATAAATGTTGACTGTATTTTTCCATGGCTTATGTTTTACAGTGGAGAATTCTTCTAAAAAAAATCTTTAGAAGCTGAAAAATAATCTCCGGCACAAAGAAGTTGGCTACCAAAAGATGAACACAGTACGTAGCAGTAGCAGTATTGAAAATCAGAAACCAGGAGCACTTTTAGAGGTTTCCATAGTAAAGACCATATAAAAAATTATAAGGTAACAACATTATTCTTTTTTTTTTTTTTCAAATATATTTTATTGATTTTTCACAGAGAGGAAGAGAGAGAGAGATAGAGAGTTAGAAACATCGATGAGAGAGAAACATCGATCAGCTGCCTCCTGCACATCCCCCGCTGGGGAAGTGCCCACAACCCAGGTACATGCCCTTGACCGGAATCGAACCCGGGACCCCTCAGTCCGCAGGCCGACGCTCTATCCACTGAGCCAAACCGGTTTCGGCAACAACATTATTCTTGCTCCATGCAAACATGGAAGCAATATATTTTTACTGGGTATTACCATGTGCAACTGATACCGTTGTAATGACCTGGTTATTATTTAACAGGAGAGGAGAAAAGGAAAGACTAACTATAGACATGCCATTTATACAAAGCTACATTTAACAGTCTCCAAATCTGTTCCCCACTGATCAATGAAGGAAGGAACTAGACAAAAACAGTTTGGAGGGAGGAACTAGCCAAAAACAGCTTAGAGGCATGCCCAGTAAAGGTGATGCGGGAAGGTGCCTACCTGTCTACCAGTCATACCTGGGAACAAATTAGTGGCCAGGTGGGCATGGCCACTACAAGCACACAAAACCTATATATTTAAACTTCCAAACAACAGAAGTTCGCTTTCCCTCTCTAGACACTGGCCTTGTTTCTGGCTCTGCTGGAACCCCAGCTGTACCTGTTCCAGGACTGGCTTAAGGGGCAGGAGACTTTGCAACCTGAGAAATGTAACTCCATGCCAATAAGACCTTCTTCCACATCCCATTCTCCCGTATGAACCATAGGAATCTTAGAAAATTCATTTCCTGCTCCTAGCTGGTTTGGCTCAGTGGATAGAGCCTGCAGACTGAAGGGTCCTGGGTTCAATTCCAGTCAAGGGCATGTACTTTGGTTGTGGGCACATTCCCAGTGGGGGGTGGAATCAGCTAATCGATGTTTCTCTCTCATGCATGTTTCTAACTCTCTATCCCTCTCCCTTCCTCTCTGTAAAAAGTTAATAAAAAATATTTTTAAAAAAAGAAAATTCATTTCCTGAAGATATCACAAGAACCTCACTCCCATGAGCCACAGGGGAGATTTGATTCTCTGGTAACACAACCTTGTTTCATTGGCTACACAGCTGTTTCTCAGGGTCTTAAAGGTCCTGTCCAGATTAGGCAGATGTTATTCAAACCACAGTGGAGTAGAGGAGTCCTGGGGAATGGCTTCCAGAGCAACTTCACGGAGTCGCCCCTCCCCCCATCAGTTATCTATGAGGGGAATTAGGCCTTTGAGGAATAATTTGTTTAAAGAAAAGGTTTCATGGCATACAAGCTTTCCTTTGCCCTGAGATACAATGTTTTGGGTCTTTTCTAATATTCCAGGTCTTTATACCCCACAGCAATTTTTGTGCTTTCATACCATACTCTGCTTTTTTAATTAGAAGGGGAAAATTTTTCACCATGACTACACACTAAATGTTTCTTATTTAATACTTCCATTATCCAGTGCTCCATTCTGCTAGTCTATTTTGTTTTGCTTTAAGAAAGTCTACCATGGGGAGACAGGCTGAGAAATATATAAATTTTATATGAATATTAATCTTTTTTAAATCATGTGAAATGGTTCAGTGATCTAATAGATAGTTTTATTGTGCTGATGCATGTGTGATTTGAAAGATAATTACATAAGATTCAATTCCTTTTCTCAGCCAATCAGAAATGAGATTCCATTTATTTTTATGGCCTATAATAAACTTTGTGGAGGAAAAATTGTGCTGTTAATCTCAAGCACAATGACAGAAATAAAATATTATGAATAAAAATTTTCCTCGAGCTTCATGGGCAAAAAAAAGGTCTCTATTTACTAGAATCATCAAAAGTCTGTATTCATTATTTATAAAATAGAGCAATAGAAAAAATGATAAAACAATAAGGAAATTACATAAAGAAATGAAATGTGAATCACATTTATCTAAGAGAAAATTAATGGTGATAATATTTCTATATAAGGAAATGAATGCTATAGTACACACACAAAATAGATTTGAATTTTTAGCAAGACTGGTGCTAACCTAATACATGAAGAGCCTAATTCATAGAAATAAACGTACACTGAAACCAAAATGTCAACCAGTATTTACACAGTGTTTACTACCTGCCAAGCTGTGGTCTACATCCTTGTCATATGCCAATTCATTTAACCTTTATTATAACACTATGGGGTTTGTACTATCTCCATGTAACAGATAAGAAGACTGAGGCTCAATGAAGTTAAATAACTTGTTCAAATCACACAGCTAAAGTTATGGTGCTGGAGTTTCATTTCAGCTGTCCATACTATAAACTGTTAACCCCAAACTCTCCCTATGCATCAGCATCTGACACATGTCTTCAACCACCTCCTGGATATCTCCAACTCAAACACTATAAGCACTGTGTCTGCTGTATTCTCAAAATGAGTCCCATAGCAATCCTGCCCTTCTCCTTAATCATGCTCCAAGGTAGAGGAGGTGGTGGGAACAGGCCTCTTCTGGAGTAGACGACGATGGATCACACAGTGAGTAAGAAATACAAAGTAATAAATAAATACAACCAAATGAAGTAAATTTTCTTTTTTTCTCCCACCATGGGCAAGCAATTTTAAACTATGGAATACTCCTACCTCTGACACTGACTGCTTTCCCAGGCATCCTCCCTTTCACTTACACAAGGATTCTCGTCTGTCCCTTATGCTGATCCTGTTCTCAAATTGCTGTTCTCATCAACAGCTGTATCAGCCAATTAGGCCCCAAACTTAAGAATTATAGAAGCCTCCTTCTTCTCTGTAACATCTCTCTACAGAGGCTACATCCAACAATCAAAATATTGAATCTTTAGATATTTCTAGTATCTAGCATCCGCACTCTGCCCTCTCCAGGTTATTTTTATTGATAGGTACTCATCAACATGATCTTTATGTAAACTCCATGTTCTCATTATTTGAAAAAAGTGTCAGCCTGTGGACTGAAGTATCCTAGGTTCAATTCTAGTCAAGGGCACATACCTCGATTGCAGGCTCTGTCCCCATTTCGGTTGGGGCACCAGATGTCAATGTTTCTCTCTCTAAAAATTCAATGAAAAAATATCCTCGGGTGAGGATTACTAACAAAAAATATAAAAAATTAAAAAACACATATATTAACTGAATTTCCCAAATTATAAGAGTATAAGAAAAAAAATACAAATTACTTACAATGTCAATGACTACAATCAACTAATGTAACATTAGTGAATATCCTCCTTCAGTCTGGTTCTCTCTTCTCTCCTCTGTCCCCCATCCCATCTGTCTGTCTACTAGCAATGCATAAGCATATTTTATAATATCAGGATTTATACATAGTTGGATTAACTGCATTTTCAGCCATTTAGTGGAAACAACTAGTAAGAGAATTTTGAGGCAAAAGGATATAACTGTTTTTGTTGTTGTTTGTTTCAAAAGCTAAATTTATTAAAAAAAATGAATGTGTGCTTACTGCAGACAATTAAAACATACAAAATAAAAGGAACAAATAAAAATCGCTCACAATCCCTTGGCCATTTAGGGTACCTTAGGCAAAACTGGCCCTCACATTTTCTCATCTAGATTACTGCTAATTATGTCCTAATTTGCAACTCTGTCTTGGTCAAGTTTAGCCTCACCGATTAACTTGACTTACTATGAAGTTACCCATTAATTAACCAACCATTAACTTAGCTCACCGATTAAGTTACCATCCACACTACTTCCAGGATGATTCTATTTTAAATTTCACAAATGTGAGGAAGTAACCCTCTCAAATTGCCATTCATTCCTCTGCCCTCTGTCTTTTCCATATTATATGAATTACCTCAATACACCAAGCTTTTTCAAAGGTAGTTGCCCACTTCACTAAATTTGCTTCATTTCTCAGCCCAGTAAAAGTAGAAGAAAATTGTGTAGGAAGGTAAGTAATACCCATAGGACTGAGGTGGAATCTGGGTGCAATGAGAGTGAGCTGTATTTTTATCTGTTTGTTGAGTTTGTTTCATTGTTAACTCTATTTAAAAGCATTCTGTATATCTTAAATAGTGTTACTAGACATCTAAACTAATTTTAGCTTTCCTAGTAAGTTTTTTAAAGCTTCTCCCTCTTAATATTTCATGCACTCAATTTTCTGATATTTTTATACTTCTATATTTGTAACAACCAAAAAAAAAAATGTAACGAGATCCCTTAGTTTTCCCTTTCCATGGAGAATTTAATTGAGTGATCAATCACCGATACAAAGAGTCCTCCCTGCAAGGTCACATTTATGCTATTTTACACAGGCCAAGCCAACCCGAACCCAAACTTGTGTAATTATGTCACATCTATTGATGAGGAAATGCTAAGGAGACCAAAATAAAAGATGCATGAATTATCCAATTCTTAAGAAGAAACACACACACAGTCATGTTCTATTATACAAAGTTACTGGTTACAACACAACAAAATTAGGGCTTGGGGTAATATGTGATAGTTTTATTGTATTCAAAAAAGACTGTTCATTTTAACAGCTTATAAGAATAATAAGCAACACTTTCCTGCTTCCACAAGACTGTTAGTTTCTGACCAGAACACGATCTGGCTTAATTTGATCATGTGCATACAAACAGGGATGGATGAAATTGTCTGAAAGTCTGACCTTGCCATTATCAAAATAATGAGTCTACTTTATGGAATATGCATTTCCAATCAGGTGAAAGCTTCCGCTTATGTAAACATTTTGAGGGGAAAAAAGCAAGGACCCTCAATCAAACCTTGGATAAAATTTTACTGTCACCAAACTAGATTTTTAAAAGGACAATTTGAGCCAAAGCATATTATTTTCCGGCTACTAGTGCTAATGGAAGGAAAATGTTTTTTAAATGCTTAGCAAATGTTTAGTGGTTTTATCATCATCATTACCCACAAGTTATGCTAAATTATGTAAATCCATCATAGAATTTAAGGCTTATATGTACCTAATATATTTTGCAACTATTTCTCTCCATTTGGTAGCAACCTCTTTAGGATAAGAATTAGGTTTTTACTTTTTATTAATAAGAATATGTTACTGCAAAGGTGACTTTATTTTCCCTCTTTACATATCTTTCATAGACACATTTTAATAACTAAAATAAAAGTAGAAAATGCAAATTCCTCACAATTTTATTTACTCTGTATTTCCACTTACAGCTGTTAAGATATTCTTAACTCCTATATTTGCCTCCAGTTAAAATTGTTAAAGTTACCTCCTTATGTACCCCAACGCTGTTCTGTAAAAAAATAAAACAGCATACCCCAAATAGCATTTATTATCTTTGCATGAAAACCATCTCCTCATTCTTTTTTTTTTCAAAACATATTTTATTGACTTTTTACAGAGAGGAAGGGAGAGGGATAGAGAGCTAGAAACATGGATGAGAGAGAAACATCGATCAGCTGCCTCCTGCATGCCCCCTACTGGGGATGTGCCCACAACCAAGGTACATGCCCTTGACAGGAATCGAACCTGGGACCCTTAAGTCCGCAAGCTGATGCTCTATCCACTGAGCCAAACCGGTTAGGGCCCATCTTCTCATTCTTGCTCAAGCACCACGGAACGCAGAAGTGAGTTGCTCACTTCCAATGAGGTTAGTGATCTGATCCTGATGTTCCACCTCTTGAAGTGTCTTTCCCTCGACCATCTTGAGCTACTGTGTCTAGTCTCAGGCTGTGGCTCATCCTCCAGCTTTCTTCCTTCTAATTAAACCTCCAAAAACTAAGTCAGAATTGGCGATGTTAGTCTCCTGCTTAACCAGACACCCTGGCATGAACACACTCCACAGACTGCTGGGTTCAAATCTCTCCTCATACAGGTTACAGTCACAAAAATTATTGGATTATGTGAAGTTTTGTTTTTACAAAGCTGTCAGATCTTAAGAGTTATCAAGTGTAAATGGCAACTAAGATATCATTTGAAGAGGCAGAAGTCAGAATAGCAGCAAGAGATATTGGTTTCGTCTCACTGAGGGCATACTGCGGGGCTGTGGGGATTAGGAGGCCTGGAATCTAATCTCAGCTTGACTGATAATTAGGTTTTGTGACCTTGAGACAATTAGTTTGTCTCTCTTGAGTTTTTGTTTCTTCATCTGTAAAATTAGGAGGCTGGTCTAGACGTTCTTTATGGTTCCTTCTATCTAAAATACTATGATCTAGCGCGCTCTCTCTCTCTCTCTCTCTCTCTCTCTCTCTCTCTCTCTCTCTCTCTGTCTCTCCCCCCCCCCCTACTTCCACGCTATATAAAAGCAATTGGAAAATATCCTCAGGTGAGAATTAAAAACAACTATGATCTATAATCGTTGGAGAGTACTGGTCCCATCATTATAATTTCTTTTATAAAATGATAAATCTACAAGACTGACAATATCAGCCAGAATTAAAAGGTCCATTATTAGCAAATGCTAAGCCATTAACTGTGATATTTTTGGTCACAGTATGTTGAAACAGTCTTTGAAAAGCTCCTTTAAGTAATGCAAGAGTGCAAAAAAAATCACATCATTAATTATGCAAAGTTATGATTCCAGACACACTGCATTTAGCTGAGACTTTTGAAGGTTAACAAGGCCAATCCTAGGAACCGTTGTGAAGCCTCCTCCTCGCCTACAACCCTGTGGTTGTCTATTCCATCTTCCATTCTTATAAAATTGGAAAGGTCTGCAACAATTAGCAATTTGTACTTATTGAGTAATGATTTGTTTCTGAGAGAAATGGAAACTTAATTACAGTGAAGTGTCACCCCAACACACATGAGCATTTCATGCTTCTTTGCACAGAGTGTGGAATAAAGAGTGGTTTACTTTAGTTAAAGTCATTTCAAAGGGTCACATGCAGGGAAGCATTGCAGAGATGGAGGCATGAGGAATTCACTACCTTACCTCTGCAAACCACAGGGGCAGGGTGGAGCCAGCCTGAAGGAGCCTTCCAGTTCCACCAGGGCTGTCTTTTTTTTCATTACTCATTTCTTATTCTCTCTGGATATGAGGCTCATTCTCCTTCACCTGTGATGTCCAATGCCTTAGCCACTAACCATATACAGCCATTTAAATTCAAATAAACTAAAATTAAATAGAATTGAAGTAGTTCACCTCCTCAAAATGTTGCTTTAGTTTTATTTTAACTGCTAAAACCACCTTCTCCACAAAGTAGGATTCAGGTCCTTACAAATTGTCACCTTAGAAAAGAAAATGTAAGTTTTTACACCTCCTAACCAAAGTCGTGCAAGTCCTTGGGAAGGATTCTGAAAGGCTGGACTGGGTCTTGTGCACAACCCTTGGCTTGTCATGTGGGCTGGGAGATAGGATGAGGGAACCAACTGGCCTTTTTATTCATGGCTAGAAAGGGAGACGAGGAGCAGTGCCAGTGCCCCTGGAGGAGTGCGCTTGTATAATTTGCCTTCAGGTCAATGCACCGATCACTGGATGTATTCTGCCATTGTATGTATTTTCCCAAATTCATATGCTCATATAATCTACACAACCATGTGCTTTTGAAGATATAATATTTCAATCATTCCAGAAAGTGCCCCCATACTTATATTTACAGGGACACATGTTATTTCATGAAATGGTAGAATGGTAGACTGGAATGCTTTAAAGCATAATTTCTTATAGAAAAACTTGGGTTTGATTCTTGACTCTTACCTTAAAGATATTTTTAAGTTCATTAAGCCTCAGTCGCACTAAATAAATAAGGACAATAAAAGTAGGTATTTCATGAGTGTCATGAAGAGTAATAAAGCAATAAATATAAACAATGAAGTCATAAGTCAATGTCACCCTGGAAACGGTAGGTATATTCAGCAAATGTTAGCTTTTGTTTTGATGACATTAGAGATGTTTCAGGCTTCTTGTTCTATACTTGACCTTTAAACTCCCTCCTATCTATAAATGCGGAAGATTGATCTGGATTCTCCCATGATTCACTGTGAGGAGAAACAATAGGTCAAGTCTTCTCACACTTTTAAATAAAAGATCAAAGCAGAGAAGGAAAGTTCAAAATGCAAGTCCCTAAAAATCAAATCAAAATCTGGTACCGACAATGATTCGGGCTCTTTTGCTAAAATGTTTGAGCAACAGCGAAACTGTCGAGGCGCATAACCGGGTTTTATGAGCCTGAGGAAACTTCACAGCAGCCTTCCCCGAGTTCTATTCTGCCAGTTTTATAGGTGACTCATCTCAGTTCAGCTTTTCAATGAAACTCTTTGTGATATAAAGCAGCCTCCTATAAAACAACCCTAGTACAAACCCCTTTTTACATAATGCAGTGGAATAGAAGTGCTATTTTATGGAATGACAACCACTGGGTAGCTTAGGATTTCTGTGCTTATTTCAAAGTGGGAGGCAGTCCCTTGGTCTGTTCACTTCGGGCCAAAGAAAACCTGATTTTCAGGGAGTCAGTGAGAAGCATGGGATCTGTGCAGGGGGAGCAAAGGGGCTGGATCTCTTGGGTTGGAGCCTGCCTGGGCGTTGAGGTCGGCCTGGCACTGGCCGTGTGGGAGAAGCAGATGATTGGCACTTGCCTCTGAAACACTGGCTTCAGGGTGGGCTGCAGGCTCTGACGCAGATTTCTGAAGTAACTATTTAGCCACAGTATAAAAAAAGGGCTGTGCCATAATATAACAGCATTAAGAAAAACTCTTTCTAGTTATTATCAAAAAAAATGTCTTTCATGTTCTGGAAGAATGGTCTGTAACAGAGTCCACGCAGCAGGTCCCACACCTTTACCTCATGGACTATCACCTGACTCCCCAGAGCCAGCTGACACCTGCGCGTCTCTCCTAAGGGCGTTGTCTTGTCACTGAAGATCGCTTTGCTACATACTTGGCAGCTGGAAGAGCTAGGGAATTAGTCCTCCTAGAAGCAGCCCTCGTGGAAAACATCCAAGGACTAATGTGAGTTGACGTATGGATGCCCGGGCAGTCCTGCCTTCCAGTTGGAAAAGCACCGAGGCAGCATTTCACACTGGATGCTCTCCTGTGCATTTAGTGCGGCTGCCTTCCGTAGCTGCTGTTTTGATAATGCAGCTCCATCGACAATCCTTCCTTCCTTCTGTGTCTCACCCCACATCCTGCCAGTGTTTCCTTCAACTCCCAAATCAACTATCTGCATCCTCCTTAAGGGTCTACCTCTTGGGGAACTCAGGCTAAAACAGCCCCTGTACCAAATGGGAAAAGGAAACGTCCTTTATAAAAGCAAGTATGAGGAGGAGGACAGGGTAAGAATTTGGGAACCACCCTCTTCCAAATGAGTCTGTCTTTTGCCTGAATTCAATTCAGTTCAACAAATATTCATCGCGTACCTCCTCCATAGAAAGCATTTCGCCTAGGTATTTAAAAAGGTTAGAAAAGTATTAAATAAGGAAATGCATTCCATACTGAAGCTTTAACAAAATTTACAAAGTTTCTTCCAAGTGTAAATATTTTCCATTTTCATAAGGAGAATCTTTCTTGGAATGACATTTATCCTGATCAATTCCTTAAAGTGGCAATTCTGTCAGAATCACTTATCTAGGGATCAGGTCCAATTCCATAACGATTTTCAGATTATGATGGTTTAGAACTACCTTGAACTAACCCTGAGGACAGGGATGGGTTAATTTTATTTTTAAAGAAATCATAAGAGAGTAAGATGTCTATATAGCTTAATATGTCTTCACTGGCAATGTTTCTTTTTAGTAGAATGACTGTTTTCCTCGTTGTTAAGATAATAACTGCAAGGAGAGGACATATTTTTAATTTTTTAATTTTTATATATATATATTTTTATTGATTAAGATATTACATATGTGTCCTTATCCCCACGTTACCCCCTGTCCCCAGCTCATGCCCTCACCCCCCTGTTGTCCGTGCCCATTGGTTAGGCCTATATGCTTGCATATAAGTCCTTTGGTTGATCTCTCCCCCTTATCCCCACCCTCCCTTACATTTTTTAATGCAAAAATATTTTTGTAAAAAAAGTGTTTCCAAGTAAGTTGAAAATTGGATAACTTGAGAACTATGCATTATTTTTTACATCAATTGCTTCTTTCAGGCAAAAGTTTGAGAACATAGTTCAAGTTAACAGATCAGAAGATTCTATGCATTTCTGACTTGAAATTTGCTTTGCATGCACATACTATTTATACATCTGTGACATGTATCATTTGATTTGATGTTTGCTTAACTGAAATGAAACATGATGGGCTGACATTATCAAACTCAGTAGATTTTCTGTGACCTTAAAGTGAATGTTCCAGGGTATGTGTCAGAAGGAGTGGCAAATGGATTGAGCATAAAAGCAGCAGATGCTATCACCTGGGGTTAGTGCAATGTTATCATTAAAATGCATTTGACTGCAGCAGATAAGTCAGTTGCATAAGAATGATCACTTATATGAATATTATATTATTTATAATAATGTGATTTTAACTAGGGTTACTGAGGCAATGCACTATAGCCCATTTATTGCAGGAATATTTATGAACTTTATAAAAATCCAAGGAAATTAACACCATTTTTGGTTAATGACAGATGGTAGAAAACCATAAAATGTACGCATGGAAATCTGATAATGAATTGGACAACTAAGGGACAAGAGCATTTTTAAAATACCGATGTTGATTCTTAACGCATTTTATTTTACAATTTGAATGTCATGCCATAGTGCTAAATCGTATTCAATATGCATGGATACAATAAATACTTATGGTGTCTTTAGTGGGTCCTTAGCATGCCAGGCACCATGTTAGTGACTACGGTTGAGAAGCAAACAAGGTAAATACAAATTTTCTCCTCTGATAATAACAAAGCTGGGTATATGAATATGAACAAAGCTCGGTGTTAATTACAGTGGCAGTCACCATTTCAAATGAGTATTTGCCTCATAAACTGCATTATACTTCTCTACTGAATAAATATTATAAATGATAATAGTTTCTCGTTAAGCACATATTGTGAACTGCACTGGGCAAAAGGGTTATATGATCTTATTTAATCCTCACAGCATCCTTATGAAGCATGTACAGAACAGATCTGGGTTTTATGGGGACTGAATTTTACAGGCTGTGAGGGTCACTCTGCACATGCAGCCTTGAAGATTAACCTTAGTTGGTTTCATAATCCTCTCCCACCATGATTATTATACCAAATTTTCACAGGAGGAAATGAAGACCTAAAAAGCCAATGGAAATTTTAAAAGTGGAATTAAATCTGCATGAAAATTGACAGTGTAAACGGGTAGGTAGTATTTGTACCATGGCCTTCACTAATCCAATCCTCTAAATTTTGTGGGACAGGAATGAACATATCACATAGGCTAATTTACTTGATTTCAGCATTGACGAAATCAGGATCTTTCTACAGATGGAGATATTATGATTATAAAGTGCTCATTCTTAGTGCTAATACACATCTGTGAAGTAGAGAACATGCCTTGGGAAGCAGGGTATTTGAGTCTAGTTTCAATGGATTACTTAAAGGTGTTCAACTGATGACTTGATGACGAAAAGTGTTCTACAAACCAGAAGAGTCACATGCGTTGCATGATTTAATTTCCATTAGTGTTTGGATAAACTAATTCAATCATTGCTTCCCATGCAACAGTGTCATATATTCTGATAAAAGTAATCTGACAGTTGATTGATTTCAAGTGTCATTATGTAGACAAAGGAAAATACTAGTGTCACTGGGATAAGTAAAGGAGGTTTTATAACACTAATAATTCCATGATATGTAACTCCACTGCAGAGGATGAAAATGTTGATCAATAGCCAAGGCTTATGCCAAGAAAAGTACATTGTGGCTACTATGAAAGCATAATTTAAAAATATAAAGTAAGTATCTCTTTAATTTTGAGGTTGGCCAAGAAAGTTGGGCATATATTGAAATTTCACTTTTAAAAAAAATGGTACATTTATATGCACATCAACAAGTCTGCTGCAGTGAAATTGGTCTGAGAGTGGTAATTTAGATTTATAAAAGCAGGAATTTAGGAATTAATCACTAATTCCCCACTCCTCAATAAAATTCAGTGTTTTCCAAGGGTATTTCTATAGCTTTCCAGTGATGCAAAGGGTTCCACTGTGGAGAGCACTTTAGTCTTTCACATTGAGTCAATGAAGAGCGCTGTTGAACACAAGACAGCCTTCGCCATCATAGGTGTGTCAGTCTCAACAGAAGGGTGATATTAGCAGACATACCTGATAATAAACTTATCATTAGGATACAGAACCCAATGTGCTAGAGAGAAACCAACAATTCTTTGTGATGAGCATTTTGTTGGTATCTATACGAGTCCCATACCCTAAACATGCTGGGGTTGTCTTATTTCTTAATTATACTATGTTCTTACTCATTTTATCTGCCTTTTCTTCACCCCTGTTGAAATCTTCTCATCAGTTATTCTTAAAATCATAGTCAACTGTTCTATGCATGGGAAAATTAGATGTTTTCTTGTAGTGCCACTAGATTTAATTTATTCTCTCTCTTCTCTCTCTCTCTCTCTCTCTCTCTCTCACACACACACACACACACACACACACACACACACACACACACACAGAGTCCTTGATAATATTAAGAAAAAATACTTTGGTGAGCTCTGAAATATTTTTGGTTATCTTTCAGTGAGATTGATTACTCTGAGTATTTAATACTCACAATACTCACAATCAGAAAAGCACTAAAGTGTCAAGGCTGTGGTCTTACCCAGTTCTATGATTTTAAGGTTGCACATTTATAGATGGCACTGAAATATTATTTGGGTTTCACAAAACTTTGAGTTTACTAAACCATTATCTATATCCCAAAGAGGAATGCTTATAGAAGATTTTGTTTTGTTGCTTCAAACAGAATAAGCTAGAAATTTTTTACAAAAGTCAAATGTAAAGGTATACTCTAGAATTTTTGTGTCAATGCCTAAAAATAAAGAGAATTTTCTAAGTAAAGGAAATCTATCAAAAATATATTTATAAAATCAATAGACTAATTCAAACTATTTTAGTAAAGAAAACTCTCTCTACATTACAGTCATTATCTGAAGCACTACTTTAAACATGAACGTATGGACAGAAATAATCCAATGGAAAGAAGGAATTTGAATGCAATTCCTGAACTGTCAGGGTGAGAAATGCTGCATCACGAACAATGGGCTGAGCATTGCAAGCAGAAGAAAACTTACTGCAGGTGGCCTGGCAGGTCTGTACTCCTCAAGATGCTGGAAGGTTCTGTTCTCAGATACACGCCTCTCACCTCCTCCTCCTCATCCCCAGATCAAATCTGTTAGTGCTTTGAAATGCCCACACTGTTTCATTTTTCAATAGATAGTTGAAATGTCTTGTCAAAAAGGCATTGCGAGTTCAGTGAACATATGCACTCTGAAATGACAGTATCTGATTTCTAAAGCTGTTCTGCAATCTACTAAGTGTGTGATCAAGGCAAGTTACTTAACCTCTTCAAATCTCAGCGTTTCCCTATACACAAGGACAGAACTCGTAAGACCCTGTGAGTCTTGAGTGGTATGTAACATGAAAGCACTTGACACATAAGGATTTGTGGGGAGATATTACAATAAGATATTTTTGGTTTTGCCAGAAATAGTTTCCTCCCCCCAAAGGCTTTCTCATTTGAGGGATGGTCAGGAAGTATATCAACCTGTTGTTTTATTCTTTTCAAAGCAAAGAGGGCACTGATTGGCTCTGAACATCAAGGCTAAAGCCAGTGCAAAGTGAGATCAGACCTTGCCTGTGGAAAGTGACTGTCTAAATTCCTTTAATTCAATGTCAAATCCCAAACACTAAACTTGCCTGATCAGATCATAGCCCAGGATAGCGAAGAAATAAAAAGACCCTCCCTTCTCCCTGGAGGTCTCAGGAGATTAGGAACCCTGGTGGTGAGACACCTGTTTCCTGGTGTTTCTTCTCTGTGTTAGAGAGAGAGAGGTGGGAAATTAGGTAGAATAGAGAGAAATCTTACAGTAGAGGTTTTATTGCCTTATTTCCTACTTAGATATCTTCTACAGAATAACCTTATAGGCTTCCCCCATCTGTAGCCTGCTGGCTAGAGTAGGTGCAAGACAGTAACTAAAGGTTAATGTGGTTCACAAGAGAGAATGCCTGAGCAGGTATAATTCAGCAGCCCTTGACGTTTTTATAAGGGGAAGGTACTGAGTGTCCCTCTACGTCCTCAGGGATGCAGCAGGAGAGCGGAAGGGCATACTCAGAAGCCAGATTTGAGCCTTACTACGGAGCCTGAAGTAAGGATTGCCCAGGAAGTGGGAGACAGACAGTAGCAGAAAGTCATTCAGTCTGGAGCTGAATTGAAGCCATGACAGGTTCAGTGCACAAACTTTATTGTTAACTATAGGCATTATGCTGCACATCAGATCTCCAGAAACCTTTGGAGGTGATCTATATGTTTATCACCTTGATGTGGAGGTCATATCACTGGTGTATGCATGTGACCAAACTCATCAAATTGTATACATTAAATATGTACAGATTTTGTATATCAATTATACCTCCTTAAAACTGTAAAAAAAAAAAAGATTCATCAACAATGTGACTTACTAAATACATGATGGAAGATTTAGTATTTACCAAAAGTCCCAAGGATGCTCAAAGCTACACTAGCCAAAATGGGCCAGTTGGGAGTCTGGGGCTTCTCTATCTTAAAATGTGGAATTTTCAATGGGCATAGAACATTCAGCCCAGGTTTGTACTGTACCTTTAGTTAATAGACTATCCAGGCTTGAAGTGGTAGTTGATGTTGAATAAGAACAGGGTCACTCAGGAGGGCTGAAGTCAAGGAGAGGTCCAAGGTGTGGGACACGTTTCATGAGTCCCAATAAGAGACCAGGGGAGTCTCTTATTACAGAGGCAGCACAGATGTAGAGCAGCAGGAGAGGCAGCCACGTGTGTCTCCTCAACCACTTGTGACCATGACCGGTCAAGGACCAAGGGAAGACGGAAGCCTTTTCTATTTCTACTCTAGGGCTAGCTCTGCCCTCTCCTCATGTGGCTCATTCCCAAATATTTAAATGGTGATAACAACCCTGTGGGAAGAGGCACCAAAGGGCTGAAACTTTAAGAGTCAATTATGAAGCTCCCAGTTATTCACTTCAGAGCGCATATATACAAACAGCATACCAGGCTCAAAGATGACTCCTTCTTGCCTACATTACACAGAATCTCTGTCATGACTGTGATGTTGTTAGAAACTCTTAGACTGGGTGACTCAAACCTCAATAATATTTTATCTTAGACATGTCACAAGCATGTACACTAGAGCAAGCATGTCAAACTCATGGCCCATGGGCCGCATGCCTCGTTTATTTGACCGTGTTAGCCTTAGAGTTTGACATGCTTGCACTAGACAGAGGCACACCATAAGAACCAACCTACACTAACAAACCTGAAGTTTGAAATTCCTGTTTATTAAGCAATGAAACACAAGCGTGGGACAAGATTCAACCACAATGACACTGTCCCAACCCTGTCCTGGAGCTTCATGTTCCAGGGGTGAGTGAATAATTTAATCTTCAGGAGCCATTAATTCTAGTTCTCTTTCAAAGAGTCAGCAATGGTCCCAGTTAATTTCATTTTTTTAATTTGAGACTGTGAATATTCAGAGAGTGAAAAAGGTCAACCATCATCTCAGTATATGAGTGTGTTCCTGTTCTTTTTCCCCCTACCAGTAATACTTTATTGATTTATTAATCAGCAACAAATCAAAGGATAAGGACATGCAATTTCTTCATTAATTAGTCATAGGAACAGTCAACACTAATCAGTTTTATTCAACTATAAGTAGTCTTTTTATATCTCTTGAGAAAGGAGACTGAAGTATAGAAATTTTATTATGCTTTAGAATATTTTCTCATTGAATGACATATGTATATACTGAGCATCAAGTATAAGATTCATATTCGAGAAACACATAATCAGGAAATAACTTTTAATGCAAATAGTTTTTATTAATAATCTGAACGAATTGCTTGTTATCAGCTAGCACAGTTTTCTATTCATTTGTTTATTTGGTTTTAATACATCCAGGCTACAATACTACTTCCCTCTGCCCTCAAATTAGTCCGTTAAATTGAAAAAATAGTAATAGTAAGAACAGATTTTAGAAAGTAAAATAACATCCTAGTTATCTGCTTCCTGAATTTTAGTAACTTTTCCTACATTAAAACAGATTTTTTTCTTCTATGATTCATACAGCCATTCATTTACACATTGATCATTCATCACATTTCTATCTGGCAACTGCTATGTGCCTTGCACTGTGCTAGTTGCTATATTTACTGTATAATGTTGTACCTTTAAATGGGGGATGGGAACATTAAACAAATATAAATGCATTATTATAAATTGAGATAATTTCCAAGATGAAAATAATTACTTCTATTTCTTGATTCTGAATAGTTTTATATATATATATATATATATACATATATATTATTGATTTCTTACAGAGAGGAAGGGAGAGGGATAGAGAGCCAGTAACATCGATGAGAGAGAAACATCGATCAGCTGCCTCCTGCACGCCCCCCACTGGGGATGTGCCGGCAACCAAGGTACATGCCCTTGACCAGAATCGAACCCGGGACCCTTCAGTCCGCAGGCCGACACTCTATCCACTGAGCCAAACCGGTCAGGGCCTGAATAGTTTTGATGGTATCAATTCCCCATGCTTGTCTGAGATCTCTGATAAGTTAGCTGACAATTAAACACATATTTCTACTAACAAAAATACATCTTTTCTTGTTTACATATCTCTTTTCTATCTTTTTATCTTTTACCTAGAAGAACAAACCATTCTTCCAGTTGGTTTTTCCACAGTTATTTTTTTTTAATTTATCTTAATACTTTTTATTGAATTCATTGGGGTGACACTGGTTAACAAAATTATACACCTTTTAGGTACACAATTCCACAACACATCATCCATACACTGTATTCTTCTTTTATTTTTCTAAAGTAACTATATTTTCCTCAGTCTGCACCAGATCAGGATAATTGTATTATTGTGTTCTTTATCACCTACCTAACTTTAACTGTTATTAGATTCCATGTCTTCTCCATCACTAACATACGCATCTTTATGTCCATAGGAAATTACTGGAATCACGCCCCAACCCCCCGTTAATATACATTTGGCTCTGTGTTTTCATTTAAACTCCTTTCTTAATGATAAGGAAAAAGTCTGGCAGGGAATGTACTGGAACAGGGCTTTATTTTTTACTAAAAATATTTTTCCAATTTCCAACTTATTTGTTCTCGTTTTGAGTTCTATCCGAGATTTTTAAAGTAATTTAAACTATATAATGCAGACCTTTGTTCTAATCACTATTGTTAAAATATTTCTATATGTATTATTCTGAACAAAGCAAAAAACCAAGAGCAGGTTTGTGTATCCATTTTTCTTTCTTCCTCTCCCCACCCCTCTCATGTTCTTGCTGATAACCGTGAGGGGAAAAAATTGCTTGTTACATGAATGAATAACAAATATATTTTCTTTATGTATTTAATAAAAGCATTTTTGTCAGCTAAAACTGTTTATTATCTGGCATATTGGTGAGATTGGTAAATGAAAGGAATGAGACAGAAGGAAGAAAGCCACTAAAATTGGTGGAAACCTACTATGAACCAATAATTATTTGTGTAGTGTTATTTTAAACTCAGGACATCTTCAATGGAAAGCATTTTAATACCCAATTAGATATAAGAAAACCAAGGTTCTCAGAGATTAAAAACGACTTTAAGGAGAAGTTAAGTGAATGGTTTTCTTATTTTGAACCCCATTTCCCCCCTGCTAACCTACACAATAGATGCCACTATGCTGTTAGCTTTAGATGGCTCAAAAGGCTTTAAAAATCAATTAAGTATACAGACCACAGTAAAACAGAATATGATTTCCTTAATACTCTCCATTGAAAAGGGACAGGAAGTTTCTGATATTTTGAGACTGGCATTGCCAATGTTACTCGGCCAAGTGGATTTCACATGGTCAAGTTCTATGTGAATACTTGAAGCCAAAGTTGCTTGTGCGCTCTTTACCATGAGATCATTACCAGTGAACACCTAGCATTAGTCAAAAAGCCATATACTGCAAATGAATAAACATCTGGGCAATCACAGCATAAGAGAAACAAAAAGCTAAATATGTATTTTGATTAATAGACTTCGAAGGTGCTATTAACAAAGTGATATCGGAAGACATTAAAAGCTAGATTTAATAAAGTTCATAATACCATAGCATCATGTCGATGATTAACTAGAATCTGGAAGTTGGATTGGTGAGGTCTAGGAGTAAAAGAACACCCATATAAACTGATCAATTATATTTTTAATTAGTGGTATAGTTAATATTGTAGTGTTTTTCACCATTTTCACCTTGCAGCACAAAACAATGTTGAAAAGAAACACTTCTATAAAGTATTGCTTATTCCATTAAATGGTGCATTATATTCCTGTCATTTAAGGTCAAGCACTGAAGATGCAGTGTGTATGAATGTATCCAATATATCACAGGAGAAGTTAATGCCTACCCTTCCTTTGGGGTCAAGATTATTTCATAAACCTATTGCTACTTTCTTCAGTCTGATTAATAATAACCCAGAAATACTCTGTACTGACAGCATGTAGAGACAGCTTAGATCTTATATAAGAATGAAGGAACTAATTCTCATTATACTCAAAATGGTGCATTTTAAAAATTAAAAATAATGAAAATAAATCCATGTATAGGTTTTATTAAATACAATGTAGTACATTGTTTTTCCTTTAAGAATTTACTCAAAGTTAATTGTTGGCACTTTCCCTAGAGTTACTTATGGACTTCCTCACTAAAAACTTTGCTAGAAGGGTTCAACATATCCTGCTTTAAAAACATATGTCAGTTTTAACAGCTATGATTGACATTCATGACACAAATATATTTGATAATTTTCTTTATCTGGGACAATGATTTTCATTTGTGGTATGTCCTTGAAAAATAATGTTTAAAACATGCTAAAATAGTATTTAGCCAAAACCAGGAACACAAATAACAAAATGCTCAGAGTTCTTCTTTCTTGTAGTAAATAGATCTGATTATAAGACTAGAGGCTACCTTGGCCAGTGTTGCTCATTGCCTGGAGCATTAGCTTGTGCACCGAAAGGTTGTGGGTTCAATTCCCAGTCAGGGGTGCGTACCTAAGTTAGGGACTCATCCCTGACCCAGGTCTGGACATGTGCAGGAGGTGACCTGTCGATGTGTCTCTCTCACATCAATGTTTCTCTCTCTCTTTCCTCCTCACTGTGTCCCTTTCCACTGTCTAAAGAGATCAATGGGGGAAAATATCCTCAGGTGAGGATTAACAAAAAAATAAAAAAAGACTATGCTGATCCTACTGCCTCAGGAGACTCCTTAAATTGTTTCCTCCTTAGCATTCCCATGTTTCAAATGGCATCAACTATAATGCCTACCTCTAGAATTCCAAGAACTAAGTAAGTGTGTATGTTAAAAAGAATTTACAGCCGAGACCGGTTTGGCTCAGTGGATAGAGCGTCGGCCTGCGGACTGAGGGGTCCCGGGTTCGATTCCGGTCGGGGGCATGTACCTGGGTTGCGGGCATATCCCCAGTGGGGGATGTGCAGGAGGCAGCTGGTCGATGTTTCTCTCTCATCGATGTTTCTAACTCTCTATCTCTCTCCCTTCCTCTCTGTAAAAAATCAATAAAATATATTTAAAAAAAAAGAATTTACAAAGGCTAAATTGTTAAATTAATATTAAATCAGTTCCCCTTCCTTTCTCATTTTATTTCTTTCTGTTCTTTTTCAGAAGATGGTAATAATAGAGAAAAGATAAGCCACCCCTTATTTTCCTTTCTTTCTACCTCTAGTCATTGTTCTCAGTAAAATAGTTCTCATTAAATTTAGAGAAAGTATCACCAAATAAACATATATTATTAGGATAATAAGCTCAGTAGCCAGAACCCATATTATGAATTAGAGTGCTTTCTGATCACATATTATTTTATGGCAGTCATTTAGATCTAGATATTATCAGAGATACTATGCATTATATATAATGAAATGCATATAATCTATATATATATAAAAGCCTAAGTGACCGAATGACTGAATGATCAAAGGACTGGTCTCTATGTCATGCACTGACCACCACAGGGCAGATGCCAATGCAGGAGCTGCCCCCCTGGTGGTCAGTGTGCTCCCACAGTGAGAATGCTGCTCTGTTGACCAATGGGTGCCAGACACAGGGCTCACAACTTGACGCTGCAGCCAGGAGACCACAGCGGACCATCAGTGAGACTACCAAGCGACAATAGCAGCAGGCACAGCGGGGCCGGGATGAGCAGGAGCAGCAAGCAGGAGCAGCAGGTGGCGATGGACTGCCGGTTTCGGCCTGATCCCTGCAGGCCATGTCAAGGGACCCTACCAATGCACGAATCCATGCACAGGGCCTCTAGTCTTCATATAAAGTTGAAATGGGAGATATTGGGTAATTTTGCATCAAAAATTTACTTTCCACTTTTATTTATTTTCAAAAAATGTATTTTAACATCAAAATATCAGTGAGTTAAATCCAATGTTTTCAAATAACCATTTAAAGAAAATAAAGTTTTAAAATTCAGTTTTTTCATTTTTATTTTTTTAATTGAATGTATTGGGTGACATTGGTTAATAAAACCATATATGTTATAGGTGTACAATTTTATAATACACCATCTGTACTGTATTCACCACCCCAAGTCAAGAGAAGCTGTCTTCAGGACACATAGCTTCTAGGAAGACAGTTGGGGGAATATATTCTTAACTTCAATTTCCTCTACCCCTCCAGATTTTTTGTGGGGGTTTTTTTGTTTATTTTTCCTGAGGATATTTTTTTTCCAATTTTTTTTTTTTTTTTTTTAGAGAGTGGAAGGGAGTGCGAGGAACACAGAGAGAGAAACTCCAATGTGAGAAAGAGAGATCAATTGGTTGCCTCCTTCATGCACCCCGACCAGGGCTGGGGATTGAGCCTGCAACCCAGGTACCTGCCCTTGCCCAGACTCAAACCTATGACCCCCTCAGTCCACAGGCTGACCCTCTAATCACAGAGAAAAACTGGCTGGGGCACTCTGCAGTTTTTAACAGGTGCTCCCATAAAGATAACTCAGCTGAATATGGAGGGAAAAGGACCACATCTGTCTCGGGATAATCAGTCATCTTTTCAGTGACAAGATTATATATGATATTAGCCAGACATTACAGTACTTCTCATTTCTCTTTACCCTCCTTTCTTTAAAGTGGGTGTCATTGGCAGCAGTAAAATATTAGACAGTGTATAAAGTAAGGAGTTGATAGTCTGCAATCCCCATACTAAACATTAAAAAGAAGCAAGTAGTTTATTCACCATCATTAGAGAATTTCTTTTCAAAATCCAATATCTGGTTGTTTTTTTTTTGGCTAGAAAATTGTTGACTATTAACACAAGCTTAATTTTTGGAGCACAAAACTAGAAAAACTCAACTCTTGCTTAAGTAAATATCACAGGAACACTATAATGGCTAGGCTAAGTGCAGCCCCAATAGAAGAGGAACCCTACATAATAGAACACTAATATGCAAATCAACTGAACAGGACGACAGGTCGCTATGATGTGCACTGATCACCTGAAGGCAGACACTCAATGTAGGAACTGCCCCCTGGTGGTCAGTGCACTCCCACAATGGAGGTGGGGGGAAGCGCTGCTCAGCCTGAAGCCAGGTTTACAGCTGGCGAGTGCAGTGGTGGTGGCGGAAGCCTCCACGGCAGCGCTAAGGACCCCTCGAGGGACGTTTGCCTGTCGGCTTAGCTGGCAGTTGGACATCCCCAGAGGGGTCCCACACTGCGAGAGGGTGCAGGCCTGCTGAGGGACCCTCATCCCCCAGTGCACAAATGTCGTGCACCGGGCCTCTAGAGTTTAAATAAAATGATAAGGTTTCTCAGGAACAAAATAAACTGAGAAGACATTCATTTTAGTGTAACAAATTATGGGAGACTACGTAGCATTAATTCACTAGCCTTCCAAGGGTCGGATGATCTACATTCAAACAAAAGAGATGCAACCTCTGTGCTTACACAGATTTGTAAAATAACAATGAAAAACGTAAATGCAAAGGACAATGAAGGCAAAGAGTGCAGTCAGGAGAGAGCTGTGATCTTAAAGGATAATTACTAAATCATCACAGAGACTAGATGCATTGTGCCACTCGTGTTTCAGCTATAGAAATTATGAGACAGAACAGGATTGATACGAGGTCAAAGCAAAACAAAAAACAACAAGGAGGTTTTGAACCATAACTAAAACAGAAACACCATCCTTTGCATTCTAGCTAAATACAAGGGAGAACTAGCAGTACTGTGCAAATATTATCCATCATTCTTAGAAAATACATTCTTAAAACATAAGTTGTCATCTTAAGCATATGTACTTCATTTTTAGTGTTACAATTTCCAGGATTAGACAAAAATGAATTTTAAATTATTAGATTCTTCTGTTAATGGATTTGGAATAGTATCCTGCATTTCAAGATTTATCTAGCTATGTTGCTGGCTTCAGGGAGAATCACTGTTGTGTCCTCCTGGGCCATATGAAGCATAAAACTGCTGTCTGTGCCCCCCCTATATTAACCTTAATCTTAAAAAGCAGAAAAGTTACTCTTTAAATATATTTTCACTAGCCTTAAATATTAAAAATGAAGTCTCTTAAAAGAAGCAAGTTGCAATGTTAAACATTTCATCATTATTTTATATATACTACAGTTGCTATACTCCAATGTGACATCTGAGTTGTAACTTACTCTATGAAAGAGAAAAGTACATAGTCTAATGTGTAGGAATTTAATTTTCCCCTAGAAACCAAATATGCTCTTCTAATCCTATACTTTATTCTTAATATATTTAATTTATCGTATTATTTTTTCTAAGATATGTTAATTTCAAAATTGCTATAGTAACACATTAATGGAATGGGATGGAAAAAAGCAGTAATGAGGTTCTATTAACAGTTTCCACTCTCCTAAAACAATGTCATACTTGAACATTTTAGATTTATTTCAGTTTCAAATATTCTAAAGTTAATAGCAGAGTCTTTCAGTCGAAACACATAAATAAGTTTATCTGAAGTGGGTCTGCTCAGCAATTGAAGAAATTGCTCATCCACAGGGAATACCATTAATTATGTAAAGACTGATGGGGATACGTCTAGTTGGTTTCTGTCTGAACCACTTGACTTGTCACTATTTAATTAAACAATAATAAATGTGATGGAAGGGAGCGATGTGTGCTGTCAGTGAACAATGCTAAATATGTCCCTGGAACAGAGAATGGGATTTTAGATGTCTTCATACTGAGAGAGAAAAACAGAGAAGAATTATAGACCCTTGGCCACATGCTTACATCTTATTGATATATATCTCCAATCATATCCTTTAGATAGTTTCCTGTTATGGAGAACACTGAGAAGACAGATGACAATCAGTACATCACTGCATTGCTTTATTTCATCTCAGGGAGAGTCCATTTTCTCCTAGTGAAGTGCATTTTATGTCTTTTATATAACACGTATCTTAATTCAATTTGAAAATATGGCCTTGTGTACATTACCCATTTTATTGCATGGGGACAATTAGGGTATCAAGATGTTAAAGACAGGCTGCTGAAGAGTGGGACTGAATTAGTTATATACAATAATCAGTTGTAAAAAATTTGAAAGCACAGAATTCTGAGCTATTTTAATATAAAATATGATACAGGTAAAACATTTAGTATATTTTAACTACGTACTTGAAATACCTGAAAGTTTTTAAATTACATGATCCCTGACCATAGTAAACTGCTAGTACCCACGGATTGGTGTGAGAGCCCACATACAGAAGACAATCAATCAATTTCATGGCATGGGGAACATGAGCACGTCATTTAAGCCTTTGATGCTTGTTTCTAAAATGGGCATTCAAATATTGACATTGGAAAATATATAATGTATATGTAGTTGTAGACATAACAGATGCAAGCATTCACAGAAGTGCTTTTGCAGGGATAGCTATTATTATAAGGCATTATAATCTTTTATCAGAAAATAGGCATTACCTTTTTCTCTGCTTTTATGTTTAAGAACAATTTTAGCACTAGAAGTCAGTAAAAGCAAAAGAACATTTTTGTCACACTGAGATAGCAGTAATGGACTTACTAACTCACTAGCAGATTCCTATTTAATTTTCTATATGGAGTTTATCATATTTTTTTCTTAAGGTATTATTGGACCTGTGAATCTTAGAATAGACAATACAGCTCTCTCCTGGGATGTAAATGAACTAGTGCTTAAAACAAAGTTTTATAGGAATTTTCCCCATAGCTATCCTTTATTTAGCTTGAAGACTGTCCTTGAATTTATGGAAAGTCAAAAATATATACTTGTTGATTGGGTGGATCTTAAGGAGAACTTGCAGTTATAATAATTGTTTTTGGAGAATGAGCTCCTGAAAAATAAAGTGGCCTTTGGCCGAAATCAAGAAACAGAGATGAGTTATTTTTTCTTAATCTCTTTACCTTTTTCACCCAGTTCCCCAACACCTCTCCCCTCTGAAGACTGTCATTGTGTTCTCTTTATCTATGTGTCTGTTTCTACTTTTTGTTTGTTTGTTTTTCATTAGATTCCACATATAAGTGAAATCATATGGTATCTGTCTTTCTCTGACTGGCTTATTTCACTTAGCATGAAACTCTTTTAAGCAAAACCAAACAAACAAAACCACAATCTTCATAGATAAGCACAACAGTATGGTGGTTACCAGAGAGAAAGGGGGCTGGGGGCAGGTAGAAGAGGGTAAAGGGGATGTAAATGGTGTGGGAAAGAGACTTGACTTGGGGTGGTGAACACACAATACAATATACAGATGATGTTTATAACCAGTATAGAATTTTACATCTGAAACCTATATAACTTTATTAACCATTCACCCCAATAAATTCAATAAAAATTTAAAATAAATACAATTTAAAAAAGAAATGCGAACATACAAAAGATGATGTAGTTGATTGCACAAATAAATACAGGGTTGAGATTGGGAAATGATGGTATATTATGATGTACGGTAATTTTTGAAGGGATAGAGATGACTCTGGACCTTAAGTATGTACTACTGAAAAAATGTGAAGAAACAAACAGAAGGACTGTTACTAAACAAGTTCCGCACTGAAACACTACCTCTGGACTCACATACAGCACCAGAACATGGTCCAACGTATTACGATAAATGCAGAATATAGCTTTGAAGACAAACAAAATATGTTATGTACCAGGCTCTTTTATTCTGTTGTTAAAGCTAATAAGATTGCTATTTCACCAGCAACAACCAATGAAACAAACAGGCGGCCCAAATCCTGGGGGATAGGCAGAGTTTAGCATAGGCCTCTTATTTTGGGACTCAGGCTTTCCATTTTTATACATAGCAATTAAGTTGTTCAATATTAACTTGCTCAGTTGTTCAAGTCATATATGTCTTTCCATTTGCCACAACTCTTTTAAGTCATCAGCATTTTTTGAATCTTCAGCTTAAAACTGACATTTCATGGAAGACTGCCTTCAGGAATTTTATTACTCTTTCTTATATTTCCAAAATGTACCTAAGTGGGGTATATTCCAAAATAACACAAGAGTGTTGGGATGCTAGAAAAATCTCAAAAATTGACTTTAAGCTAGAGGAATATTTTAAAAAATATGTTTGTATTGATTTCAAATAGAGGAAGGGAGAGGGAAAGAGATACAAACACCGATGAGAGCACACCATCGATCTGCTGCCTCCTGCATGCCCTCTACCAGGGATCTAGCCCGCAATCCAGGCACGTACCCTGACCGGGAACCCAACCAGGGACCTCCTGGTGCAAGGGATGATGCTCAACCAACAGAGCCACACCAGCCAGGGTAGAGGCATATTTTTAAAGCTTGAAAAAAATATTTGGCTTTTATGGAAGTTCAATGCTAGAGAAAGAAATGAAGTCAACATACTATCAAACAAGATGAGGCACATTTCCTCCAAAAATGTAAAGAAGATGTATATTTTGAAGAACAAGTCAAGGTTTAAATATTGTGTTAACCCTATAGCTTCAGCCTAATATATCTGGAAACAAATCAGTGAGGCTGGAATTAAACCTGTAAGCATAAAAAACAAAAAGCTACAGGTACTTGTAAGGGTAAGGCTCCCAATATAATATCTGAAATTTAACTTTCAAACACACTGTCATACCTTAATTTTTTAAAAAGTTCAGCAAATATGTGTCTTCTTTCTAAGGTCTGTTTTACTACGGGTTAATCTTTACAGGAAGCTTCTGAGTTTATTTGATGAAGAGACTTGCAATTTTTAATTAGCTTAAACAGACATGAGGAAGTAATGTAGTAATTCCTACACATACTTTGTGTGGCTTATCTTTTGTGATATTATGTGCTACGAGGAATAAAAAGTGTGAGTTTAACAACTATTCTCATTTTTACATCGTTCTGGCATTGCTACTATTTTTAAAATGCTTAGTTTGTTGTAAGATTCACTAGGGAGAACGTGGGAAGTCTTATCCTAAATAATAAAAGAGAAACATGGTAATTAGCGTACGACCGCTACACTTCCCATTGGCTAATCAGGGTGATATGCAAATTAACTGCCAGCCAAGATGGCGGCCGACATCCAGGCAGCTGGAAGCTAACATGAGGCTTGCTTGCTTCAGTGACAGAGGACTGGAAAGTTCCCCGCCTGCCGCTGCCAGCCTCTGAGCTGCAACTCTAAGCAACTATGTTACAAATATAGAAGCTAAACAAAACCCCAGAAACCTGCTTTAGTCGCCGGGCTTCAGCCAGCAGAATCGCAACATTGTTTCAAATACAGAAGGTAAACAAAGGCCAGAAACCTGCTTTCAGCAGCGGAGGCCTAAGAGCTGGAGCCTCAGAGCTAAAGCTGGCCCAGAATAAAAAAAAAAAGAAAGAAAAAAAGGAGAGGTTGGGAGCTTCAGTCACGCGCCAGCCTTAAAACAGCCCTCAGCCCCTAACCCAGGCTGGCCAGGCACCCCAATGGGACCCCCACCCTGATCCAGGACACCCTTCAGGGCAAACCAGTCGACCCCCACCCAGCACCAGGCCTCTATCCTATATAGTAAAAGGGTAATATGCCTCCCAGCACCGGGATCAGCGGAGCCGCGAGGCCTCCCGGCACCGGAATCAGCATGACATGGGGCAGCGCCCAAACCCACTGATCGCCCTGTGGCTCTGTGTGTGACAGGGGGTGGGGCCATAACCTCCCTATCGGACCTGCTCTGTTCGTGACAGGGGAAGGTGCCCCAACCCCCTTATCAGCCCTGCTCTGTGCCTGATAGGGGGGAGCTCCCCAACCCCCTGATTGCCCTGCGGCTCTGTGTGTGACAGGGTGTGGCCCTCAACCCCCTGACCGGCCCTGCTCTGTGTGTGACAGAGTGCGGCGCCCCAACCCCCTGATCAGCCCTGCTCTGTGTGTGACAGGGTGCGGCGCCCCAACCACCCCCCCCTCACGGGCCCTGCTCTGTGTGTGATGGGGTAGAGCCATAACCTCCCCATCGGCCCTGCCCTGAGTGTGACAGTGGCGGCGCCCCAACCCCCTGATCCGCCCTGCTCTGTAGGTGATAGAGGGCAATGCCCCAACCGCCCCCCACCGGCCCTGCTCTGAGTGTGACAGGGTAGAGCCATAACCTCCCCATCGGCCCTGCCCTGAGTGTGACAGGGTGCAGCGCCCCAACCCCCTGATCCGCCCTGCTCTGTGTGTGACAGGGGGCAGTGCCCCAACTCCCCTATCGGCCCTACTCTGTGCATGCCAGGGGGGAGCTCCCCTACCCCCTGATCGACCCTGCTCCGTGCATGACAGGGTACGGAGCCCCAACCCCCCTGATGAGCCCTGCTCTGTGAGTGACAGGGGGCACCTTCCCCTGATCAGCCCAGTCACCTCCTGCAGAGGGAGCAGGCCTAAGCCATCAGTAGGACATCCCCTGAGGGCTCCCAGTCTGTGAGAGGGGGCAGGCTATGCTGAGGGAATGCCCCCCTCTCCCGCCCGTGCACAAATTTCATGCACCGGACCCCTAGTTAGCATATAAATGCAAAGGTTGTGTTTTCTGTGATGACAAACATAAGCTAATACCTGTGTGGGAGTCTATAATCATTTCATTTTGCTCCATAAAAAAAGAGTAATATAAGAAAATGTCATTTCTAAATATTCATTTTGACTTGACCACAAATATAGGCATTTTTTGTCAAATGACTTCAATGGTTAAGCACCATGAACTAATACACTGCATTACTCACTGTGCATTCAAATGCAGTGATGTGTAATGTTTCTATAGTCAATGCAGACTTCTTATTCTACCCGAGTTCTAGAGACTGGGAAAGCAAGAGTCAATTTCCACGATAACACAGACCGAGAGAGCTTCACATGGTAAATTACTGCTGGTCCAGAGGAGCTAGCTGGCCACGAATGGATGGGTCTCTTATGTGGCCAGGGATTCACAGACCATTAAGGAAGTGGTCATGAAGAGGGTCCTCAGGCCACTCAAATCAGCTTTTGCTTTATATGAGAAACATGCAATAGGTTTTTGAAAACTGAAAAATAAAATATCTTCCTTAATTAAAGAAACAAGTTCCCTTTTTGATTTCTGGTGTTGTGTGTGTGTGTGTGAGTGTGTGTGTGTGTGGGGGGGGGGGGAATCTCCTTTTTTTTTTTTTTTGTCTTTCTAAAAATCTACATTTTTTAAAATGGAAAATTGAATTTGAAGACGTTTCCATCAGAAGCAGATGGGAGAAAGATCTTATGTAAAGAGAAGCAATGTTGTAAGCATACAAGCTTTTCAAAGGGGTACTTCTGGGGCCCAAATCAGAGATCAAAACCAAGCTCCAGGACCACAGGTCTAGATCAGTGATGGCGAACCTATGACACACGTGTCAGAGGTGACACGCGAACTCATTTTTTGGTTGATTTTTCCTTGTTAAATGGCATTTAAATATATAAAATAAATATCAAAAATATAAATCTTTGTTTTACTATGGTTGCAAATATCAAAAAAATTCTATATGCGACACGGCACCAGAGTTAAGTTAGGGTTTTTCAAAATGCTGACACGCCGAGCTCAAAAGGTTCGCCATCACTGGTCTAGATGGTGCCCCACTGTCAGGACAGCACTCCCTGCCTCGGTGGTTAGCTGGCTGGCCCCTGCTGGCTAGGCTTAAATCCTGATGCCCTCTTGCATTTAGTTTAGTGAAGACTGCACCCTCAGACATTTCGCGTCAGCAGCATACCAAAAACAATAAAAACATATTTTCAATACATGCCAGAATCTGTAATTTAGTATCTCTTTTAGATATCATTGGCAATAAAAAAAGAGAAATGGCAACCAGAGGGAGAGGGTTAATTGAAAGTTGTAAAGAAGCCATTGAGAGAAAGTGTTAAGGAGGAATGAAAGCAATTTAAGAGACTGTGTCAGTCACCACATAGTTTATGTCCTTCGAGTTAGTTCAATACTGTGCTGTTTCTCTGCTTCTCATTTTCTTTCTGAGTGTTTGAATGTGCAGAATTCTCTGCATGATTTACTTCCTGGTGCTCTTGGGTTCATTGCCACATAAACTGTACCTGATTTAATAGTTGTTAGGGCTAACTTTTTTTTTTTTTAATGAAAACCAGGCCATCCTTAAAAATGTATCCGTTGTTTTCTAGAATCAATTGCATACATAAACAAGGTAGTGAGCAAAGGAAGTGTTATCTGCCCAAGGTTGGGGACACTGGGTGCTTGCAGCATCTGTTTTATAGGAGAAAGGATAACATGAGAATCCTGGAGAACTCCTTTAGTTACCTTCTTCACTGTAGAATGATTGTCCAGCTTGTTTTCAAAAACAACAAAGTGGGGCTGAGAAACAAACATCCACAGATTGGTATTCACATTTTCCCATGTCTGTGGGATATAATTTTACAAATGGAAACCCCAGGTTGGGGAGGTGTGGCTAGCAGCAGAATTGGGACTAGAATTGTGGTTTTCTGATTCTTGGTTTGGTTCTTTCCTATGACCTGTTGCTGCCTCACACAGTAACTGCTGATGCAGAAGAGGCACCATTTCATGATATTTGAAAAAATATTTTTATCACTGTTAAAGGATAAAGTATCATGAAATTCAAATGAAAATGATTTAGTCACATAAATTTAATTTTTGTTATTATTTCCATATAAAGTACTATGGACAAAAATCAAAGATTGGCCTAAATTTTAAAACTTTCTAGTTCAGAACAAGAACTGACCTAGATTTAGCAGAATTTCTGACTGAGCAAACTGCATTGTGAAAGGGGGTTTGACAAGCATTTCTGGGCAGGCTCAAAGTCTCAAGTTATAAGTATTTTATAGATGCTTTTGAATACCAGATTCAGGAGATAATTCTGTATTTAAAATGTTCCAAATAGCCTTGCCTGGGTGGCCCAGTTGTTTGAAGCATCATCCCATACACCAAAAGATTGTGGGTTCAATTCCCAGTCAGAGCACATACCTAGGTTACAGGTTCAATCCCCAGTTGGGGTGCATATGTTTCTCACATCCATATCTCTCTCTTCTCTCTCTCTCTCTCCCCCTCTCTCTCCCACCTCTATCTCTATCTCAGATTTTGTTGCATTGAATATAATCATTTATTATATCGTTTTTCTACCTGGTACAATTTACCCTTGATGCTTACTTCCTTGACCACTAGATTTTAGAATTTTAGAATATGCTTTAAAAAAAATCAATGACATTTTCCATGTTTTTAACTAAATATCTAGTCAGAAAGGGGGAGAAGAGATCAGAGATCTTTTCTGCCACTAAAAATAATAAAAATAGTTTTTTGAGAGTGATCAGTATCATTTCCAATGGCTGTTAGCAGCAGGGTTGTGTCACTGTGTAATTCATATATGATACATTTCTTGAACTTCAAGACTAGCTTTAACAATACTGCTTTTGATGAACAAGGACTGATCCAGAGACGGAGAGGCATTGATTGGACTGTCGGGACTTGGAGGGAAGGTAGGGGAGGGTGGGGGTAAGGGGGAAAGATCAACCAAAGGACTTATATGCAAGCATATAGGCCTAATCAATGGACATGGACAACGGGGGGGTGAGGGCATGAGCGGGGGTGGGGGGGGTGGGGGGTAGAGGGCAACGTGGGGACAAGGACACATATGTAATATCTTAATCAATAAAAAAATATAAAAAAAAAAACAATACTGCTTTACTGTTTGTTGGGACTCATAAAAGGTTTTGGGATGCTTTATACGTTGTTTCCTTATCAAATGTGAATCAATAAGTCACATTTGGAAGGTAGGACAGACGAAACCACCCACTCTTATTTTGGAGCCATAACATAGCCTTCTCTTGCTGAAAGATCCTGGCATGCCCATGGGGTGTTGCCTGTTGTTTTTGTATGTGTGTTTTGTTTTGTTTTTTTCTTTATTTTCAAATCATCACTCACAATTAGTTGCTATATATAATAACTTATTGATTTTAGAGAAGAAGGGAGAGAGAGAGAGAAAAACATTGATGTGAGAGAGAAACATCAATTTGTTGCCTCCCTGATGCATCCCAACTGGGGATCGAACCTGCAACCTAGGTATGTGCCCTGATTGGGAATCAAACCCACAACTTTTTGGTGTAGGGGACGATGCGTCAACCAATAGAGCCATCTGGCCAGGGCAGATGTTGCCTATTTTAACAAAGGGCCATAGCAGTGGTAAAAAGTGCACACTGGATGGTTCCCTGGTATGCCAGAGCCATGCTGCCAGTCCAGTTAGCACAGACACTGATATAATACAGGCTCCACCAAAGTAGAAAAGTTCTGGCCTTCCTTTACCTCATCTCAGCATCCTTTGCAAGATGATCAAGTACAACTGGACTCCTGATATTCACTCTCGCATGGAAGAATAAAGCCCAGAATAAGGAAGGAGCACAGCTACACGATGCTGCTTACTGCCTGGCCTTGCAGGATGGCCTGGGAGGTACCCTCCCTGCAGAGATGAATGACCAGTCTCCTAATTAACCAACTAATTCTTGAGGTTGGCATCATTTTCCTGAGGAGTCAAGTCAGTAAGGAAATCGCTTCCTTGAAGGACATCTCTGTTATTATCCTGCACTCTAAGTCAGAGTGCTGTCTTTAGTGTCTGTGAACATATGTCCTAGGAAGATTAGCCACAAAATTTCAAACATGTGAGAAAATTAGTGCTCCATTAAAGTAATTTATGGGATCCTGTGCAGAAGAGTTATTAGATACGGCTACCATAGTGATTGGACAGTATTTCATAGTGTTAAAAGGGTGCTGTACATGATAAACTCTCAATAGAAACAGCTGTAAATTACTTTCAACTGAAGTATGATAAGCCTTCAAATGATTACATTATTTGATCACATGCTCAAAAACTGCATCTGAATGTTGAAATTCAAATGATTTTCTCTGAATTTCAATGACCCTCACTCAGTCACACCTGTAAAATATCATCTGCAAGGCCCTATCTCTTCTCTTTCTATTTAATCCCTAGCTAAAAAGTCAAAGTTGGCCATTTCCTCTTTAACTTTTTATCTGGCAATGTTTAAATACATAAAACCACTCAAATTTAACCTGATTTGTGCATGAGCATAGACTCCCTTTTATACTTTGCATGTCTCTGTGTCATTTCATTATCAGTAACTTTTCACTAAATAAGCTGGAACTGGTGGTGATAATTTTAGACTAATATGTATATGTGGCAAATTGGAATCCTCATTCTAGCCTGAATTAGGTGTAAGACTATGAGAACACTATTAAACTTCTGTTTTAAAATGTGTGTTTTTAATTGATTTTAGAGAGAGAGGAAGGGACAGAGAGAGAAATATTGATGAGAGAGAAACACTGATCGGCTGCCTCCTGCATGCCCCCTGACCTGGGATCAGCCTACAACCCAAGCATATACCCTGACCGGGGATCTAACCAGCAACCTCTCGGTGCATGGGGGCGGGGGGGGGGGGGGATGCTCAACCACTAAGCCACACTGGCCCAGTGCTGAAATGTTCTTACTAAGCATGATGACCCTTGTGGACATCATCATCATCATTGTCATTATCTTCATTGAGCACTTGTTATGTGCATAATGTGTCATGTGGCTAATTTATTTCTCACACTTATTTTATAGGTATCATGATTCTTATTCTATAAATTACGTATGGGGCAGAAAGGGAGTCCAATTCCACTGCATGAGGGAATGGGGACATATCTGAAATTAATGCATTTTCTTTCTCTAATTTTTTATCCGATGATACTAAATTGATTTAGTATCAATCTATATTTCTAAGCATTGTAATGAGAAATAACTTTTGTGCTAAAGAAATTCATAATTACTATGATACATCATTACTAGCAAAAAGTTTAATGAATTTTTTGACGTTATAAGCCTTTAAAAATCAATCAAGATTCAGGGTCTCCATCCAGAGATTTTGATTTAACTTGTACTTGAATTGTTCTAATGCGCAGCCATATTTGAAAACCACTAACGCAATACAGTTATAACATTACTCACATGGCTTAGAAATAGCCCAACTGAGAAGTCAAATTGGTATCTGCCAGTTTTAAGGTTTAATGACTCAATGGTTTTTCAACCATTTTACCTTCCAACACACAAATAATATTATGTGACCTATATGAGAGAATCACCAGGAATGCCATACCACTTTGACATAATACCCTAGGATCAGACAAGTTCAGGTAGTATCAAAGTCCTCTTGTACAATACGTATCTAAGCAATGGGTTGCAAGACATAGAAGGAGACTTGATAAAGTGGGGGAAACTTGCCATTTAGAATCCCTAACTATGGCTTTTAGGCTAGCTTCTACCATTAACTAGCTCAGTGTTTAGAGCAATGCAATTGTCCTCTCTGAACCTCAGTTTCTCCACCTGAAAAGCAGTGGAGCCCGACTGGTATGGCTCAGTGATTGAGTGGCGACCTATGAACCAGGAGGTCACAGTTTGATTCTCAGTCACAGTTTGATTCTACGCGCAGGTTGCAGGCGTAGTCCCCAGTGGGCGTCATGCAGGAAGTAGCCGATCGATAATTCTCTCTCATCATTGATGTTTTGATTTCTCTCTCCATCTCCCTTCCTCTCTGAAATCAATACAAATATATTTTTAAAAAGAAGTGGAGTTCAATTAAGTGACTACTAAGGTCTCTTGAAACCCTAATGTGCTTTGAATTCTGGATTACTTGCTATATATAGTAATTAACATTCCAAAACACTGCACCGAGACAGTTCACCACAGTTTCACATCTCACATCTCACTTATATCAATCAGCAAATGTATTAATGGGCTGAATTATATTTCAATCAGTACATGGACTTTCTCTTAGAATCTTATTTTTTTACTATGAGTCTGTTTCAATAGACTCATAGAAATTGTCCTCCAAAGATAATTTTTTGTCAGGTGTGATCCTTTTTTTGTCATGTGTGCTACATCTACTGATAAGTTTTTGTTTACATTTCATTATAACATGTTTAAATTTATCCACACCATAATAGGTACTCTTAAATATTAACACTATGGGGCAAGCCAGAGAATTGTGAGTTTTAAAACTATCAAAAACTCAGAGCAATTCTTCTGCTGACTCCAATAATAATTACTAAATGCAGATGAGGATTGATGCAGGCAAGTCAACCATTGAAAACACATTAATAGGTTATGGAAAAACAACCTTGGCTTTATCGTTATACTTTTCAGACGAGCAGGTATCATGCTCCTCAATAACCCATGTTTTGTTTTAGGGAGACAAAGAATGTGCTCAGGGTAAGCCTGGTGAGAGAGAGTTCTGGGCTCTGTGACTGAATTTATCATCTACAAGGATGCCCCTTGAGAAGTATCCAGAGAAAGGAGCAAGAGAGGAAGAGTGAGGTGGAGAGAGGGATGGAGACAGTCAGAGATACTGAATGAATGATATGAGAATGAATGAGAGAATGTAATAAGGAGGGAGAGAAGACAAGAAAAAAAGAGTATGTCCTGTATGAGTCAGGCCATTCCCAACCAGGGGAGAGGGACGTCACAGGTCACAAAGAGTTACACAACAGGCTCTAATTTTGTGATAATAAGTGGTTTTATGAATTCCCCAGAACTGCCGCCCCCCCCCCCCCCCCGCCCCCGCCGTGTGCTGTGGAGCAGAATCCTCTTGGCTATTTTGTGACAGCTTCCATGGTCCTCTTCTGCTCTCATGGTGTTAATGTCACTTGCTGCTGCTGCTGGTGCCCAAATCAGCTGTTGTTGGGCCTGTAGGTGGTTGCTGTCTGCCCCTACATGTAACACAACTGATCCTGACCCATCTCTAGAGCAGAAGCTCCCGGAACCAAGGGCCTTTTATGTTCTATCCACACCTGCTCGAGTTGGTGGGATGATATCCTGAGAAACAATATGCTCTTTCAGAATTATTTTTCCCAGATGGAAAGACCCTCACTGGGCTTCCTTCAAAAATGTTAGCAACATGCCTAGAGTTTTTAGAAATCATTTCTAAGTTAAATACAATTTGGGCCTATTCTACATGAACCAATAGGGTTCCACTGCAGTAAGAGTTTTAAGATTAAGAACAAGTAGAGTAAGTGCAGAAGGAGCATATAGAAACAGGATACAAGAGACTGATTCAAGTCCTTGCTTTGACATTTACTTGGATTGTAAACTACAACTAAGTCATAGGAATGTAGTGTGTGTTCTTCAAAATCAGATGCTATATAATTCATGAAAGTGAACCACATGGAAGCATTCTCTGGAAAGGTTATTGAATTCCAGAACTAAAGAGTGGGACAGACTTCCAGGTGGAAGAAACATGCCACCATCAATACAGAAGGAAATCAAGCTATCTCAGATTTGTCTTCTAGAATGTGAGATTCCAGAAGATATCTTAGTTTAAGGAGAGATGGTTGTGACCAAGGATTCTTTACTCAGTCAAATTATCATTCATATATGAAGGGAAGAGAAAGTCGATTTTAAATATATAATGCATGAATAAAAAATAAGCAACAAGACACTATAAGGGAGATAAGGTGTTTCTTTTAAAGATGTGAATGAATAAATCATGATACAGAATTGGAAGAAAGTAGAATGAATTACACATACAATCTAGATTTCAATAACTATGACAAAAGTTATTTCATCAAGTAACATGTATAATTTAATATACATAATTCAAATCTAATGGAAAACATAATTCTTGAGGGAGAATATACAGAGAAAAAGATATAACAGGTGAAAGGACAATAAATATAGGAAAATATATTTTTATTCTGTTTGTTTTGTGGTGGTGGTGGTGGTTGGAGGAATGGAGAGGCAAGATGAAAATGAGATGCAATTCCATTATATCTTATGGGTTAGCAACAGATAGTATTAAATAAAACTAGCCAATGGAAATAGAATGCAATATCAATAATATTCAAAGTATGATTTAGTATACATTTTATTATATGGTATTGAGAGGGTGTGTTTTACTGATAGAGATTATAATCTCAAAAAGCTGGCTGTATGCACTGATATACCTATAAAGCAATAAAAATCTGAGAGAAACAATTTTAACACATTCCTCTTGGTCTGATAAATTATGTAAATAAAAATACCTGAGGAAAAGAAGATTAAATCAAATAATTATGATGTTTTATCAGATAACATTATATTTAAGCACATACTCTGAAAATAAAATATTTTAAATATATGTTTATTTATTTCAGAGAAAGGAAGGGAGAGGGAGAGAGAGATAGAAACATCAATGATGAGAGAGAATCATTGATTGGCTGCTTTTTGCATGCCCCACACTGGGGATGGAGTTCACAATCTGAGCTTGTGCCCTGATCCAGAATCGAACCTTGACCTCCTGGTTCATAGGTCAATGCTCAATCACTGAGCCACACTAGCCTGGCCTGAAACAACATGTTTTATTTTAATAACTGTATTTATTTTAATTCTTAGTGACCGCACAATAGTTATAAAAGTCAATCCTGCACTAGGTCACAGAGAGAAATTCAGTGTATTCCAAATAGTGGATATAATGAAAACTGCTGCTCTGGATGGGTAGCTCAGTTGGCTAGAGAGTCATTCCATTACACCAAGGTGGGTTCTATCCCAGGTCATGTCACATCCAAGAATCAGCCAATGAATGTATGAATAAGTGAAACAACAAATTGATGGTCCTCTCCTCCCCTCCCCTCCCCTCCCCTCCCCTCCCCTCCCCTCCCCTCCCCTCTCCTCCCCTCTCCTCCCCTTCTCTCTCTCTCTCTCTCTCTCTCCCTCCCTCCCTCCCTCCCTCCCTCCCTCCCTCCCTCTCTCATCTCTCTCCCCTTCCTCTCACTCTCAAGTCAATAACTACAAAATTTAAATAAAAAATAAAACTGACCCTCTCTGAAAATATTTAATTACATCTATAATGTCAAGTGAGAAAGAACTGGAGGCAGTGATTTGTCAAGCCCTTGAAAATTGACTAACATTACATGGATGCATATTTATTAAGCACTTACTATGCACAATGCATGAACCTTGTCTGGAGACAGGAAGCCAAATGTGACACAGCCACTGTCCCCTTGGAGCTCACGGCACAGAAATCACTGTTGGAATTTGCAAAGGGATCTCCCTCTGGCTACTGATCCTCCTCTAATTCAGGGGCAGCTATTTTTGCCTGCAAAGGGCACAATAGTAAATAGGTGCTAGGGGCCATATGGTCTGTGCCATAGCTGCTGACCTCTGCTGTCCTTGCGGGGAAGAGCCATGGACATGCAAACAGCACATGTGGACAGATTTCACCTGCAGTGAGGTCTACTGACTTTTCACTAATGAAACCTACTTTCCCTTGAAGCTAGAGCACTAAAAAAGCTCATTTTCAAGTTTTGGGATCCTTCTTACAATCTCAACAGGATTGTTTCCTGTATATCTTTTAATAAAAATGTGCTGTATTCAAGCTATATTGAGGAGTTATGTTTATGGATTGGTCTTGGAAACTGACCACCATAGATCTCATATATTAATGTAATGAAAAGTGAGTTCTGAATGAAAAAAATCTTCCATGTTCCAGCATGCTTTTTGTAATATGGTATGTTAGTGAAGTAATTCTTATATTTTTATTTCTTTAACTTTTAGCAAATCATTACTGAATATGCAAAAAAGAGACAGTGACACATTCTTTGCAACATGAAAGATAATGTATTGCTTATCGCTCTCAAATTAGGGTAGTTCTATGAATAAGTGGAACAACAAATGTATGGTTCTCGCAATTATGAGGTATTTGTATACACACTCAATCCCTTTCCTGTTTTTTCTTTGAAGCCTAATAGTTCAAACGTTGCTTCTTCAACTTACAAAGGGGGAATTCATCAAGATGACTGAATTATCATTCAAGCCATACACTTTCCTTTGTAAAATACTCAACAACTCTGATCATCCTTCATGAAGTACTAATATCTACCTGGGAAACTATAATCCGAGAATTCAGAAAGAAGGCAGTAATCGTTCTATGATATTTTAATGGAGCCAGAGACATGGAATATAACACAAATAAAAGCAAATATAACAACATATTCCATTAAAACATTCACTAATTTTTCCTTTTTCTATGATAAATGGTGTTGAAAGTTATTCTTTTAAAATTTTTATTGACTATATTGGGGTGATACTGGTAAGTGAAATTCTATGGGTTTCAGGGGTACAATTATATAATACAGCATCTGTATATTGTATTGTGTGTTCATCACCCTAAGCTGCCTCCTTCTATCACCATTTATCCCCCCTTTACCCTCTTCTACCTCCCCTATCACCTTTTCCCTCTGGTAATCACTGTTGTCTATGAGGGGTTTTTATTTATTTATTTGGCTTAATCCCTTCACCTTTTCCACCCAGGCCTCTAACCCCCCCCCCCCCCTTCACTTAACTATCATCAATTAATTAATGCCTAAGTGATTTTCCTTATTAGTATGATGCAGTCTTTTAATTCTTTAAAATAGGCATTTGTTTCTGCAGGGATTACACAATCCTTGTTGTTTGCCTTCTATTTAGTTTCTAATATATTCCATACACTGCCTGCCATTTAAGTTAGTTTAGAAACCATATGCTCCATTATTTTAGGCCTTATTTGAATTCTCAGACTATTGATTTATCCTCAAGACATTTCATCAATGGATCAATCAAAAACTCATATGCCTTTACTACATTAGGTAATTTGAGAGTGGCAAATAAGCACAGGGCATAAACTCCGTAAATGTATAGCTTCCAGGAATACTGAGAGGTTGGTTGGGAAGGAAGATGAAGCTTTTCTGTGCTCAGGATATTGCAAACTGAGGTTGGGTATATGGAGCAAAGGACAACAAAATGGGTGGTCTCTGTAAGGAAGACCTTGAGAAATAAGAAAAAGTCCAAAAGTCAAGCCCATAGTTATTGGTAGAGATCAACTCCTAGGTCCAAAGCAAGGAGTCAGCTACTGTAGATTACAAGTTGAAGTGAAAGATTTAGTGGGTGAACCTTGAGAGATTTCTCAAAGTAACGGCAAGGGAATGCATAAGGAGAGTACTTCATGGAGAGCCTCAAGCAGAGACAACTGTAGGTAAGAATATTTTAAAGGGATCTGAGCTGGTTTGCACAAAATGTCATCACTATAGCTCAGGTTGTGATGTCATCGAGGGACCAGCTGAGCCCCATACAAATTTGGGACTTAGTCACTCTGATGGTGCACGTCCACAGGTGACATGACAGTAGGTTTCTTGTTGAGGCTGGACATGGTAAGAGCAGACCTGCAGAAACAAGGCCAGCCACTTGTTTCTGGGTACAGTTTCCTTCATACAGTTGGCTGGCCTTTCACTGCAGGGGTATTTTTTTAAAAATATTTTTATTGATTTCAGAGAGGAAGAGAGAGGGAGAGAGAAACATCAATGATGAGAGCAAATCATTGATTATCTGCCTCCTGCATATCCCACAACTGGGGATCAAGCCTGCAACCCAGACATGTGCCCTTGACTGTAATCAAACCCGGGTCCCTTCAGTCTGCAGGCTGACGCTCTATCCACTGAGCCAAACCAGCTAAGGCGCAGGTGTATTTTTTTAATACTTTTAAAAATACATATTTTTATTGACTTCAGAATGGAAAGGAAAGGGAGAAAGAGAAAGAGAAACATCAATAATGAGACAGAATCATTGATTGGCTGACTCCTACAAGTCCCACCATGGGGGCCAAGCCTGCAACCGCAACCTAGGCTTGTGCCCTGACAGGGAATTGAACAGTGACCTCCTGGTTCATAGGTCGATGTTCAACCTCTGAGACACACTGGCTGGGCCATGGCAGGTGTATTTACATTAGGCCATAAAGGACTGGGACGGGGGACAGAGATGGGGGGTGGTGTGAGCCTCAAACCATCCCCAAAGGCTAGTAAAACAGGAAAAGGAATTTGGAGAGAGATTTATAGAAAGTTCCAGGCATCTTCTCATCGGTACTTTGAGAGGAGGGTTTAGGGTCAAGGAAGGATAAACTGCAGGTCATGGACCCCAAAGCAGATTGGCCATGTATGAGATCTGTGGTGACAAAATTCCAAACACCTACTGTAATGCCAGGGATTACGGCAGCAAGCGGTGGGAACACAAGCTCTGAAAGACCTAGCATCTCTTCAAGGAGAGCTAATGGTGGAGGAATTGAGTGTGATACACATTTACCAAGTGAAGCAGAACCAAGAAACAGACTCAGACACAGAGGACAAACTAACAGCCATCGGGGGGAGGGGTGTTAGGAGCAGGGTGAAGAAGGTGAAGGGATTAAGCAAAACAAAAACAAACAAAATACCTCATAGACAGAAAACAGTATGGCGATTACCAGAGGGAAGGGGGTGGGGAGAGGTAAAAGAGGGTAAAGGTTGCGTTGGTGGTATAGTGGTGAGCATAGCTGCCTTCCAAGAGGGTAAAGGTGTGTGTGTGTGGGGGGGGTGTAGTAAATGGTAATGGAAAGAGAGTTGACTTGGGGTGGTGAAAAAGTAGAAGTCTATACTTGAAACCTACATAATTTTATTAACCAATAAATTCAATAAAAATTAAAAAACAACACAAAGTAGTTTTGTTTTTTTGTTTTGTAAATCATGGGAAGTCTAAAAAACCATTCCTAGGAGGAGAGAAACTTTATGAAGTACCTGTGATTGTAGTTGTTGGCCAAAAGGAATGTGTTATGCACTCTATGCATGTTTCAACAAAAAAAGAATTAATGTATAAAAAAGTAGAAAAAATTAAATAAAATGGTTTATTTTTAATCATTTTTATTTTTCCATTATAATTGACATACAATATGATATTTCAGGAGTGACCCCAGTGTTTAGACATTACAGAACTTACTCAGTGATCATCCAATAAATTTCATATCCATCTGACACTCACATAGTTATCAGAATATTATTGATTATATTCCCTATGTTGTACTTTACATCCCCAAGACTATTCTATAACAACCAATTTGTACTTTTTAAATCCCTAAGTGATAATATTTAAAAGAAAGAAATAAGAACTTTTATGGCAAGAGAATGTGTCATAAAAGTATATATCTAATAAGGCATTGAAAACTGAACAGGAATTGGATAAGAATTGGAGTAAAGATACCACACTTCAGGAAGAGTTTAAATGTAATATGATGAGAGAGGTACATGAGTAAATAAGACATGAGTTAGGATTCTAGAGCAATGAGAGAAAAAGTAAGATGTGTGAGGCTAGACATGAGGGCTTGTGAAATCAAATAGAATGCAGTTAGATTTGGGAAGGAAAAATTTGAGTCAATAATTTAAAGGGTGAAAGCAGTATTTAAAATGGATTAATCAACTGTGCATGAAGGATCCTGTTGAAACACTGTGCAGGAATCCAACGTGTTGCAACAGAAATGCATAGGAAAGTGTAACACGTTATGCAAAATCAACACAAAAGAATTCCTTGTGCTGTTTTAGAAGAAAACATTGTGTGTATTCTTGGGGACATGGGATGTGCCAGCAAAGAAGGATATATTTTTTTCTACTTGCCAATAAAGTAGACTTATTTTCCCAAAAAAGAGAAATATGCACAAACCATATGTATTTGTCTCCTAATTTTTTTTCAAGCCTTCTAATTTGATATTCATTTACAGGAAGGATTCCTGTGGGGGCGCTGTTAAACAGAGGAAAGATAATTAGGCCAGTGGAGTATCATAAAAAGGCAAATCAAACAAACAAACCAATAAAAAGTGGTAGAGAAAGTCCCTTGGTTTTTAGAATCTTTACTAGCACAGACACACAGTGATCCTCATTCATATTTTTTAACTTTATTTTTATTGTGGACACTATTTAAGCTGTCCCCACTTCTGCCCTCCTTTGCCCACCTCCACCCCACTCTTGCCCCCGACTTCGCTCTGGCCTTATTCTTTTTCTGTGCTTGAGCACTGGCTATGACATTTTGCAGCCATTCGGAGTGTTAGAATGACTTCCAACATAACCCATTGTCTGTATCTATGGGTTATGCATGTATGTCCTTTGGCTAATGCTAATTCCTTCACCTTTTATCCAGTCTCCCTTTCTCCCCACACCTCTGACAGCTGTTAGACTCTTCTATGTATACAAGCTTCTGTTTCTATTTTGTTTATTCATTTTATTCATTAGATTCCACATGTAAGGGCGATCATATGGTATTTTTCTTTCTCTGACTGGCTTATTCACCTTAGCATAATAATCTCCAGGTCTATCCATGCTGTTGCAAAAGGTAAGATTTCCTTCTTTTTACAGCTGCATAGTATTCCATGGTGTAAATGTTCCATAGCTTTTTTATCCACTCATCTACTGATAGGCATTTGGGCTGTTTCCAGATCTTGGCTATTGTAAATAATGCTATCAATATGGGGTGCATATATCCTTTCTGATTGATGTTTCCAGTTTCTTAGGATATATTCCCAGAAGTGAGGTCACTGGGTCAAATAGCAATTCCATTTTTAATTTTTTGAGGTAACTCCATACTGTTCTCCACAGTGGCTGCACCAGTCTGCATTCACACCAACAGTGCAGAGGGCTCCTTTTTCTCCACATCCTCACCAGCACTTGTTTGTTGATTTAGTGATGACAGCCATCATGACAGGTGTGAGGTGACACCTCACTGTAGTTTTAATTTGTATCTGTCTGATGATTAGTGATAGTGAGCATTGTTTCATGTGTCTATATGCCATCTTTATGTCCTTTTGGAGAAGTATCTATTCAGGTCCTTTGCCCATTTTTTAGTTGGAATATTTGTCTTCCTGCACATTAGTTTGCTCTTAAAGGAAAAGGGACTAAATAATTTGCCCTGGCTGGTTTGGCTCAGTGGATAGAGCGTCGGCCTGCGGACTGAAGGGTCCCAGGTTCAATTCCGGTCAAGGGCATGTACCTTGGTTGCGGGCACATTCCCAGTGGGTGGTGTGCAGGAGGCAGCTGATTGATGTTTCTCTCTCATCGATGTTTCTAGCTCTCTCTATCCCTCTCCCTTCCTCTCTGTAAAAAATCAATAAAATATATTTAAAAAAAAATAATTTTAGACTTGAATTGTTTTTTGCTATTTCTAATTTTTAAATAAATTATTATTTTTCTGTGCTTGAGCACTGGCCATTACATTTTGCAGTGATTCTGAGTGTTAGAATGACTTCCAACATAACAGGGTCATTAAAATCCAGAAATAATAATAAGGACGGGGTCACATGCTCTAACCTCACCCTACAGAACAACTGAATCTGACTGTGACGTATTACAGAGTATCAAATCAGCTCCGGACACAGAAACACATTGGGTGTGGCCTGAAGTATACTGTGTAAGAGACTGAATAGTCTCCCTTTAGAGCAGCTGTTCTCCACCTGTGATTCACGACCTCTGTGGGGGTCGAATGACCCCTTCACAGGGGTCGCCTAAGACCATTGGAAAACACATATATAATTACATATTGTTTTTGTGATTAATCACTATGCTTTAATTATGTTCAATTCGCAACACTGAAAATACACCCTGCATATCAGATATTTACATTATGATTCATAACAGTAGCAAAATTACAGTTTTGAAGTAGCAACGAAAATAATTTTATGGTTGGGGGTCACCACAACATGAGGAACTGTATTAAAGGGTCGCGGCATTAGGAAGGTTGAGAACCACTGCTTTAGAGCCTGAAAAGTTCTTATTTTTTCTGTTTTGTCTGTGTGGACAGAACTTATGACACGTTTGATCACAAAATGTAATGTTCATTCATGGTCAAAGCTTTGTTTGAACACCTTCTGAAACAATGCCTTCCATAAAACTACAACAAAAGTCACAATAACATACATTTTGAATATTCATCTGAGAAGAGGAAAAGCGAAGTCTTCAGTTATTCAACAATTCCTATCCTGGTTTTTTCTTTAGGGTTAAAAGATCTTATAAGACACAATAAGAAATGTGTTCTCTTGTGGCAGGGGTGTGGAAAGACATGTAAAACTTCATTGAGTTAAGATCTGTAGATGTTACTACCTGTTAAACTGTGTGTTATTGTTATTAAAAATAATGATATAAAAATATTGCATTGCATTTTATCTTAAATGTCCCCTTGGCAATTTTTTAATACCATTCTTAGGATGTTGAAGCCAATAAATACAAAGATATGAGCCCCACATGTCAGAGATGTTTAGTGGCATAGCTGAAAAACCCAGGGTCCTAAATCCCAATTCCCTCAATCTATTTATTTTGGTGTCATCAATATTAAAATAACGAAAATGAAATCGCAGGCATCATGGCTATATTGCAAAGTCTGCTATTTCCATCAAATTGCTCCCAAGGGTGCTTAAAGTAAGTTATGGGTGACTTTAAATTGTTGAGAAGCATATGCATTCAAATTTAAGGATGACATCATGGCAGAGCTTCATTTCACTCTAAGAGCACAACCGGGGTCTTAGAAAGTCACAGACTAAGCATTGGGACAAGTGGAGCCAACCGCACTCAGAGGGCAGGCAGGGTGGAAGGAAGACAGTCAGGAACACACATCTCTCTTCTGCCCCTTCTTGGGTTCAATCACCTTCTAAAGGGCACGTGTCTCAGAAGAACTGGGTTTGAATCACAGCAATTCTACTTCCTGGTTATTAACCTTAGCAAAATCATTTACTTTTTTTGAACCTTACTGTTGTTTTTGCTTTAATAATTAAGGTGAGGACAATGCTATTCACATCAAAGGACTGTAGTGAATACTATGTTATGGTAAGTCCAACATAAATAATTTAGTAGTTGACTTGGTGGATAAATAGAACCTATGACTGTCACTAGTAGAGTGTCCAGCACAGAGAAGGCAGTTAATTCTTGGAGAAAGACTGTAGGTAAAAGAGAGAGCCTCAACAACTGTATGTGAAGTACATACATTTTAATTTACTAGACAAGAAAATAATCATGCATTAATATTCAGAAAATAATTTTTTATACTTAGTCTGTCTTAAATGAAATATATCTATAAAGCAAATCTATTTTGGTAGAGAATAGGCATAAGCCCTCATATACTTCACCTTAACATTTAATGACTTTAACTATAAGCAGAAAAGAAAGAGAAAGAAGGGAAGGAGGGAAGGATGGAAGGGGAAAGCAGGAGAGGAGGAAGAAAAGAGAAAGGAAAAGAAAGGGAACATCTGATGAATATTCAGAACTTACCTGTAAGCTGAAGGCAACATTTGTAATTGCTAGGCTACTTGAAACCTAAGGGTCTGGTGGAAGAGGCTGTGAATTAGCAGTTGTAATTATTAAAGTGAAACAGCTACACAAAGTCTCTCAACTTTCCTAGAGGGTGTTTTTCCTGTTAGTCTCTGTGCCAGCATATCCAACCACATGCATTTTAGCGCTTTGGCAATCACTGTTATGTTTGAGCCAAAGCCTATTTAACTGCGAATGGTCTTGGAGTGGGAGAGAAAGTGTATCACGTACACATACAGGTGCTGTTGCTTTCCTACTAAAAGTTTTTTCAAGTTGTTTTAAAGAAAACAAGACACCTTGTTGAATGTGCTGTTTTTGTATAAAAGCATGTTCTTTATCTTTTTGTTTTAAAGGACTAATCCAAAATAAGTGGTTATCTTCTTGATACATTTTTCCATCACCTTAGCCACTCATCTATATTCAATGATAATTAATTTTGAAAAGGTTTGAAGCATTTCTTCCTCAATTTTGAAAATAGCACTTTAGAGCAGTGATTTTCAACCTTTTCCATGTCCTGGCACACATACACTAATTACTAAAATTCTGTGGCATACCAGAAGCATATTTTTTTTGCCAATCTGACCCAAAAAAAGGTATAATTTTAATTCATTAATACAGGATGCTACTATTGTGTTGGCTGCTGTCATTTTTTATTTGTCACTCTAAGGGAAAAGAGGTCACTGCTCCTGATAGTCAGGTGTTGCATGTTTTAAACATTCTTGCTGCACAATGGTTGAAAATTGGTGTGACTGACTATTCAATTCTCCATGCAGACAGGCTCTTTGACTTGGTCAAGTCATTCTGGGCGTCATTTATCTCATTTCCTCATTTATCAAGTTCACAATATTCGATGAATGATTTGCTAAATCCATGCTATTTTGTGTGTTCCAGTTCTTCCAGGAAGGGTGCACCAGCCTCACACCCACAGGAAATTGTGCCTAGGCAGGGGTATCAGGTAGCTTCCATCATTCCTTCTCTGACTGAACTAAATGCAGAACATTTTTTCTAACTTTTTCAGGTCATATTTCTTTGATGCAGAAAAATATAAATAGACTTAATCAGATTATCAGTTATGTTTGTAGATTTTAAAGTATTATGTGACATACGATTGAAGATGTTACAAGATAAAAATAGGTGTCTACCCTGGCTGTTGTGGCTCAGATCGTTAGATGTTATCCCATCTAGCAAGGGGTTGCTGGTTCAGTTCCCGGTCAGGGCACATGCCTGACTGCAGGCTCCATCCCTGGTAGGGAATGTGCCGTAGGCAGCCAATAGAAGTTACACTCTCACATAGATATTTCCCCCTCTCCCTCTCTGTTCATCTGTCTCTAAAAACCATCTTTAAAAAATGTGTCTATGAGACATTTGGGTTTTAAAAAATAAGAGAAGAGTAAGGTTGGAGGCAATAAAAACGATGGTAGAAATATGGTCAATCTACCCCTTGAGTAAGACAAAAAGATAAATCGATGTGGTTAGTACAAAGTATTTATATAAAACTTGGATGGCTCATCTCTAGGTATAACACAGAGAAACAGGCAAAATAAATAAATATATTTAAAATGTGATAAAGTGACCAATTACAATGTGCTCCCTGCCGTGTACCTAGATTTTATCGTGTTCTTTCTGTGAAGAGAGCCTGGACCCACCATCTTCACTGACATGACCCTTTGCAGTTGAGATTGTAATAATTCAGTAATTGTGCAACATAACTGTAACAAGACTAACCCAGGGTACATGTAATATTGGGATAAAACTTCTTTGGAGTCCACAAACTAGTTCTTCCCACTCTTTTTCTTACCCTGTTCACATGTGGGCGGGGCTGTAAGTGGCTACAATGTCCAAGAGATGTGCCTTCTGTACCTTCTGAACCCATCATAAGAGCTGCCCTGAAAAAGGCCCTGTTCTACGGCCCATTTGCTGTGAAACCAGCCTCAGAGGGGAGGGGAAGCACGCAGCCCAGAGGAAAGAAAGGTTTCACACAAGCACAGGAAAGGAGAAGTAAGAGGAATCGGCTGTACTGGTCAATCCACCCTCTAACGCCCTGGGCACCAGAATCTCATACTGTCCCAGGATATGAAAGCCCATGAGGATGTCCAGTCTTCACTTGAATATTATATAATAACATCCCCTTTGCCAGATATCTAGAACTTTCTAGAGGGTAGTGGCAGATATTGATGGCTGGAGTCATTCTGCTAGATCAGTTCTCTACACTCCATGTTCAAATAGAGGGGTTACCTCACACTCAGTCATAGAGCTGAAGGAAAGTCAGTCCTGGGTCATTACACATACTCTCCTCATCATTCTTACACTTGCATGTTAATTATTCTCCATGAACCAAACTACACATTGGTAATTCAAGGCCCTTCTCTCTGATACCCTAACCGGAACAGCCCTGACCCCATGTCTAATACATAATTTCATTACTCACCCCACCCCAAAATCATCATTTCTCCTTACCTGCTTATCTGTATTTTTCTCAAAATTTCTATTTCACCAATATAGTCTATTTTAGTTAGGTAATTAGAAATGAACCAGTTAATTAAATTAAGTAAGTTTGGTTTACGTTAAGCTAAATATATCACTGACTTTATCAGCCAGGAAAATGAATTATTTTACAAAATCCTCGGTTGTTGTTCTTTTAATCTGGTGAATTCACTTGTTAATTTAGAGCCTGTATTTGGGGGTCAGGACAGCCTCAAATCATACCATGTAACAGGACCAACATCTTGCTGTGTGGTTTTAATATCAAATTTAGGTTTACCCAGATTAACATCCTAACCAAGTTATCTCAAACCTTTGTCCTAACCTTAGTTTTTTAGGATTATAAACAACTGATGATAAGACTACAGAAACTGAACTGAAAGAATAATTTTACTTGGTTGTTTCTCTACACTCCTACCTATATATAAACCACCCTATTTCTTACTATATTGAGGAAAAACTTTGCTGGGGCTGAGTAAGTACACATGAAAATCTGACATATGGAGATTACAAAAACTAATATTACCAAAGTAGAGCACTTTTAACATGAAAAAAATTTTAATGGAAAGACTTTAAAATCAATCAGATAGGAATGCATATGAGAGGTCAAATGAAGGGTATGTAGGTCATCCATTGCATAGGTAGAAAGTAGTCTTTAATTTTTAATTAAATATGCCCAAAGTTAATGTTTTGTATTATATATAGTAAAGCCTTATAAGAAAATAGAAAACTATAACATAGCTTGTTTTGGGGGGCATGTTTCATAAATAAAATGCATCAACATTTATAGAGTATATGAAAGAAATACAGGCAAATGAGGAATATGTTCCAAGTAGTTAATGAAATAAGACAAAGTAGAGGCAACATGAAGGCCTTTAGTGCTACCAGATTCAATTCAACAGATGGAACACCAATTTCTCAGAGAGGAAATGGAAGAATTAAACATGTTGATCTCTAAATTTCTACACTATGAATCTGTAGTTCTAAAAGTAGAGGCTTCTAAAATGGATGAAATGGTAGAATCCTCTGTGTATATAGGCAGAAATAAATAAAATAAATGTGAAAAAAATTGCTCGGGAATGCACCCAATATTGTGAATAACAGAATAATGAAAGTCCAAATGATGTCTTATATATAAATACAAATTCTTCTGTTACCAGTGGGATAGTTCAAGGATTATTTTCATTGGGAAAATACTGAGAAGTCAACCTTCGATTTATCAGTTTGTTTTCCTGTCTTAGTATTGACACGTGCAGAAAAATTCAGCACCAAAGGAACTAGGAAGGAATACTAAAGGTTTGAAGCTTTTTTTTTGGAAGTAATAGCATAACCGCTGCTCCAATGCAGTTTGTGTTTGCAATGTTATTTTCTGGTCATAAGGGCAAATAAGGTGAACACCCAAAGGAAATTATGCAGCATTGCTGGAGCCAATCTTGAGAAGACTTGAACCTGTAAAGATTTGTGTGTTTGAACAATTGACAACAGCTTTGTGGGTTTTTTGTTTTGTTTTGTTTTAATATTGTGTCTCTTGCCTAGAATATAACGCCCTTGCTGATGCCTCAGATTGTTAAGAACCATGAAGAAACTGAACAAATCAATACAGCAAAAGAAGTTTGTCAACCAAAACAGGCTCTCTGGGAGGCCCTGCTGCCCTTCAACACTACCCAGATCTACGAATCAGGAAATGCTATGAACGTTGGAGTTGTTCAAAATATACCACCAGTGAATAAGCAGCATGAAGTGATGCAGAGTCTAAACAAAGATTGATGCGTGTGGACAGAACAGGCTGGAGTACAGGACAGCTGCATTCACAGGAGGGACAGAGAGAAGAAGAGATGGCCAGTGTTCTCTCTGCAGCGAACCCACACTATATCCAGAATGTGGCTCTGCCCATCCTACCTGCAGGTCCTGGTCTTCCCTGACCCCTTCTGAAGGCACAAGGCCATGTGTGGCTATAGCTCTAGTGTAGGCACAGGACCTTCCCCTAATTGTTATCTCTTCTTATAGCAAGTTATCAGGATAGCAAAGTATACTCTGTCCAGATTTTTTAAGTCCAACTAACTCAATTTAGGGCAATGACAAATTTGCTTATAAATTATTTCATAACTAGAGGCCCAGTGCACAAAATTTGTGCACTGGTGGGGTCCCTAGTGGCTGCTGGCTGCTGGCTGCTGGCCAGGTACTCTCTTCCTTTCCCCGGCCGCCTGCCAGCACCGGGGCCTACCTTCCTTCCCCCAACCAGCCCACCCCCTGGTCGAACTCCCAGAAGAACTCTGGTGGAGAGGACAATTTGCAACTACACTTTTATTATATAGGATAAAGCAATCCCATCAGAATGTAGGGGTATGGGGGCCAGTGACTTGTCAGTACCATTCTATTGTGATGCATGCCTGAAAAGCAAACTAGGATAATTTATATATTTGAGATATAAATATATTTTTCAAAACACCTGTTCATAGCTGTAGAGTACATTTTATGTGAGTTAATGAAAACAAATATGGAACCTATAATAATCCATAATTAAAGTCAGATTTTTAAAGTGATGATGTTTAGCTATTTAAAACACTTCACTGCTTTCTTACATGTTTGTATATATACAGGACTTATTATATGTGATTCATTTCCATATTTTTCTCTTCTGACTATACTATTATATTTGGTACCTCCAAAGAACTAATATCAAAAAAATAGTCTCAAAAGGGGGGTGTATGTGAAATGGGTACATCTGTAATAGTGTCAACAATAAATAATACATAAAAGTATTCTAATTATTTACTATTAAAAAAAGATAATTGAATTTACTGAAACTACCAAAGGCAATAATTACCCACATATTTTGTCCCATTTTTTTTCACTTCTTACTGTTTGCCTGTAAGGGTTATTTGAAAATAAGATGAATATCAGCTTGTCTGCTGACAATCAATCAGGACACATTTTAATGGAAAAGTACTCAATACAGCAGAATGCAAAAGAAAAAAAAACAACTGCTCCCCTGTTATGAAGATACACCCACATGAACAACCTTTTATCTCTTCACAAATTGTGTTTCTTGTCTGTTAGTTTTGTTTACAGAGCTCTGAAAACATTCAGTTCATATTTTATCTAAACCTATCTATTCTTCAGTGTTTGTAAAATGATTTTTTCTAAAGTCGTTGGTTATTTTCTTTCGATTACATTTAAATCGGACCCCACTAAAATAAAATTAAAAGTCTCCTTTAAAATGCTGGTACCATTCAATCTCTATTTTTAATGTAACAAATATTTATCAAGCACTTACTGTGTGTCAGGTACTGTTCTCAATGCTTGACATACATAAAAAATAAAAGATAGATAGATATGCCTAACTCTACGTAGCTCACATTTTAATAGCAGTGACAGTTAAAAATGAATGTTATGTATAAATAAATGAAGTGTGTTAGAATGTGATAAGTTATATGGACTGTGTTTTCACATAGTGCAGGTGTCCTTGAGGAGGTGACTTCCGAGCAGAAAGTGGTGAAAATGCTCACACGTGGGTCTGGGAGAGAGACCGGCCTCAGAAAGGTCCTGAGTCTCAAAAGCGCCCAGTGTCTTCCAGGGCCTATGCTGGCCCGGGGGCTGCAGCTGAGTGAACAAAGTGGGAAAAGTAGGTGATGACCAAGAAGAAAATGCAGGGGCTCATGTAAGTCACTTCCAACACAATGCTTTTCATCCTGAGTGAAATAGACAACCATTTCAGGATTTTGAGCAGAAGTGATATTATTTAACTTTTCCTTAAAAGATAACTATGGCTGCTGTGATGCGAATAACTCCTAGTAGGAGGAAACTAGAATCTTGTGAAGCAGAGACCTATGTAATAATCCAGGTGTGAAATAATGGCTCGGAGATGGGAGAGGCAGCCAGTGCAGTGAGAGCTGTTTGCACTCTGGCTATATTTTTTAGGTCGTTTCAATAAGATTTCCTTAACAATTAAATGTGGGTATGAGACAAAGAATGTAGTCAAGGATGGATTCAAGTTTTTGGATTGAACAACTGGGAAAATATAAAACTGCCATAATCTGTGATAAAGAGAGTTAATGATGGGACACCTATGGGGGAGAGGTGAGATCAACTTCAACCATATAAGAAACGGGGGTCCATGATCAATACCATGTTTATTTTTCTTTAATCCTCGCCTGAGGATAAGTTTCTCGATTGAGTTTGGAGAGAGAGAGAGAGAGAGAGAGAGAGAGAGAGAGAGAGAGAGAGAGAGAGAGAGAGAGAGAGAGAGAGAGAAAGAAAGAGAAAGAGAGACCGAGACCTTGACAGGGGACTGAAGCCACAAACTTCTGGTGTATTGGATGACAGTCCAACCAAAAGAGCCACCCAGCCAGGGCTCAATACCATTTTTAGGCAAGAATGTTCCAAGTCTGTACCTCCTTCCAGGAAATAAATGAATTTGAGCATATATTTCCAACATCATATTGAATTTTTCTTCATTGATAATTTAAAACCACCTTGAGTTCTCTGTGTTCAAACAAAAAATTCAGTGCCTACTCCCTCAACCATGTTCTTCCTCTGGTTTCCTATATCTCTTTAAAAGAAAAGAAAAGAAATAAGAAATAATCACAAGATTATTTCCTTCAAATTTCAGGTAAAGTGCTGTTACCATCTGAAATTTTTCATAGCTCTGGCCCCAATTTGATTTGAATCCATATTTCTATGCTCCCACAATACCCACCATGTGTCCCTTTAACACTTTTAGGATCCAACAATTAGTATCATGTCTATGTAAAAGGTTTAATGCATGGATCATTCATACTAGTGCTACTAGAATTAACCATATTGGTTTATGGAATTGAGGTTTGGTTGGGAGGGATGGTAAGAAAGATGAACAGAAAAAAAAAAAAACAACCTAGTAATTTGGTTGGAAATAATTCTGGGAAGTCCTTTCTCTTGGGATTGAGTTCACAGGGCAGCTGCTATATCCCTGGCTGTCACTCCAGCTGTAACTCTCCAGCTCCATGTCTGGGAAGAAACCCACAGTGCCTGACTTTTTCTCACCGTGTGTCATATGGATGTCATATGGGAAGCCTATTTCATTCTAGCTCACTCACATCATACACATTTTGTTTCTGACTTCTTTCATCCACCACATCACAGCTCTGGTTCCATATTTGAGCTTTGACTACCTGGTTTAGTTCTTCAGAGCGCTTGGGTCCCCAAATTCTGGTCTTCCCCAAACCTCCTCTCTTCTTCTGCACAGACAATTGTTCTTCCAGCCACCACCACCCACCTTCTCACATTCACCTCAACTCTGATCCTATTTAAGAAAATCACAGACAACAATTCAAGAGGCTTGAATGGGATACTAGCACTCATAGAATTAAAAAAAATACTTTAAATGTCAGTTCACTAGTTTCTTGGTGAAAATTTCTGGTGAAAATCTAGTGATTAATAACTATATTTCAACTGTGTTTATGTCTGCATTTAAAAAAAAATTCTACTGTAAAGCATTTTTTTTTTTTGCATTATGACTTACCATCATAAAGTTGGTATCAAATCTTTCCCAACATTAATGTTGATTATATGAAAAAATAAATTTAAATTTTCAAACAAATTACATTTTGGAGTATAGGCCACTGGAAGCTTAGCAAATGATTAACCCAAAGGGGAAATATGTAGATGTTCTCTTGAACACTAAGCACATATTGTTTTTGATTATTAAATATCATACACACATATATGCAAAGAACTATGAGGCTCTAGGGAAAAAATGTTGAATTACTTTTTTTAAAATATATTTTTATTGATTTCAGAGAGATAGAAACATCAATGATGAGAGAGAATCATTGATTGGCTGCCTCCCACATGCCTCTCACCAAGGATCGAGCCCGCAACCCAGGCATATGCCCTTGACTGGAATCGAACCCAGAACCCTCCAGTCCACAGGCTGATGCTCTATCCACTGAGCCAAACCTGCCAGGGCTTGAATTACTTATTGATATACAATAACAACACATGTTGGGGACCAATGATGACCTCCTAAGCTTCGATCATTGTAGAGCACACAAATCATGCTGAGCAGTACCAAGGGAAAACACTTTAGTAATGCATATTGTCACCTGATAACTTTTGCTTTAAGCTATAGTTATCTCACATGAAATGTTCATTTAATGACATACATTTCCAACACTGATTCACTTTTATAACATTATGAAGTAGAGCTTTTAATTGGTCAGATGGGGTATCTATGTTATCTGAAAACCCCACTGGAAAATTTGAAAACTTTGTTTATAAAAGATTTCAATTAATCAGATATAAATATCAATTGATGGATTAGCTTTAAAATAAGGAAGAAAACTGATAAAATTTATAAGCTATTATATATAAACTTAAACAAAAACTTTAAAGAAAAATGATAATTTTGAATAATAGTCTTTTAATAACATGTCTCTATTCCTTTGCCTGCTAAAGACTGTTTGGTACAAAATATATCTCATGATTCAAGCATGCCATCTTTTGGGAATTACCGACTTATAGTAAAATAATCCTAAGTAATTTGCATTAAGAAAATCTTCGGTTTATTTTGTATTTGTGATGAATTAAACACTAACGATTTTATTTTTAAAGTGCATTTTTGTGCTATATTGAGCATTGCCAAGTTCTATAAAAAATATCTTAGTAATCATATGTTATGCTTTCCCAAGATGCCAAATAAAAGTTTTTTAAAAAAATGTTCACCCAAATCACAATAGATTTTCCCATTGCTTCACAGTTTAGAAGTTTAGTGATAATTACCCTACATTATGATTTTGCTAGGGCACCATGTTTTAATTCCAAACTATAAATATACACACAAAAACCTAAAACACTGTTTTGTGAATTACTAAAAATACTTTTTGTGTGCATAGGGCTTTACTATATAGATCTTTCTCACACACTGACATGCACATGCTTAACATCTGAAACTCCTAATGACTTCATGAAGAAGACTGTTCTCATAAAAAAAATATGAGAAGTATAATCCCAGAAAATTCAAAGAAAGAAGAGGTCTAAGCACAAATCACCTTTTTTCACAATGTATAGAAATGTGGGATTTATTTTTAAGTTATGACACATTCTGTAAAACTACAGAGAAGGAAGATAAAGATAACCATATAGGAGTCATAAGAAACAATCAGCGTCCACAGTCATAAATAGTAACTGAATGTGTAAGTCAGTGCAATAAAGAAGGAAATAGACATGCTGCTTTAGTCACATGTGAAGGAAATTGAGAAGTGACCTATTGATATCCTTGAGGTGCATCAAGATTTGCTTACATGCAACAGACTGATGAATCTCAGAGGGAAGAAAGTGGGGAAGGGAGATTAACCCAAGAATTTATGTGCATATATGGACACAGACAATAGTGTCATGAAGGCCTGGGGAGGAGGCAGGAGCAGGCTGGAGGGGGACAATGAGGATGAAGAAGGGGACATCTGTAATACTTTCAACAGTAAAGATAATTTTAAAAAAGAATTGCTATTCAGGAAATGAATAGTGTTCTTTTAATCATGCCAAGGGTTTGCTGCAACATAACACTATGAAATCAGCTACAAAATAACTATATTAATAGAGCATTACTACATAGCATAGTTAACAACCAACCACTTAAATTCATACTTATGTACGGACATACTTACATACACCACGCATCCATACATACATGTGTACTATCCTCAATAAATACTTTTCAAAAACCTGATAATTCATCTGTTCAAATTCAACTTTTCTTTGAAGGAGCAGATGGGTGAGATATGACTAGAAAATGCCTATGAGTTAAGAGTCTGTTTTCTAGTTTGTGTTTAATGAAGTCTTAGGACATATAGGATAAGACAAATGTACTGCATTTATTTTGTAGTTAGAGAAGGCAAGCCTTAAAAAGAAGAAATGATTCAAGTTATATTAGCTACAAGATACCTGAAAAGTCCAATTGGAATTAAATATTAACTCATCAATTTTAAGGAGAAATTTGATAAAACATTGATATTCAAAGAAGTCCTTTGTGGTTATCACAATTCTTAATCCACTGGTAGGGAAGGTGAAACTCAGAAAGTTTGTGTGTTTAGTATTCTACATACAGGGTGTCCAAAAAAATGCATACACACTTTGAATAATTATTAATTCCAATGGGTTAAATCTGAAAAGAAAGAAATATCTATTGAACTATCAAAAATATGTTTGTGTGTGTGTGTGTGTGTGTGTGTGTGTGTGTGTGTGTGTGTCTGTGTGTGTTAGAGGCCCGGTGCACGAAATTTATGCACTTGGGGGGAGGGGGGTGTCACCCAGCCTGGCCTGCACCCTCTCGCAGTCTGGGAGCCCTTAGGGGATGCCCGACTGCTGGTTTAGCTGCTGCAGAGGCAGGAGAGGCTCCCACCATTACCGCTGCGCTCACCAGCCATGAGCCCAGCTTCTGGCTGAGCAGTGCTCCCCCTGTGGGAGCACACTGACCACCAGGGGACAGCTCCTGTGTTGAGCATCTTCCCCCTGATTGTCAGTGCATGTATAGTGACCAGTTGTTCCGCCATTTGGTCAATTTCCATATTAGCTTTTTATTATATAGGATATATATATATATATATATATATATATATGCCTAAACTTTTGGCTAGTTGTTTCCAATATACCATAATAACTCACTCTCGAAGTACAGAATGCTACCTCTTTATCTAGTATAACAGAGGTGGGGTGAAAATATTTCACGGACGGGAGTTAAAGGGAGGTGGCGTGAGACGTGCTCTCAACAATCATTCAGTGGAGAGCTGGGGCAGAGCAGGTCTCTGTCTCCATCAATTCTACTGAGCACCAGCTAGTAGCCTTCAAAAGAAAGGAATCCCTAAGTGGAAATCCTTTGTATGTAAATCTGTGAAGGACCTCTCTTATCTGCCTGCCTACTTTTGTACAAATGCACTTAGGAATGGCCTCTCATATTGAATGACATGTTAACAATTGCTGAAAAATGCTAAAGAAATAACAGAAGCTCTTTGCCACTGATTATTGTGTATACTGTAGTCCTTTAATGTTCTTTAAGAAAAAGAATGCAGAAATTCAGATTCCCAGAGTTCCCAAATATCACTAAAAACTTCTAAAGATAAAAACAAGACTAAGATATGCATGGCTACATGGAATAGACTGACAGACGTCAGAGGGGAGGAGTGAGAGGGAATGGATAAAAGAAGATGAAGAAATCAGCCAAGACCATATAAGCATAACCCATAGACACAGTCAACAGTGTGGTGACAGGCAGAGGGAGAGAGGGATGGTGGCTAGGTGGAGGTGGACAAAGGTTGGGGAGCAGATTGGGGACATCTGTAATAGTGTCAACAATTTTTTAAAAAAGTAAAAAATAAAAATAAAAATGAATCCACTCAAAAAAAATGACCCAAGGCGCAGATATTTGGAAACAGCATTTCTGTCCCCTTTTCTCCTTTTTAAAAAATGTTTTATCCCACTTCTTCTACCTTAAATTACAGGCTGTATCCTGTTAAAAATATTAAAGTTTGAGTCAAAATACTTTGACTCATTTCTAAACTATTAACTCTATGCGCCTGAATTTCCTCACTATATTTAATCTCCATCTAGCTGATTTTAATGAATACTTGGTAGAGTCAAAGAATAATGTATATAAAACTGCTGTAAAGCAGTTTTTATTCAAAAAAGCCAAGTAAAGCAGAACTCTGCAAATAAATAACAGTAATTTAAAGGCCATGATCTCTAGTTCACATATATTAATTTTAGCACATGAAAGTTTTTAGTGTAGGAAATTTTCTATATTCTCTTTTTCCAAAAAATAGAGCAGTATACTTACTTCATTTCAAATTGTAGTTTCCCCCATTACAAGTAAACCACCAGGTTCCGAAAGGTAAATTGAATAGCAGATCTACAATAGTGTGCAATGTATGAATGTGCCCTTACCCAAAAATAAACAATGACACATCATTTATTCCTTCTTTCTCCTGTTCTCAACATAGTTCCACTAATGTAAGAAATAACATAGTAGCCTTTCGACCTTCTCGCATTGGCTCTGAGACACAGGAACATCTCTGCCCACAGAGGCCATGCTCATTAGCATCGGAGAAGACCACAGGTCTCAAGTACCTGCATTCCTGTCCCAGAGGATGGTCCAGGAGCTATCCCACGAGGCTGGCAGCCTCTGTGTCCTAGGATGATTGATACAGAAGTAAGGAACTTTCTGTTTTCATAATAATGCTAGCCTTCTATGTAATGACTTCTCTTTTTATTTCTTCTTTTTAACCTCTTCTCCTCTTTGCAAAGTTTCCAAGAGCACATTCTGCAATTTTTCAAGCCTCAACAGTATCTGTTGTAACTAAGCATGGCCAGGACACTCCTAATTGCCAGGCATAAATGGTATGGGAGCGAAAAAGATTCCCTGATTCCTGTAATTTAGTCGCTAACTAAAATCTTCTGGTGCTTGTTGTCCTGAAACATCATTGGGACAACATCTGCAGAGTGCTTTGGGGGAGTCAATTTAGATTTAAATGCCTTAAGTAGTGAGATTAATATCCGTGGTTTAAAAATAAATGTATTTATACTACTTTGCCCCAGGAAGCACAGCATAAGGAAGAATCTAAGGGCCCCAGGTTAGCAAAATTGTGCATGAAAATTTCAGTCACATCACACATGAGCTCTGTGTCTTTTGACAAATGATCCAACCTTTCAAAGCCTTGGTTTTCTCATCTGGAAAATGAAAGTACTAAAGAGTACTTATCATAGCCATTTATTGTATAACAAAAGAATTTATATCTACCTGTCTCTGGCACATAGTAATGCTTAAAAAATATTATCTGTTGTTGTTATTATAAACTAGAGGCCCGGAGCATGCAATTCATGCAAGGGCCTTGGCCCCCACCACCACAGCGGCCACCTCTGCCTCAGCCCCCGCCCACCGTGGCTTTGTCTGGAAGGAAGGATGTCCGGAAGGATGTCTGGTCTAATTAGCATATTACGCTTTTATTATTCTAGATAATATGAGTGCTAGTAGAGGGCAAAATGACAGTATACCATTTTATTTTAATCTGTAGATCACAGGCTTATCAAGGGAACTCCCTAATAATAATAAAGGTTTTTCTGCTTTGGCTATGGAGGGGAGGAACAGTTTTTTTCCAGGTACTTTGGTCCATAGATGCTTTCTACTGGATGCAATGCAACAGTGCAAACGATTTCAAACATTCCTTAGGAAGACAGGAGTCATGCTCAGTGAATTGAGGAGGCAGGTCCAGTGGAACCTCTGAGCTGTCAGCTGGATGTCTGCGTTCTCTGCCACAGTCCTGTGTCCTCTTTCTGAGGGGAGGAGAATGCCCTCCAAATGCTCAGCGAGATCCTGAGAGCAGCTCATGCACACTGATGGAAGCATGGGTGAGAACAACTTAGCTAATGAACTGTCAAAATCCAACTTGCAACGGAAACTCAGTACTGACTTGTGGCCAATGTTTTAGGAACACCTAAGAGCCTAAATGTAGATGTAGCTTCCTGTATCATCTCACCTTTGCCTGGGCTATTGCAAAAGAATGAATTTTATTCTTTCTGAAGTCTTTATTCTGCTGCATCCCATGAAAACAATCATTCTATATAATAAAAGCATAGTATGCAAATTGTCCCCTTGATGAGGAGTTGTCTGGAAGTTCTACCAGGGGGTGGGGGCAGTCAGGGGAAGGGAAGGAGGCCCTGGCTGGCAGCCAGCAGCCGCTAGGGACCCTACCAGTGCATGAATTTCGTGCACTGGGCCTCTAGTCCTATATAATAAAAGTCTAACATGCAAATCAAACGAAAGGTTGAACAACCGGTGGAATGATCAGTCACTATGATGCGCACTGACCACCAGATGGCAGATGCTCAACACAGGAGCTGCCCCCATCCTGCAGGCCCCAAGCCAGCCAAGGCGGGTGTCAGCAGGGGCCCCTCTGATCACTCTACCGGTCACCACACAGATCCTCCCTGATCGCCAGCCAGGCCTAGGGAACCTACCCATGCATAAATTTCATGCACCGGGCCTCTAGTTGAGTCTATAAAAGAAACACAGTCCACCTAAATATGCATCTTGTAAGATTAAAGTATAGCAAGTTCTGTATAAGGCTGAAAAATAATTTAATAATTAAAAATAAAATGGGAGAGAACAAAAGCGACCCTTTCAAGCCACTTTTACATCAACATATTACATAACAAAAGTAGTTGCAGACTTCATTATTTTATGAGCTTAGTCATTATCACATTCTTCTCCAAACCATCTATTGCAAACTCCAAGCAAAGCTACTAGGAAGACTGTAGGGCTCCTTTTCAATTACAGTCAGTATGAACTGACATAGTGTGCTCAAAAGAGGAAGTGAAACAAGGAGGCAAAATGAAAATGAATCATCGGTGTTTTCCAAATTGCTTCTTTTGTAATAATGTCTTATCAATGCAATCATTTTAAAACAAAAAGGTGGAATAAATTGAAGAGGAAGAGCAGACGATAAAATAAAACTGGGAGTTTAATAATCTCTTGCTTTTCCTTTAGCCATAGAAAATATACTTTATGGATACATAAAAACATTCTGATAATAGAGATTACTGCTGCTATGTATTATTCATGTGGCAATGGATTCACAGGATGCTTCTACATCAACTGAAACAGTCTAACTAGGAGGAACTAACTTCAAAGTACACTGTCTTTTAGGCCTCCAAAGTAATGAAGACCCAGACACTTCCCTTTCAAGGTATTTGTTCTGCACAATTGAGAATGTAGTTTCTTCCCTTCATTAGGCTCTCCACGTGAGACAGGCTAAATCACAGGCTACAGAAATAGAGACTACTTTGTACTCACAGTCTCAGATGTTCAGAACAGCTTCCACACTAGTGGTTTCCTCAGCCATATGCTACCCAATCCACCCATGCCCTAGCAGCTGTGCTGCAGTTTCTGCTTTTGTTACAATAGGACTACATTTCCCAAAGAAACAATAGCCCAGTCAGATATCCCAACATGACGAGACCCCATTCCCTAAAATGTACTTGTGTGTATCCACGTCCATACTAAAGGGCACTCCTTCATATCTTAGCTCAGCGCAACTGCCAAGAACACGTAGCTGTACTTAATTATTCTTAGCTAATAATGGCATGAAAGCAGTAAAAATTTTTATGATATAAAAACACTGAAACACTGAAGAAAGTTTTATGACATGAAAACATGAAGAAACACCGAAACAAATAGCAAAGTAAAGTCAATGACATTCAACATTTCTATAATTTATGAAAAGGGAGTAGGAATAAAATTCAATTCAGTATCCCTATGTAGGATGAAGAGAGATGTGAAAAACATAAAACCACACAAAGCAAAAGGTCCAAGATTAAGGACACCAGAAAAACTTGATGAAGGGTTTCTGTTTTGATCAGATTTATTGTGTGTGAAGTTGTGCCTCAGTTAGCACATCATAAAATGTATATTTCTTTCTGTTGAAATGTTGATACGTAGGACTTCATACTTACAGGAAAACTTCCTGGGAGTGAGCAATAGGAAGGTTTAAGATCTTGAACAGTAACAGATTGAATCATACATAGACAGATTAGGGAAATATTTTCATTACAAAATATTCACCACCAAGTCCAACCCGTCAGAGATTCTCTATTAGATGGTTCACACGGTAATTCCTTCATAGGCTTTGAGCTAATAATTTCAATTAGACAATAACGGTGAAATGAAAGCTCTAGATAACTGTTCTCAAAATGTAACAGGAATTGCCTTGTAAAGGCAGCCACTATCAACATTACTATTTAACATTAGAGACATTAACCAAAGCAATTAAATAAGAAAAAACAAGTATAAGAATCAAGGGAGCCTCTTGACAGTGTAGAAATATACTCCACAAATGTAAATAACATGTGAGGAAGAAAATCCTCTGAATCATTATTTGAAATGGCAAAACACTTCAAACACACTGAGCCTATTAAAAAAGACTGTATGAACAAACTTTGGAACAGGTACAAAATGGAGAACTATGAAAGCCTAAAATAGAAAGAGATAGGACACTTTATGTACAAATATAGAGAGAATAGGATAAGTTACGAAATCAATATGCAGAATAGAACATACAGTGTGCTAATTTTCATGTTGGAAAGGAAGTAAAATAGGAATGCGTGCACACACACACACACATTTGATTTTGCGAAAAGTAACATTGGAAGAGTATACCAAGAACATGTACAAAGCTGGAGTGAATATAGATGGAATTCCGTTTTCTCAGAGTGTACCTTTCAAATGGTTTTGACATTTCAGCTAGTTAAATATTTTATATATTTTTAAAAAATCAAAGTAACAGAAGGTCCTTTAGTCATCTCCTATGTATAAAATCCACTGGCTAGCTTAAGGTTAAGCTACCTTATAATAAATCAAGAGTCAATTAATAGAGGTTAGAAAGCTACTTTTCAAACAAATGCCAAGATGGTATAGACAGTTTGACAGCAATAAATCTAAGGCATGTGGCAACTTTAAAACAGTAAGATATGCTTTATTAAGAAGTACAATCTTGCCTACTTGTCATTCCCATTTCTCATAAAACATTAATATTATTGCAGTGTATTTTAAAATTAATAAAATTCAAAGATGTTAAATATCCAGTTAGAAAAATACATTCACCCCTGAAGCCATCGGCGACACAAATGATGTAGAACCTGAAAGGTTCTTCATTAAATAGCATTTCCCCCAAACAAACCAATTTCTATTATCACATATTAGTGTTGCCTCTTCTTGAATGTCACATAAATGTTGATATTTTTACCTGTCTGGCTAATTTTGCTCATGTAATGATTTTTGATGCTAATCTCAGTCATTGAGTACATCAGTAGTTGTTATTTACTGGTATAAAGTTGAGTAGTATTACATTTTATTAACATAGCATTATTTGTTTATCCATTCTTTCACTGATGAGAATTTTAGATTGTTTCTACTTTCTGGCTCTCTGAAATGGTGGTTATAAACGTATTTTTACTTGTCCTTTTTGTGAACTTGTGTTTTTGTTTCTACTAAGTAAACACTTAGATGTGCAATTTATAGTCAGAGGGGGACTGTATGCTTATTGGTCAAATAAAACAAATTTCCAGTTATAAATAAATTCTGGGGCTCTAACATACAGCATGGTGAATATATTCGTACTTAACAATGCTGTATAGTTGAAAGTTGCTGAGAAAGTAACTCTTCAATGTTCCCACTATAAAAATATAAAGTTATATGAGGCAGTGGATGTATTAACTAACCTTATTGTGGCAACCATTTTGCAGTGAAAAGCAGTGAAAATTTAAAATAATGCAACAATTTTAGCAATTCTAGTGTGCCCTGCATTTCCTTTTGTTTTGATTTACTGATGATGTTATATTGAACAATTTTTTGTGCTTATTGGCCATTTTGTGAATTTTTGTAAACTGTCAGTCTTTTGCTCAACTTAATTGTGTTGTCTTTTCATAACTGATTTGTAGTTCTTTACAGAGTCCAGATATTCTTTGTCAAATATATGTAATGTGAAAAATTTATCCTATGGCATACTTTTTATTCTCTTAATGGATTTTTTCTGAAGAGTAGAGTTTTTGTTTGTTTGTTTAATTAAATCCAATTTATCTTGTTTTTAGCCATTATGGCTTATGCTTTTGGGGTCTTTGTTATGAAATATTTAACTAGCTCAAGTCCCAGAAAATATTTTCCTGCATTTTCTTATAGAGACTGTGGAGTTTAAGATTTTATATTTGGTGTAGGTACCATCAAGACTTAATTTATGTGTATGGTATGAGGTAAGGATAAGCTATTTTTTCAATATAGCTATCCTGTTTTGTAAGTCCAGAAGCTGAAACAATTTTCCTTTCCCCATTAAATTACATCTGTGCTTTGTTGAAAGTCAACTAACTACCTATGTGCAGGCATAATTGTGGACCCTATTCTGTTGCCTTGGTCTACTTTTTTATCCTTGTACCTACACCATACGGTCCTAATTAATGTAGCTTTATGATAAGTCGAACACTGTGAAATTGTATCAGCCACTATCCACCCAGGATTATAAGAAAACTTAGATGGAAAACGTTTCTCTCTTTCAACTTTCAAGCTTCTCTAATATAAACTTCCATAGACAAGAATTGACATGCATGAGGGTACTTTAAGGATAATGAATGAGAACAAAGTCTTTAGAGACCAATGGATCTAAATTTGAATCCTATTGCACAGGAAAGATTTTTATGCTATTTAAATGTCATTTTCCTTACCTAATAACATAGGGATCATATTACCTAACAAAAAAATTGAGAGGTTTAATAAAATACCCCATATAAAGTTCCCAATGAAGTATTTGACATATATGAAGTAAGCCTACAATAACATAGCTATACAACTATTTTCACAGGAACTCGGAGGAAGGGATTCTTTGTAGAAAAAGAACACATGGAGACAATATTGAGTGACTGTCCTATTTTTTTGTTCATTTAGCAATTTCTCTCTATATCTTATCAGTATTTAAAATGTACTTCTCTCTATATCTTATCAATATTTAAAATGCACTACTTTATCCTATTTATGATAAAATATTATGTTCTTAGACATTACTAATTATTGATTGCTTTTATAAGATGTATAACTATACATGTTCATTGTTTTTTCATTATGTGGATAAAATATAAGAACTTCACGATTTATGCACAAACCTTTTAAATGTTTTCTCTTAGTTCCAAGTTTGCCAGAATATAGAATGAAAGAAGCATGCATATCTTTATCAGGAGGAAACAGAGCAATGTTACTCAAAAGTATTTTCCCAATAGGTTTACTCTTTTATTACTATGTAATTAACCCCACCTCGAGAATTCTATTGTGGATTCTTTTGCAGCAGCAAATTAAACATTTGACTTGCAGACTATTTTGTTTCTGTGAAAGTGACTATCACGTCATTAGAAAATAGGCAAGCAATATTGTGAGTAATGAAGAGTTTTCAGAGGAGTTTTCAGTGAAGCCAAAAGATTTGCCCTGGGAGAAAATACGCTACATAATTGCCTCACCATAATCTCTAGCACAAAATCCATCAAGATCTAATAAAGTAGCTTCATTAGCATGATCATCACCTTATTAATAATGTATTGGTTGCCAAAGGTACTGATGGGATTATCATGCATCATGCTAAGCATATAAGAACATTATTGTGATGCTCATTAAAGTGAACGCCACAGCAGTCAAATCTGTAGTAAACAAATTTGATATCTTTTAAAAATACTAGTATAAGTAGGTGTCCTCCCATTTATTAATAAACCATCATTCCATATTGGATATTTTTCTAGGAATCTGCAATTCATATCTAAAAGGACTTCAGGACAACCATTTTGACATCTTGAAAATATGCAAATATATTTTCCTGATCAAAAATCTGTATTTAAGAATTTTTATACTATGACCTATTTTAGTCAAAAACCCAAAAATTAGCAAAATAGGTGTCAATGTGTGATATTAAAATTTTCATCCACAGAAAATGAGATGCTCACTGGACATTAGAATAGTGATAATGCCCATTCACTGAGAATCTAGAGAGTGGAGGTTCCTGGGCTACAGAGACTGATAAAGAATACAGACCTGCAGTCCTAGGTCAATAACTGAGATGTGATCCTGGAATACGCCCGGGGGGAATGGAAGTGGGTGGACTTCTACTCTAATCATCTGCATTATTTTATATACAGTCATTTTATATTGAAGTCATTATTTTATAGATAGGAGTGTCCTTCACCTTCTAATGTGATGCTGCTACAGCTTGAAAGGCAGGCCTAACCCTGCTGCCCACCTATACTGGCCTTTTACATGACACGCTGAGTTATTTCAGTGAATCTCCTTTCAGCAGGCTGCACTGCAGCATGGCTCCAATGGGGCACACCATCTAATTGGCAATCTTACTTTATGAACTAAACCTACAAAAGATGGTGAGTGAGATTCTTTCCCAATTAAACAGAACTCTATCCCCAGAGACATTGCCCCATTGTTCTAGTGCTAAACTACAGTATTTGGAAAAGGGAAGAAAAAAAACCCACACTGGATTTAAGCAAAGTAGAAGTTCTAAGCAATTTGATACAGCAGTGTTTTGATGAGAAGTGAGAAACAGAAGTGATCATTTTTAGGGTTGTCATTTGTCTCAAATAAAAGCCTGTGTTGAATGGCTATATATTTATTATTTAGGAAACTGAAGTGCTTAGCGCCCAACTAGAGAAACTGTGTGTTAAACACAAAGATTTCACACCCTTTACATATCATTCCTGTCCTATAAAAGAAAATATAGATGATGTGACCAGTTTTAAAAATGATTTTACTTGGGTGACACTGGTTAGTAAAATTATACAGGTTTCAGGTGTACAATTCTACAATACATCATCTATATATTGTGTTGTGGTTTACCACCCCTAATCAAGTCTCCATCCATCACCATTTACCCCCCATTTGCTTTCTTCTACCTCCCCCAACTCCCCTTCCCTCTGACAACCACCATACTGTAGTCTGCGACAATGTGATCCTTTTTAACCAAAGAAGTTGTGATGCATATCATAGGCTCTGGATTATACTTTATTATCAGGAAAATACATAAGAAGGAATTATTCCTTCCTCAGAAAAAGTTTCATATATTGCTTAGATTTAATAAATGTTTAAGGCATCTGCCCCAGAAATTTGATGCACCATTTTCAACTGGAATCTTTTAAAACTTTCTAGTTCACCAGGTTTTCAATCTTATCTGTCCTATTAATTATTCAATACCTTATCAGCATGAACTTGGGGTGTCCACAAAGACACAGCCATATGCTAAAGTGCAGAGACATCTACTAAAGAGAAGAAGGCCTTTGCGATCAATAACTTCATGGCAAAAAATTTGGCAAATCTTAACGAGAACATAGTATATCAATAGTGAAACAGGGATTATTTTAAAGTCTTGGATTAATGGAGGGGGATGGAGAAAACTCAAACCCAAATTTAGCTGTGTCAATCTCCTACAATACATTGTAAACTTCCTAGGTTTGGATATATAAATATTCTATGGCTTTCATTTAACCCAATTAATAATAGTTGCCTGTTCCTAAATGTTTGTTCCTGAACTATAACCCCGAAATCTACCTGTAATAACTACCTGTAATAATATGTGAAGTTTGTATAATTAAAAGAACCTGAACATTTTGTCCAACTGTAAAATATATGGTTATAATTGTTGAAAATCTGTGATATTCTTAAATTCCTTTTTTAAAATAAAATTTATAAAACCACAAGAACATCAAAAGGGTATTATAGGTAATATATTTTTCAACTAATTACAGTGTAATTGTGCTCACCATTAATCTACTAGTCTTGAGGTGAACAATATTGTTAAATGTTAACTATTCCTAAAATAAAATGTAATCATGTAGAGATTAGTAGTTCTAAATTCCATTCAGTTTTGCAACCACTGAACAACAAACTGCATGATCAGAATTATATATTAAACATTAAATTCTGTCCTATATATTGAAAGAGCAATTGATGGATACAAATTCATGCCCCCCCACCCCGCCCCCGTAGGGGAAAACCTATGCTGTTTACCCCATTTGGATAGATGGCATTATGTTTACCTATTTTCAAAAATTGGTATTCCAAAGTATTCTATTTTTGCAGAGCCTGTGAGGTTCTTATACATTGATTTTCAGAAGTGGAAACCAGTCTTGGAGTCTATGGGATTTCTTTCCAAGTTCTTTGACAAAAATAGAATTATATTGCTGGAAGACCATGGTTATTGCTAGGTGAGCACAGACAACATACCTGAGAACTGCTTAACATGCAGAGGGGAACAATTCTTATTTCTCTATGAAACTCCACTGGGAAAACAGCACACAGGCAGTTTTTCTCACTTTATTCATTCTATACCAAGGACACAGCAAGACTTCTGTTCTTTTCTATGTGAGGAATGTCTTTCTTTCTCTTGGGTATTGCTGCCAAGCTTTCTAGTTGAATGGCCAATATCTGTTCTCTTTTCTTCCTTACTATAGCATCCAATTCGGTTTGGGATAGCAAAGTGCCCAGCAGATGTCCAATATTTTCTAGTGTCATTTGGAAATAAGGGAGGCCACATGACACCATTCTGGTCAAAGATATGTAATCAGATTCACTGGGTGAGGCTTTCACCAACAGTCCTAAGTGAGATGCAGTTGGTGACTCCTCTCCATTATTTTCCTTGCTCTGATCATGGACACTGAGGTTAGAAATGCAGGTACTTTCTTTCAACCGTGAAAAATGAACAATAGCATCTGGGAGTTTGAGTTTCTAAAACAATGTCAGCATTGCCTACTTGTGGATGTATTTGGTAGTGAAACTGTTTGGGGGTTTTCTATGATAAACAACTAATATAACTTATATAAATAAGTTCATCAATTGTCTCCCATTCCTTACCTATTCCCAACCCCTTAGGCTTTGGAAACATCATCTGGAGACTTTCATTATGCCCTTTCCTTCCTTCTATTAAAGAGAAAAAAAACAGGTCTAAATAGCTTTACTTGTGCTGAAGACCAGGACCCCAAACCTAGATTTAACACCTGACCTAACTGCTGTTTCAACCTCCCCCAGAAACATAATCTTAATCTATTTTCTGGTCAACATCAATGAGCTAATCTGTCATGTGGGACCTCTCCATCCTGTCCCCATAAAAAGAAGACAATCTGCATGATTAAAACCCTTGCCTTTCCTTTTCCCCTCCCCCTAAGAAAGTACCCCTGGTCTAAAAGTATGAAATCCTTTCTTTTTTTGTTAGTAGCTCCCTTGCCCCAACCTTCCTACAAAAACCTTCCAACTAGGAGCATCCTTCATTCTATTTGTTAGATAGGATCCTGCTTGATTCATGAAACAGCTAATAAAGCCAATTAGATCTTCACATTTACTTGGTTGACTTTTATTCTTTAACTGTACAGTTTAAATTCAAAGTCATTCGTATTTTCATTCTTTCTCTGTAGTCATGCCTAAGTCTCACCATCCCATGGCTGCAGTTTTAAGTAAAAAATTTGTTGATGGCAAAGATGACGAGAGTAAAATTCATAGAAGATTAGAAAGGATTTGTGAGATGTAGGAAATAAACAAAATAAAATTAAAATGATGTGAATACCTTCACTATATTCCCCTTACAATAAATTGACACAAAATATGGGTCAAACTTCAATAAAAGCAAAGTAACTTACCCATAGTCTTATGCACACACACACACACACACACACACACACTCATTCACTAACCCCTAAAAAATTAAGACTGGGATCAGAAAGAACTGCATTAAACCTATTTTTTAATATTTGAATGTGATTTTTAAGAAACCCTAGTGTGGAAAAATTCTGACATACAGAAACTGTAACTTCGTTTATTTAAAGTAATTATGATATAGATCTCTGGTATTTTCAATAAGACTGTAAACTTGTTTTTGAATGTTCTTATTCCCTAAGCAAATTATTTCAGGAAACACAATACATTAGCCAATAATTTCTTTAGGAGATTGAATATTTTTAAATATTAGAAAAATGAAACTTACAGATTTTTTTCATTTCACATGAGGAACAAGCTATGCAAGTCTTTCTGAAAAGAGTTTCGAATTTATATATTTTTGGAGGTTATGTCATTTGGATAAAAATATACTCACAGCAGTGATAATCATAAGACTGGACTTAATCCATTGGGAACTCAAATGAGACAGCACAATTTAAGTGTGACAAGATTTAGAAATGAGGTTTTTGTCCTCATTCATAAAAAAACTAAAATTTTAATAACTTGGTATCTAATTTTAGGCATATCATTAACAAAGTACAGTCCATTACCTCTGCTTTCTCACTTGTGAATTTCAGAAGAAAGTGAACTTAAGTTCTTTATTTTCAATAACTAATGAACAGGTATAACAAATAGTAAAATTTAAAGAAAATTTAAAGTTTCCCATTTTTATTCTAAATAAATTTGAAAGAAAGAAAGAAATATATATATATATCCTATCTAATAATAGACAAACATGGTAATTAACCGTACCTCCAACACGCTTCCATGGGCTAATCAGGGCGATATGCAAATTAACTGCCAACTAAGATGGCAGTTAACCGCCAACAAAGATGGCGGCTAATTTGCATACTGCAGGCAGTGTAGGACAGCGCAAGCTGCCATCCAGTCCTCCCTGTGCTACCGGGGGCTAAGGCAAGCGGTGCTGATTGCCTCGCTGGAGCTCTCCTCAGTCCGCCCACCGGAGACAGGGGACCCACCCCTGTGTGCGATCTGGGGGTGGGCGGGAACTGGGGCCAAAGCAAGCGATGCGGATCGCCTCTCCGGAGCCCTCGCCTGCCTACCAAAGACACATCCCAATGCAACCTGAGGGCGGGCGGGGGCTGGGGCCAAGGCAAGCAGTATCGCCTCGCCTGAGCCCTAGCCTGCCCACCGGAGACACGTGCCAATGCGGGGGGCTGGGACCAAGGCAAGCGATGCAGATCGCCTTGCCGGAGCCCTCGCCTGCCCACCAGAGACACATCCCAGTGTGACCCAGGGCGGGCAGGGGCTGGGGCGAATGCAAGCGGTGCAGATCTCCGAGCCCGAGCCCGAGCCTGCCCACTGGAGACACATCCCAATGCGCAGGGGCTGGGGAAAAGGCAAGCGGTGCAGATTGCCTCAATCGAGCCCTGGCCCGCCCACCGGAGACATGTCCCAATGTGATCCGGGGGGCGCGTGGGGGCTGGGGCCAAGGCAAGCGGTGCAGATTGCCTCAACCGAGCCCTCGCCTGCCCACCAGAGACACGGGGCTCACTCTGAAAGAGAGAGAGAGACACAGAGAGAGAGAGATTTAGAGAGAGAGGCGGAATTTTGCATCCCGCATCCCTCCCTGATCGACCACTGTGATTCCAAGCCAGCGAGGGCTGCCTTCAGGCCACAGCTCCAGTTTCCCTCACCCCCATGCCAGGACTGAGAGCACAGTGCTGGGCAGAGGCACCCAGGGGTTTGGGAATGCAGCACGAGGGGCTGGTACAATGTGGGGGTGGGCTGTGTTTACACCGCCAAGTTCCCCACTTCTGCCCTGGCCCGGCATGCCTCCTCCTTCCCCTCAGAGGCCCAGCTTCTGCCTACATGCTTGCTGGGCAGGCCCAACTGCACCGGGGAGTGAGCCATGGTGATCAGGATGGCCACTTCCTGGGATGGGACAGCCGGACCACGGCGATTCATGAGGGCGATGAGGCCCGTGGGGCATGCGCAGTCCTTGGGCGGCGGGGGTGGCCAGCCAAGCAGAGACTGGCTTCAGTGGGGCCAGTGGGAGCCCGAGGCCACTCAAACCCCCACAGGTCCTGGGCGGATAGTGTCTCCGTGGAGAGCGGTTTCTCCATGCATAGTGCCCAGGGGTGGCTGTGAGCTGCTGCAACCCCGCCCCACGCTTCAGGAAGGGGGAGAAGGCTCGCAGCCACCAGAACCCTAGGCTGCACTGCCTGTGCCTCAGCCTGCCAGGTTGGCAGGGTCCAGAGCAGGTGAGCTGCTCCCTTCCCCCAGTGGTAGAACAGGGAGGAGAGCGCTGGGTGCAGGGAGGGGACCTCAGCTGGGATCTTCCTGGTGTGGGGAAGGGGCCCGGCCTGGGCCCAGTGGGGAGCTTAGGAAGTCTGGCTAAGCAGGCGCCAGTTCATACCAACTCTTACTCTGCCATCTTCCTCCAGCTCTTGAAGCTAGCCCCCCTGCCCCACCTGTCCGGGGGAATGGGCTCTGGGTGACCTCCCTGAGCTCAGACTGTGGACCCAGAGACCTCAGGGAAGAGTGCAGGGGCCGGTGCAGAACTACCAGGGCAGAGTTGCTTCGGTGTCTCCGTGAAGTTTGCAACTGACCCAAGGAGGAAACCCCAGAGGGGAAAGGCCGGGAGGCATGAATTGCCAGCACTGTACCCACTTGAAAACAGCTCTACTTGGAATGTGAGGCGGTTGTATGTTCAGCTGAGAAGTGAGGGGGCTGAACTCCACCGTCGCTGGGCTCCTGTCAGTCTGAGGCCTAAGCGTCCACCACGACAAGGAAAGAACAGAGTGAGGGGCCTGGAGGAAGGGAGGACAATTGAAGAAAACCATGTCTAGACTTTTCTCAGCCCTCTCCTACTTTCTGCTGCCTACAAGAGCCCCAGGCCCGGCCACAGTTCTGTCTCCAACTTTTAGGCCCCTATTCTCCAACCACAGAGGAAAGAAATAAGGAAGGAGTCTGTGCTGCCTTCAGAAAGTATCTATATACCTGATCTGCCAGTTGCCTTCCACAGAGGGAGGCCAGACTTCGGATTAGGCCCGCTCCCCACAGGGACATCAGCAGGACATCCTGTGAGGGCTCCCCAAATCATTCTTTACTGATAATCATGTAGGCTGGTCTCCTGGTTCCATAAACCAAGAATTTTTTTTTTCATATAGAATTAGAAAAGAAGCCCCAATTAGAATAATATGAAGTAAAAGTTTATATGGAATATAATCAACTTATGGCATAATGTTTATTTTCTGTTCAGATATAGTAGAGTGGGTAATCAATGAATTAAAAAAAAATAAGAGATTTGATTGACTAGGGACAGATTTTGGTATATTTAATTTCTGCCTTTCTGCTATTTCCTTCTTGGTTTCTTATAAAACCTCTTTCATTCCCTTGTAACTACTATTTCAGCGAATACTTGGGTTTTTCTATTTCTCCCTGGCCTCCCATAGCCAACATCGTGTGCACGACCACCATGCCTTTGTATACAGTTTTTACTCTGCACAGAGGTGCCCCGCTGAAGGGGCAAGACCCTGCTGAGTTGAGGTCATGATGGTCTACAAAGTTGTGGGAGGCAGTGTCTCTTCAGAGGAAGGGAAGGAAGCAGATGGAAAGAAACCCTCTGCTCACCGACACCTGAACTTCAGGGCTATATCTGCTAAAGGGAGGAAAACTTTTACTAATTCAGAGACTTCCTGTAGTCTAGAAGCAGCCCTAGTCTTAAGAGTTGCTATTCCCACTGCAAATATTTCTAACGTCTTCAATGGAGTGCTGATTATGGACATCAACTGCAACCCAGTAAGATATGGGTCAATAACAAGAACATACAGGGGGAAGTCACTGTGTGTAAAGCTGAGAAAACACAGCAGAAGACCTAGCAGCTGTTAGTGTCTCTGAGCAGGGAATCAATGCTGAGCCCTGTTTGAGACCGTCTTTCCCAGCGAACCATACAAGTAAGGAAGAGTAACTTGGACACTGTGAATGCTTTATAATGTGGACTAGGCTGCTTTGCTAACTTCACCTTGAATTGCACATGACTAAAACTTTTAATTTTCCTGTATAGAATGACACACACGTCTGATATAAATTTATAAGTTGCAACATTAGTGAAATTTTAGTGATGCCTAATAAGTGATAAAATAACGGGAAAATCTGATGATTTTAATTCATTAATAGTACATGGTAGATGTTTAATGTGAGAAAGGAAACCATGTAATGTGACCTGACCCCCACCCCCATCCCCCACCCCCGGCAAATAAGGTTGTGTTTTTGAATGTATAATCTTAAAATTAAAAAAGAAGTTACAAATGCATCTAAAGTTTTTAATGACACCATTGTTAGTTAAATATAGAACAGTTACATGCAAATGTTAACTTTCTAAGCAAATGAAAACTGCATTTCTCCCAAAGTTTCACAGTCAACTTAGCTTGCCTCTGGCCAGCCAAAGGGCAGAAAGCTGTGCTTTAAAAATTTCTAGGTGAAGCCATCTCTTGATACTGGATAGAGTCATACCGTGTTCCATTTCAAACTAAGTAGGAGCTATTTCCTTTTGCATTGGGAGCTGACATCCCTTCAATTAAAGAAAGACTATGTCAGAACAGTCTACTGTGGATAAGAAGCCAATGCACAAAAGGGAAACAGAAGTGATGGCAGTTCCTTAGCAATGGTTCTTAACCTTATCAAATCCAATGCCACCTATGTATAAATAAGCATGTATTTCCCTTTTCATAAATCTGAAATAAAATTTCATTGAAATATAATCTACACAGAAAATATATACCTTAATCATCCTATATAATAAAAGGCTAATATGCAAATCGACTGAATGGCAGAACGATCAGTCACTATAACGTGTACTGACCACCAGGGGCAGATGATCAATGCATAGGGGGAGCACTGCTCAGCCAGAAGCTGGTTTCAGAGTTGGTGAGCACAGCAGTGTTGGTGGGAGCGTCTCCTACCTCCGCAGCAGAGCTAAGGATGTCCTACTGATGGACATCCCCCAAGGGCTCCTGGATTGTGAGAGGGTGCAGGCCGTACTTAGGGACCCTCTACCCCCGAGTTCATGAATTTTGTGCACTGGGCCTCTAGTCTATAATAAAAGCATAATATGCTAATTAGACAGGATGAAGCCAGGGCTGTGAGGGAAGCCCTGGTCCCGGGTGCCTGCCAGTGGCCCAGAGGGAAGTCCAGGTCTCGGATGCCAGAGGGAAGCCGGTGCTGGCAGCCGGGGGAAGGAAGGTCTATTCTTGCATGCATTTCATGCATTGGGCTCTAGTTTTAATATAAAGAGGAAAGTGATTTATAGGAACAATATACATTTCAATATGGAAATATCCAAGTACTGCACACCAAAAGGTCTAACAGTCAGATGTTTTCCTTACATCGGGAATCACCATGAACATATAGCTACAGATACAGATGGACATAACTATGTTGTATTTGCCCCTCAGATACCATGAACACCATTGTTTGTGATTTTCTGAAACGGTTAGAAACTCAATTTCATGTCCTGAAAAAGTACAAAGTTTCCTCCATTTACACAGTAGTTATATCTAGAAAATTAATGCATACTAAAACTATGGAATATACCTTAAATTGATACTCAAATTCTAGTTAGGCTCTGGATTCCGATATTTCTAAACAGATGCTTTATTTGCTTGAATCTTATAGGCATTGGGTGGTGGAGAATCTTTGCACACTGCCAGATGTTCAAACCGTCCTAGCCTCCACCCTCTTCACATCAGTAGGCAGCAATCCCTTAATTTTATAACTAATAAAAACACTACAGCAAATTCCCAAAATGCTCTCTTTGGTTCTGATTTCTTTGAAACTCTCTTCATCATGGAGAGAAGAAAGAGAGCACCAATTATCCTTTCTATTCTTCACAGCTACTGCTGACATAGAGAATAAACTATATGAAGATCCCTTATCAACAAAATATGGCTTGCCCCTGTCAAGGATTGAAATCACAGCTGCTATTAAATATGCAAGATAAACTTTATGGGAGATGCTGTCAGTCCTTCAGACTTCCAAGCTTCAAGTTAAAACACCCATGGGAATAGATATTTTCATTGGTATTAATGATGACAGTTAAAAAATGAGATTTGTATTTCAAATACTCTGTCCTACCATCTTTCTACTTTTCCCCCCAGATGTCAATGACACGGTTCTGAAACTTTAGTCACCATGGATATTAGACACTTCAGGACAGAGAAACGTACAGCACCAAAGTGATGAGGAAATGTGGTGGGTGTGGTTATTAGTTATAGATAATTAGAAGGCTGAATTAGGGCACTAGAGATAATTTTAGAAACGGGTTTTAAAAGGAGTCAAAGATAAGGAATGGAAGGGAAAGGGGGGTTTGAATATGCCCAAAGCATTTTGGTGAAATATGTCAAGGATTTAAATACATCCCTTCTTGATAATTTTCCTTTTCCATGAATGATGAATAAAGATCATGTCAGTGTCTTGAGTCATTGAACAGGAAGTAGTTTCTGCAATCCATCCTGGGACTGTACAATCACCCCTCTACCTTATGCTTTGACATCACAGGGGAATGTCTCCTTTCCTCCTTTCTGGTTCATCTGCTGTAGTGAGCTGTCTACAAACCACATTTTTTTAAATGGATTTTTTCTACATCAATCAGAAATTTCTATCTTTTGAGGCATAATCTGAGACACAGCAGGAAGTTAACCAAACTACAGAGTGGTAGGAAGACAGGCATGATGGTGTTACACTCCACAGAGTGACTCCTGCAGCTGGGCAGACAATCCAACAGAGGGCTTGGGCTGTGGCTGGACCTCATTGGAATGCTGAATCTCTAAAACCATTTGTCAATTACCTATTAATTTCACACAAAGATAATGAGAAGAAAACTGACATTTATTAAATGCCTGCATCTTGCCATTCACTATAGTATGTACTTCTATATATGTCATCATTTCTTCTACAGTAAAATCAAGTAGGTATTATTATTCCCATCATTTTACAAATGAGAAAACTGATGTTCATAGACATTAAAGCACTCCTAATCCCACAGACATCTTTAATAGATTCCCTTAGCTGAATTTGGGCTAGTACAAAATCTGTTACATTCATACAACAAATCAACATATTAAAAGTAACTGACAGACTGGATGGAGGAGTGTACTGATAAAAATGAATGGGAAACTCAAATGTCACCCATAAACTTTTGAAGAAAATTAATCATAAACACAGAGGAAAGTCGGAAGTATGCAGAGTTTTGTTGCAATGGAAAAGTTTGATGTATACTTGAATACAAATAGAGCTACCATACTCTATCTAAATGGCTTTAGAAGTCTTTTTTTAATTTAAAAGTCAATAGTCAAAAGACAATTCTGACATAAATAGGATGAAATAGCATTTAGTGGTGAAAAAAGCTCCACAGACATGAATGGTCAATAAAATAATAAACAAAACGATATATTTAATCATTTTTATAGTCACATCAGTAAGTACTCAGGATAATTTTACATGTATTGGATCAAGAAGGCAGCATGGGCGTGAGGAATTTTATTTATACAGAAATTCCAACTATGTGAGCAACAGGTTTCCTAATAATGTAGACTAAACTTCAACACCACACACACACACACACACACACACACGTGCATCTTAGAGAGATTGAGAATTTAACACATTATAGTATACCGTATTAGCCAAACTAAAAATGGATTCCAAGATATGAGTGTTCAAAGATTATACTTCTAACCATATACCACAACTTCCCTTAATACTTGTGAAGACTATTGTCTGTAATGCTCAACATCTAAGCCAATTTCTTGGCTATTTTCATTATTTCATTATTCACACACTTAATAGCAGCATTAGATCGCTTGTATGAAAATTACACAGTAACACAGTAAGCTCTCAGTCATCAAAACAAAACAATCAGTGCCACAGTCTAGTGATTGATATTTTTAAAATAAAAACCTTAATGTACCTAATAAATTTGTGGGCTATCAATGACTCTATATTCCTCAGACCTTCCATATCCTTCCAAAATTCAATACACAAAACACATTATACTTTTCACAAAGTAAAGAAAGTTGGAAAATATAATTTCACATGTAATTCCTTGCATAATTTCCAGAAGAAAAATGTTAAAATTACAATGTGATATTTGTCATCAATTTATAGCTACAGTTTTACAGTTTTGAACTTAGGAAATTTTTTTTCTCTTAGGATGCTTTTCTTACGTTACACCACACACCAAGTTTTGGCTTCATAACATGCAAAGAATGGGGAAAACAAAATTTGATTGAAAAATACGTAAACATAGTTTGAAAAAATCCTATTAATATTGTTAAATATAGTGTTCATGCAGCGATAACTAGATAACTTTCAGTAATCTTTAAAAATTATATTAGATGTACACAATGTTGGCCTTCTCACTTAACTTTTTAAATTTACTTTTGTTTCAATTTTCTCTAAAATTAATTTAAGTTGTAATTAAATGTTACTTTCAAAAATTAACTTTGGTCCTATCTGTTAGCGAATTCTTAAATTTGAAAATTTATTTTGCCTATGGCCATCACGTATAAATCCCATCATGAGAAATGGCCAGTTTTACCCTAAATCACACAAGGTGGTGCCAAAATAATTCCATCTGCTCACTGTGTTGGGGTTCATATAAACTCACCATGAACAATGATGGTGCTACTTTGAAAAGTTAGACCGACCACACCCATGGAAAGTAACATACACCCAACAGCAGAAATCAAGTTGCTGGATATTAAATGGGAACACGGGCACCGAGGGTAAACAAGTGCCTGGCTCTCAACTGCCTCCACCTGCTCCCATGTTTAGAGAATTAGGAGGCTATTCACGTCTCCCAGGAAGCCCCGCCTGCTGTAGTCAACTGAAGCAGACCCCAGGAGCCAACAGGCAACCCAACTCCGATTCCTATGGAATCATGAACGTCCTCAATACAACCCTTGGCACCCGCTAACCAGGCTAATGTGTCCTAAACATTGAACTGTCTAGACTCAGAGCAAGGGTGCCATTACTCATACTCTGTCCAACTTCCCCATTACCATCAACTCCTGATATTCAAAGGCTCTTGAGGATAATTTAAGATTTAAAATATAGTCACGGTAATACCTTGTGGTCCCTGGTGAGTTGATTTTATACCAAAGACTGACTCTGAATGTCTTGTTAAAACTGAAAAATCACCTTATTGGCATAAATGCCATGTAGTTTAAAGGAGAATAACAAGAGTATTGGCAGCCATCTATCATGCTCTATGTAGTAATTTCTGGTTGTATACAAAGTAAAAATCACAATCCATTACCATTAAGAAGGGCAGACAGTACACTGATCAATACCATGCACCTTACTAAAGCTTTTTTCTATACATTTAGTCATCTATACAAATATGTTTTTCTATTTATAAGTAGGAATAATATATAGAAATAATCACAATTTTTTTAGTAACAAATCTTTTAAAAATATAACATATACTATAAAAGTTGGAGATATTTGCATATCAGTAAGTTTCATATTTTCATTGTAATATTAGAATAAAAAGGAGTGCATACGTGCATACTTTATCAAACATGAGGAGAAGAGTATTTGGTAATTGAGATTAGATTGATTTGGGCAGAATTTTACTAGTTTTAACAGAGAAATTGTTTAACAGAGCATTCTTTCCTTCTGTGTATTTGTGATATTCTATAATAATGACTGGTTTTTCTTAGAAAGCATATTTCTAATATTTTATCAACTACACAACTATTTTGTTATTATAGTATATAATAGTGTCATTTAGCATATCTCTAGAAAACTGTATGTGCTAGAACAAGTTGTTTCACTTCTTCTTAGAATTCATTTTCCCTAATCTTTATAATATTACTCATAAGTAACATTAATTGATGACTTGTTATTGGTAGGGCAATTTGTTAAGCATTTTAAGTACACAGTACTATTTAAACTTCAGTAACACCTTTAAGCTCCAGTTAGAAATAAATCAGGATTGAGGTTTGGAAGAGGCTCTTGTCATTCTTTTCTTAGACTGGAAAGCCTGGGAGATTAGAATCACAGATTTTAAAAATTATAATGGACTTCAGAGATAACCTAGTTTAATGAATGCAAATGAAAACTTAGATTATATAATCTCTCTAAGTGTTGGTCAATTTACATAAATTGACCCAACTAGTTAGTTAGAAGAAACCCCATATCTAGATTTTTTGGTATGTTTTTCCCCAAAGCAGTATCATAAACTACACTACTGTACCTTCTATTTATATCCAAAATATTTAATAGCATGATATGATTATACATTTTCTTTTCAATTTTTTCGCTTCTTAATTTCAAAGTATGCAATACATTTGTTATGAAATCCTTCATTACAGATTCCAAGTATGAAACCTTGCTATTCATGTGGTTCACAGACCACTCAGAGCATCAGCATATCAGATGCACATTTAGGTCCCATCCCAGACGTCCCGATCAGAATCGGCCAGGGAATTCATGTGCACATTAGCAGGTGAGAAGTGCCGCTCTATAAAGTTCCTACTTCTTCTACACCAACCTCCTCAATAGCAGCTCCAGGGATGGACTGCATGGACTAATGCTCAATGGCCAACAAACACCCATGGAGAGCCTCCTGTTGGACCGTGCTTTAAGAAAACTGACCTTCTACTAAAGAACATACTTTTGCACATATTCTGAGACACCTATATAGACACTATATGGGTTCGTTATTGATACCTAAGCAACTAGCACTTGTAGACCACAGTTTATCCTAGACTTCAAACCAGATGAAGGCTAAGCCTTGATGTATGGTCAATGTTGCAAAGTTAAGCTTCAAAGATACTGAAAGTATACAAAACTTAGAGCAAGCTTTATATCGCTCTCTATTTGAAGTGGTGTATTACTCAAATTCTTAAATATTATTCTTTAGGTTCTTTAAACATTTGATGTGAAACCTACTGTATTAAGAATACAGTTACATTTTCTAATCATCCTCAGACTTGCTGGCATTTTATCAATGTGCACATTTTTAGTAAAATTCAGCCACTATCTATCCCAAAAGATAGAAATCAAACTAATTGAAATCTTACTAAAATGAGAAAAAAATTTAAGTATAGCACATGGTAATATCAAAGGTAAATAGGAAGAGTATGAAACCATTAGTCACAATTAAAAATTACTATAAATATTTTGTAACTATTGAGTTATATCAACATGATATTTTTATGTGAAAGTATGTTATAATTATATTCTCTATTATTTACTTCCTTAAATTCAGCTATGAATGAGCCCTGGCCAACTAGATCAATTGGTTAGAGTGTCATTCTGATACCCCAAGGCTTGATCCCTAGTCAGGCACATACAAGAGTCAACCAGTGAATGCATAGCTAAGTGGAACAACAAATAAATGTTTCTCTCTCTTTCATTACAGATTCCAAGTATGATACCTCTCTCTCTCTTCTCTCTCTCTTCTTCTTGCTTTCCCTTCCCTTCTCTCTCTCTAAAAAAAACAACAACTAAAAATCAGTTATGAACAATGCACTTTGAAATATAGGTCAATTAAGAAATTGTCTCTTATACATATCTGCTGTTTCAATAACACATATATATGTCAAATGATCAAAGTTATTTATTTTATTAGAAAAAGTTTTAAAGCTAAATATCAGTGAATTATTACAAATATTAGTACTGACATTTATAAATAATTCTGGAATGATCTCTCATGTAGACAATATTGTCCAGGAACAAAATAATGTTTTTACATAATGAAACAAACATTCCATTTTGACATTAAAATTATTTAGGCTATACAAACTGACTACAATATAATTATAAAAATTGAGATACATTTCTAGAAATCGCATATATACATACGTTCAATTAACATTTCTAGCCCTTCCTGAACAGTTAAAAATTGGCTTTACTAAAAAATACTTTGTTCAATTGTCCTTAATTTCTTTTGGATTTAAATGTGTTTTGTATTAATGTGTTAAATAATTCATCAAATTTTCAAAGGGAAAGCAGCATTTAACTTTTTTATGCCTAGTACTCTACAGTATGGTGAAAAACAACAACAAATTATTTGTTAAAAAGCAGTCCTGGATATTTTCTTTGCTCATTTTTATTGTTTGCAGAGATTAGGAGCAGTGATTTGTTTCCTCAATGGTGTAACCAGGGTTCCCTATACCTTTCCATCTTCATGTCTGAGGAGAAGAGGAGGAAATGCAGGACAATAAGAAAGCCAGATCAAAGCAGCCTGACAGAAGTACTTAGGTTTCAATCTCCCACAAGTAGAAGCAGAATGTTTATCTTCTTCACTCTCTCCTCGGTCATTCTTTTCCGTAAATGAAAGTTCTGGATACTAAAAAGAACATTCATAAATGAAAAAACAAACATTTTCCCAAGTTGGTTGACTATATTCTAAGTCTGTAAGTCTCTGTGGCAAGGATTTGGAAATTGTGAAGATAAAAATGTAATACATACAGGGTGTCCCAAAAAATGTATACACATTTTGAATAATTATTAATTCCAATGGGTTAAACCTGAAAAGAAAGAAAGATCAATTGAGCTATCAGCTGTTAAAGTGTGTATACATTTTGGGGGATAGCCTGTAAACTTTGCCAATCTTAGCCAGAAAATGACAAATAGAGTCACCTGGATGAACTCAGGCTGGCTGCAATGCAGGGCCTGATTAAGGTCAGGCAGATTGGCCAAGGGCTCTGCTGAGCCCGAGTAAATAAAATGCCAAGAATTCACTATGAATTGTCAATAGGGCCATAATATGGCCCGAATACTATTTTCCAGTGACCAACTTTCTCCATCATTTTTATGATCCTATATATTTTCCAATTCATATCCTCATTATCTAAGCAGCAAAAGGTAATTGTTAATTTTGCCGGGGCCTTGGCCAAGAAATCACATAGCTTTTTATTAGAGGTAGTTGCTCATTTTAAAATTATAATTATTAATATTTTCTACTTCCTAGAGATTATAAAACCCTTCAGGACAGAGACTCCATCTCTGCAAATTTTATAATCTCCAGAGCTTACTACAATGATCTATTTTTAATATAAATTCAAATGTTTTCGTTACAATTTAAGCTGGACCTCCAAAAACCCTGGGCCCCTGATTTTAGGGGACTTAAAGTAACATCCACTGCTTGATTTCCCAGTGTTCTACTTATTTAGAGAGTCAAATTCAAAACGAAACAACTGTCAAATTTGTTTTTAGACTTTCCATCACATTCCAGGAAAGCAGCTTCGTACCGTCTGCCCATATGGCTGACAAGTTAGAGTAAAAGTGTTGATGCATTTGGGTACGTTCCTCATGCCCACAAGATTTCCAATTTGCAAACGTTGTGCTTTCAGAAACAATTGTGAGTAAGGTATTTGAATACTTACTACACTGAAAAATGGGCTCTACTAAATACATTACTATACACAGTTTTAATAATTTCTACCATACTTTTTCTAAAATGTGTTTTTATTGATTTCAGAGAGGAAGGAAGGGAGAGGGAAATAGAAATAGAAACATGGATGAGAGAGAGACATCAATCAGCTGCTTCCTGCATGTCCTCTACTGGGGATCGAGCCTGAACCCCCCCACACACACACTTCCCCTACCCTCAACCCAAACCATATGTGCCCCCCCCCCCCCCGCATGTGCTCTGGCCCAGAATCAAACCAGTGACCTCTTTGTGAATGGGACAACACTCAACCAACTAAGCCACACCAGTGGCGCTCTACTATCCTTTTTAACATGAGTATATATTTGTAAATAAATGACTCTTGAGTACTAACATCTCTGTGCAAGTACAGCAATATCATATATATCGTTACATATAAATGTTAAGTTGTAAGTTCAATTAATATAGATTATACATTCATTACTTCCTTCAATTAAGTCTTTCTTAATATATTTGCCCTACATTGTAATCTCACTTTTTGACCACTTATATGTGGCATTATGTAGAAATTAGATAATATGCGGGTCTTATATTTGCTAATTGTTTCAAATTTGTCTTAGCTTCTCTAGTAAATTATAAAATAAACTAGAGGCCTGGTGCACAAAATTTGTGCACTGGGGGGGAGGGTCCCTCAGCCTGACAGATAATGAATTGAAATTCTTGCAGTCTGGGAGCCCCATGATCTATTGTCCCACAGAGGTAGACCCCGCCCACCCAGCTAGGGCTTCGCGATGGATCGCCCCCACAGAGGGAGGCCCCTTCACCCGCCACAGCCTGCAGGCCGTTGGCCTTGGCCTTCCTCTTTGGGACAATTGTGGAGCCCCCCGATTAATCCCCCTGCTGGCCGGTGGCCTGGGACTCCATCTGCAGGCAACCAATTGCATCACACCTGCCTTGGCTGGCCTGGCACCAGTGGATGTCATAGCATGGTTGTCCAGACGGTTGTTCCGCTGTTTGGCCAGTTGGTCAATTTGCATATTATGCTTTTATTATTATAGATGTCCAAGGCAACTGCAAATGATTTGCAATATTTATAGACTCTTGTCTATCATAAATCTCATAGAAACTGTATAATAAATGTTTACTACATTAAAAATAACAAAAAATTACTAAAGTTAATCTGTCCTCACGTACTGGTCTTTGCACATTCTGTATTTAATATTTTGATGTAGGTACTATTATTTCATTATTTTATGTATTAGAATACTGGGGCTCAAATGTTTCAATAATTTTTCCAAAGTCACTGAAGCACAGAGCCAACAACATAACCCAATGTTTTTGACATGAATGTCTACGCTAATTACCACCGTCTGATTCTTTCTTAAAATAATATGCAGACTGCCGCTTAATATTTGTACCAAATCAATGTCAATACATATCAGCTCGTAATCATTATGAAACTAATTTTCAGCAATGACTATAGAATATTAGGTTACAGTGATCTCTATTTTAGGGGCTTTTGGGTGGGACACCCATTCACAGTATAGGAGTATTTATTGCATACATTTATGGAGACTAGTTTTGACAATAGAGAAATCTTGCCACAGATGATAAAGAGAGCTGTGAACTCTGCCATAGACAAGACATCTAGTATCTAAAATTAATGGATGGTACATATATACATACATACATACATACATACATACATACATACCACATAAAACACCCACATACAGTATTTTGATTTTTGTTTGCTTCAGTGATGCCTTATTAAACAAATTTGTCATTTTAGGTTGAGCTAAAATAGACTACAACTACTTTTAGTTTATATGATCAATAAAGACAACACAACAACAAAACAAAACAGAAAGAAAACAAATACAATTTTCCAAAATCTTTAAAAGACTGGATATACTTCAAAATGACGATTTTTAGGAAAATGTTATCTCCACCCTACACCCGAATCTATGCTGTGCATTTTACGTGCAGCGATTTATAGGCTTTTAATTCTAGACAGCAGACTTGGCAGATAGTCAAATTCATCCTTGGAGTAAGGTTTCCTTGAAGCTTATTTTTAACAGAACTCCTAAAACATATATTATTCATCAATTAAAGATAATAAGTGATTTTTGTCTCTATTTCCAATGAGTGAAGATTTATTTCTCTCTCTTTGATAAACTATTAAGGAGTGTCATGTACTCTTTCAAAACTTTCTTTTCATTATATGTTTCACAGAAGACTTATTCCAAAGTCACTCCTCATCAGACTGAGGTCAAACTTAGCCAATCTCAGAAATGCATGCTGTCCTCTTCTGCTTGGAACATTCTTCCCTCCTCTTTTCTTGGCTACTTCCGTCTTATCCTCTAAGTTCTGGCTAACATGTATCAATGGAGAGGATTTCCTTAGTCACCACCCACTGATGAACTTGCCTTTGGATGGGCTGAGATGATTTAATTTAAATGTTACCATGCTTAATAAATAAAAGGGAGATTTAAGGTAACTTATTAAGATCAAGTATCTCAAAAAAATATGATAATTTTGAAATAAGAGTCAAAGAAATGATAAGCAGGATGCTTGACTCACAGAAGCTTATTATTAAATGGCAACATTTTTCTACTAAAATTTTATAAACTGTATGTGTTACGTGGAAGCTTGTAAAGAGTCTAATAAGTAGAATCATGAGACATAATTTTAGTTGTAGGCCTAGGGCAGTCATTTTTCCCAATCATGCCAATCTGCAACGCATGCATCTGAGTGGTCCCTCTCCCACTATTTCTTAGGCAACTGCTGTCTCAAGACAACCCGTGGAAGCCAGCCCTCTGGTCACTAGTATGCAGACTATTAAAAGACTATTGTCTTTCCAATTGTGCATCTGCCATTTGAAAGTTCAATATGTAGAAACAAGCACAGTATGGGATGCACTAAGTACTATAATTATAGACATATAAATGAAAGAACAACAGATCTGAAAGCCTTCTACAAAAAAGCTCTATAATGCCAATTTGAGAGATGAACCAATGTCCTTTTTATTTATAAGACTAGAGGCCCAATGCATGAAATTCGTGCAAGAGTAGGCCTTCCTCCCTCCAGCTGCCGGCACCAGCTTCCCTCTGGCACCCGGGACCCAGGCTTCCCTCCAGCTGCTGGCAGGCACCCAGGACCTGGGCTTCCCTGGCAGCCCCAGGAAGGTCGTCTGGAAGGACGTCTGGTCTGATTAGCATATTATGCTTTTATTATTATAGATTCTGAAATCTCTTTTTGAACATGGATAAGTTATTCTCACTTTACCACCTATAGTCTAAACAGGTACAGTAACAGCACATTTTAAGTTCCAAAATTTATATTTTGGGTGATTATATATTTTTTGTAAATCTAAAATGTCTCAGATCATTGTAGTCAATAATTATGTAATCATGTTTTTCATGATATTAAGACTACTCATATTGCAGTAATATTTCCCTAATATATTTCAGGCAAATAACAGATAATAATTTGAAATTAAATTACCTTTCACATTAAGTAAAAATTATCTTTCAAAATAACTTTAATAGCCCTATTACTTTTGAATGACAATCCTTTGAAATACTTATCTGTTTCATTTTGTTTGCTAATTCATACAGACATGTCAATTTTAAGGCAATATTTTTATAACATAAGGGCCTTTAGTTACAGACAAAATTTTTTGTAACTAATATTATTTTTAAATTATATTACTTCTAAATAAAATGCTTTTAGCTAGAAAAATAAAACTAAGAAGAAAATATGTACTTGATGTTATAATCTCACTATCTGTACAATTTATATACAGAACTAACCCATTTCAATTCAATTGAATTTATATAACACTACTTAGATGCCTAGGAATGTTATAGCTAATTTGAAGGTTACAACTCAATATAACCACAGTCTCTTCTCTTAATGGATATATTAATCTTTGAGAATTAATTATCTATCTATAAAAATAGTGGCTAAATTTTAAAATTGCATTTAATAGGATTTTATCATATATGTCTTCAAATATTTTTGGCAATGGTTATTGGGAAAATATTAAGCTTTTATTACATTAAAAGCCCAACTACAATTACTTACCAGAATTTACTAGAATGTAAATTTTGTGTCAGTATTAGGGAGAATTTGATAAAAGTAAGAAAATGAAACTGGTGAGCTTTATATCTTTTGAGCATCTTTATGCTGTGAGAATTCCAGAAGAAAAGTAATTCACTAATTCTATATAATAAATTCAAGGCAATTAATACAGTTCCTAATATTATGAGATGTTCATTGAAGTCTAGTTCCTTTGATACAACCACACCGTTATATCTATTAATCTATCAACAAAATATAGACTTTGCTTGTGTAAACTATGGGATAGAAGAAAAGGGACTAATTTGTGTTATCAGAAGGCAGGGCCATAGGAATCAATGCAATGGATATAACATTTAAAACAGACTTCACTGAACTGGCAGGCTTTACAAGGGTAAAGACTGTATAGAATGGAGGATATTTTAAGGTTGAGGCACAGAATGTATAAAGCTTCAAATGTAGAGATGGAGTTAATTTAAATTATAAGCAAATTGAATATGTGACTATTTTTGCATTTACAAAGGATACTTTTGTTATATTAAAAATCAAACCACCTGACATGTCTTGTCAACTTTGACAATATCAATTAATATCAATTAATATGCTAGATAATGATATACTACAGATATAGCCTATATAATAAAAGAGAAACATGTAAATTGACCATCCCTCCGCTACACTCACTGGCCAATCAGGAGTGAGTATGCAAATTAACCTCACAAAGATGGCGGGTTAATTTGAATACACAGGTGCAGAGCAGGAGAGCCAGCAGCGAGTGGAGTGGAGTGGATTGGGGAAATTGGCCCCCCAAGCTGCCAGACGGAGAGCAGAGAGGGAGAGCTGGCAGCTTGAAGGACTTGGCAGAGTGGGAGGCCATGGGATGGAGACAGAGCAGGAAGGGAAAACCAAGATTGTGGGGAGCATCAGGAATTCTGGGAATAGTAGTTTTGGTGGCAGCCCCAGGACCAGAAGGGGCAGCCCAGAGTACAGCGAGCACCAGGAATGCTGGAAATTGTAGTTCTGGTGGCAGACGGATCTCGTAGACACTAGCAAGTTTCTGTTGCAGTGGGGGATGGAGGGAAAGCAAAGGTGAGAGACATAAGTAAAATCAGAGTGTCTAAGAAAAATTAAAGGAAAGATATCCTAAAACTTCCAGGAAATCTCCAACAATGAAGCAAAGAAAAAAAATGCCTCTATTATTCTGTGAGCAACAAACCAAACTGAGTTGGGGTCTCAGACAATTCGCTCATATGATTGCAAAGACAGACAGAAACTCCTGGGTTGGAGAGGGCTCCCCTGAGTGCTCCCAGATTGGAGAGGGTACAGGTAGGGCTGAGGGACCCACACATCCCCCAGTGCACGAATGTCATCAGAATATATAACAATTTGATTAAAAAACAAGTAAATAAAAAAGAAATAGCATAAGGTTTTTTCCCCCTGTAATGCCACATGAGAATCAATTAACTCTTAAAGCAAGGTGAAACACAGAATCAGAGAAATGGAAATTCAGTGACACACTATTTCATGCTCAGCCAGGAGTGCCATGGTTAAGAACACAGTTCTGTTGGAATAGATCATACTGCTAACCTGGGCAAAATCTATTTAACTTCTCTGCTTGAGTTTCTTCATCTGCAAACTGGGGAGTTGTTGTAAGGAATAAATGAGTTAACACATATAAAAAGTAGTGCCTGATTTGGAGTACACTCAACAAATATTAGCTATTTATACCAATTAGCAAAAAAAACCCAAACAACCAGAAAACATTTCAAAGCATAATAATGTCTATTGCTGCATGATTATGGAATAAAACATTTATTGTTGCTGCTGAAAATGTAAGTCACTACAAATCTGAGGAACTCAATGAGGAAACATCTATTAAAGAAAAAGCATATACATTATTTTCAATATTCTTTTCATGTGAGAACATCTAATAATAACCAAGTAATTTAAATAACAGTGAGTGAATTTTATCACTAACCAAAAGTTAGCTGAACATTTTCTGGTGATAGTGTTATAGTATATTTGATAGGGCAAATTTGATAAGATTATATAGGGTGTCCCCCCCATAATGTATACATACTTTAACAGCTGATAATTCACTTAATTTTCACTCCTTTTCAAGTTTAACTGATTTAAAATAATGGGTGAAGCCAGACTGAGTTTTGAACAACAACAAAAAAATTCATCTTAAAGTGCCACTAGACTTCTTATGGGAATATATAAAAGATCAAATTTATTGTACAAAACCAGCAACAGTCCACGAATTGAGGGCACACAAATATTGAACAAACGATTCTTGATGTCTGTGATTCCATTGCTTCATGTTATCAGCAGTGCATGAACCAGAGCAGCCATCAGTTTGAAAACAGGCATTGACAAAAAAAATTATTCATTTCTGTAGAATCTTTTAAATTTGAAAATGAACTGTATGTGAATAGACACTGACTTTGTAATCATTCAAAGTGTGTATACATTTTGGGGGACACCCTATATATGATTGCATGGGGCATTGTATAGAGAAGTTTTTGATTCTGTGACCATATTCAGATGCACTGAGAAAAAAAAAGCCATTATAAATTAGCAACATCTGCCTTCATGGTGGCATCAAATTTATGTGTTTATGGCTATGGGCACAAAAGGAGAAGAAAAAAAGCCAGGTCATCACATATTCTCAGGCTGGTTGACACTGAAAACATTAACCTAGCAGCATATTCATTTAATCATCTAAAATTGACATTCACATATGATTTTCCAGACGTATTTTGTTTGGTTCAACAAAAATGCTTCAAATACACTTTTTACATCTATAAATTTAGGCTTAAAATTTATTAGCAATTAAGTAAGTTAATGCAGCTTAGACCATTGTTAATGTATATTTAGTAAATTTTAAACAAGTAACACCCCTAAAATATGCTAAAACTTTGCCACGAAACATAATTTAGGCTGAAATTTTTCATGTAGTTCTTCTGTTTATATATTTTGTCCAAAATCTGAAATATATAGAGTATATGAAGAAAAATATCTACTTATAAATTTTCTTAATAATTTGATTTCCATTAAGAAGTGATTGTCCAGTAAAATGAGTTACAGAGTGATATAATTTAATAAACAAATGTTTTATCTTGAGTTCAAAATAACCACTGGAGTCCATATAACTTAAAATTATCAATAGGTACCTTTTGTTTTAAGAAACTATTCTTAGTGGTAAACATACTATTTTCTTTGGCAAATCGTGGTATCTCACTGCCTAAGTTGTTTTATTAATTCAAAGTATATGTATTTACTTTTTCCATGTACTCCTTTGAAATAATACTAGTAATCAAATAACATGATGGCATTATATAGTAGAAAGTTAGGAGTCAAAGAAATATTTTTCTTTTTACATACTCCTTTTCAAAATGATATATAATGCATAGAAGTGAGCAATCCTTGCTGAATTTGATTAAACTTTACATAACTTGATTCCAATATAACTGCACCACACATCACAGATTCAGTGAACCTGACAGTGTGAAGTCACACCTGCATGGCCATTTTGTCCGATTCACGTTCTCAGACAGCTAAGACACCAGCCCAGTGCAAACAAAGCAGGGGTGATGGGCTAGCAAAGGGGAGTAGAAACCTTATAGATGTTTGGGGATATGTTTTTCCTGGTAAAAGTATTCATGGGACTAATTTTACCTCCTCCCTGAACATGAAAACATTAAAGAATGTATCACTATGTATGTTTGTGAGAGTATTTCCAACAAACGTAAGTCATAAGGAAAATGTAGAATATGGCCCTCAGGAGCCCTTCCGCATTTCTTTCCCACTTTTGCAGTGTACCGAGAATATCTCTGCAGCCAGCAAGCTCAGAGTCAACCAATACATCTTTATTTCCAGATTTCCTACTATCAGGGGAGTTTTAAAAATCTGGAGTGCTATAAAAAACAAACAGTTACTTCAAGCTGTTGTTATGAATAGTCTACCCCCAAAATGAACTAAATAAGAGTTTAACAAGATCTTTTTCAAAATTTACAGTTGGGGAAATTAACAACATTGTTTACAAAGTGCATGTGACTCATTTTTTAAGAGAATAATTGACTCAAAATATCTAACTCTTCTTAATTGTGCAGAAGGGGCAAGAACATGAAGTAACTGCCAGCTCCAGGCATGTCAAATTCCTGTGATACTTCAATGGATGAGATGGAACTGAATGTGTTAGTCTTTAAAGTCTGTAACCAAGATGTGTTTAAATTGGTAATGTTATTGACCATAGAAAAAGCAATTGTATTCTAAGTGTTTCTCTAAAAAAAAAAAATACCATCACTAACAGGACCATTCAGAAATATGAATGAATGAACGAATAGGAGGGTTTTTACAGATCATAATGAGAGAAAGTCCAATTCCCCAACTAAACATCAGAAGTGAAAAAACAACTTTTTAAAAAATATATATTTTTATTAATTTCAGAGAGGAAAGGAGAGATAGAAACATGAAAGAGAGAATTATTGATCAGCTGCCGCCTGCACACGCCCCACTGGGGATCAAGCCTGGGACCCCAGCACGTGCTCTGATCAGGAATTAAACCATGACCTCCTGGTTCCTAGGTTGATGCTCAACCACTGAGCCACACCAGCTGGGCCAACTTTTATGTTGTTGCTGGTTTTTAACATATGCAAAAGTTTCCTCATGTCCATTTAGTTCAGTACTAACTAAGCTAATCATTGGCAATTTTAATATATCTGGGTGTGATAGGATACACTAACTAGCGCTCCCACCTCTGCCTGAGTATTAGATTAGAAATAAAGTCACAGGTAGAGAGCAAATATGACCCCCTTACATAATAATTACTAATACAGGGGAGTATGGCTTAAATGTATGGCAACAATTGGATGCATTAACTTTAATTCTGAAATGTAACAGACTTTCTAGCCATAGCAAGAACCAAAGGTTCCTTATCCTATCACATAAATTCTTGCAGAGGCATAGCCTACTCTTATATATATATCTTTCAGCAGAATCGATACCTTGTGCAGGCAGCCTGGAAGGAAGAAGAAGGAGCTCAGTACACTAGCTACTTGACCATGTTAGGTCAGTCACTCTACCTAACATGGCCAGGAATGAGTGAACTGTAGAGATAGAGGCTAAGAGAGTTGCAAATGGAGTTTCCACCTCATAAAGGAAACAGGATAGAGAGATGGCACCTCCATGTCCCAACAACATCTTTAGTTGGTCAAGCTGTCACATGCAGGTTGGAAAGATCCCAGGAGATGGGAGATCCAGTGTTTTCACTAATCACTGCTGACAAGTATTCTCTTTTAAGTTTCTCACATGAAAAGTTAAAGGCTATGCAAAGATCATTCCATGACTATTCTTGCACATTAAAGTGTCAAAATTCCTTCCAAACGCCAATCATTAAATGATTATACAAATATGCCTTATGTTTTAATATCTACTTAGCTTAAAATATGTATTCTTTAGAAACACTGATAACATTCAATGTCAACTACTTATGTAGATGTAAGTATAGCATTTGCTTTATTTCCATAACATCGTAGTTTTGATGTTAAAATTATGTACTCTGTTGTTGAACTTTGTAAGTAGCAATAAATGATAAAGCACTTCTCTACAAGATTAGATATGGGAAATTTTTTAAATTACATGTTGTATTTCTTCAACTTAGTAGCATCCATCACTGCCCAGATAACATGGGGTTGGTTCTCCAGATGTTCAACATTTTTAAGAAAATCACACGCTAGAAGAAATAGGAATTTCTAAGCCTAGAATCTCTCCTTACTCTGTACAAATAATACTGAGTTTTAAAAAGAGAAGCAAGACGAGGGGGAACTACAGCAAATTCCTTTTATGCTTCAATCATAAAAACAATACATCAGAAATGAAGACTTAATAGTTCAGCCTTAAAATTTTTATTATTAAGATTTTCTCTGGAAGAATCTACTAATTAAAACAAGTGATTTAAAAATCTCAGAGAAGTTAGAGAACTTGAAACACCCTGCCAATTAAAATAGAAAAAATAAATTAGAAATATGATTTTTAAAATATGATATGCATCAAACAACTTTGATGTTAGTTGTCATCTGAAAAGGATATGTTTTCTGTTTGAAATGGTATAAAGGTTAAGGAAAGCCTATATTGAATTGTGAATTCTTTCTGTTTTTTTACCCAATTTTATCATAGATTGGTGTTAAAGGAGTAAAACTTGGACAAAGGTTCCTGTTTCCTGAATATCTGTACTGATAATGAAATCAGGGTTATACATTTCTCTTGAAAAGGTAAAACGACATTTTCTTATTAGTTTACATTATATAAATATGTATTACCTCTTATCAACCAATACATTTTGCTGCCCTAACGCACTTTTTTATTTAAATTCATTGTATTAAGACAATGTTATTTTCTTAATTTAATTTTTCACAATGTAAATATTAATTAAATTAATTAAATTAATTTTATTAAGACTATGTTCAAGCTCAGTATTTACTTTTATATTTATTATATACTTTATACTTAATTTCACTATTTGAAAGATACCACTTGTAGGGTATTATATAAATTCAAGAGAAAGAAAATAGGCCAATTTACTGTGGTTTTGATATTGTTGCATTACTTGAAGCAATTGCTCATAAAAAAGACTTATCTATGAACTTGTAGGCAGTTAGACTCCTTGAAAGACACGTCAGAAAATATATAAATATTTTACATACAATAAATACATAATGTAATCCTATATTAATAATATTATGTGTTTGTATATTATATAACATGCATTTAAAGGATTATACATACAGATATTGATATATGCTTGTATATGTAAAAACATATTTGTTAAAAAGTATTTGATCAATTGAAGACACACTTCATAAATGTGATAGTAACTGAAATTATACTTTAATGGGTATATAAAATAATGTAAAGTGACCTCTACCAGAAAGCACTATTTAAGCAAAAATTTAATATGCTTTGGGAATAAATTAAATTCATGAAATGCTGCCTCAAACTCCTCATCATTTAGAACTGCACTATCAGGGTCTTTCAAATATATTCAAATAAATGCAACTCCCTAAGAGAAAATATTCTACTTAAACTTTACTACATATGTGACCTATACATGTATATTTATAAGGAAGGAAAGTTATATGATTCCATCAGCTCAGCATCAGCTCCTTTTCACTATCCGTCAGGAAATTAGCTCTTTCTACTTAATCCGAGAGACGTGCTTATGTAAAGTTACTTTAGACTGATTGTAAGAAACATCGTATCAAGATATGGCCTGTGTGGTTCAGTTGGTTGAGCTTAGTCCCATGCACTGAGAGATCTCCAGTGTGATTCCCTGTCAGGGCATATGCCTGGGTTTAGGATTTGATCCCCACTAGGGGGCGTGTAGGAGGCAGCTGATGGGTGTTACCTTCTCTCTCTCCCTCCCTCTTTTCCTCTTAAAAAAACCAATAATAAAAAACATATTTGAAAAACATAGTATCGACAATAATATGCACCTCAATATAACAGAAAAAAGCCAAAAGCAAATATATATTTGAAATGGTATTGAAATGAAAAAAATATTTAACTGTATCTTCTACAAATGTCCATCATATTAAAAAGTTAGTTGAGGACAGAAAGTTTTAGCACTGTCATCATATTTTGAAATGTGTACCAAATAAAAAGTTACTTTTTGATTTTTTATGGTACTTTTTGTCTTGTGATGACCTCTCCTGGTTGAGCTGTTCATTATTGTAGATGCACGCAGTTACCATTTTTCCCCTTCGAATGTTTTCAGTATTAAGAATATAACTCTCATTCTTCTTCAGAAGAATTGTATATGAGTACAATTTTTCATGAAGTGTAAAAATGTAAATTTAAAGTACTGAACACATGAAACTCATTGTAATCATTCAAGCCTATTATCACTCTTATTATTTAATTCATTTCCAGGATTTGAGGCAACTTTGAGTTTTGGGGACACAATTGAAATTAAAATGAAGTGAAAAGTCATCTTAATTAGGCCATTATACATTTTTAAACAATGAAATATAATCGCTCAATAAATGTATTTTAATAATCAAACATAACATTAATTATCTTAAAAGTAATGGTCTCTGCTCTTCCCTAGCTCCAATTTCTAACTAAGTTGGAAAAACGAAGAATATAGTTCTGAAATAACAACTTTTCCATTCTTACCCAATGGTTGCATTTGTGCCAGGCTTGACACATGACAAGTGTTTCAGATTCATCCATTACAACTAACGTGTACAGAAAGATGAAATACAGAAGTCAGGAAAAACCCTGGTTTGAGCGCTTTCAATCAGTGAATGGAATAAACTTTCTTCATAATAAGTTATTTTCTTAGAAAAGTGGCAGCTAGTTCGATATCAACAGACCTTGAAGTAGAATCAAATTTCATCAAAATAATTTCCTCAGGATACAGTCAGATATTTATGTAAATATTAATGCCAAGCATCATATTTTCACAATTTCTGTTTCAATCTATTAAATTGACATTAAACATTAATAATATATCACTTTTTAGGTTTAATCTGTTTTTTGAAGAAAAAAACACACTTATAAAATGTTTTTCAAGTTCATTATAAACTTTGTCATTTAGTGGCTTCCGTATCTTTCGGTGCAAGAAAAGCAAAGCAAATACTGTGTCTGGGAAAATATCTCAAAGCCAATGCTGGTTCATCATATGACACTGTTATGTAGTAGATTCTTTTGCACACCTGGTTAAGTCCTTTTCGATACTTACTCTTATTCATATGTACACCCCAGAATAAGAACATCGATATTAACACACAGAAACACAGGTGCATTAATGCATCCAAGGATCTTGTAAACAACAGAGACAGGACTACTTCCCATAGGATTAATTCTGGAAAACACTGAACTTTTTCATTTTAATGGAAAACATTATTAAACTTTCATGATTACTGTTAAACACCTTGCTCATTCTCAGAAACAAGTCTGTGCGTATGAACTTTACCCTGAGATTGCTATAGGCGACCTTAGCAGTGTTTAACTCTTCCTGAACCAAGGAGCCACCATGCGCTTCCAAAGCAATGCAGAAGATGGGGTGGAATCCTCTGTCTTTCTAACCTCATGAAAACATGAGCGATTTTTTAAACAAAAACACACTGAGATAAACACATGGACTAGCATCATTTCCCTGAGAACTTGAAATCTGGTCATGCCTACATTACTGATGCGTTGCACTGACTGCCCCAAGTCCTAGACTGCATTACCTCAAACAGCCAAAGAACGCAAGCAATTTCCGTGAGAATACTGGATCCACTGTCTCCATTTTAGTAAGCAAGTACTGAGTGGTCATGAACTTCTTGGGGAGGGTGGGAGGGAGGTTTAAAGACAAGTCCATAGGTGTCCAAACGGCTCAAAATGTGCTCCTCTTTCAACCCCAAATCCGTGCTCATGTAAGTGGAAACCATCAACAAAAATAAGAAACTTATTTCTGCCACAGTCGTCACTTTCCAGCCACTGACCGACCTCCCTCCAGAAGCAAAATGCCACGAACTTCGTCCACACACACAGACACTCCGAAGTGGAGGAACAACTCCCCAGAAGCCGTCCTCTACACGCATCACTCTAACCCAGCAGTTGCCAACCCATCTCCACGACCAGGCACAACTTTCCAGAAACATCTCCAGCGTCACCACCCTGGGCCCCGCACCCGGGAGCGCCGGGTTCGGAGTTTGCCTGCTGCAGTGGCTGCAAGTGCGTGACAGCGGGGACACGCACCCAAACCGGGGCGAGCACCGCGGATGCACCTGGGGGAGGGCACCGACCGGGGTGGCACAGCCCTGCGGCAGGGACGCGGCCGCGGTGCGGGGCGAGCGGGGAGCAGGATACTCACGGGACGCGGAGGGGGCCGTCCAGGCTCTGCAGAGGACGCCGCTGACCAGCCCGAGCCACAGCGCTGCCCCGCAGCCCGCTGGCCGCGCCGACAGCATCCTTCGCCTCCCGGCTCGCGGTGCTCCGGAAGCTCGCTGCGGAGGGGCGCCGTCCCACGCGGCGGGGGGTTCTCCCAGGGTGTCCGGCCGTCCTCAGACCCCTGCGCACGCCCAGCGCCGCCCGCCGCCGCCGCTCGGCCACTCCGCCCCGCCAGGCTCCGGTCCTGCCCGCTCCGAGCCGCCGGGAGTCGCGGCTTCTCCTCCGGCGTGTGGGGCTGGCCTTTGCGCGGCGCCCGAGAAATGCCCGGGGGCAGAAATTCACCCCGAGAAAGAAAGGGAGGGGGCGCCGAGGAGGGGACCCCTACCCCGCTCTCTGCCTCTGAGGGGGCGAAATAAATGACCCGAGGACCGGGGGGCAGATCCGAAGAGCGCAGGGAGCCGGGGAAGAGGGGTGCGCGCCGGGGACGGAGGGGCAGCTGCGGGGGGCACGGCGAGCCAGCGCGCCCCTGGCCGCTGGGCAGCGGGACTCCGAGGGGTGGCGGCCGCCCGTCAGCTGCGCTCACTTGGAGACTCGGGGCCGGGGACGCAGCCGGCGGCGCGGCGCACGCACGGCCTCAGCGCGGCGCGGCGCGGGGCAGCATCTCCCGGCGGAGCAGCCGAGCAGCAGCGGGCGGAGTGCTGGAGACGCCGCCAGCAGCGCCTGCAAAGCCGGCGGCGGGCTAGGCGGGGAGCCCTCCCTCCTCCTCGCCGCTCCAGTCTCCTCCCAGGCTCCTCCTCCTCCTCCTGCCCCTCCCGCCCCTCAGCACCCCCCCCCCTTCCCTTCCCCCCCCACCCCCAGCCAGCAGAGCCCTTCTGCCCAGCCCTCGCCGCCTTGGCCAGCAGACAGGAGCTGACACCCCAGGGCCCGGGCGCCCTCGGACGAGGCGGGGGCCCAGGTAGGAGCCGCGCGCCCCTCCCCCGGTGGGAGGCGATGCTGAAGTTGGGAATTTGCTGGGCAGTCTTGGCACCCGGGCTGCCCCCACCCCAGCCCCGGGAAGCAGAATCCCTTCGCTCGGGCGCCTTCCCTTTGACTTCCCTCCTCCCCTTCACGTAGAGATGGTACAGGCTCCCCGAGCTCTGGCCCCCCGGGATTCACAGTCAGGCGCCCGACGGGCAGGTCTTCCAGGGGTCCTAACACCAAGTGATGGAGCCGAGCCTCCCGAATGGGGCGGCGGGGACTGCAGACGCCCCTAATGCAGATGTTTTCAATACGTAATTAATTCATACTCGTGCATATGCACAGGGACACCCTGCAAGCCGAGGCTGCCAGGAAAACTACATTCCGGTAAACACGCGCAAACCCAAACTGAAATAAACAAGCAGACATACGGATAATTGCTTCAGGGTCTCTGGTGCATGACAAGTACCAAGGATGGTGAATATCTCTAGAGAGACCCAGATTTCCTATGCCCATTTAGATATTGCCCCTCATAAATCAGACGCTATTCTCTCCAGCTCCCACCTGTCCACCCTCCCTCCTCCATCCTTCCATGCAGGCTCCATAAAGTACTTGGAATCTTATCCCTCTGCAGAACCAACCCTTTCCCTGACTTTACTGACACAGTTAAGAATGATTGGCCACCTAACTATCTAACGATGTTTAGGGAGGGTCAAGTAGGAGTAACGATGTCTTTCAGTATTATGCAAGGAACAAGCATTTGCCTTTCAAGATAAATAAAATTTTTATAGAGACTTGGCTACTCCTGCAATAGACTCGGAGTTTAATGTTATGCTTAGGTCTCAGAAAGGTCCTCTGTAAACAGTACCTTGCGTTCAATGCGTAATTAGCATGGTGGTAATGGGCCTGATTCAGCATTCGTTATTAGATCTTTGTTTCTTATTGATTTAAAGGGATATGTTCTAGAAAGAACTGCAGATTGGGTACAATCTGGAAAATGAAGAAACACTGCATCCTCTTACTATACAACTTGCTTCTTATAAAGTAATAAACATATTCCTGTGGGTTATTGAATACCCCCCTTTTTTTAAAAAAAAAAAAATTAGAATTCCCACAGATTGTCAAAAGTCAATGAACACTTTCCAAAGCCCTCTGGTAGATAACTGCCATCAACAATTTGTAAGACCTCAGAGAAACCAGTCATTGGAATAAAAAATATTTTGAGGTAGCACAACTTTTCAGGAGTCAATCCTTTAACTATGTCTGTTTCTAAGCATTGCAGTAAACTCCACTAATGTGGCACTAAAGTTGTTTTTTTTTTTAATAGAAAAATAGAGGAGGACACAATGGAAAGTATTACTATTTCAGTATTACAATGGATGCCATTCAATTGATATCTCAAGCAGGTTTGAAATGATTTTGTTTCTTAGGGTACTAAGCAACAGAAGCCTGCAATACTTATTATTTAATCATTCTGTAACAGAAAATGACATGCCTGAAGGTGTGTTTTTTGTTGTTGTTGTTTTCCCTTCAAAAAGCATTCTGATCACTTTGTAAACATTTCTCTTAATGAGTAAAAACAAAACAAAACCTGGTTATAGCCACACATTTGTAACCAGCCTGTAACAACACTGTGCTACATAGGATGGTCTTACTTCATGCTATGTGCCCTGAGAACTGGCCTTCATCTGTTTTCAGTGCTTTTTGCCAGGTTTGAAAGTTAATTATGTTGTACTAGAGGCTTGGTGCATGAAATTTCTGCACAGGTAGGGTGCCTAGGCCTGGCCAGCGATCAAGGCCGATCTGTGGGGCAACCGGAGAGGCAATCAGGGGGCCCCCTCTGGCACCGGCCTTGGCTGGCCTGGGGCCTGCAGGCTAGAGGCAGCTCCTATGTTGAGCGTCTGCCCTCTGGTGGTCAGTGCGCATCATAGCGACTGGTCATTCTGCTGGTCTTCCATCATTCAGTCAATCTGCATAGTAGGCTTTTATTGTATAGGATTCTTTGAACTGTTATTACCTTTGCTTCAAATTTGTGTTCATTAGATATGGACATTAGGATTCACAAATGCTTAAAGAAATAGGGTTTTAATAGCTTCTACATCTGCTATTTTTTAAATGCTAATGCTACATTCTTCCTATCCAATTCACCATTTTCATCATTAGACATTAAATTTAATAAGCACCTTTTTAAAAAAATTTTTCACTTATAACTCTAACTATTAGTGAGGAGATAGGAACTACTAAGCCTATTTGACCTGGCCAACTATCAAGGCCTTGTAAAATTGACAAGACAATCAATGGAGTCACAATAGTTCCATTAGATCTCCATTGGGTAGGGTAAACATGGACTGTCTTGTTCCAGAGAGTGAATTCATTATATGTGCATTACATTGCATTTGCAAATAACTGAAGACAGCATATGATGATCTGAGAAATGTTTCTTTAGTTGGATATAAGGTCAGTCAAAGCTTGAGAATTGTAAAACAAAGTGAGCTATGTCCCACACAGAGAAAACAAAGCGTGGTGGGGAGAGAGGATGGGCAACTTGAATGTTAACATGACCTCATAATTGGAGTAAGTGATTGCTTCACCATCAATGTATTCATCATTCATATATATCTTCAATATTTGTTGACTGTAGACTATTAATGACCTGGACATTGTGCTAGATACTGGGTTTATATCTCTGAGAAGACAGACAACACCTTTGACCTTAGAGTTGGGGGCTAATAGTTGAATAAAGAGATCAAAATAAGTCGGCATTACCTTGACACCAATATCTATTCAAGTAAATGTCAACTGGGTGATTATTCTAGTGTCTTTATAAAGGGTGGTGCAAAAGTAGGTTTACAGTTGTTTGGAAAATAATACAGTAATTAATAAGTAATAATACAAGTAAACTCTGCGTTTCTCATATAACTGTAAACCTAGTTTTGCCCCATCCTGTATATTCTTTTTCTCTCTCTTTTTTTCTTGTCAACCCTGTATTATCTTTTAAAAATGGATATCATCTAAATAGAAAATATATTATCACAATCTTAGTTGTTTCAGAGGTCTGTAAATAATCTGGTGTATGGAAAATTAGCTCAAAAGTCCTCACCAATTTTTGGAACTTAAATGACAAAAAAAGTGAAAGTATTTTGGTTTCAATAACACTTGGAGTGACTGACTGTTGGAAGAAACATTGAATAAAGTCAGTAAGTAGAGAAACATCGGTATGTCCCTAGTGTGTTCCTTGAGGTGGAATTTCCTCCTGGAAAACAAGCTGTTCAACTGGGCCCAGAAAGCAGTAAATTCCTTCAGAAAAGTGTCTGACTAGAGGAGAAACACTCGCCAATCCAATTGCACACTAAACTCTGAAAATATTTGTTAAACAATTCATATTTGCACCGTGTAATATATATGGGAAAGGGTATAATTAGAAAAAAGTGGTCTTCAAACATGTGTAACAATCTTTGAAATGAACAATTGAATTTAGGAAACCGGGAGGGAGATGGCTAAACCAATTCATAATATTTAGAATCTAGAAGCTGATCTTATTCTTAATTGCATTCTTCACTTTCTGGACACCCAGATTTCTTCGGATCGCAGTATGCATAACGTGCATATAGATGACCCACATAACTCAGAATAATTGTTGCAATTAAGAACTAGTTTTTAAAAAAATCTAATGTGGCACTTTAGAGCTTGGGCTCTCGCAAATTTAACCTACAATTTATGTAATGATTACTTTAAAAAAAATCTCCCATTATTTGACTATCTCATAGATTAAGGAAAATATTATTTCAAGTTGAATGGTACCAGGTAGCATACAAAACCCAATTCAGGTATTAGATTGAATGAGTAGTCAGGTTAGACCAGGGAACGTAGCAAACAGGCCGTATGGTTCTGGGGAATCGGGATATTGTACGTACAAAATAAACAAGCAAAAGGACAAAGAGACCCTCCTTGTCCACACTGTTGGAACTGATATAACTGATTAGAAAAGAAGATTTCTGAGAATATTTTAATTCTATCCAGAAAGCTTGGTTGAATTAAATCTCTCTACTATGCATTTATTTAATCTCCGCAATTTGCAGTGGTGAATGTATTGAGTGGAGCAGGCTTGGAGGTGTTAATTATTCCCTAAACAGTTTAAGTTAGTTTGCATAGTTGCTGCCAAAACATGTACAGCTAGATTCCATAATTCATAGTATTCCTAATTTCCTATAAGGATGCCATGCCTCATCAGGCAGTAGGAAATGGCAAGACCTCTTTTACTTCTGCAGAGCTGAAAAACAATGTGGAACCTCTGGATGTCTTTATGCCACCTACATAAAGCCAAGAATGCATTCTATTTCAGTTTGAACCATGTGATGGTTGTGAAATGAATTTGAGAGATGGCTTCAACTGCATGCTTCAGTAAAAACATGGTTAATTGTTTCTTTTCAAAATGTTTTCCATTGGACTACATAAATATTAAAGTTCAATTATAGCAATTCTACCAACATTCAGGTATCTGTGGTATTATGTTTAATGACACTCAAAGTAGTTTATGTGATAATATAATAATTAATGATCTCTTGCTCTGTTGAACTTTCTGCTTGATTAACATTTAGCCAGGAATGGGGAGGAGACCAGAAAGATGGTTTTCCATTTATATCTTGCAATACAATATTTTCAATATAGATTGACTGACCTAATTGTATCTTTCTTTGATAATTCATGAAATTGATAATGCAATTCTCATTTTAACTGCATATACTGCAATTTAGTATATATTGGAATTTTCTGATTCTTAAGTTGGTGTTATGTTCCTTTAAAGTTTTTTTTTTTTTTCTGGTCTTCTCTTCAGCTCCTTAAATCCTTATTAGCAAGTTGAGACTAAAGTGTTTCCCACCTGGAAGGCAATTCTCCATTCCCTGAGAAGACCAGATAGAAATGAGAAGCAAAATGCACAGGAGTGATGATTTGGGGGAAAGGCTCATCTTTTCATTTGGTTCATCATTCTGTATTTTCTTCTCCTCAATTCTCCTCCTCCCCCTCCTCCTCCTCCTCCTCCTCCTCCTCCTCCTCCTCCTCCTCCTCCTCCTCTTCTTCCTCCTCCCCCCCTCCTCCCCCCCTCCTCCTCCTTCTTCTTTTCTTTTGTCATAGTAATACAATTTCAGTGGCCAAGAAGTAATAAGTGGTACTACATGGTAGTAAATACTTATTTGACTATTTAGAATTGTTTCTGCTCATAACCCTTTGGGATCTTGGTTGTAGCTACTTGTGGAAGACTGAGTCTCTCTTTTATAAGTAACCTCAAGTCGTATTAAATATATACCACTTTTAATATTTTTAATTTATGCCATTTTCATAAAAGCCAAATACAGAAGAAAATGCCAAATTATTGTGAGTTCCAGTCATTAATATTAGGCTAATAATTGGTTGTTACTACAAAGGCTATGTACTGACCTCTTGGCATTTCTATTCCTCTGAAGTTTATATATATTATTTTGTTGCTCATCTTGAAATCCCCAGAGAAGATAAAAATCATTTACAGACTTCCATATTGGAGGTAATTTCCATTGGAGTGTGGGGAAGAGAGGGCAAATGCATGCATACCACACTCAAAAGGCAATGCATATTATTCTCATCCTAGGTTTTATCTTCATAAATGTAGCTTATGAAGTAATAAGTAATTTCATATACCAGGACTCAAGTACTCACCAATGTGTAGCACACTTTTCATAGCTATGAAATTTGAGAGTTAAAACATTCTATCGTCCACTTTAAATATATTTGAAATGCGGTAGTGTCCTAGTGGGCAATTTATAACATTTGGTGTTATTGAGAAGAGCTGTAACCATTTCGTTTTTTTTAAAAACCTAAGTGTTGTTGGCACTCACATTGGGGTGAGTAACCAGAAGGATGGGCTCATGGAATACTGTTCTGTGCTTTCTTCTGCCAGAGTCCATTACTTAAATTCCATTAGAGGCAAGGGATGCATTCGACTGGGAATAATTTAAACTTATACTTAGTAGGCACTCAGTAGAGTATTCTGGATTGATTAGAATGTAACTCTTGTTCCAAGTCATTAGAGGTATTAGTTAGCATTTGTAATCAAAACATCTGAATAAAAATTATTTTTCAGTGTTTGTTTTTCTTATTAATGTTAGTATTCTGATAGAAAAAATAAAATTGTAGGGCAACTTTGTCCCAGGACAATCAACTTCACCCTAAAATGATCAACTTAACTCAGATAATCAGCTTTCATGAATATCCAGTGCCTCCTTAAGGAGGAGGATGAGCACATAGAAATAGCAACAAGCTACCTGGTGACCTCACAAATGTGTTTAAAAAGACCCAAAGCTGTTGTATGAAATTAATCTGTGACGGACCCCATGCTCTCTCTCTCTCTCTCTCTCTCTCTCTCTCTCTCTCTCTCTCTCTCTCTCTCTCTCAGCCTTCCCTCCCAAGTCACCATCATTGCATCAAACACACAGCACAGTCTGTTTCATCCTTTTCTCCTCATCCACTTGACATCCTCTGGGAAAATTTGCTTGTAATATGTGACTCACATAGAGCCGCATGAAGAACAAGTAGAGGAGATCCAAAGAAAATGCAGGCACAGTGTGGTTTTCCTGGGAAAAGGCATTGGCACTATTCCTACTTGAATAAGTTCCACCTAAACTGTAATTAAAACTTAACAGATTCACAGAAATCAATGCTTTTACAGGTCACAACATTTCCAGCCAAAATATTACTAAAGCACCCATTTGAAAACTAGATGGGATTTCACAAATCTAAACTCAGATTTCCAAACTGAGTAAAACTTAACTGCCTTCCGAATTCAGGGGAGGAAATCAGTAATGCAGTTGTATCTCCTTATAATTTGGTGAGGAACTTTCATAATAAGTATTTAATTAAAGTATACGCCACTTAGATTCGAAATGCTCATTAATTCATTCCTCACATCTAAGTTTCTCAACTGAATTCTCATTCTCTAATCACTACATTTAAAGGTTACTCAAAACCTGATAAATTTTTTTATAATAATTTAAAAAGCTAATTGGCTACTCCAGACTATCCTGGAAAAAAATATACAGAGAACATTTACATAACTTTGTGCCCCCCCCCCCCCCGCCTGTATTTGACTGCAAAGACCATATAGCATATGGTTCTTATTTCCAGTTGGAAAAAAGATTGAGGAACAAACACATGTATATTTGTTTCTCTAAGCCAGTGGTTCTCAACCTTGGCTGCACATTAGAATCACCTGGGAATCTTTTTAAAAATCCTGATTTCTGGGCCTCATCCTCCAGAAATTCTGTTTCTTTGTTACTAATGTTGTGGCCCCACCCCATAACAAAGAAACAGAATTTCTGGAGGATGAGGCCCAGAAATCAGGATTTTAAAAAGATTCCCAGGTGATTCTAATGTGCAGCCAAGGTTGAGAACCACTGTTCTAAGCCAAGTGAAGAGGAAAGTTACTCAGATAATTACAGTCATCATGTACTTCCTGCTTACTTATCCCTGTTGAAGCCTGTTACTGGAATGATTACCTTCCTCCAAGGTGCAGGAATTGCTTATAACACAAAGAAATTTAAAGAAGATGGCAATATTCCATTTCTCATCTTAAACAACAATAATACAACCAAAAAACAAATCCAAGTAAACAAAATATCATCACTGCATGACACAGTTTGTTAAGGTCTAAGTCTTGAAACTTCTATTCCTGAATTCAGACCATTATCTCATATCCCAGGGTGTCTGTAACATTAAGTACATAAAATCAATGGACAAAAACTAGGTTAAGGAGAAAGTACTTTACAACTGGTTACTTTAGATTCCCCAAAGGAACAATAGCAATTTTAAATAAAATCAGAAATATATTTTATCCAAATATTACCTCAACATTTGTACTATTTTCTTTTCTCACATAGTTCTGTGAATAGTGTGATCAGTTAACTTCTATGTAGCACTTATTGAAACAGTAAAGAAAGGGTTTTGAAGATATTAATATTAAAATTACTCCCCAAATTATAGTTTTGAATAACACACAATTATTGTTTAAAAACCCTTAGAGAAGATATCAGAGGAAGAAAAAATATTAAACTAACAAGTAATGAAAATATGTAATTTTGGGCTTATGGTTCTATAGTAGGCACAATATGAAATTGAGAGCAAAGTGAAGATTGGTTTCAGAAAAATAAAAAGTAGAGGTACTCCTTTCTTTGCTCTGATCAGAAAGACAGTGAAAGACATGGGTATTTTAAACCACCAAGAAAAGAAAGTACTGCCCAATTAATAAAAAATGCATCATTAACCCACAGTCCAGTCAACTTCTGTTTTCTCCTCACATGTCCCTAGTTCCTTTCAAGCTGCTGCCCCAGCAATGGAGCTCAGAGGGAGTGAGTTTGAATAAGTCCATGTGCAGGCCCTTTAAAAGGAACTGCCTGGGATTCCTCCATGAGCTAGATTTCAGGCAGTTCTGCATGATGGTTGTTCTGTGGTTTAGTTGTAATTTTGATGTGGTTGTGGGAGGATGCAAGTACTGCATTTACCTACACTGCTATTTTGACCTTAAGTGGAACAGGTATTTCCACAAAATACATTTAAATCATACTCATTTCAGCCTTGAAACACTATTTTCATTCAACTGTTTGGGAAAAAGAAAATTAGGTGAAATGAATGATGCACATGTCTCAAACAAAGCTTTATTCACTCATTCATTCATTCATTCATCATTTATCCATTCATCTCATTCCACAAACATTTAGTGACTTCCTCCCATGAGTTAGGCATTGCTCTAGGTGTTGTGTATAGAGCAATGGACAAGGCAGATAAGATGGCTGATATCAGGTTTTACATTATAAAAGTGTAAGATGAAATAATGTGCAGTGATGAGTAATTGGTTATAATTGAAATTAATTTAATTCAAAGACTGGTGGGGAACTATAGATTGAATAATTAATACAGATGTATTTTGAAGATGTTGTGTTTTTTTCAAGTTGAGACTCAGAACAAGAAAGAATCAATCCTATGAAGAGGGAAAGAAGAAAGCATTTCTCCTCTTCCTCCTCCTAATTTTTCTCTTCTTTGTAAATGGAATAGGTTTTTCAAGGCTTTAAAGTGAAAGTTAGTTTAGTATATAATTGTGACAGATAACTCAGATGGGTAGAGGTTAATGAGCAAGCAGGAAAGGAGTAGAGATGAGGTCTTCATGATAGAGAGGATCAGATAGGGTGCCAGCATAGGAAGGAGAAAAGTCAATTGCAAAGTTACTGTATAGTCAGGTGAGATAATGGTAGTTTGAACTGCTGTGATTATAATGGAGATGGAGAAAAATGAATGTCTAGATAAAACCTTGAAATTAGGGTCATTAGGACCTTCAATAGGTCCTAATATTTTTATGCATTTATGTGTTTTTTGAAAAGAAATTTTACTAGGTAACTGAGTGCATGGTGATGACATTCACTGAAATGAGAACTGTGGCAGAAGATTTGGATGAAATAATTATTCTGTTTTAGACAATAAAATGTGTAACGCTTGGTAGAAATTCAAGTTTGGATGCAAGGTATGTGGATGAATGTCTTGTCTGGAGTGAAAGGTAGAAATAAATTACATAAAATTGCATGAGAAGAATGTAACGATTGGAAAGGAGAGGAGTGTAAGAATAGGCTTAGAGGGCTCCAACATTTAAAAGTTAAACTGGACAGCAGGAAGAAGTGAAGGTAATTGAGAAAGAGTGGCCAGTGGCTAAGAGGAAAATAAGAAAGTGTTGTGTTATAAAAATGAGGATAAGACAGTTTTGGAAGTTGAAATATAATGAATTATATTTATTTTAGGGTAACATTTATGAGCCCATATTTTATTAACTTTTTCCCCCCACTTTTACCTGTATGCACCTCTACCATTTTTTAACTCATGCCAATATTTCGATGGTGTTTCAGCAGTGCACAAAGAAGAGCATTTGGGATAATAGTTCCAATGTGCACATGGACAGCACAAAAAAGAAAGGCCGGCTTCTCTGTTCGTGACTGCCATGCCACGTGAACAGTAGCATGAGTTAAATGGTGGGGGTGCATCCAGGTGGAGGGGAGATTTTCCAACCCACACACAGTTAAGGCAAAACATTACACAAGTTCAATCTTGAGTCCTAAAGAGTTTCTTTGCACTCTGCTTTCCACCTTTCATGTTTCTCTTGATTTATAAAAATGAGAATTGAATGAAACAAGACTAAGCTATGTCACTTAGCTGAGTAGTCAGGCATGGCATCGGTGGCCAGGAGCTCCACTGTCTTGCCTGCACTGTGTCATATTTGGTTAAGTGTTCAATGAAGCAGACCTTTATTATTGATTTCATCTGGTTGCTAGTATGGAAATATGGAAATGAAGTTAACCTGTCTGCAGTCTGTGGAGTAACTTCTAGAATCCTGGTTATGTATAGAATCCCTTACTGCATGGTACTCATCTGTGAAGACTGAGAAATATCAAGTTTCTTCCTTCAAAAAGTTTAACCATTATCCGCACTTCAAGAATCGGTGATTTCCTTTTTATATTTCTAATGCAGATCTTTTTAATGTCTCTTAGCACTTGTTACCAGAGTATATTCACATTGTGAAAATTGATCAAGCGTAATATATAACTATATATTTTTCACTTTTAAAAGATGTATAACATTCCGTAAAAAGTTTACATTTTTTCCAAAGTCTAGTAGTTTGGAGCAGCGGTTCCCAATAATAGAAATACTACCTCTAGAGAGAATTTTAGAAAATTGAAGTGCTCTTTGGTGCACAATATTATAAAGGGTTTCCGCACTTACTGAATGAGGGATGCCAGGCACTGTGCATTCTCAATTGCTCGGTGGAACATTTCTTTCTAATTACTAAGTCTAGAGCCCAAATTAGTTTTCCAGTAAATTGAAAGAATTTTCTATGTACGTTTAAAACACATTTAATTTTCCAGAAATGCAACTACAGTGTAAATGGAGAAAATACATAGTTTCTTTCATTCCTTCAGAACTTTACTTAATGTCTATCTGTCTTTTCAGAAAATCATGTCACTCATAGCAACACCACTCGTGGGACTACTAGAAATATGACTAAGTTGGATCTTGGCCTCCCCTGAGTGTGCAGTTTACACAGTCATGGTGAGTAGCGGCTCTTGAGTATTAATATAGAGAAATGCATATACATTATTATCAATTAATTTTGTATAGTTTTCTCTTATTCAACATAAGGCATTGCACTGATTTGGGAGGGGGAGTGTAGGTTATATTACCCATGGCTTTGTTTCAAACAGTGAAATAGAATATTTGTTTAAAATAGTGCTTGCCCACTGGGGCTGGCTGCTTTATCTTCACCAAGATATTGAGTATGCATTTACCTGTAAGTCTTCTTTTTGTAGTCGGGCACCTCCAAAACATTAGAATCCAAAGGCAGATTCTCTCGCTATTTTAACCTCTAAATGATTTCCCAATTGAAAGCGATTGGAAAGTAAGAAAAAGTTTATTATGTGGCTGCAGAAGTGATTCTATTTATTTGGGTGTGTAACCACATCAAGTACTTTTGAAGAATATAATGAAAGCCATCATTTCAATACACCCTCACTAGCAAGCATATGTAGTCATAGTTTCAACTTTAGACCTGAAATTCAGCATAACTAGTTATATCAATTTGGCTGCTCAGAAGCTGACTTGCTACCCAGCTAAATTTCATGAAGTTGATAAACTTCTGGGTTCATTATTTAGCAGATTTTAAAACTTTACAAGTATTAGCTTAATTTATCTCAACAACTTCTTTATTATCCCCAACACATATAAAAAGACCCTGAGGAACAGGTTAACTTCCTTATGGTCAGTGATATCCAGCAAGTACCAGAGCCTGGATTGAAGATAAATCCAGGCACTCTGACCCTAGAGGCTCTGGACTTGACTAAGATACATTGCCTTCTACAATTGCCATGTAGCAAATGAGAAATAATTTTGCACTAGAAAGACTAATGAGCAAACAGAATTAAGCCATATTGTTATTGTTTTTAAATAATGGGATTATTAACTTTCCACTTAAATTAAATAAAAATTCAAATAAAGATTAATTTAATTGTTTTTAATAAATAGGAAATTATATAAAAGTTGCAAAAGAGAGAGAGAGAGAGAGAGAGAGAGAGAGAGAGAGAGAGAGAGAGAGAACAAATTTAGGGTAAAAAGCAGAGTAAAAATGTGAGGAGAGCAATGATTGCTGAAAAAGAAATGTGAGCATTTCTTGTCCACCTGGTCCTGGCAGATTTCCAGTATTTGACATTATTTGCTTTTCTCATCCAAAGATTTGTTTAAAATGGCATCTTTTCTGGAGCTAGCTCATACAGAACCACCCCCGCCCAATTCTCAGGATTCTTTACCCTGGGAAAGCTGAAACTATCATGATTTTCTTCTTTTCTGGACAGACACACTTTTTTTAAATTACATATGGACATATATTCTCTTTCTGTGCTATTCTCCACTTGACTCCATAATTCAGTTAGAGCTTTATTCACAGAGCTTCTATTTTTCTTTCTTTAAAAAAAAAATAGATTTTTATTGCTTTCAGAGAGGAAGGGAGAGGGAAAAAGAGATAGAAACATTGATGAGAGAAAATCCTTATCAGCTGCCTCCTGCACGCCCCCTACTGGAGATCGAGCCTGAAACCCCGGCATGTGTGCCCTGTCCAAGAACTGAACTATGACCTCCTGGTTCAAAAGTTGATGCTCAATCACTGAGCCATGCCAGCCAGGCTCAAAGCTTCTATTTTCTAGATATACATGTAATATTTTAATTATTGATGTGATTAGAACATTATGTAAACATTTAAAAAAATGAATCATGATCTGTGTATTGGTAGCTGTTTCTGGATAGAAATTATTGTTGGAGCATTGCTAGGCAAAATGAGCTACTTTCTGAGATCAATTAATTCTACTTAGCATGAGAAGATTTCTGGTGAAGCAGCAATGATGGGCGGTGAATAATATAATTTCCACAAGATGGAAACAGTCTATTATTTTTGTTGTTGTTGATCTTACAGTTCCTTCTAAATTTTCTGTTTGCTTTTATTTTTAAAGTTTTTGTCAAATTTTGAGCATTTGCTTATCCTTTGTTGATTTCCAAATATAATCATTTGGTCAATATTTACATTTGTATGTCATTTTCCTGTCTCTCTACTATATATAATGATCCCTTTTGAATGTGATGATCATATAGTTTTGTTTGAGATCTCTGAGTGCTTAGAATTTGGGATCTGCCTCATTTTTTTCTAATATTGTTATAGTATTCATGTTTCTTGTTTATTTTCTATTCAACAATGCTTCTTTGACTTTTTTTTTTAAACTAAGCAAGGTTATCATTAGTCTTTGACTTGAATAAGTCACATGTCCTACCTGTGAAGAGACTATGAAGTAATATATTTTCCACTCTCCTAAAATAATATGTTCTGATGGTTAAATTCAAATAAAAGTTGACCTTAAAGAAATTGATCTCTGGGGTGTAAATGTCTGTCTATATGTGGGTTAGGCGGAGAACTGAGCATTTGAGTGTGAAATGCTCCAAAGCATATTGATGGAATTTCTTTATGGAGAATATACATTTTTTTCAGTGCATAATCACTTAGTATCCTCCTGAGTCCTAGTTTATCAGTTGGAAAAAAAGTTGCAATATGATTTTCCACTAAAATTCATACAAATGGAGAGAAAACATACAGCAGATAGAAACCAGAAGCTACAGGTATTAATGGAGTATAATAATGAATAATCATAAATCTGAATTGAAAGATGCCCACTGGTCTTAATTAATTTTATTTGATAATAGTCAACAATATTTTAAAAAATATTCTATACTTTTAGGCTTAAAGGTATGTTGCAACTGGAATTATTTGTCAAATATTTTCCTACCTGGAGGAAAATACTCTGTTTATCTTAATAGCTTTAAATTTGTTCTTGTATGAAAAAATGTATTCAGTGTTTGTGAAATCATAATGTCACATCAATTTCAATGCAAAGACCCTATGCTCTCACTCTGCCTTATGATTCTAGTTGCACTTGAAAGAGAACACATAATATTTACAATTCCTTAAGAAGAATGCCACTCTCTTATAGATTAGTTCATCCTAGTATCAATCTAATTAAACTCTTTGTTTTCAATCCATCAAATCAATTTAATTTTGTTGAAAGCATTAATATAAGTATGTAGTTTTACATGTATTTTCATAGTCTAAAATATGTGCACATGTGTCAAACACAAGTACAGGTTTTATAGCCTTCTCATTTTAATTTAACATAGCATAAATATGGCCATTTTAATAAGTATCCTTTAGATCATGCTTTTAAAAATCATTTTATAATTTTCAAATGAAAAATTATGGATAACATCTAAAATTGAGTTCTCCAGTACCTCACTGCTAATTATTTATATTATTTCTAATACCTTATATTTATAAATAATATTGCAGTTATCATTTGTGTATTGATCTTAACACAAAGTCTAGCTTACTTCCTTAGAAATGGCTTAGAGATTGCGCTGGCTATTCTGTTTCTCTTGAGCGCCTCCTAAAGTCCATCAGCTGTCCTTCCCTGTTAAGCCTGGTGTCCAGGGAGAGTCAAGAGGACCTCTGGCTTTCCATTGGTTTTGTCCAGTTGATGGCACTGTCGATGGCAGATTAGCTGGTGCAACAAGAGAGAAGCTGGGTGTTTTTTCTACATTACCCCCATCTCCTAGTTACTGGGCTCAGGTCTGACAGTGACTAAGTTCTGTGATTTAATCTCCTCCTCTTTTCTTCACCCTTGGGTCTCATCAGTACTTGGCTTACCCCTTTTGTGGTAGAGGTGTAATAGCTTCCCCATGTCACTAGCCTCTAAACGCTTTGCCATGCTCTGGTTCCCTTACCCCTGGACACACCTACGTAAATAGCACAGACATTAATCTTTCTTAATAGGGTGAGACATCTATTTTCTGCCTGAACTTGATAAAATTCTCAAAGTGATATAACAACAATTCTTTAAGCATCTGATATATATTGTCACTTCATTTTCTCACAATTCAAATGCATCACTTGTAATGTATAAGAATTCAAATATCTCTAATTTTCTAACCCTGGATATTATTTTTTATTATTAAATTTATTGGGGGTAACAATGGTTAATAAAATTATATAGGTTTCAAGTGTACAATTCTATAATACTTCATCTGTATATTGTATTGTGTGCCCACCACCCAAAGGCAGGTGTCTTTCTGTTACCATATATTTGACCCCTTTTACCCACTATCCCCCTTTCTCTCTGGCAATCACCATACTTTTGTATGTGTCTATATGAGTTTTTGTTTATCTTATTTATTCATTTGTTGATTTTAGTTTTATGTCCCACATATGAGTGAAATCATATGGTTCTTGACTTTTCCCATCTGACTTATTTCACTTAGCATGATAGTCTCAAGATCCTAGATGTTATTTTTAATTATTGTCTACATGATAGACAAAATCAAACATAATATACACCATCTATTTCTTACAAGGAGAATAAATGTTAAGAGAGACAGAACTTCACAGATCAAATTACTACACAGTAAAGTGTCAAAAAAACATTAGCTGTGAAGCAGTGCTTAAATTTCAGCTCAAGTACAAACTAGCTATGTGAATTGAGGCAAGACTTCTTTTTTTTCTTAAATATCTTTAAGGCTTTTTTTTTTTAAAAAAAAAAATCATATGTGAGATAAAGATAGTAATAGTGTTTAAAGTAAAGTGATTGGACTAGGCCTCTCTGGCCCCTCCTAACCTTAAGCCTGTGATCTTACTAGTATATCCCCAGCAGTAATGACAGGATGGAAGGAAACCATCCATAGTTTGGTAATGCATGACTAATAAAGCAAACTCCACTCCATGTGTTGAGTTACTGAGGCATTGGTGTGGCAATTTTTTCATTTTATTTTCTCCAAAGACTGATAACTATTATGATGTATGTTATTTCTTTAGTAATATACTTCACCAGAGGGGTATTTCTACAATACCCAATGAAGTCATCTTATCAGTTTACTATGTTAAAAGTCAAATTCTATTAAGCAAAAACAGGCATGCTAATAAGAGAAATAGAATCCAGCATCTCTATCAATTCACATTTACTTATTTATGGCTTTTCCTGAACTCCTGTGCTAGCAGATTTCATGTTGTTATCTTTATGTTATCCAGACACAGCTAGAAGTGCTCTGAAATTTAATATCTCACTTAATATAATGCTATAGATCACATTATTTCTCTTAGCAGAAGGAACTTCATAGTTTAAAAAGACTAGGGGTCTTGAATCACTTAGAGGAAATGGAATATTTCTTGGAAGATGAGAAACATGAAACTCAGAAGTAGCTCATTTGTCCTGGAGGTAATGGTGTGAGAGGAAGGTAATGCCAGGGCCTGTGAGAGGTTCAATGAAGTGGAAAAGGTGGATAGAAAGCTTACAATATTTTCTGCAAATGTGTAAAATTTTTTAATATAAGGACTAAGGCTGGGAAGAACACATAGTGTGTGATGCACTTTGCAGATGGATCTGGTGTTGTTGACTCACCTTCAACAGGTCTTGTGCTTTGAGTCGCTGGGGTGATGGATATGCCCTGCTTACTCTGCCCGTCGCCCATGAGCAGAACATGGGTTTGTGGAACACCTGTGTAGGGTGAGGAGGGCAGCTGAAAGCTGTTGAACGGAACGGAACTAACAGGCTTCTGCACAAATTAAACTTGTAAGTGGAATGCCACTAGGGCTCTGCTGAAATGCTGAGCAAACCAGAGGTGGGAAGGAAGAGAAAGAGCAATCTGTGAGATGATTGGGAGAGATTAACAAATACTTGAGTGGATACAGAACTCACTAATGATATTTCTGTGCATTGTTTGCAAGAAAAAACAATGGACAGAAATAAAACATTTTTCAAATGGACATATAGGCTTCTATGTTTATAGTAAACATATACTTTTTAAGTATTTTTGTCTAACACTTAACAGAATCTGTCATTGAAGCAAACTTCAGAAGCTTCTTCATTGAAGCAATCACAGAAGCCCTCCTCCACCCCCACCCTCAGCAAAAAAGGAAGTAGAAGGGCTCTTCCATAGAAGCCCCAGGCAAGTGGAAGAGGAGGGTGCCTGGAAGGCACCGTGCTGGGTGGCAGCCGGCCAGCTTGGCCAGAATTGGCTGGAGATCCATGACCCTTTGGCTCTCATGGGAGGGTGTAGAATTCTGTCAGCTCATCCATTCGGATAATTAGCAAAAGATATTATGTCCCTGCTCCATCTGCTTGCATTTTTGCTAATAATTGGAACACTGACTCATGCTCCCGAGTCCTTCAGCTCTGCCACCACAACAGCACATCTCTGGGGAAAGGCCAGGGACTGAGACCATCAGACACCCTCATCTCCTCCTGTGTGAGAGGCGACCACCACCACGCAGAGGAACAGCAGGGCTTGGTGATCATGGAGTTTAATGAGTCCACAGTGGCAGAGAGCGGTCCACTCTAAAATCCACAGCTTACACCCTTAACCACAGACAGCTGTCTTGCAAATGCAGGGCTTAATAACCACGCGGCTTACAAAAAGGGACAGTGGGAAACCATTTACCCAAGCAGAGATCAAGACATTGTCTTATCATGGCGGGTTGGAAGTACGTATGCTGTGTTTTTAAAAACCCCGCAGCAGCCCTCTTATGGAGAGGAGATTATGGATTTCTCCAGACAGGGTCTGTGTGTCCTCCTTGCCTCTGCATGGTGACCTATGCAGTACGTGTACAGTGGCGCACTCTCTTAGGTCCAGTTGGCTGGATGATTCAAAGAGCTTCAGCCAGTGAAGAACAGAAGCAGAGAAAGCATTTTGAAAGGAGTGTTAAATTATCTTTCCAACGCTAAATCCCTGCTCACATATATTTTTTAATTGAGCTTGTGAGTTGGTTATCATCCACCTAAGCATTCATTCATGTGATGTGTTTTATTGAGCATCTACTGGGTGCCAGTGTTTGTGCTGAGCACTGGACTAGAACTGACTGCATTTGCGTAAGGCAATGACTGCATTTTTGCAGGGTCAAGTGCTCTAATGTATTATCACTATAGGTACATTAAAAAATAAGTTAGTAGTAATTAATATTTGCTGCTAGTGTCTATGACATTTAGATTTTATTATTAATAGATTATGAGAGGAAGTGGTTATTTTAAGAAAACTAAAGTTATTCTACTGACAACACATTTTTTCACTGAAAATTTACTCCACTGAAGATACGTGATTTTTTCTTCTTCAAAGGACTAATAAGTGGTAAAACTGGAATTAGAACTTAGGTTTTTAGACATATTGCCAAATGAACTTTCTACTATTCTTTCTGCTTTCTGTGATATAAGAATGGTGTTACTATATACTTCAAAAAAGAATGATTCCAGCTTTTAAAAAGGATTCTCTTGAACAATGTTTTCATCTCACAAATAAGATGTAATTGGGGTGCTGGGCGCATGAGGTTGTGTGCAGATGATATTTCATTAAATTGTACACTTGAAATCTGTATGGTTTTGTGAACCAGTGTCATTCCAGAAAATTCATTTTAAAAGAAAAAATAATAAAAGATGTAATAGGATTTAGAATAGAAAGATTGTTATGTTGCCAAGTTGCTCTTTGCCTATAAGAGAAAAAAAATATCAAGCACAATCGAATCATTTCAGTGGTGAATCTAAATAATATGTTTATATACTATTTAAAAAACAACCTAATAGGAAAAACATCATTTGCAGATTTGTATTTTATTTGAGTCTCAACCTTTATAAATGTTAAAATGCTACAGAATAAGTGAATTTTCATTATTGGGTAAAGTTAATCAGATAAAGAAACTTAGCTGTTACATATCTTACAAAATATAATCTATTTATTGACCAAGTTATCTGGACTTTTTTCCTGAATATTCTTTTTTTTTTTTATAAAGTTGACACCTAATTGAGATAATATCTGCATTTTAAAATAAATTAGGTCAGTATGTTGGTTTGAGTGGTAAATAGAAGTTAAGCAACAAAGTTGGGTTTGATTTTCAAACTGATGTTTTTACAAAGACCAAAGTTTTCAACACTCCATTATGTTGAGGATGATTAAGTTTAAAAAGTCTAAGAAACTGGCCAATATCACAATGCTAGGCCTGAGCTGGGCTTGTAGACATATGTTAGAGTTTCAGCCACTGAAAATCCTGGTTCTCGTTTGACAACCAGCGACCTAAAGAAAAAAAGTCTAGAAGTGTAGCATATGCTGATTTGCATGGTACACAACTACCAGGGCTAATTTCAAGACAGCAACATGACGTCACTGAATGAGGAATTGCAAATAGTATGCAGCAGCTCACCTTTTGACATTAGTTCTTAAGCCTGAATTCATATTCATACTTCCTTTATGCTAAAAATACAGGTAAAATAGATGTAGATAAGTTGGAGAGCATAGAGAACAGTAAAACATATTAAAACACATTAAAATTGATACATATTTATTGCCCTTGTTTCCAATACAATTTATTTAATTACAAGTTTTTATAATTTAATGTTAATAATGGCTTTGTTTAACAACTGGCTCACTGAATTCCTAGATATTTATCAATTGTTCAGTTGGCTCTTACAAGCTGGTACGAGCCCTCTTTATCATATTCCTGCATCACCAAAAGGACTTGTAAAAGTTTGTGCTGCTGATCCATCTTGGTTTTCATGTCTTCTTTCTATTTTTTTTTGTGTGTGGTCTGTTTGTATATGAGTGCACATGCATGTCTCTGTGTGTGATAATAACATGTCTAAAATTATTCAATATCTGTATTAAATATGGTACAAGGCCCTCCAAGTGGTTAAGTTGGTTGGAGCATTGTTCAGTACCCCAAAAGGTTGCGGGTTTGATTCCTGATCAGGGTACATACCTAAGTTGCTGGATTGATCCTCTGGGCATGTGCGGGAGGCAGCCAATCAATGTTTCTCTCTCACATTGATGTTTGTCTTGTCTCCCTCTATCTTTCTCTCCTTCTCGCTGAACATATCCTGGGCTAAGGATTTAAAAAAAAAAATCCTGGTACAACTAATGCCATAAGCTCCAAGATTACAATGTTTAAATTGCACATCAGTGCATAAAGTTTCTAGAAAATAGTCATTTTCTTAACAGTTTTATATATATATAAAACATTTTCATGCTCTTTCCTCCTGGCTCTCTGGAGATTTCCTACCCTGTTTAATCCAGATAAATATTTTCTATGATTCAACCCTTAATTTTTCATGTGAAAAACTTTTGTCAATTAAATATAATACTTATACCACAGAATGATTACCACTCAAACATGCACAAGAGAGCTTGACTATGTTAACAGTAAATCTGTAACCATACTGTCATTATAATAGCTACATATTAATGCCACTTCATTTTATGAACTACATTACTTTTCCAGATTCTATTTTGTTGTGACCATATTGTGCTGTTTGAAAACATGTATCATATGGGTTGATGTTTGATTTATGTGGTTAAAAATTCATATGAGGTAAACTGATAATGGTGTTAGGAATTGGATACAAATATCTAGTACTAAAGCAGACCAGAAACTTAGAGTGATGGAGAAAGACCCTTGGAAGGATGAATTATAGCAAAAAATATTTTGGACTTTTATTAAACCTATTAATAAAGTGACAAAATATGGATACATAGAAAGGACATTTATGCAAGTATGTAGAGATATTGCTAACATGCTTTTCAATACTTCTAGGTAATTCACTCTCTGCACAGTACAAAGTAGTTGAGGGGTCACTAAAGAACTGTGGGTAAATGTATATCAAAGACATGCTGGTGTTATAAGGGCAAAACAGAGAAGACTTAGTCATCAGATATAAAGTTATTGAATAGATGAGTATATCAAGCATTCTTGAAACTCTGGTAGCAGACATAATGAACCTTTAAAATCCTTTATATTCCTTCAACTGTAATTTCATTGTATTGGTGTTGGGATGATGATTACTAGCTGGGGAGGTGGTTCTGATGTGTCAGGTGGTAAAATGAAACTCCATAGCTATGCCTAGCATTTCTTAAAAGCGAATTGGCAGCTCTCCTGGGATCAGAAAGGTGTTCAGAAAGCCCGGAGACCCTAAAGTTGCTCCAACATTAGAAATTTATTTCTCTGGCCTTTTAAGAGAGCCCTGATAAAGAGGTAAAATAGTGAGAAGAGGAGAGGAAAAGAAAAAATAAGACTTCATTATTACTGTCAATTAATAGCGGAGTGGAATTTTCCAAACCAAGACAATTGGATGAAAGAGTGTATAACCCCAAGTGAGATGCTGCATAGAAACCCAATGAGTGGTCTAGCATGGACAATGCATTTTAAGTGGTCCCAATAATAGGCAATGGTCATAAAAAGAAGGAAGATGGATTAGCAGCACAAACTTTTACTGAGCTCATCCTCTTTACCAAGCATCATTAGTTTGAGAGATTATATTAATTTGTTTACAAAAGTTTTCTTTTCACATCTCCTAACCTATTTGGATTATAAAAATAACATGTTAGAAACTTCTTGACCATAGTATCAAGCAACACATACATTGCACACTTTAGTTTTATATTATGAAATGTAACAGGCGATTTACAGGCGGTTTAAGAACAGATAAAAAAATAAAGAGGAAAATTACCATGAATAGCCACTAGGTGGCGAGTGTGCTATATAGTGTCCAGATCACCTAGTTAAGGTGGAGCTGTTTCATCTTGTACATCAAGGGATGATATCAGATTATTTTGTGGCCAAACAGAGGTCTAAAGGAAATTTTAGAAGCCAGATAAGAGTTTCCAGTTATTAGAGAGTAACTCACTTTGTGAATTATACTTATTAGTTTCCACGTGTTTTAATACCACTCATCACTGCTACATTGCTTTTCATTTTATACAATTGAAATCGGGTTTGAGAGCTCCTTCCTGGGCTACAGTTTCTTTCCTGTAATTTTCCTAAGTATTAAGTACTATTAATCAACTAAGTAGACCCGAGAGCCTCTTCTTTTGGCACTTTACAAGTCTTTGTTCTCTCTTTTAGAGTCCTCTTATGTGAAGTGCCACATTTTAAGCACTACACACAGGGAGGATTAGTAATTGCAGGGTTGGAGATACGATCAGTTGAGATGGGCAAGTGCATAGCCAGCTACTCTACAATGAGTCTTCTCACTTAGCAAATCTCTCACTTATTAACTTTTTTTTTTTTGGGGGGGGGTTAATTTACATTAATTTGATGACCCAATTAGGTAAAATTTAATAGTGACCTTTAGACTTTCTAAAGTGTATTTTCTTTCAATTTGAGTTACTTAACAAGAAGCATTTTCTCCCATTGTACAGTGAACTCTAATCATTAATCCTGTATCCTTTATTTTTCTCTACCTCTTTGATTGATTTTTAATTAAAGAATAGTTACAGAGCTAACATAATTTTTATGTAGTATGATAAAATAATTTTTCAAATGTTGTCCATTATAATAGTAATCATGGATTAAATTGTTCACATCTCCCTTTTTAAAGGGCATATAATTTTGCATATTGTGATTTCTAATGACTTTAGTCTGTGCAGAACATTATATAGAAAAATTAGAACACAAAGATGAAGATCATTTGGAAAATCAAGGTACAAAAATAGTCATACCTTTATGTAAGTTAATCATAAAGCTAAAATCATGTGCACATACATTCCATAAAAAATGAATTGACAGAAAACAAGCTTTTAGTTTTAAATCCGTTTCCATAAAAAAGAAAAAAAAAACCAGTTCTTCCTTGTAGCTCTGACTGACCTGCCTTTCCTCCTTTGACAACATCTTCACTTTTACAAGGATCTTGATGAACTCTGTCAATTAGAAAGTAATGTGATAATCCACATTAACTTATTAGTAACTCATAAACACATATTTGTTTCACAAGATAATTTACTTCAGAATAATGAAATACCTTAGTTCAAAGAAGGATTGTACAGTGATGGTGTCTCAGGCCATAACCAGGGTTGGCATGCCAGCCAGTCCATACACATGCTCTTCTAGATGCCCTCCAAAGTAGGGGGCTTAGACCAGCAGGGGGCGGGGGGGGGTGAGAAAGAAAGTTGGCCAGTTAAAATCTTAGGCCCATCACTTATTAGCTGAGTGGTTTTGCACAAGATCTTTAATCTCTCTGAACCTCTATTTCCCACTCAATTACCAGACAGGTGGTAGAAGAAGAGATAATAATATCTAACACATAGGATTAACAGGGTTTCAAATGAGGTAGTGCATGCATTTTATACATTGCTTGGTACAAAGTAAGTTCTGAATCCATAGCTGCATTATTGTTTTTTGCTACTGTGATGGAAAATGGATCAGATAAATTTCTAAGAGACAGGTTCATCACCATTGTGATTTAAGTTTACCCAAATGTTCAAGGAGCATACACTGAAAATACTTTTAAACTCTCTTTTTTTTTTTTTTTGGTGGCACATGTAATTTTATTTGTTTGTTGTTTTTCACTTTACTAACATTTATTTTTATTGATATTTAAATTGCACTTTACTAGTACTTTCCATATTGTTCTGTATTGGATTCAGGTGTGTAGTAGACAATCATGTACTTTACAGAGGGGTCCCACCAATGTTTCAGGTTCCCACCTGGCCCCATATGTAGTTATCACTATGATATTATTGACAACATTCCCTCTGCTGTACTTTGCATCCCTGTGACTATTTCGTCACTACCAATTTATAGTTACCAATTTAATCCCTTTACATTTTTCACTCATAGATACAGAGAAAAGACTGGTGGTTGTCAGAGGAGAGGGAGGTGGGGGGCTGGGTAAAATTATATTTTTAAAAATCATTTATGCTGTCAGATACATAATTTGTAATTTTTTAAATTTCAAATGAGCAAAAAAGCTTGTTAGCAAACAACTCAATATTTGAAAACATTCCTTGAAAGTCATTTAGACATAGTAATTTCTCAATATTCATAGTTATAATAATTTTTCAATATTCTCTCCCACTTTGGACATTTCAGGCTTCTCTAAATATATCAAAAACAATGTGAAGAAAATATAATTTAAATATTAATTAAATATATTTGAAGACATATATAATATCCAGCTTAACTTTTCCTTGAGAAAGCCTGGAAAATGTTTTATTGTTATATAAGATGAACTACATTTTTAAAGCTTTTAAATAAATTATAATCAAATAACATCAAATTTATTATTGATAGCAAATACTATGTTTTATTAATAGATATTGTAAACCCGTTGCCATTTTACAAATAAGGATTTTAGAGGTAAAACATACATCTAGAAACATATTAAAGAGACAAATAAGAATTATATTTAGTCACTAAAGGCATCACTAAATTGACTAGGTAAAATAAGTGCATTAGATAATTATAAATTTTATAATGCTTGAGATTTATTCAGATTTTACTTCCCAGGACCTAGCAACTACCTAGTTAATTAATGCTACTGAAAATGAAAAAAAAAAAATGTCATATTTGTTTTTAAAGTTTTTTCAATGGTAAATTTTCATACTTTATTAATATTTCACTTTTTAAAAGTCACAAATGACAAATTATTATGAAAACATGCTTAAAATGATATTTAAATACTCATAAAATTGAACTTGACTTGTTAAACTTATTATTTTCATTGAATTTTTGTATTGAAAAATTTATAATGGTTACATGAACATTATCTGCTATACATGTTCAGAATTTAAAAACTTGGATTTGTATGTCTGGTCCATTGGCTTCTTTATCTATTTTTTTAGCTTCTACTTAAACCTTTGCTTATCTCTTTGCTTCTTCCTAGTGATATGAATATCACATGTCATTTGATCTTATGACAAATTTTATGCATCACTATAATCTAGAGATATATTTATCTGACAATAGCCACATGTATACCAAATGGAACACTGACATCTATACTAAATGACTTTAGCATATATAGAAATCCCCCCACATACACACAGTCAATACAGTGTGAATTTATATGAATCTTGAACAGTAATTTTTGACTCATCCACAGAGAGAAGTAAAAGCCTGTTTGGAAAGAGAGAAGAGTGAAGGAGAGGCAATGGGTCATGAAAAACTATTCCTGATAGCTCTTACAATCTTATTATCAGGCTCCTGGCTGCCTATATTTCCCTTTCCCTTTGATTCAATATATCCCAACTGTACATTTATCTAATTTTGCTTCAACTAACTTTAAGTGTGATTATTATATATGTATATAAGCAAGAAGTATCCTATGTAAAAATAGACAAACATGGTAATTGACTGTACCGTCACTAGACCTCCCATTGGCTGATCAGCACAATATGCAAATGAACCCAACCAAGGTGGCGGCCTGCAGCCACGCAGCTGAAGTGAGCAGGAGGCTTGCTTGCGCCAGTGATGGAGGAAGCCAAGGTTCCCTGCCTGCCGCGGCCTGGCTCTGAGCTCCAAAAGCAACAAAGTTTCAATTATAGAAGCTAAACAAACCCCAGATACCTGCTTTCAGCAGGCCGTGGCCACAGAGCTGAAGTGAGCAGGAGCCGGCTCTCAGCTCCAGTGATGGCAACAAAGTTTCAATTATAGAAGGTAAGTAAATCCCAGAATAAAAAAAAAGAAAAAAAGGAGAGGCTGGGAGCTTCAGTTGCCAGCCAGCCTGAAAACGGCCCTTAGCCCCTCACCCAGACTGGCCAGGCACCCCAGTGGGGACCCCCACCCTAAAGGGGTTGTGGCCACCCTGAAAACAGCCATCAGCCCCTCACCCAGGCTGGCCAGGCACCCCAGCGGGACCCCCACCCTGATTTTGGACACCCTTCAGAGCAAACCAGCCAGCTCCAACCTATGCACCAGGCCTCTATCCTATATAGTAAAAGGGTAATATGCAAACTGACCCTAACAGCAGAACAACTGGGAATGACTGGTCACTATGACACACACTGACCACCAGGGGGCAGACGCTCAATTCAGGAGCTGCCCTCTGGTGGTCAGTGCGCTCCCACATGGGGGAGCTCTGCTCAGCCACAAGCCAGGCTGAGGGCTGCCAGTACAGAGGTGGTGGTGGGAGCCTCTCCTGCCTCCTCAGCAACACTAATGATGTCCGACTGCAGTTTAGGTCTGCTCCCCGCTGGCAAGTGGACATCCCCCGAGGGCTTCCAGGCTGCCAGAGGGATGTCTGATTGCCAGTTTAGGCCTAATCCCCCGGGGAGCAGGCCTAAGCCAGCAGGTAGTCATCCCCCGAGGGGTCCCAGGCTGTGAGAGGGCACAGGCCGGGCTGAGGGACCCCCCTCCCTTGAGTGCACAATATTTTGTGCACCGGGCCTCTAGTTCTATATAATAAGAGAGGAATATGCTAATTATCCATTATGCCGTAATGTCACGACCAATCTACAAGTGGTGGAGAACTACAGGAGGGCGGGGCAGAGGGCAGAGAGCTACAGGATGGTGGGGCAGTGAGTTATGAGCAGCGGAGAGCTACCAGTGGTGGTGGGCAGGTGGCCAGCTGAGGCAAGCGGCAGCAAGCTACTCATGCACAGATTCGTGCACAGGGCTACTAGTTTGCTTATATACTGTGGCAATGAAAATACACAGTATTTCTAAAATAAAATTCACTAAGTCATGATATGTTGAACCCCTTTATTTAATTTTTTAAATTAAATTTATTAGAGTAACATTGATTATCTAGGCTTCAATTGTATATTTCTATGATACTTTATCTGTATATTGCATTGTGTGCCCAGCACCCAAAGTCAAATCTTCTTCAGTCACCATATTTGGCCCCATTTACCCTTTGTCTCCTCCCATCTTCCTTCATCCTAGTAACCACAATACTGTGGTCTGTGTCTATGAGTTTGTGCTTGTTTTTCTTATTCGCTCACTTGTTGCTTTCAGTTTTATATCCCACATATGAGTGAAATCACATGGTTCTTAACTTTTTCTTCTGACTTATTTTACTTAACATGATATTTGCACGATCCATCCAGGTTGTCACGAATGGCAGTATATCATCTTTTCTTATGGATGAGTAATATTCCATTGTGCATATGTACACACCTTCTTTATCCAATCATCATCAAATGAATGGAACTATATCAGACTAAAAGACTTATGCACAGCAAAAGAAACACCAACAAAGCAAAAAGGCAACCAACCCAATGGGAGAAGATATTGGACACGACAGCTCTGACAAAGGATTAATGTTCAAAATATATAAAGAACTCATAAAATCAACAGCAAACAAACAAACAATACAACTTAAAAAATGGGCAGAGGAATTAAACAGACACTTCTCCCAAGAAGACATACAAATGGTCAAAACCCTTTAACAATATGACTGAAGTACAAAAAATAAATTTTCCTAGGCATCAAAATTATATAGATACAACTCCTCCTTATTCTCATGTAATTATGTACTACAAAGAAGTACAGTACAAATCATTGGTGAAAGAAATTAATTAGTGAATAATACACAAATCTAAGGAGACTAGTTGTTTCAGCCCATTCTTTGGAATTAGATATTTCTTTTTTATAAACATGTGCTAGCTTCTATGGAGTTTATGTCAGAATATATAAAAATTTGTGAAGAGCTGATGCTTAATTTAACTTCTTAAGTGAAAGATGATTTTGCTAATCCCATTGGATATTGTTATCATATACAAAATTGCTATAGAAAAAGGATAAAAATTAGAATTAGCATTGAAAATATTTTTACGTGACTCCTCGATAAGAATGATTAATTCATTTTCAGCTAGTGGGCATAGTCAGTAGTTTTGGAATCATTAAAAATAAAAAGTAGCCCTGGCCTGTGTAGCTCAGTTGGTTGAGTGCCATGCATGCACTGAAAGGTTGCTCGTTTGATTCCCCATCAGGACACACGTCCAAGTTGCGGGCTTGATCCCCTGTCAGGGCGCATGTGGGAGGCTATGGAGCAATGTTTCTTTCTCTCCCTTTCTAAAATCAATGAAAGCATATTTTAGAAAACACAACAAAACAACAAATAAATGTTGTATATATTACAACAGGGCCAGTTTGTAGGCCATGAGGACATAATGTACCTAAGAACTCAGAAACAATATGAAATTTTTTTTTGGCATATTCTTAGTCAGACTAGTTTTGTGAAAGTTGACATTACTTTTTAAGACTCTTGGGGTACACATTTCAGCATTTATTTATTAAATTACTTACAGAGACAATTTCTTCTGTGGTTAAACTGCAAATTTGGGAAAATATGGTGGTACTCATACATTTGAGTAAATAAGAAAATATATTAATGTGAAATGGTGGAAAGGGTGGCTTAAACCACATGCAATTGACATATTTGTAGGTAGAAATGACAAGGCCATATGGCTCAATGTAGAATATATATAATATCTATGATTGTAACATTACACACAAATATGGATAAGATCTGGATGTCGATGTGAAAAAATTAAGAATAGGCATATTTGAGAAGTAGAAGCATCAACAATTTAGAAAACTTCAAGATTTATTTTAACTTTACAGATATAAAACATGTATCTTTATATAGATTTTAATTGAAATTGTTGATAACTTTCTGGGGTTGTTCAATTATTATCTTAAAGTGTTTCTTATGTTATTTCATCATCTATGAAGCTGACTCAAAGCTACCCAGTAAAAATAGATAGTAACTTTGGTATATAGTAGATTGTGTGATTATATTACATTATTTTTTATTAAATCTAGATCATTTTATAAAGAACACATTTAAAATTGTAAGAAGGTGATTCAGACATATGTTGCTAATCTTTATTTGAACAGGTTCCAATTTTTCAAGTTCTTGCAAACTACTTTAAACCTTTAGCCATTTCCCAATTTATTATTATAGAGAAGCTACATCTGATATAAATGATTATTAGTGGTTGGCTGAAATGAATTCTTAATTTAGTGGGTCGTGCTTTTCAATATTAATTACCTATGGCATGGTTTTCAGATCCATACTCATTAATCACAGGCCCTATGCCAGTATGGTAATTTGAAGTCAATGCAACAATTAGTAAATGTTTGTTCCTTGCTAATATAGTGGTAAAACTCTGAACTAGAGTGTATTATGCCCAAGGACTATTGCTGTATATGGTCCTATATTTGGTAACCCTAATTACTTGAAAAGTATTTTTTCATGGAGCCTACAATACTATAATAGATTAGAACAAATAAATTAGATTATGAATATAAATCCAAGATTGATATTCTGGGTTTCCTGTTTCTATCTTTGCTTCTTCCCTCTAGTGCTTATTGGTTTTACAGTCCAACAGTGTTATTCAATTACTTCTCAAGGAATGAGCAATTTAAAATACGAAATATAATGAACAGTATTTGAGTCAGGAATTTTGTTAGGGAAAAACTGCTCTCCTAATTACAAGGAAACTTACAGGAAAAACTGCATGACCTGTTTGATTGACTGTCATGTATTATGCATAATGGACACGTTTCCAGAAATTATTGAAGGTTATATATGAGGAACTCATTCTTGGGACCTGAACTTAAAGGACAATCTGGTCATCATTCTTCATGAATAGCTTCCCCATCTAAATCTCAAACGACTATCTCTTGGGAACTGATTTTTATTTCTTCCTCCTTGTATGTGTTAGTTACCCTATGCTCCAAATCCCTGGAGTTTTGTGCTGATTGTGTTTGACAAACTAAACTGTGTTGGTGGATGGGAGGATGATTTATTTTCAAATTACCCATGCTATAACTCAAAGAATGATTCTGGTGGAGAAGATTTTAAGTTGGTGATTGGGTATTTTTAGATGAGTGAGCCTGTTCATGCCCATCAATGCTCTAATGCACCTTGAACCTGGGCTGCACTGTTTCTGTGTTAGGTTGGTTTTGACAACCCATTTAATTTCATAAACTATCAAATTTTATTTCATTGTAGATCCATATCACTTCTTTGGATTATGGTTTTCTATTGATATCTCTGAGTTCCATTTCTTTTATTGATATAAATGGTGATTGTTCTTTGTTTTTGTTTTGATTTATTCCTAACAGGGATTACAAAGCCCAAGGCACTGATTTTCTAGACTGCTTTTTAGTTGGCTGATTTCTTAACCCCCTGTGAATTTCTTCTTAAAAAATTTATGTTCGTATAATGGTTTTGACATTGTGCTGTCACTTTTTGATTTCTAAATCTTAATTTTTTCAATCAATGATATTTCAAAATAACTAAGTCACTTTATTAAGTCTCTTTGTTTGTGCTTGGTCATAGTTCTAATTTTTTCCTTCCTTTTTTCCTTCCTTCCTTCCTTCCTTCCTTCCTTCCTTCCTTCCTTCCTTCCTTCCTTCCTCAATTTTGGTGTTGGAACCAAATACTTCCTTCCATTTTTTTTAATATACTGGTCTCTTGTAGTTTTGAAAAGGTTACTTAACCTTTATGAACTTCAGCTTCTTCAGCAGTAAAATATGGTATACAATCTCAATCCCACAGGCTTGTTGTATCAAGTAAAGGCAGGAAGATACATGATTCTAGTGACATAGTGACTCAGGAAAGTTTTATTATCTTCTCCTTCCTTACAGAAGTGGTTGGCATCACTGACACCTGATAAATACACCCACTGAAAGATGGAATACTGGTTATTGTTTATGTGCTTCCTCGCCGAAACACAGGCTCAGTAAGCTTCTCGCTTTAGGATGACTACTATCCTTAAGGGAGGGAGAGAGGGAAAGAGGGAAGGAGGGAGAGAGAGGGAGAGGGAGAGAGAAGCAATTGAGATATACTGGGCCTGTTATGAATGGGAAAGTCCATTTCTGGTGCTCTTATTCAATAATGTAGAATTATTTCTTTTTTTATAATTTTTTTTAAGAGAGAGAGAGAAATACTGATTTGTTGTTCCACTTATTTATGCATTCATTGATTGCTTCTGTGTATGTGCTCTGACCAGGGATCAAACCTGCAACCTTGGTGTATTGGGATGATGCTCTAAGCAACTGAGCTATCTGGTGGCCAGGGCTCAGTGATTACTAGGATACGATTTTCTTAACACTAACAAAAGCCAGCAATTGTTCATCATTAGAATTGTCCCACAAAATAATGTTTCCTTGGGACATGATGATTTTTCTGATAGAAAAGTATTATAGTAGAAGCTAAGTGGCATTTTCTTGGGTTTATTATGGAAAGAAATGACTCTTGCCATTGATGAGAGGTTGGACTCTGGTCCTACACATCTCTGAATTTCTGAGATGAATGAATCTGGGGATATGAGATGATGCTATAACCAGTTTGCTGTGCGCAGGTCTTTTACCTCCTTGGTTAAATTTATCCCTAGGTACCTTTTTTTGTTTTTGTTTGCAATAGTAAATGGGATTTTCCTAGTTTCTCTTTTGGTAGATGAATGGATAACAAAGCTGTGGTACATTTACACAATAGAATACTATGCAGCCATAAAAAAGGAAATCTTATTTTTGTGTGACATCATGGATGGACCTAGAAGGTATTATATTAAGTAAAATAAACCACTCAGGGAAAAGCAAGCACCACATGATTTCACTCATTTGTGGAATCTAATGCACAAAATAAACTTACAAAGTGGAGATAGACTCATGGATTCAGAGAAAAGATGGACAGCTGTCAGAAGGGAGGAGTGAGGGGAGGGCTGGATGAAAGGAGGTGAGGCTGTTAGCCAAAGAACACATATGCGTAGCCCATGGACACAGACAACAGTGTGGTGATGGCCAGAGGGTGGGTGGAGGTGGATAAAGTGAGGGGCAGGAAACAGGGATATCTGTAATAGTGTCAACAATAAAAATAAAATAAAAAATGTCTCCCCCATCCCAGCAGGCCTGGGGAATTCTCCCATAGTAGCCACATTTTTTATGAAGATGTTAACTCTAGAAGGCTCTTGTGAAAGGTTGCCCGAGAAGGGTGAGGCAGGGCTGGAACTACACTTGGACATGTATTCCCTTAAAATCCCTTAAAATCTCATGACATGCAGCTGTGGGGCTACACAATAGGTACTACCGGCCAGACAATATGGGGACGGGCCGCTACCTGGCTAGGCACTATCATGAAAGGCAGCTGGAATCTCCAGAGTCAGTTGCCATGGCGAGAGGCAGCCATTATCACTTGAGGAAAAATTATCTGGAGTAGCAGCCACTATTGCAAGAGGCAGCCACAGGGCCTGGAATATGTCAGGGCCAGCAGCTACAGGGCCATTTCCATGATAGGTAATAATAAGGGGGAAAATACAATATAGTCTTGAATGGAAAGAGCCTAATTTGTTTTTAATCCAATATTTGTTTATGTTATATTTACTATAACAACACATAGCAAAAAGTTCGTAAGAGAAAACACACACACACACACACACACACACACACACACACACACACACACACAAATCCCCTAAAATCTGGAGGAATTGGAAGCAGACTCAGAGGCCAGGACCCTGCCCAGCCTGTCCCTGACAGGTGGACAATGAGCCTGTATGGAGCTGCTGCAGGGATGGGAGCCTACTACCCAGCAGTGCCTCCCTTCATGTGCCCAGACCACTCTGGGTATAGACACCCCTGTTATTAGAAGGCTTTCTATTTTATTGAGACTTCCTTCCCTATAATTATGGGGAACTATATTCCCCGTAATTATGACCTTTGTTTCGTGATTTACCTTAACATACATATGTCTAATCCTAAATGTATACACTGAGCTGGTCTTTACTTGGCCAAGCATTAGCCCCTGAGGGTTCTGAAAATTGACTTGGTGATTTTCATGATAAACACATAGCATGACTATGCTAATTAAGAAGAGACTCCCTGGGGGTGAGGAGAGGAGTGGAGGAGGACATAAGCTCTGGCGGGGGTGGGGGGGGGGGCACCAGGGAGTTAGCAAGCAACAGAGGGACTGGAACCTCAAGACAGGCCAAGAAAAGCATTCCGTGGGCCATCCATCCCTGCTTTCCCTGGGCCTCTCCTATCCTGGCATCTCGGGCATCAGAAACTGAGCACTGGGCTAGAAGTTAGGAAACTTAGATCTGCTCCCAGCCTATATTTACTTGGGAAGATTGTTTAAGCTCTTTGTACCTCATTTTCTTCACCGTAAAATTGGGTTCTCAGTCTTTCCACTTTATAGGACTGTGTTAAAAATCAAATGGGATAATGCACAGGAATTGTAGTAGGGATAAAGGGCTCTAGGCATAGATATCAGGTACATAACCTGTCTTGGCTCCTATTTTACCTTTCAGCCTTTAGTTTTCTTTGCATTATGTAAAAACTCATTTACAATCTCATTTATACATTTTAATGTACCTTATATCCCTTTTAAAATATGGTGTGGGGTAAATATAAACATATACAAAATTTAAAAAAAATCACTTTGCTGTGATTACAAAAGCTATACAAGCAGAATTCCATCTCAGGCTCATAAAAGTTTTAGCTACCTTGCAGTGAGCCTACATTCCCACCCTCATTCCCTGCTGGTAGAAATGTAGAGAGAAACAACCACTCCGAAAAGCAGAAGGGTGATTCATCAAAAAATTAAGAATAGAGCTACCATACGATCCAGTAATCCCTCTCCTGGGTATATACTCAAAAACTTCGAAACCATGTGCTCACAAAGATATATGCACCCCTATGTTCATTGCAGCATTATTCCCAGTGGCCAAGACATGGGAATAACCAAAGTATCCTTCGGTAGAGGACTGGGTAAATAAGATGTGGTACATATACACAATGGAATACTACTTAGTCATAAGAAAGGATGAAATAGCCCCATTGCAACAATATGGATGGACCTTGAGAATATTATGTTAAGTGAAATAAGTCAGTCAGAAAAAGCTAAGAGCCATATGATTTCACTCATATGTGGGATATTAAACTAAAACTTGTGAACACAAACAGTAGTGTGGTGGTTGCCAGAGCGAAGGGGGCGGTAGGCACATGGTGTAATATACAAATCTTGTTCCACAGAAACCCACACCTGAAACCAAAAGTTCATTTGACCAATTTCACCCTAATAAATTTAATAAAAAGCCACGAAGAGCTGACATGATTAGCTATACTCCACCAAAAGTGCTAACTGATCTGAAGATAAACTACTACAAAACAAAGTCACCTACATATTCTATAAAAGCACAAATTGGAATACATTACAACTCAATGTCTATGTTTACAACAAAAGGTGTTCTAAATTATTATGCTGCCACATGCCAAGAATAATCTTAATTTAAAATATTATTCCTCACTAAAAATAATAAAATATTATATATCTATCTATATCTTAATCTTATTTAAGAACTTAACAATAAAGATATGTATTTTCAAAAATATTTTGTGGTTAGGAATTGAAAACTTTATAAAATAATCAGACATAATAAATATTTAAAAGTGCCAGGGATGGAGGGGGTCAATGGGGGAATAAAAGGGGATATCTGTAATACTTTCAACAATAAAGATAAATTTTTTAAAAGTACCAATACAATTAGAGTATTGTCAGATATCCATGAGAGATTCCATTCTGTTTATTGTTGTTATCATGTAAAGTTTCTGGGTAGATTTTAACTGAATTTAGTGGGGCCATTTAAGAAAGTCTCCTATAAAATACAGGCTGTTTGACATGTGCCAAAGTCATTTTGGGCACCCTGGTGCCATCCTCTCCAGCAGCGGAAGTAGAGGTACAGGAAATTGTCCATTTGCCTGTCCATCAGGAGAGACATGCCGTGTATTAAGATACTATACAAAGTAACAGTGGTTTTAAATATTAACCCCAAATAATAAACCACAAAGGCAGCTGTCCTAAATTGTGAACAGTGCTTGCCACTGAGGTGTTTTCCAGATGACAACGTTTATGCATCATGCATAGCTGGGGAGCCGTAGAGAGAGGAGAAATACCTCTACAGGGATTTCTAAATTTGAAATTGGTTAATGATTCTCATCAATGAGGAGGAGACTAGTGAGCAGTGATTAAATTGAGTTCACTTTTCTATAAACCATTTAAGGTCAAGGATCACATTGATGTGGCTAGAATTTGGAAATATTCCTGCCACGTATTTGCTTGTTTACTGTGTAGGATATTGGAGGCATGTCATTGTCACACTGCTAGAAGGCCACGTTGTTCTCACAGCAAGCTTAATTCTTTAATCTTCAAAGTGAACTGATCCTGAAGTTTGTAAAAATCATACCTTCACAGGCTTAAACACACATATTAGGAGGATATGACTTATATGAAGACATTTTTTTTTCTAAAAAAGTACATGCAGTGTTAGAATTATAGATTCACAGCTAGTGAGTTATTTCTGGGAGTCACTGGAAGGCTTTCTATATGCTCATCCAACAATTACTTTTAAGATAATTCAATTGTCCATCGAATGAGTTAGACCAATTTAAGAGGGCTTGTAGACTTATAGACACTATTTAGTCACACTTATTACATATAGACACTATTTAGTCACACATTATTGCTAAGTAGGAGAGGCCTGTTATCCTGAAGTATGTAGAGGAAAGGTCAGCCTAATGAGTTGCCTTTAAATACATTGAATATGTCATGGGTGATTCACTTATAGATAACTAGCTGACAGTGGGAAAGCAGGACTGCTGTGAGGCTTCTCCTGGCATTCCCTCTCTTACCAATATTCTCCCTTCTCTCCATGTTCGTCTTGAGTTTTATGAGAGCACAGTGGGTGAAATCCTCAGAGCAGATTCCGAGGAATCCAGCTCCCTATCCAGCACCAATTGCCAATGATCCGGAGGATTCCTGCAAATCTCAAGTACAGATGAAACAGTCCTTTCCAGAAAACATGGAAACCAATACACACCATTCAAAAGTGTCCTCTTTTTCTCAGGATATCTTTGTTCACAAACAGGTCCACTTAATTCTGGGATGAAATCTCTTTTGTACACTGGTAATTATATTATTTACTAATCCCAATTCTCCAGGCAGCCCTGCAGCACAGAACAACCATGCTGGGTTAGTTTACAGTATTGCAATTCAACTCTCCAGATATATTCCGATATAACTATTGAACAGATGGGGATTTCTCTCTTCTATATAAACACCATATTATGTTAATAAGGGAGCTTGAGTCACGGTCAAGAGCATATTTACAAAGGAGATTGGGTTGAGGTTGCTTCTTCCCCTGAACTTTCCCAATAGTAAGGGAACGAGTCTCATGTCCTTTTATTTCCAAGTTCCCACACAATTAATTCTCTTCTGTTGATGTATCCATTTTCCTGTGAATTCCCATAGGAAAGTTTACAGCAAGCAGCAGCATATCCTTTATTTTTTTTGGGGGGGGGGTATGTTGCTCCTATAGGAGTTGATAAGAACTTTACCCAAAGTTCTGAAATTTTATCAAATTGTGAATTCCTTTAAAAGAGATATAATGTAATTAAAATGATATTGAGCTCTAGTTGAGCCTAAGTTTGACTTTAAATTTCATAGTTTACTTGCTTGGTAGCAGCAGGCAAATTATTTAAGTTTTGTGAGCAGTGATTGCCTAATATGATAGATAAAATAAAAATGGCAGTACAGTGTTCTTGGGGGTGTATGACAAACAAGTTTCACGAAAGTGCTGACAGTGCTCTGTGTGTAGCAGGAGCTCAGTAAACACTAATTTTCTTTGCCTTGTGAAGTTCATCAGATCTCAGATTTTCCTCTCTGACCAGTGATGTTGCACATTTTTCTCAGAATGTTCTTAGATGCCATTCATTGTTCATGTGGTCTGCTGTAGTTTGTATTGTGATTGTTATCTTCCTTCAAATTAAGGAATATTTCTTAACACAGAGTCAGGATTCTGAGAAATGTCAAGTTAAGATGCTGAAGGTCATTATTGCTTTATACTCACCTTTCCTTACTCTATTACAGTGTAAAGGATGTTGATATTTTCTTCTCTTGAAAAATCCTTCATAATTACAATTACAAATGTATTTTAGAAAAAGTTGGAGTATAAATAATTATATGCTATTTAAAAGAATGAAAAGAATAAATCCCTTTGATGTACACCAAGTGCAAGAAGGGATATTTTGTGGGCTCCATTTAAAAATATATTTTTCTCATATTTACTTATTCTTGTTTTTATTTTATTTTTTCTATCACCATTTCTCATATTTAAATATAATTTATGAAGCCATATTGGCTAGTATAATAAAAATAACCTATTCAGTTAACACTTTTCTGATAACATTATCATTGATTGAAATTACATAATTAATAATTAAAAAATATGTTTTTAAAATATATTATCTCTTGTATGTGTATATCCATAACCCATGGACACAGACAATAGGGTGGTGAAGGCCTGGGGTGGTGGGTAGGGGCAGGCTAGAAGGGATCAATGGGAGAAATGGGACATATGTAATATTTCAACAACAAAGATTTAATTAAAACAAAACAAAATAATAAAATATGTTATCTCTTAAGAACATGTGCTTTAGCATATAGAAGTGAGGAGAAATGATGTTGTAAAGATTGTCTTCCAGAGAGCAATGCAACATGGTATAGATTCAAGGGATCAAAATATTAAAAATAAAATTAAATAACCAACACCACAAGCCACAGTTGATTCTAACCCATAATATCAATTTTCTAAAAAATTAATATTGTATCACAGAAAGAAACATGGAAATCTTGGGGTATTACATACAAGAGCAAACTAACATCGTCAGTTGCAATTACCTGGAAAGTTTCAAGGAAAAGAAAGCTTCTGAAGGGTAGGTCACAGAAGGGGAGATTCAAGAGCAGGGAAGAGAAAAATACACCTTTTACACCTTGATAATAATGAAGGAAAGAGGTATTCATGGAATGTGACAAGAGCCTTTTGGAGAACTATATGGGAACATTAGGTTAGAGAGATTATTCAGACATTAAAATATGAAGCTAAAAATTTGAATTTATCCTCTGTCATATTAGCTAAAGGAATGTTCTCTCTCCTGCTATTGGTCTGGTTAGTTACCAGAAGTTTTATATTCTTGGGGCATATTAGAGGTGACTCATGACTTTTAATAGTTTTAAAGGGAAATATTAGATCACATGTAATTCAATGTGCAGGTAATGAATTAATGGAAAATTGGGAGTATTTTAGTCTCATTCTTTTGTCTCTGCACATTATTTTGTACTAGAGGCATGGTGCAGGGATTCTTGCACCAGTGGGGTCCCTTGGCCTGGCCTGCGGGGATCAGGCCGAAACCAGCTCTCCGACATCCCCAGAGGGGTCCCGGATTGCGAGAGGCCAGTTCTTGGGTGACACAACCAGGAATCGGGCTCCTTACTCTCTTTCCTCTCTGGTTCTGTGTGTGTCACCCGAAAACCACAACTGCCAAGTCACCACAGCTCAGCAGCTCCTGTGTTGAGCGTCTGCCTCCAGGTGGTCAGTGTGCGTCATTGCTACCGGTTGGATTGTTGAATGGTCAGTCACTTAGGCATATATATATATATATGCATATATATATATATAGACACACATACACACACACACACACACACACACACACACTAATAAAAGACAAACATGCAAATTGACCATACCTTCGCTATGCCTTAAGCCATGCCCACCAGCCAATCGGAGTGACTATATGCAAATTAACCCAACCATGATGGCGGCCAGCAGCCACGGAGCTAGAGCAAGCAGAAGACTTGGTTTCCCCAATGATGGAGGAAGCCAAGCTTTCCGCTTGCCGTGGCGGGCTCTGAGCTCCACTCAAAGCAACAAAGTTTCAATTATAGAAGATAAATAAACCCCAGACACTTGCTTTCAGCCAGTCATGGCCACAGAGCTGGAGCGAGGCGAAGGCTTCCCTCCTGCCCGCCCTGGCTGGCTCTGAGTTCCTCTCAAGGCTACAAAGTTTCAATTATAGAAGGTAAATAAATCCCAGAATTAAAAAAAAAAAAAAAAAGGAAAAAAGGAAAGGCTGGGAGCTTCCTTCACTGGGGGGCTTGGCCAGTCTGAAAACAGGCCTCAGCCCCTCACCCAGACTGGCCAGGCACCCAGTGGGGACCCCACCCTGAAGGGGGTGTGACCAGCCTTCAGACACCCATCAGCCCCTCACCCAGGCTGGCCAGCCACCCCAGCGGGCCCCCCACCCTGATTTGGGACACCCTTCAGGGCAAGCCAGCTGGTCCCCACCCATGCACCAGGCCTCTATCCTATATAATAAAAGGGTAATATGCAAACTGACCCTAACAGCAGAACGACTGGGAATGACTGGTCACTATGACACACACTGACCACCAGGGGGCAGATGCTCAATGCAGGAGCTGCCCCCTGGTGGTCAGTGCACTCCCACAGGGGGAGCTCTGCTCAGCCACAAGCCAGGCTTATGGCTGTCAGTACAGCAGTGGTGGTGGGAGCCTCTCCCGCCCCCTCAGCAGTGCTAAGGATGTCCAACAGCAGCTTAGGTCTGCTCCCCGCTGGCAAGTGGACATGCCACGAGGGCTACTGGGCTGCCAGAGGGATGTCTGACTGCCAACTTGGGCCTGATCCCCCAGGGAGCGGGCCTAAGCCAGCAGGTGGACATCCTCCGAGGGTCCCAGAATGCAAGAGGGCATAGGCCAGACTGAGGGACCCTCCGAGGGCACAAATTTTTGTGCACCAGGCCTCTAGCATATATATATTAGTAAATAACAGACTAAGGTAATGACAAGTTAAAAGATTTGAAACCCCCTTTCTGATCTACTATATACATACTATAATGAAAGCAACTTATGCTTCATATAACTTGTTCCTAACTGTAACATTTTCTAACACAGTGTGTTACCCCATGTTGTGAAATACTTAGATGAATGATGTAATTATTACACAGTCTTGGAGGAAAAACACAAAATACATAAGCTCTTCATCTGTTATCTGTTCAGAGTTCCAATTTCATTCAAACCTATTAAGATTAGATTTCTCCTTTCCTTTTTTTTGCAAAAAAAATAGCACAACTTAGTCATAAACTTTTAAAACGTTTACTTTAAAAGTTGTAAAGATAGCTTTGATAGATGTTACAAAATTAACCTGAAGCATTATATTAAAATTATAACTGAATGAAAAGTAAATGAAATAAATTTAAGGATTTTAAATTTAAAGGGTTTTTAAATAGTTGCACAAGAAAATATGAGGGAGACACAGCCTTCATACAAATTTATTTATCGTAGCCGTAGTGAATTCTATAAACACATAAGCTCTTAACACATGTATGTGACACTTATTATGTATGCTGTTGGTCTTGTTAAAATTTCAGTTTTGTAATAATCCTTATTTAGTTTTGTATATCCTATATAATAAAGAACTAATATGCTAATTAGACTGAACAGCAGAATGACCTTCGGAATGACGGGCCTAAGCTGTCACATGGACATCCTCCAACGGATCCTGGATTGTGAAAGGGCACAGGCCAGGCTGAGGTTCTCCCTGAGTGCACAAATTTTCATGCACTGAGCCTCTAGTTTAATAATATTAGTTAATATTACTCTCCACATCTCCTCATAGAAAGAATATACCTGGTTCTAGTATTTCTGCAGTTTAAAGTTTTTTAAAAGTTAGGACTTTAATGATAAAATAAGTGTTTTAGACTAATAATAGCCATCATTAACTATATACAAATTATGTGTTTTTTCATCAACTTGAATAAATGGCATCTATTTTGATTATGATAACATAGTTATAGGCCAGGCACTGTGCTAAACCTCTACATGAATTAGGTCAGTTAATTGTTTAATTCTTCTAAGTAGGTATTATAAACCCCATTTTACAAGTGTGAAGAAGAAAGAATAAGTAACTCACCAAATTATAAGTAGCAAGAAAGAGTCAGAAACCAAGTGTGCAATAAAATATTAGTTTCTTTTAGGGATGTCCTAAGGTCTTTGTATATTTTTAAATATTTTACCACAAATGTTCTTAACCAGGGTTTGCTGCAGTGCCTTCTCTGCCCATTCACATCACTGACTATTTCTATCCTGCTATTGTTGTTCATACCCTTAACTTTTTGTTATCTTCCTCAGTGCCATTTCTTTTCTGCATTCATCCCATTTGTAACAGCATGATAGTTTGAAGGGTATAACCTTCTACTTGATTACAAAGTATAAAGGGGATTCTTCTGCCTGTTGAATGCCTGGTAATTTCTGGTGGATGTTTCTTAGCACTATGTGTTTTAACCAAGGTCACCTCTCCAAGAAGGCTAATTCTGAAGCTGTGAAAGATGGTGCTGGCAGTGGGGAGTGGAGAAACCAAACCCTTCTTTGCCCTTAAGTTTTTTATCATCTAGTTTAGGAGAAAGACATAAAACAACCCAAAATAAGTTACAGCAAGTCTACAATATTCATGAACTCACTAGAGGTTTTAAAATATAGAAGAATAGAATATATATTCATATATCTAATACATACACATATATACATTTTAAAATATATACATACCGTAACATATATTAATTATAATATAATTTGTATGTACTATAACTACAATATAACATGATTATAATTAATATAATATATAATAATTATATAATAATCATAATATAATATATAATATACTGTATTTTATATTATATTTCTTAATTATCACATATTACCTATTCCTGTTACCTTACTAATATTTTATCTACTTCCCTACTAAGCCTAATTTATGTAATATCTAACATATGGACTATCTTAGGTAATATGTGTAATATCCTTCACATATGAAATAGGTCCCAACGAGGTAATCCCTGACAATGGTCCAGGTTTACACCCAGGCATGAAACAAGAGCTGCTACCTCCAGATATGGCCTTTGGTCATGGGCCTCACCCCCATTTCTGCACTGTGAGGTATCTTTGCAACTAGCTTTGGTGAAGATGCCTGTGGGTATTTTTTCCTTTATCTCTTCTAGTTGCTTAGTCTTTGTAATGTGGAAATTTGTAGACCAGAGCAGAAATCCATTCTTTGATTATTATTGGCAATTTCCTTTTTTTTTTTTTTTAATAAAAAGCATTGCTTGTACTTTAAACAGAAGAAGGAAAATCAACATTGGCTTTATAGTAATTTCAAGTAATTAATAAGAAGCAATTTGTTCACTTTGTTATTTAGTTGATCTAAAATTATCAGTTATTAGTGGGAAGATAAAATAGCCTCAGTGACAAAATTACAAAAACATATTTATCTGTGGTTAAAAATTATGATATGTTTATAAGTATAAAGGACTCAAATTGATCATATTTTCAGGTTTGGGAATCATACTTCCAAGAATCTATCTTGAAATAAAAATTATTAGGAATGGTGATGACAATTTATGCACAGCTATATTAATTCTAACTTATAATAGTAAAAAATCAGAAACAAAAAGTGAAGGCCCCTAAACAGAGAAATGCTTAAAATAGTACTTTACTATTTGGTTTACAGTTGTAAAACTGGCCTTATGGGACATGAATAGTAATCCCTACCAGTGTGTGGAGGAAGTGATCATTTTGTGTAGAGCCAAGATTCATGAATGTCTGAGGGAGTTCTTAGAGAAAAATAAAACCATATTATAATTAGCTTTGAGATAGATGGCGAAGTGCCTAATAGATTGGACAGAAAAAAGATTGGTCAAAAGAAGCCTAAAATAAGAAGAACTGAAATGAAACCTTTTTAACTAAAAGTGAGTCATGGTGGGTAGTCATGTCCTAGGCCAGTATCTTCCTTGACAAAGGTCAATTTTTACCTTACCTGAGCCTACCTATTGTCTTTTTTGCAACTATGATAACATACCTTTGGAAGGTCAGAGTAATCTCTTTTTTTCTGACTCCTCCGGGCACAAGCTCCCACCAGAACAGGAGACCACAGAACCCCTCATTGTTATCTTGTTTTCCCACACACAATCTCTGTGTACTGAAAATATTAATTGTTAATTATCCTGTATTCACCAATGCAAAAGAAGTATGTATCTCTCCATTTTACCTTTTTATACAATCCCAGAGTTTTCTCCACTTTGCTTTCTACCTTGTCTCCCTAATCTATTACCAATGAATTTCATGTAACCCTCTTTATGTCTCCTCCTTTGATTGTAATGTATAAAATAAGAAGTAAAACTGCCATTCTCCGAAGCATTTTCTGAATCTCTTGAGATTGGTTCAATTAAACTCATAAAAATTCTCTAAAAGAGAAGGCTGGAGCAACAATGATTTGCCAAGAATTCAAGAAAAAAAATTGACAAGGAATTGCCTTGCTATGGAAAATAAAATAGTGGAACAGGGCTTGTGAGTCAAATGGGGTTAGTGTTTCCAAATACAGCACAGTGACTCTTGAGCTTGACTGATACAGACATCCTGACTACAAGAAGCTCTCTGGGGGAAATGGTACTATCATTTCTGAGCCAGCCAGATGAATGAATACAGCTCACCATGGATAATTTGAACATGTACATTAAAAAAAAAAATCTGGTCACATGTCTACCTGTTATGTTTATTTTAAATTTAGTTACAAACATATTTAAAAATATTCTGTTAAGCAATGTATTACTATAAAAAGGTAGTTTCTACTATCATATTTTATGAGTTAATTTTACTCAAACTCTTTTCTTTAAATTTTGATATCAGTATTTTGTCATCATTATAGCCAATTTTGAGTCATCTATCACAGTTTTAATAGCACTTTATCTTCAATTCTCATTCAAGTTGTTTTAAATACTGCACTTTTAAAGTATGTGTATGATACAATTTCTGGAAATTTTATCCTAATTTCCTAAATGACAGGCAATAATTTATAAAAATTACATTTTGATTTTTTTCAAGAATCTCATTGTCCTAATTTGCACAGGGTGATTAATTTTAAACTCATCATATACATAGTGATATCCAACATTTGCAAGCAAAAGCTTAAATAACTAAAAAAATTTTGCCCCATATCTATTAAGTGTTTTTTCCCATTGTTTTACCTATATTGTGACTGAGAACAGGGGAGTTTACATGACTACGAGAAAGAAAATGAATGTATATTTCTCTTAATTCAAAGTGAGTACAAGATGATTCCTGGTTTTTCTGACAGGGATTGAAAATAGTTATTTGCCAAATCAGTAGCTAAACATCAGGTACCCAACAAGCCTGTTGAGCTGTTCTAATGAAGGGGCCACATCCAGCTCAGTAGCTGTGACTGGGGCCACCACTTGGTTAAGTTTATGGTGATTCACCATCATCTAATATTTTCTGCCTGAGTTTTTTAGGGGCCAGACTGCAAAGACATAGGCAGGTGCAATGGTTAGGCAGCCAATAAAAAAAGGTTGTCTCCATGGACAGTTGGATGATTAATTTCACTGGGGGAATTGGAGATTTATCTCATCTCAGGGTATTTACATCCCAACTCTTAAGAAACATTGAGCCCTGGCCAGTGTCACTCAGTTGGTTAAGGTTTGGCCCATGTACCAAAAGGTCCTAGTTCAATTCCCAGTCAGGGCACATGACTGGGTCTAGGCTCAAACCCCAGTAGGGGCCATGGCTCAAACCCCAGTAGGGGCCATGCAGTCAATAGATGTTTCTTAAGAGTTGGGATATCTTTCTTTCTTCCTCTCCCCTCCCGCCCTCTTCTTTCCTCTCCCTCTAAAATCAGTTAAAACATCCTATATAATAAAGAGCTAATATGCTAATTAGACCGAACAGCAGAACTACCGTCCAGACAACCTTCTGGAGGAAGCTGGGGCTGTGAAGGCCGGACAAGGCTGTGAGGGGTTGTGAGGGCCAGCCAGGGTAGCCAGGGCTGCGAGGGCCGAGCCTCTTGCATGAATTTCGTGTATTGGGCCTCTAGTATATATATAAAGACACATTGATTTGGTGCTCTGTGTGTGGTGAAGGAGCGATACAGATAATTTTCTGACACTTCCATCCCTTCATACAAGTAGAAATGAGGTTTCGGTAGCAAGGGAAAAAGCCCTCTGTCAAAGAACTGTAGGTGATTGCAGTTTGTAGGCTGAGATAACTTAGAGTATGAACAAGACGACGTGAGCATGGCCACAACAGAGTCTCTTTCACACCCTGCACTCTATAACCAAGGTCTAATTCCCTCATATTGGCGACCACCTCACCCATTTCCATGAGATGCCAGGCATGCCCACGTTCCTGCTCTTCCATGGTTAAGGTTGCTTCATCAGATGCACAATGTATTCAAGAAAAGTAGATGCTAAACATTTTTTTTTACTAACTTGCTTGGTGAGACAAAGTTTATCAAGAATAGAATTATTAAATTTTTTTGACAAGTATAAGATTTTTTTCATGCTATTTTATCATAGAAGTTGCTGTTTACTAAGGGAAAAAATGAAACTTGGTCTTTTTTACCTTTTAAGGTAGAAATGATTATAATAGTCTATTAAAAGTTACCTATTCTTACACTGAATTCTCTAAAATATATGAATGTAAATAAACTTTGGGAGATCATAACCATATAATTTGAATCTTCTGGTGATATGCCTTCAATGACTCTCAAAATGAGGGGCAAGAGGACTTGATGTCTTCTAATGATAATGCAGTCTTTTTGAAGATGGATTAAAATAGAAGCCCATCAGTCCTAAATAGTACCGGTATTGTCAGTCGTATGAGGCATAGTGGATGAATAAGTAGCTATTAAAGACTGGATCAGCTTATTGATCATACAGTTGCATGGATTGTAAGTGTAAAGTGGTTCATTTATAAATGACTTAGCATAGCATATGAATACAGGGAAATAAAATATGCTGTTGCTATATTTTTGATACTAGAGTAATATGTTATAAGTTCAATGAACATAAATGCATTATATATAAAAATTTGTGGATTTATTTAGTGACTGACCAAGCTATCATATACTTTATGATGCTTGTACTTAATGTTATTGGAAGACATATTTTTAATAATGTCAAAGTCATACTGTTAAAAGAAAAGATCTTGAGTGATATTTAGGACAGGTAATGAGTCAGAATGCAACTGGGAAATTAGATCACTCTAATTACCTGAAATAGAATTTACTATAGGGAATTGTTACACAGGTGATGGATATACTGAAAATCCAAACAGCAGATGGTGAGCAACCCAGAATTTAGCAACATCAGGAAGCTGCAAAACCCCTAAACTGGAGCAAGCAAAGAAAGAAATGTTTACACCGAGGCCCAGGGGAAGAATTACCTACTGGAACAAAGCTAGCTTGTCTTGCAGTGACAGGAAACAATAAGGAGAGCCATTCATTGCTGGAGACCCCACCTAAGGCCAGCAGCCAAGGGAGAAACAACCTAGCTGTTGGGGTCCAGCCCCAACAGGTCCAGGGTTTCCCAAAGGTGTGGACAGAGTCGGCAAAGAAGGAATGACACAGAGGCAGCGTTCAGTTGATCAGCATAGCTAGGTTCTCTAGCCAGGTTCTATCTTTATTGTCCTGTTACATCTGTATTTATACCAGTTGATTTTATTCCTATCCATTCTATTTCAAAGGTTAGGGCATTTCTCATCTCCATTCCAAGGTTACTCTCTATTGTTCTGTTAAGCTACAAGGAAGTAACTGAAGGAGATTATCCTAAGTAAAGATTATGTAGCTTAAGCATGATTGTTCATAGTTAAAGTGATTAATTACCCGCCTGGCACTTAGTTAAGGGGTTTTACTGATTTATTCCCTTCCTTAGTCCTGTTAATCCCTAACTCCAGGGAAAAATCCCTACCTGAGGAAACAACCTTTCTTGGAGAGGTGACCTTGGTTAAAACACATAGTGCTAAGAAGGGGAGCAAACATACTAAGAACAGTATGCTATATACGCCAGGTCCCTTGAAACATATGCTGTGCAGATGTTTCTTCCCTGCAGCAACTGTGTCAAGCAGCAAGGGTGGATTGGCTCCCGGCAAATTCTCCCTTTTTTTATTTTTTAAATGATAGCGCGTGTAAGTCAGCGGCCACCTATCGGATTGGGTTGTTTAAGACTCAGAAGACCTGTTTGTGACTTTGCCAACAGGTTAGTCCAAGGCTTAACCCTATATCAGCTCCCCACACCTAGCTTCTCCATGTCTTCCTTCTCCCCACATCCCACTGTCCAATCTTCCACGAGGGCCTACCATTGGGCAAACTAGCAAGACGCAAGCTGACATGGATGCCTAGGAAATGTCTACAGAGGAGAGGAGAGGAGAGGAGAGGAGAGGAGAGGAGAGGAGAGGAGAGGAGAGGAGAGGAGAGGAGAGGAGAGGAGAGGAGAGGAGAGGAGGAAAAGAGGCAAACATGTAGAACCAAGAGCAAAGAATTGGCGTGAGAAAGACATGAGTTTCAACCAAAAGAAAGAACTAGATATATTTATATGGTACTATATGGTTTTTGGATTGCAAGAAATAATAGAAGGTCTGGCTAAAGGTCAGGTTCACTTTGCTGAGGATTATGCAGATAAGTACGAATCTGAAGAACTTTGTTTTTGGTGCCATTTGAGAATACTGGGTTCAAGAGCAGAGATTGGCATGAGAAGGCTGCCATGGCCACTGAAGAGCCCAATAGGACGATGCCAATGAAGAAGAGCCCAAGCCCCTTCATTTTCTTAGGTTGGATGTTGGAAGTCTCGGTGAATTCAAGATGCCAAGCCCAGAAATGCTTTTTATGTCTGTGCCCAGTGAATAGAAATGGGAGTTTTAAGTGAGATTTTCTCTTATGGGAAGAATAACAATGTAATATAACAAGGGAAAAGTATATCACTGTCTCTATTATCAGAAACTAGCATTTTACAGTCAAAATGATCAGCATTTTATTCATGGTTTAGTTGTGCATTGGAATCTGAAAGTTATTTAGAAACAGAAAATATGTTCTAACAATTTTAGCTTTGAAATTAAATCATGTAAGCATTATTTGAAATTATTAGAAATTTTGATAAATTGTATTACTGTTCCCAAGAATTTGTTGCCCTTCCCTGTAGAAGGGTTATTGGCCTGGTGTCTTTGCAAGTCAACGTGGATGGTAGTGTTCTCAGTAGAAAAACAGGTTCTTCCATGGGATTGAGAGGAAATAAATCCAAGGATTCATCACAGGAGATTGTGATGTGGCAAGGTTTATTTATGATGCAATATCAAAAGAGTTCTTCTCCTGGCTTTTCAATGTCCCATCTCTCTCCATCCCGCCATGGAAAAAGTCAGACCGTGTCTTTCCCAGGCCTGCTTCATAGTCCTTTGGGGCCTGCCTGTCTTCTGCAGGCCCCAGGTGTCCACTAGGCCCACACTGTCACGTGCTCCCTGGTGGGAGAGAACATGAGCAGGGAGAGAGAGAGAGAGAGAGAGAGAGAGAGAGAGAGAGAGAGAGAGCAAGCTTTGTCCTCCTGGGGTTATTTTTCAAAATAACCAATTAACTTCCCAAGATTTCACTGGCTTGCATTGGATTCCACCCCGTACCCCCTAAGGAATAATCCCCTTCTCAGGTTAGACTGACAGTCCTCTTTGGCCAAGTACCTCCCCTGCCCCATTTTGATTTTCTTGCCCATGTGTTTACCTCCCTCTTTGTTCTCTCCCTCCCACCAGTGGTCTGTGGGGAATGGACTGGTGGTTCCCTGGGGGAGTGTGAAGCTGTAGCTTCCCGGTGAAGTAAACAGGCCTCTGCATCCCAGCTGACTATGACCAACAATGTCTGGCTCTGCTTTTGCTTCCTTTTGCATCAATAATTAGCTGAGGGTTATTGGCCTGGTTGCCTTTGCAGTCAATGTGGTGGGTAGCACTGTGTACCACTTCTAAGCAGAGCAATTAAAAGCCATCATGTGGTCTGTCACTGATTTTGTCCCTTTGCCCTGAGATTGTCCTATCAAAAACAAGGTACAGCTGACCCATGAAAGACATTAATCTGATTGACAAAAAACAAAAACAAACAATCAAAACCCTGTTGGTTATAAACCACTGAGATTGTGGTTGTTGCAGCTATTGCAACTTAAGTGAAAGGAAATGACTGATGGCAACAATGAGCATCTTCTATTCTTCTCAGTGGAGCGATTTAGATAACCCTTCGTCTGGTTAGTTCCTGACCATCTTTAAGATGCCATTGAAGTTACATTTCTCCAGGCAATGTTTTCTTAACCCCCATCCCAAGACTAGACTAGCTTTCTTTGTTTTACCTACTGTAAAAATATATTTGATTTATTTGAAATCAACCATATTTTTTGCCTTTTATCTCAAATCCTATTTAATGTTTTAGTTTACTCCAAGGGCCATTTCATTGTCCCTGAGAAACTACACTTGCAGGCAGTCATTTTGTCATAATTATTAAATTATTCATCAAATTCTCTATATCCATTTTTCTTTATAATTATGCATGTTATTTGAGCAATTAGAGTCACAGAACATGATGGTCTTTTTTTCCCTTTTTATTGAATTTATTGGGGTACTCTGATTAACAAAATTATCCAGGTTTCAGTTGCACTATTCCACAACACATCATCTGTACACTGTATTGTCTGCTCACCACCCCAAGTCAAGTCTCCTTCCATTCCCATTTATGCCCCCTATACCCTCCTCCACCTCCCCCCATATCCCTAGCAATAACATAGCTATCATATCACCCATCTGACATTTTATGCAATTTAAAATATATCTGTATTTGTGCTTATTAGGTTCCTAACATTCTCCTTTCTCAAATATTCTTTATTAAGATATAATTGACATACAATACTATATTAGCTTTGGGTATACAACATAATGATTCAAAATGTGTGTATATTGCAAAATGATCACCACAATAATTCTAGTTGTCATTCATTCCTATACATAGGTACAAAATATGTTTTTTTGAGAGAGAACTTTTAATATTTACTCTCTTAGGAACTTTCAAATATGAAATACAGTATTATTAACTATAGTCACCAGGCACAATTAATTTTTAAATATATGAATGTCATTAAAGTAAATATATAACAAAATATAACAATGTTTATATTTCCTATTTGGATTGCGAACAATTTCAAAAGCATTATTTTTCAAAATTTAAGATCCTGCTATATCTAATCTATAGTGCTAATGAATTTTGGGGCATGTTTGATCTGTACTATTTCATTTCATCTAACCTAAGGGCCACAGACTTGCACTTATTGATTTAATTTGGAGAGAGCCAGGTGCCTGGAGACCTCTAACTTTATCTCATGCCAATCTTATGCCTTTCACCTTTACTGTTGCTTCAGCTTTTCATTTCTTAGGGATGATATATATCAACCAATCAATTCATACTCAGAATAATTCACAGTTTATGTTAAAGGAAAGTTCCTCAATCATAAATGACATTAAAATAAAGTTAAGATAGTTTATGTCTTCATATGCTTCTGCTGTTGGTATAAAGATAATATTTTTTGGAATTTGTGTTGAGGTAGAAAAAATTTCAGTGATTTCAATTTCTGCCTCATCTAAGTGTGGAGAAAGAATGGAGAACTTTGTTTTAGGTAGTAATCAGTTAATTAAAATCTTAATAGAATTTTTCATAAAACTACTAACCTTCACTATCTTTCTCCATTAAAACTACTACTTTTAATTATCTCCATTAATCATGACTATTAATGACATACCAGATACAATGTGTTTTACCTAGTTGACGAAACAGGAAATGAAGAGGCCTGTCGCCCCAATTTGGTAGACTCTAAATGAGCAGAGGATATTCTTGTTTGAGTTCCAATGAAATAATTATAGATACTGTCTTTATGAGGGTGTTTCCTTCTTATAATCTCCTAGACATTCAGACAAACTATCTTGTAGTCATTTGGGAGAAATTGGAAGAAATAACATAAAAGTAAGAAAACACACACAAATAACTCTAAAGCTAATGTTAAAGGGAAATTTAAATGAAGTATATTGAGTTGGCTCTGAAAAGAAAATAGAAAATCGGATCATCATGATAAATAGTTTTCTTTTATACAAATAAACTCAGTTTCCTAAGAGAAGGGAAGTTGCTAAGGAATGTATTTAGTCATCAAATAATGGCAGGTAGCATTTGCAGTGAATTATGTGTCAGGAAAATGTTAACACTAAAAGTTTTTGTATATATTACATTGCCATATTAAAAGACATGCCAAACGTTAAAATAATTTATGTAAATATTTTAGACCATGTTTAAATGAGAAGAGAAAAATACAGGGCTCATTTCTATGCTATTTTATGACATGTATGTGTGTGCACATTATTAGTGTAGAGCCGTGGTCGGCAAACTGCTGCTCGCGAGCCACATGTGGCTCTTTGGCCCCTTGAGTGTGGCTCTTCCTAAGCGTTAGGAGTACCCTAATTAAGTTATAGTTTAAGTTTAAAAAATTTGGCTCTCAAAAGAAATTTTAATCATTGTACTGTTGATATTTGGCTCTGTTGACTAGTGAGTTTGCCGACCACTGGTGTAGAGCATAAAAATAAATCCATTTAGTGTATATGTGTTTTTAACATTACCCTCTGAACAGAGAGAACAAAGGGAAAGTGACTCCTATATTAACATTAATAACTATTGATTATTTGAATTAGGTATTGAAAAGGTAGTGGGGAAAATGATGAGACATCTATTCAGGTGGTAAGATGATTATTTCTTTGTCACTCAGCACCATTTTAATTTCAAGCCCCATGTTCTCTGTAATACCAGAAAACTTATTCATCAATTCTAGGTAAATTCATTATTATAGGTGCAAGCTCAGTCTTTTCAGAATTCTCCCATTCTATCCCCACCTCACTCTAGTCTGAACAGCTTCTTCCTTGTATGTTATTCTAGGATCCTACTCTGGGGAGTCTGGATGGTGGGAGCAGCATTTCCACCTTGATTGTCCTTGTTTGTGTCTATGTGCTTTCACCCATCCAGTCCTCCCAGTGATCTACTGCAAATACAGGTGTCTGCTGAGATACTCAATTGTTATTCAGGCTTTGTCTGTGGAGTTCACACAGCATTACTGCTTCATATCCTTGTTCCAAATTTTACAGTCTTCTGGTCTGTTAGTTCTCTCTCCGCTAACCTCTATGACTTCCTGTAGGCTCCAAGAGGTTAAGGATGTCCTTCCATCTCCCCTCAAGTCACCTGTCCAGCAATGCCGCCTTACCCAGCAGGTCTCCTTTCCTCCCACCTTGCCTTGTCACCACTGTACTTCAGATCTCATGCCTTGGTTTTTGCTTTGAGGCAGCTGCTGCCTGTTATAATTTATATTATTAAATTATATTTCTAAAAAATGTCTCCCCAAATGCCTTTATAGTTTTCCAGTATTTGAATTCTTTGCATATTTATTTCCCCAATCTTGGAATGAGAAATCAAGAAAATGCTTCCTCTACAAAACACCCTCCCTGGCCCCCACCCTTTTTCTACTTCATACACGCTGTCAGGAATCAAAGCCCCTCCGAAATGCTTCCATGGAGGTCAAGTTCAGAGACACTGAAGTAAACTTCTAGCTGCCATGGCCATAGCAGTCTTGGAGGATACTGTGAACATCAAATGATCTTTCTAGAGTTCAGACTCGGGAACATACTTACATAGATAGCACCACAAGCTCACATGGGAAGTCAACAATCACTGTTAAGGAAAGGATGTTATTTTTCTCAGCAGATATTTCTTAAGAATAGAAATCAGTCTCTTAGTTGCAAAGGAATGTAGATATGCATTGTTTATTTAGAAATTTTTTTTTTTAAAGTGACAGGGAACATATACTGGAGGAGCTCGCTTACAATTATTTTCCCAGTGCCAGCTTAGTGAGTTTGGGCATGAAAATACCTTTAAAATGCTATCAAGACTACTCTCACAAAAGACACTAAAGCGAAATGTTGCACATTTATCTGAAACTTTGATAAAACAGGTTACTACAAGGTGAAAGAATGCACATATATTATCCCATTCCTGGGGCTTCAGAAGTTGAAAATATCCTGTTTAAGCACCCAGGCTACACTATTACATTTTGTCAGCCTGAGCAGACAAACACATCAATGATTTAGTTACAATAAACAATTCCATAGAATATGGATGGTTTTTTAATTCAAAATCTGAGAGCTGCACCAAATGCTCTAATGACATCCTTTAAGTAATTTATATTTATGTGAAATATTCATTATATGTATTTCTCTTAATTCCTCTGCTCATTTCCTTTTTACTCATCAGTATTCTCTAGAGTTAATATGGTCCATTACAATGTTTTAGAAATAACTAATGTGCTACATTTTAGTCCTGGAGTTATTTCAGACAGTGCATTGAAAATTCAAACCAAAAGCCTGAAGCAATTTTATTAGATTTTGGACACTAAAATATCTTATTAGAAAGACTAGGATAGAGAAATTCAAATAGATTTTTTAGTAGTTCAACTTCAGCTATTTTTAAATGCATGAATTTTCAGGTGTCAGTGTAATAAATCTACTTGTACCAAAAAAATGCCCATTACAGGTTATTAAAAATGTGGTTATTAAAATTCACATGTTAAATGTATCATTTTACTCATTTACTTGGTATTCTTTTTGTATGTTCAAATATTGGTAAATCTTTAATCCACCAACTCTCAAGAATTGTGTGTCTTCTGAGGTAGAAATTAGCACTTTATTTATTTGATGTTTTCTTATAAACTACCTAACTTAAAAAAATCAAAAGCGATGAAGATAATATCAATGTGGAATTCACTGACTATAAAATATGAAAATATTTTCATAAAACCTAAAAACAACTCAGTAGAACTTGAAGTTCACCCAGAATTGGCACAGGAAGATCTCAAAGGTTTGAGGATGTTTTTACCCTCAGATCTTTGTAAGAAAGGCATGAAACAGGTGAGATTATTAATTCCTCACAGATTCTATATAATATAATACATAATTTAAAAATATATGTGTCTCCTAAATCTACAAGCAGAGTAAAGAAGCAGGAAGAACAGGCAACACAACTTATTTCCAAACTATAAAAGTCTTAGAACTGTGAATTTAAAAAAAAAACCTCAATAAAAATACTCAGAAAATTTATAAGATGTGATCCCTGCCCTTAGCTATTTCTCTTCCATAAAAACTGAAAGTAAAACTCATATGCATTTTATTATTCATAAAAATGAGCCATTGTTGATGGCTTAGCAAACAGAATGACAAAGGGGAGGAACAAAATGCTATGAGAAAAGCAAAATAGTTGATCCAGGAACTAACAGAAGTGACTTTTTCTCACTTATATGATTTTAAATACCTGTTTCTATCAGAAAACAAAATAAATGTTTGTAGGCCATTCATGGGCTGGGTGAAAAAAGGTGAAGGTGATAGCTAGAGGGAAAGGGGGTGGGAGGAGGTGGAAGAGGGCAAAGAGGGAAAAATGGGGACTAAAGAGACTTTACTGCAGGCAGGGGACGCGTGATGCAGTGTTTTACTGAGTTGTACACTTGAAACCTGTATAGTTTTATTAACCAATGTCACCCAAATAAATTCAATAAAAAAGAAAGAACAACAATACAGTAAACACACTAGCAAATTTGGATTTAGGCACTTTCGCTACAATTATTTTATTTTGATGAAAAGAATGTGCTACTGTCCAAGGACCTATTTTTATACTTTTAACTTTGAAAATGGAAATAATTTTAAACTTACAGGATAATTGTAAAAATAAAATTAGTACAAAGAACATTCATATTATTCTTTTTTAAAAAATAATTTTTATTTCTTTAAGTATTACAAAGAGTATTACATATGTCTCCTTCCCCCTCCCCCTTGATTTTCCCCCAGCCTCCCCTACCCCCCAGTGTTTTGTGTCCATTGGTTATTCTTATATGCATGCATATAAGTCCTTCGGTTGATCTCTTAACCCCCCCGCCCAAACCCTCCCCAGGCTTCCCACTGTAGTTTGACAGTCTGTTCAATGCTGCTCTGCCTCTGCATCTATTTTTGTTCATCAGTTTATATTGGTCTTTATTATTCATCTCAACCTCACAGGGGCCGTCTCGACCTCACCGGGGCCATCCGACCTCGCTGGGGTTGTCCCAACTTCACCGGGCCGTCCTGACCTCACCTGGGCAACACGAAGTTTGGCATTCTGTCTTTTGTTGGGCGGCTCCTTGCTGGACAAAATCTCCAGGCGTTCTTGGTAGCTGAATATCTGGTATGCTTGCTTGGATTTTGTTTTCTACTAAGTGCACAGACTGCCTGTCTGCCGTCTCCCAGCGTCCCATGTGAGACTGAAACTGGTGGACGTGCTTGTGCATTTGCTGGTACAGTGGTTCCATGTCACCGGCCCAGCCAGGTCCGGCTCCGGCTTCCTCCGAACCTGGTTCTGCTTCTTGAGTGTGTCTCTTTTGGATGCGAGGAGTTGAAATCTGCAGTTTGTTGGGTTGGGCTCTGTACTTGGTGCCTCTGCACATCCTACTCAGTCTCAGTGCTCTTCTTTCTTTCCTTCCAGTTGTAGGGCTTCCACTGGGCCAGCTTTCCCATGGTTCCGAATGATAGCTCTTTGTCCTATAGTTGGTAGTTTTGATGTTGTTGTGGGAGGCAGCACGCACAGGTCAGTACCTCACGCCGCCATCTTGGTTCTCCTGGGTCTGCTTCGTGAGTGTGTCTCTTATGGGTGTGAGGAGTTGAAGTCTGCAATTTGTTGGGTTATGTTTCAAAAGCGCAGGTGGGTCTTTTTGTGCCACTGTTAAGGCTTGGATGGGGATGCAAATTGAGTAGGGCAGGGTCTCAGGGAGACACCAGGGCAGAGCAAATAGCAATGGCGGCGTCTCCGTGGCTCCTCGCCTCTCTGGGACTCCGGGACTTCGCGTCCCCCTGTGCCGGCAAGCAGCTGCACTCCAGAGCCTCCCTCGCTTTCCCACCCTGCAAGGCTGTGCCGCCTCTCCCTGTGGGGTCTGGGGCCTCAGAGACCTGACCAGGACAAGCCCAGTGGATTCGAGTTCGTAACCCCTTCTGATTGAAAAACACCGAGCATCCAGCTGCAGCCCACCTGGCGCGCGACTCTGTACCTCTGTTCTTGGCGCCTCTGTAGCTCCTACTCAGTCTCACTGCGCTTCTTTCTTTCCTTCCAGTTGTAGAACTTCCACTGGGCCAACTTCCCCATGATTCTGAATGGTGGTTGCTTGTCTTATAGTTGGTAGTTTCAATGATGTTGTGGGATGCAGCACGCACAGGTCTACACCCTATGCCACCATCTTTGTCTCTCTCATTCATATTATTCTTTATCTATGTTTACTTACTGCTAATATTTTACCTCATTTATCACTCTCACATTTTATTTACACACACAGAGAGATATATAGTGATACACATTATGCATATATAACTTACACAGACATAATTTTTCTGAAACATTTAAGTAATAACTAACATAGATTATGGCTTCTTATCCCTAAATATTGCTACATATATTTCCTAAATATAGCAATATTCTCTTACATAACCACAGTACTGCTACCATCCTCAAAAACTTTAACTTGGGCAGGACATCAATGCTGGAAAATATTTTAATTTACCATTCATAGTTTCATATTTCAATTTTGAAAGATGACCCAATAATATAATATATTATAGGAGTTCTTTTTTCCATCCCATATAGTATCTATTCAAGGGTTATGGATCGTATTTAGTCATATATCTTTAGATATTTTTAATCTGGAATATCTCCATAACCTTTCTTTGTCTTTTATGACATTAACATTTTTTTTTTTTAAGAATGAAGCTCCCCCTTTTTTGGTATTTAGTAGAAACATTTTCATTTTGTGTTATCTGGTGTTTATTTGTGATAGATTAAATGTTTCTTTCAGATCAGGGTTACTGCACAGGTGTTGTGTTTCAGGGTATCATGTCTGAATACATGAAATCCATCTGTCCCTTGCTGGCGAAATTTGTTTTAGTCACTTAAACAATTATCTTTATGTATAATTAACCCCCTTGCCCCCTGTAACTAATAAGGAATCAGTGAAGAGAAACTTTAAGACCATGAAAATATCCTGCTTTACATTAAAAAAATTTTTTATAGAACTCATTGATAATTCTTTCCTGGTCCAATCCCTTCTCTGATGATAGCAAAATAGGTACCCTTCCTCACTCTCCTTGAGGAAAAGACCTCCCTTCTCTCTTACTTATGTATGTTTGTATGTATATATTTATTTATTCATCTACCTATTATCAATACACAAGTCATGATTTTTTTCATGGTTTATAATTAATTACTGTACCTAATCTGTGTAATGATTCCAGTGTTGACTGGTGGGAACTCTTTACCCGACTTTTGCATTGGCAACTCTTTACCCAACTTTTGCATTGTATATCATGTCCCTATCTGCTTTTCTTTACATTTATTTTTTATTTTGAGCACTATTTTACTTTATGGCACAGCATTATGCTTCAGGTTCTCCTTCTAAATACTCTTCCTAAACCTTGGAATCAACCAATATCTGAGCACTTCTGGTTCAAAGACCTGCTCTGGACTTCAGTTTGCTCATTCACACTCTCAGGCCACTGTAGACACTTTTCTGAGCCGGCTCCAAATGAAGCACTAGATGTTAGTAATAATAACAAATATTGTGCATTTATTTACTATATGTCAGGCACTGCTACTGGCTTTCTATATATTAATCGATCTATATAACATTAATTTACAAAGTAAGTGTCGCTATCTCTATATTACAATGATAAAATTATATCCTCTACAGTTGGGTAACTTGTCCAAAGCCATTTAAAAAATAATTCCCAGAGCCAGTTAGGAAATTAATTTTACTCATTAGCAAATCAGGTCCTTGATACCCAGTTTTAACGCTATGGTAAAACTATATTAACAGAATCTGAGTATAATCTCAAAGCAAAGGTAAGAGGACAAGGCTCACAGGTTGCCTAGTATTTATTGTTAGGCATTTCCTGTGCAGGCTGTGGGTTATTTTGTAAAATATTCAAAAGAATTGCATTTACAACCTGAGTGTTTTTGTTTTGTTTTTTGTCTTTAAGCATCTGAAGGCACAGGTACTTAAAACTCCTTTTTCAATGATTACTAACAGGAGGAATAAAGTCAGGTCAAAAAGATCCCATCCAGAATAAGCCCAGTCAGGCTAAACTTGTCCAGACACCCAATCTGCCTAAGCTGGAGTCAGACAAAACTCCTTGGACATTTTCAGCAAGTTTTTTATGGTTTTTCTCATCTACTGTGAGTGGACAGATGATGCCTTTTGCTCCTTCATGCTGTCCTCCACACGAGTTTATTATGCCAGAGTAATCTCTTTCTTTTAATTCTGTCTTCTTTTTCTATAAAACATAATAACTGATCACATCACTCCTTCCTTAAAACTGTTCTGTGGCTTACGAGAAGGTAACAGTCACAGCTGACAGAATCCTGGGCTTGCTTCCTCTGGGTTCAACTAGGCAGCTTTGCTTTTATCTGGAGCATAAGGTGGTAATTACAGGTAAGCTTTATGATGAGATAAACCCTGGGCATAGTGCAAGAAGCCATGTGTTTTGGTTCGCCTTTTCTTAATATAAGGCAAACCATGCCACTGCAGTGGCCTTTAATATCTTGGATATACAATGGGAGCAATAAAATTTACTGTCTGTATCACAGAGTTTTGTTATGATGAAATGAGATAATTTATGTGAAGGAGTCTTAGATATTATGAATTTTTATGCAAACATACTGTCATTATTAATATCCAAAGCTGGAGAAAAAGCCTCATTAAATTAATCCCCATAAGAATTATTGCAGGACACTTAAAAGTGTTGTATCTGGAGATGAACACTTTCATGTCCTAGTGAAATCCTTTTTATGGATAGCCTCAAAGGATACCTAATACTTATTGCCACGAATAATTTGATAGAGATAGTATTATGAAATTATAATACAGCGTGGCAAAAGTAGATTTACCATTGTATGCAAAGCACAGAGTTTATTCTCGTATTACTATTTATTTTAGTATTGCATTATTTTCCATACAAACCACTGTTAACCCACTTTTGTCCCACCCTCTATTTTGTTGTGTCAGAAAACAAATTGTTCATACCAGTTATTGGTAAGGAATACCTGAAACAGGTTCCACACACATGGCCTTTACAAGGGCCTCCCTGCACCATTTGATTATGATGAATTGTTCCCAACTGGGCAAATAAAAATGGTGATTGTGAACAATTTGATGGCAGGAACCTTGGATGATCTGCTGGTGGCTATTGCTAAAATTGCAGCTAATACACTAAAAGGAAAGTTTCCTTTGTCACCATGGACAATCCATGTCTTAGAAAGAAGTCCCTGGCATAGGAAAGGTGTGAGAATACTGCAGCCCATATCTCTGATGGAGCATTGAGACTGAGGTGTCGAGATGAAAGTAGTGTATTGCAGGGATCAGTGGGGCCATGTGGGGGTGAAGGCCTAGTGTTTAGCTGGAAAGCAGTTAATGAAGTATAGGTGCGAGGGTTGATTTGCAGAGTAAAAAAGTAAAAGGTAGAACACAGTTGTTTTAGGACAGTGAAGACAAAATTTAAACAAGGTCACATGGCTCTAGAGTGGGGACAGTGAAGACAAAATTTAAACAAGGTCACATGGCTCTAGAGTGGGGACAGTGAAGAGAGAAGAATCTGGGGTAGAGGCAGAAGTTCTGGCATCAGTCTGTCAAGACTTATAGAACGAAAAGACCAGGTCAAAAGCTCTGAGCAAGAAATCAGAATCCAGCAGGGCTCCTGTGACAAGTACAGATCACTCAGCAATCAGGGACTGTGACATGGAAAGAGCCATCTTCTGAGGCAGCTATAAAAAATCACTCACTCACAAGATAACATTATCATCCAAAAGTGTGGGCAGTTGAATACTCTTAGGATTGTGTAAGATCAAGATAAATTATATATTGTGCAGGAATTCATCAGAATCACTCCTCAGAGTTCTTCAGTATACCACCTATGCCCCAGAAACTCAGCTGGGACATCTACTAGTAAATACTTAACTTTGCTTGATAAAATTTCAGAGAAGTGAGGATGATTCCTGAAAAGCAATCCTTGCCTTAATGTGCTATGAACAACTGTCAGGTGTTTAATTAAAAAAAAATCTCAGGGTACCACCCAGAACAATTAATAAAAGTCTATGATAAGGAATCTCAGACATTTTCAATTTTCAAGACTTGTGCAGGTAATTATAATACACTAACTTTGAGAAGTTGGATCACAGGGAAGTAGTGCTAAATACCTGGGCTAAATGAGTGGAAACATTTAGAATCACAAAGGGTCAGGAGTTCGTTGCATTGATTCAGAGCAAGAAAATGGTAAGGATTAAGAATTAAAATTACCAATATGTTTGGGTATTAAATGTGGGGTAAGAATGGGCCAAGAAGGTGTTTGTTAACTGATGGGAAACAGCCTATGTACAGTGACTCTGGTTTCTGATGTGGATGTTTATTGTGGGTTCTGCAGGAAAATGGGCGTGTCTGAGCATGGGGAGGCAGAAGTACATTGCCTTAGGAACAAAGAAAGCTCAACCTTCTTGGCTCATTTAAATCCAGGGGGGAGCAAAAAGAGATTAATTGAAGTACTTATATGCATATATGCATAACCAGTGGACACAGATAATAGTGCATGAAGGCCTTGGAGAGGGGGTAGCGGGGAGAAGGGGATCAATGGAGGAAAAAGGGGGATATTTGAAATACTTTCAACAATCTATATATATAAACCCTAATATGCAAATAGACCAAATGGCAGAACAACTGAACAACCAGTCGCTATGACGTGCAACTACCAGGGTTCGTGCACAGAACATGGCGGGCGTCGGCCACGGCAGGATGGTGGAGCAGGTGAGCAGGGGTGCCAGATCAAGCCGAGGTGCTTGTTGCTGTCATCAGGGAGAGCTTCTGGTAGTTACTGAAAATTCTTTGTTACCGCATGCTGCAGTCCTGCCTGGTGCTCATACCGGCTGCTGACACCTGGCACCAGCCCTAATCGCTTGGCATTGTCAGTGGGTGCAAGCAGCTACTGCCATCCCTGATCGTCCCTCAGGGCTTCTCCACCTCCCCCTGCTCCTGAGGGGAGATCGGGGTAGCAGACCTGCTGCCGTCACTGGCCCCGCTGTCATAACTGACCCTGCTTGTAACCACTTGCTCCGCACCATCAGTGTGTGGGAGCTTCAGTGGGAGTGGGGCTTCAGGAAGACAGGGGACTGGGAGCTGAGGTGGGAGAGGCGGGGCGGAGGCGCGGAGGTTGGGCCAAGACCCACCCCTATACCCACAGCAGCCTCAAAGCCCACAGTTCCTTTCAAGGTGCACAAATTCGTGCACTGGGCCCCTAATAAATAAATAAATAGACAAGTAAAGAAATAAATCCTATGTGAACACATGGACATAGTCTTATGAATGTTCTAAAAGTAAGATTTATTTTTCTTCTTCTTTTAAAAGAGAATTCCCCAAATTTTATATGTTTTGTGCCTCACAAGCAGAGATTCACCCTAATTTGGGGGGAATTGGTGTTAAATTTGTATAGAATCCAAATGACTTCCAACTAGGGTTGTCTTGGGAAATTTTACATATTTCTCTAAAGTTTAGAGGTGATATTTTCTTAGAACATGGCCACTCAGAAATAAGCCATATACAAACCTAAAAATACAATTTCCTTTATTTCAAGATATTGTCCAACATACTATTCACTGTAGCTTTTGTTGCTATTTAGAAATTAATTCTTCATAGAAATATCTGTCAAGACACTGATATTCTTAGAAAAACTCATTTATTTCTTTATATCACTGAATGATCAAGTAAATAGTTTATTTTTTTATCTTGACTGTTGCTAAGCCCAAAGTTACTAAGTTCATAGTTGCAGAAATTTTTTAATTTATGGTAATTGGTACATTTTAGTTTTACATAATTTTAGTTTATTTTTGCACCTTTTAATGTGTATTTTTATTTTTCTGGTGAAGCATCTTTTTGTGTTGGAAGGGTGAGATCTAAATTTTACATCTTATAAATGTTCCAAATTACTTTCTTAATTTCATGTTTTTTTAAATTCAAATAAAAACACTTATAAAAACATTAATATCATTATTTATCATGATTCTACATTTTAGTTATTTAAAAATATATGCCCAATCCAACCTCAGGAGACTAAAAATACATGGCCTCCAGTGTATCACTTTTTGCATTTATTTCATTTAGAAGTATCTGTATTTCACCTTATGACTGCACATTTACAATCTTGACAAAGCATAAAGACCTGAACCTCTGGTTTGACTAAAATACTCATTGAGTATAATTTCAGTTCACTTAAGTCCCTTCCAGACAATCTAATTGAAAAAATAATGGACAAAATTAATATTGCAAGTAATAGTATTTGGAAAATTAGATCTAAAGGATGATATACATTTTTTTACTTGGGGAATATTCATCACACTAAAAATAATCTTATATATCAGTTTTAAGAAAAATAGTTGTATATCTGAAACCTATATAATTTTATTAACCAATGTTATCCCATAAATTCAAGAAAAAAAGAAAAAAATGCTAGCTTTGCTAACTGCACATATTGTAAATATGGTTGCTGACTACTAGACCAAAGGTCATTTCTGCTGCAATGTACATAGATGTTTAATAGTAGTCATCTCATTAGAAAACTGATCATGTTTGATGTCCACATCCACATCTACTTAATGATTATGCCTTTGAGTCACTTTTCTACTATTATACAAGCTATACCTTAACAGGTTTGTAATGTCAGAAGGGACTACTCCCAGGCAGGTATCCACATGAAGGTGTGTATGTGTCATAATCCTACTATACACATGAGGTTCATTTATGACCGACATAAAACTGAGTCTGAAGATGCTTAGCAGAGAGCAGCTTGGTAGTCACATCCAACATGACAAAAATCAATACAGCAAAGCTGAAAATAGAATGTTCTAGAAGAATGTACGTAATATAATGTGTGCTGTAGATATTGTTCCACCACCAGCAGAACCATGTCTGAGCCCATTGTTCCAGATCAGCCCCATGGAAGTGCTGCATGCATTCACCTCTCAGTCTGGTCCAAGAACCAGGGGAGTCACAGTCTAGCCCCAATGTACTGTGCTCTACACAGAAATTCTTTTTTTTTTTGATTTTTATTTTTTTTTTATTTTTATTTTTTTTAATTAAATCTTTATTGTTCAGATTATTACATTTGTTCCTCTTTTTTTCCCCCCATAACTCCCCTCCTCCCAGCTCCCGCCCCACCCTCCGCCCTCACTCCCCACCCACTGTCCTCTTCCATAGGTGCACGATTTTTGTCCAGTCTCTTCCCGCATCTCCCACACCCCTTTCCCTCCCAAGAATAGTCAGTCCATTCTCTTTCTATGTCCCTGATTCTATTATGATCACCAGATTATTTATTCACTTGATTCTTAGATTCACTTGTTGATAGATGCATATTTGTTGTTCATAATTTGTATCTTTACCTTTTTTTTTCTTCTTCCTCTTCTTAAAGGATACCTTTCAGCATTTCATATAATCCTGGTTTGGTGGTGATGAACTCCTTTAGCTTTTCCTTATCTGTGAAGCTCTTTATCTGACCTTCCATTCTGAATGATAGCTTTGCTGGATAAAGTAATCTTGGTTGTAGGTTCTTGGTATTCATCACTTTGAATATTTCTTGCCATTCCCTTCTGGCCTGCAAAGTTTCTGTTGAGAAATCAGCTGACAGTCGTATGGGTATTCCCTTGTAGGTAACTGGGTTTCTTTCTCTTGCTGCTTTTAAGATTCTCTCTTTGTCTTTTGCTCTTGGCATTTTAATGATGATGTGTCTTGGTGTGGTCCTCTTTGGATTCCTTTTGTTTGGGGTTCTCTGCGCTTCCTGGACCTGTAGGTCTATTTCTTTCACCAGGTGGGGGAAGTTTTCTGTCATTATTTCTTTAAATAGGTTTTCAATATCTTGCTCTCTCTCATCCTCTGGCACCCCTATAATTCTGATGTTGGTGCGCTTGAAGCTGTCCCAGAGGCTCCTTACACTATCTTCATATTTTCGGATTCTTTTTTCATTTTGCTTTTCCAGTGGGTGTTTTTTGCTTCTTCGCATTTCGAATCTTTGACTTGATTCTTGCGCTCCTCTGGTCTGCTGTTGGGTGTCTGTATAATATTGTTTATTTCAGTCAGTGTATGCTTAATTTCTAGTTGGTTCTTTATCACAACATCGAGGGTCTCACTAGATTTCTTGAGGATCTCACTACATTTATCGGCGGTCTCACCAGTCTTTTCGAGGGCCTTACTAAGTTTATCGGCAGCTTCTAGACAGTTCTTAAGAGACCTTAAAAGTGTGGTTCTGAACTCAATATCCTCCATTGACAGTTTTGTCCTGTTTCTTTGTCTCCGCATTTTTTATGCTTTCTTGGTGCACCCCCTAGTGGTCTTTGTCCGCAGTCTTGTTGCCTTTAAGCCTTGATTGATGTCGGCAATACCGGGGTGATTTGACCTCCAGGCTAACTGGCTATGAGAGTCTGCTGTGTCTGTAGTGGGAGGGCTTCTGTGCTGGATCTCTAGGGCGGTGCTAATCTAGCGTTTGCCTGAGGCTATCCGGCAAATGGTTCTGTGCAGGGCTTGGGCAGGGCGGGTCCCCGGGGATCTACAGGGCGGGTGGAACAAGCAGTTATGGAGACTCTCAGTTTCTTCCCCAGGGGCTCTGCCTCTCAGAGCCCCAGCAATGGCTGCAAACCTCGGAGAGAAAGCTGCCTTCGAGTTCCGACTGAAGCCAGACAGTCCCGCTTCTCCCGTTTGAGTCTCGGTCCCCAGAGACTCGCCCGGATCTGGAGCTCAGAGTCTGAAACTCCCTCCCGATTGAAAACAACAACCGCGCCCTCCGCCGCCAGCCCGCTCCGCGCGCGCACTCCGCACCTGAGTATTTCACTTCAGCACTGCGCCTCCTCTGAGTGTGGGTATGATATTCTCTTTCCTCCTAGTTGTAGAACTTCCACTCAGCCAGCCTTCCCGTGGTTCTGGGTGATGTCCGTTCTGTCCTTTAGTTATATCTCTGAAGTGGTTGTTTGAGGCAGCGATCTCCGGCGTTAACCTATGCCGCCATCTTGGTTTCTCTCTACACAGAAATTCTAAGCGAAAGGGGAATTGAGAAAGACCGAAGTATTGGTATCTTGTTATTTAAACATTTTAAAGTTTTTTATTGAATTTATTGGGTTCACAGTAGTTAATAAAATTATATAGGTTTCAAGTGTACAATTCTATGATACATCACCTGTATATTGCATTGTGTGTTCAACATCCAAAGTCAAGTCTCTTTCTGTCACCATTTATCCCCCTTTACCCTGTTCTACCTTTTCCCACCCCTTTTTCCTCTTGGAATTACCACCCTGTTGTCTGTGTCTATAAGTTTTCTTTCCTTCCTCCCTCCCTTCCTCTTTCTTTCTTTCTTTCTTTCTTTCTTTCTTTCTTTCTTTCTTGCTTTCTTGCTTGCTTTCTTTCTTTCTTTCTTCCTTCCTTCCTTCCTTCCTTCCTTCCTTCCTTCCTTCCTTCCTTCCTTCCTTCCTTCCTTCTTCTTTTCTCTTCTCTCTCTCTCTCTCTCTCTCTCTCTCTCTCTCTCTCTCTCTCCCTCTCTCCCTCTCCCTCTCCCTCTCCCTCTCCCTCTCCCTCTCCCTCTCTCTCTCTTTTTCGCAATCCCTTCATCTTTTTCTCAATCCCTTCATCTTTTTCACCCAGCCCCTGAATCCCCCTCCCATATGCCAGCTGTCAGCCTGTTCTCTGTATCTATGAGTCTGTTCCCTTTTCGTTCCTTAGACTCTACATAGAAGTGAAATCTATGGTATTTGTCTTTCTCTGACTGGCTTGTTTCCTCAAAAAATAAAAAGTGGAAATGCCTTATGATCCAGCGAGTCCACTTCTGAGAATATATTCAAAGAAACCCGAAACACCAATCCAAAAGAATATATACACTCTTATATTCATTGTGGCATTATTTACCATAGCCAATATTTGCAAGCAGCCCAAGTGCCCATCAGTAGATGAGTTGTACATTTACATAATGGATTACTACTCAGCTATAAAAAAGAAGGAAATCTTACCTTTTGCGACACTATGGATCAAGCATGTCAAACTCGCAGCCGGCAAGACATGCTTGGTATGGATGGACATAGAGAGTATTTATGCTTGAGTGAAATAAAAATTTTTCTTGATTGCCAAATACCTTTCTGTAAAGGTTCAAAAGCTTAATTTTGTTTCTCTCTGCTAATGTGGGGTACTGATACTAAAAGAGAATCTAAGCCTAAGGGACTTTGCTTTCCTACCTTCTCTGAGTGAATTTACAAGGCATCCCCCATAAACTCTGCACATACCTAGGGTGGGAGAGAAAAGGGTATATAGGAAATATAGTAAAATGTAAGTCCTAAGTCCTGCAGTACATGTAAGCAGAAGTTTACAGAGCACCAGGCTGCCCCCTCCCCCATGACAAAGGAAAATTCCCAGAGGTGGAGTTAACTTAGTCCTTAAGTGCCAGGGCTGACCAGCAGACCCTGGGCCCTGGATGAATGATTACTCTGACACATGTTCCTGTGAAAGAGGGGTAAAGGACTCCTTGGTTTGAGAAACCAAACAGCCCCCTTCACCTGCCTCCTCAGGCTTTTATTGTAACAACAGCTTGAACTAAAATCAACTATTAGATACTACCAGCAGGGTAAGCATCCTTGAGCAGACAAATGCATCTGCAGTGTCCTTTAAGCAAGAATGTCTAAAGACTAAACACCCAGGGGATCAGACTTGTTTGGAAAGGCATGGCAGGGGTGGTCACCTTTGGCCAGCTCCCCCTGAAGCTAGCCACCATTAGCCCCCACCGTTCGGAGATTCCTCCTTACAAACTTTCCAACCAAGTCCCATGCTTCCCCACACTTAAGGACGAATAGAGTGGGCATGGCCAAGAGCTAGAGAACACTGGAGTATGCCAAACATTAAAACATCAGTTTGAGAAGGCTCCTTTATGAAATGTGTTTGAGATACCTAATGGGATGCTCACATGTCACTCTAGTTTTGATCTATTTAATAACCAGACATCGATGACTACAGTGTAAGGCAGAAATTGCAAGTTAGATAGTACCAAGTTAGTCGCACAGATGAGACTTTAATAACTTTGGGAATATGTTCAAATTATTTCACCTCCCTGTCCCTTAACCTTCTAGTAAATAAAATTGGAATAATAATACTTTAATCAGTACTTTTGTGTAAAATCACATGTGGTATACCTAATGCAGTGTGATTGTAATTTTGGTACATTAGAGATATATCCCCTTTAACATATATATACATATATGTGCATACATATATATGCATGTAATATACATATATTACATGGCTAATATGCTAAGTGTTCGTCCAGGTAATGACATCACATAGCAGTGCCCGGCTTCCTCTCCTTAGCGACTAGCCTCCTTGCAGTTTCTTCAGCCCAGGAACACAACTTGCTTTATAGCCAGGTGTAAATACTTTGCACTGTAACCAAATGCCTATGAAGCATTTTCCCATGCCTCATCTCATTTGATCCTCACAGAAGTCCTGAAGTAGGTTGATAGGAGACTCAGTGGAATCCTATTTTCTTTCCATTAGCTGGAAAACAGAGATTTAGAAAACTTAGAAACTTGACCTGACTGAAAAGAAATAAAAAATGGTGGACCTTGAAAATGACTTCAGGTTTTCTCACTGCACAGAATATAGTCAAACACTGCTGTAGTTAAATATTTTACCCTTTGTTCTCTCTGCATGATCTACAATAATAATCTGCTTTGTGTTGATATTTACTGCTGTGTTGCCTGAAAGAGAAGTTGGGGTGCTTCATTGGGCTGGAAAAAGTTTAGCTACATCAGAAGGCAGGTCTAATTAAGCAAGTTTATTCTACATATATAAAAGGCTAAGTTGACTCACACATGTGCAATACATATAAAGCTCTTACTGGTGCCAATTGCACGCATGTGTTTCCATCTGTCATTGTCGATTGTGAATTTGGTTGACACTTCTATTATAAAGGGAAAATAGCAATATTAAAATATTTCTTCTAATTAATTTCCTTTCAATGTGGACGCATTCGTGCACCAGGCCACTAGTAAGACAATAGTGGCAGCAGAGTTTAGAGCAAAAGAATAGCAATTTTATAAAAAATTTGGGTATCATCTGATTAAGATAATATGATGATTCATGCTTACATATATATGTACTAGAGGCCCAGTGCATGAAATTCTTGCACTGGGGGAGGTGTCCCTCAGCCAAGCCTGTACCCTCTCCAATCTGGGACCCCTTGGGAGATGTCCGACTGCCGGTTTAGGCCTGATGGATTGGGCCTAAACTGGCAGTCAGACATCCCTCTCACAATTCGGGACTGCTGGCTTCCAAACACTTGCCTGCCTGCCTGCCTGATTGCCCCTAACCGCTTCTGCCTGCCACCCTGATCATCCCCTAACCACTCCCGTGCCAGCCTGATCGACATGTAACTGCTCCCCTGCTGGCCCAATCATTCCCAACTGCTCTCCCCTGCTGGCCTGGTCACCCCCAACCGCCCTCCCCTGCAGGCCCGGTCACCCCCAACTGCCCTCCTCTGCTTTCCCAGTCACCCCTAACTGCCCTCCCCTGCTGGCCTGGTCACTCCTAACTGCCCTCCCCTGCCGGCCTAATCACCCACAATTGCCCTCCCCTGCTGGCCATCTTGTGGTGACCATTTTGTGACCACATGGGGGAGGCCATCTTGTGTGAGGGCATGATGAGAAATTTGCATATTGCCTCTTTATTATATAGGATATATGTGTGTTTCATGCTTCTGATATAAATTATGTTTAAACAACTTCTTCATATTTCTTTTTTACTCAGTAGACACAGCCCTCATCTTTTTAACATAACTCCTCCCCTGTTGGTGTGCTTTTATACCAAGTGACTTTATAATATTTAAGTTGGGTCTGTGTCAAGATATTTTTAATCCTTTTTAAATTGTATATCAGATACAGTCATTCTGTTCATGCAGATATCCCATTGTTTATATAGAGTGACAGCTACATAAAAAATAAGGAAGCTAGTCATGAACAGCATGGTATAATTACAATAATCAGAGGCAGTATTTCTTTTGTAATAGCTATTTCTGCATGAGAGCATATTTTATAAAAGGATGCATTTAGTTTTATATACCACTTAAAACATAATATCTAAAAACTCTGGTTCTGAAATGGATGCCATGGTTTTTAGCTTCAGCAGTCTCATCTGACCACTCCAAACAAAAGTGGACCATCTGCCTTGGCTTGTTAATATATGGTCATCTCATTGACTCTTTTCTGGCATCTGGCACACATGCTTTTAATTACAATTCATGCCTCCCTTTCGCGCCCCTGCCCCCCCTCTCCACCCCCCGCCTGCCCAATTGCCAGGGACTCTGGTTGTCTGGATAGTTTTTATTGCTATTATTCAACCCTTCTATCTATGTTGGCTCCCACCTCTTCATGTAGTAATGACCTTTTTTGAAAACCATCAAGATAACAATTCTGATAAATAATATAGAGCCTTTGATTATTTAAGTATTTTAAGATGTATTTCTGCACCTAAATATTAACTTTGAAACATTTTTAAGTATTAGTAAATACTGGGAGATTTGTGATGCATTGTCCAAGTAGAATTTTTTAAATTAAATTTATTGGGGTGACATTGGCTAATAAATTTATATAGGTTTCAAGTGTATAATTTCTTGATACATCATTTGTAATTTGCAATGTGTCCCCACCACCCAAAGTCAAATGAAATTCTGTCACCATATATTTGACCCCCTTTACCCTTTAATGTCCCTCCACCCCTGTTCCCTCTGATAACCTCCATACAGTTGTCTCTAACTATGAGTTTTTGTTTGTTTGTTTTTATTTGTTTATTTATTGCTTCCAGTTTTATATCCCACATGAGTGAAATCATATGGTTTTTTACTCTTTCTGTCTGACTTATTTCACTTAGTGTGATACTCTCAAGGTCTATCCGTGTTGTCACATATGACAGTATTTCATTTTTTATTATGACTTAGTAGTATCCCACTGTATAAATGTACCACATATTCTTTATAGTTCAGTTGGGAGAATATCAGACTCAAGTGGACATTTAATTACATAATACTATCAAGTCAAAATCAACTATGTCAGGTTAAACTAATCTATACAGTAAGGCCTTATTTTTTTCACTGAAGAATGTGTTATTTTTAAAGGCCAATTTTGTGGGTATTGTCAATTTGGGAAATAAATCTAAAATGTCTAAATAATTTTTAAATTTCCAACCAAACAACTTTCAATCTAAAGAGTAAAAATAATGTGAGGAAAAAATACATTGTATTAAAATTTTAATTTGGTTTGATTAAAAGCACTGAAAGTTCTTCAGATTTTAAAATATATATATGCTTTTTTTCCTACTCATCATTCAATATATTGAGTTTAGATAGGAATACAAATTTTTTAAAATGTATTTTTGTTGACTTTTAGAGAGAAAGGAAGAGAGAGGAATAGAGAGATAGAAACATCAATGAGATGAGAGAAAAACATCATAAATTGGCTGCCTCCCACACATCATGTCCTGGGGACGGAGCCCACAACCTGGGCATATGCCCTGATCAGGAGTCGAACCTGTGACCTCTCGGTTCCTGGATTGATTTTCAACCTCTGAGCCACACCAGCCAGGTAAGGAATACAATTTTGTTAGCTTGGTTTAAATGACTGGTAAAATCAATGAAGAATTAGTAATAATAACTATAACTATAATTTATTGATTGTTTACTCTGTTCAGGCACTGTACCTAGTATTTCATACATATTAATTTCCAACTCCAAACAAGCTTATGGTTTTGGTAATTCATTATCCTTACTTTACAGATGAGCTATATGAGTCATAGAATTAAATATATTTCTGAAGCTTACATTGTTTACTATCATTGTCAATGATAGGACTCATCACCAGAAATCTAAGCTAAAAAACTATATTCTTAACTGCTATGCAACCTATGACTGATACATTAATTCCAAATTCCAAAATTTGTCAAAATCAAAGTTCCATTCTGAAGTCATTTTTATAATTGATGCTGTAGTGGCAATATTCCAACACCATGGACACATGTTAAAAAATATTTAATTTTTTATAGATTCATAAAAGAACAAAACACAACAATAAAGGGATTATAAACCTTGATTATTTTAAAATTACTGTTTACTTTTTTAACTATTTATCAGGAAATATTTCTGAAAATATGTTGTGTATAATTTAAACATTCTTTTTTTTTTTTTTTTTTTTTTTTTTTGCTTAATCGTGACTAAAACTAGATTTTCTATTTGTACTCAAAACTAGCCTTTCTCTAGAAGTTGTCTCTGTCAGTTTTATCAGTGTTTTTGACACCTAGGTTTGAAATCTTGCAGTGAGTTCCCAGGGCTGGAGCAGTGAAAAGATGATATAGCTCTTCTCAAGAGATTGAGGAAAAGAGTGAAAATACCTAGAAAAATATAGATCATTGAGAATGGGAAAAAAAAGTTTAGGAAAATCACTGAGAGTTTAATTTCTTATTTTTTTTTCTAAAAATTTGGAACCTGGCTATATAGAGATAAATGTATGGGTTTAGATTAGACATTGTGGCCAGTGGAACTAAGTTTGGCCAGAATCATGTGAAATGATATCATTTATAACAGTGCCAAGAACCCAGCTGATCATAGAGACCATGACTTGATAGTGCCACTAATTCTGGATGGATGGATGATGTCCTTTTAGTCAGCCATGAGGGAAGCTTCATTATTAGTAGCAGAGAGGGTATTTGGATGGATTAATAGAAGGTTGAGGATTTGTAAGACAGGACAACAGAAATTTTATAAAAACAAAACCCTGGGAATTGAAAGTGCTGACAATAAGTGGTTGAAATTATGAACCATGTGGTTCTAGGCTGTGTAAACAAATAAAATCATAATGAGAGGTAGCATTTGACAGAAAAAGGGTCTGTTGTCTAAATAGTATGAGACAAAGAGGTAGAAAATGAGATTGCTATGGTGGAAATTAGGATTCCAAGTGGTTGGAGTTCAGGCCAATGACAAGATCTAAAGTATAGTCATGAGAGTTTGTGGCTGAAGTGAGCCTTTGTCAGAAGATTAGAAATATTTGACTCTCAGCTGTGTGTTGGGTGATCACAGGGATACAGAAGTTGTTCAGCTTGGTGTCTGAATGTGCCACCAAGAGGACTCTGAAGTAGATAATCAGTGGCTTAGAGGAAGTGGCCAGAGAGCCTTCTCGTGATGACAACAGATTTTTATCTGTGTGGCAGAATACTCAGATGAGAAGATCTGGGCATAAAAGTCAGAGGAATGGTCCAGGTGACTAGAAGAACATCATTGCTTTCCCCCCATGTCTTAGGTTGTAGAGGAGCAAGTGGCTTCATAACAGAAAGGCCATGTCCTCTTGTAAGAATCTGATTTCAGTCAAGATCAGGGATGAAAAGGAACATCTGACAAATGATTGCAAGTGTAGATTTACAAAATAATTCCTAATGCACTGAGAATTTTAGCAACTGCTACAGAGAGTTTTGCAAAAGAACTTTGGGACGGTGTGAAAATTAGTGGGGAGGGGTAGCTGAGTAAATATCACTCTAAATAGTCTTGAATTTTAGGTAGTGGCAAATAAAAATGAGGAGATGTACATTTTATCTCAAAGTCTATAATAGTTTTTTTTAAAAAAAATTTACTGATTTGAGGGGGAGAGAGTGAGAGAGGACTGGAGAGAGAAATATCAATTTGTTTTCCTACTTATTTGTGTATGCATTGGTTGCTGCTTGTATGTGTTCTGATCAGAGATTGATCCCACAAGCTTGGTGTATCAGGATGATGCTCTAACCAACTGAGCTACCCAGCCAGGCCTATATAATAAAATGTTATTTGACTCTTCCGCTCATAAAGTAGCTCTAGGATTCATGAATTTAAAGTGCGCATTCTCTGATTCACTTATCACTAATTCCCTAAATTTTTATTTCCTATAATATCAACAGGCAACCCTGCTGGGTCCTATCACAAAAAATAGATCAGGACAATTACAGAAAGCTCAGGTTTGGTCAACTCTATTTCCTCTCAGCCTGATCCTTGTTCTAACTTTTATTTTATAAGGCCATAGAGAAAATGTTTTAACACAACTGGAATGACTTCAGACACATTCTTCTGTATCAGTCCCATGGGAAGAGAATATCGTAAAAATAAATTTAAGGAGCCCTGGCAACTCCTGCAGAAAATAGATCCTTTGCAGCATTTTATTATGAAAGTTTCTCAAGCATATAGCACAGCTGAAAAACTTTTATAATGAACAGTCATTACCTAGATTCCAAAATTATCATTTCCCTGTAAATGCTTTATCAAATGCCTATTCATCTATCCATTCCTCTATCTAATCACTAATCCATCTTATTTTGGGTGTACTTCAAAGTAAATTGCAGACATCAGTAAACTTCTTCCTAAATTTCTCAGCAGCATCTGTATAATTAACTAAAGATCCTTGCTTGGCTCAAGTGCTTTCTTGACTCATATTAATGCTATTTCTGAGCCAAAGGTGTGTGTGTGTGATGTGTGTGTGTGTATGATGTGATGTGATGTGTGTGTGTGTGAGTGTGTGTGTGGGTGTGCATACTTGAAAGTGCTTTACAAAAACCCAGGGCTGTACTAGGTACTCTTCTTAATGTTATTATATGCACCACATATATAAAACAACTTGAACTACCAACCCTAAAATGTAATTTGAACAATGCATCCAGTTACTAAGTTTCTTCAAAATGGTTTTTAAAATTAAACTTCTTGTTATTGCCTTGCAGAAGGGTTCATTTTGTAATCAAATTTTATAATTACAGAATATCTGCTTTAGGCCAGGTTTTCTCACGTGTTTGTGTTTCTGATGGCATTTTCTTTTCAGACTGTAAAATCCCCCCTTAAATTAATAGCATCTCAAGACAGCAGTCAGAGTGTTGGTGTGCAAAGGCAGAAATAGGGTGTGAGAAGTATGTTCGAATGCGGCAGGCCTTATTAGACATGCCCTAATAGTCCACAGACTCAGTTGTTCATCCTGTGACAGAGGATGATTTATTTTTTCCAATCAAGGTAGTCTTGAATTTCAAAATCCATTAATGCTCTAATTAATCAAAGCATTATGGTTTTGAATAATTTATGTAATAAAGCAATGGCATGGAGGGAGTAAAATGTTAAATCCCATGTGGGCCAAGGAGATGGAAGGAGTCAAGAGGCCAAATTTTGTGAGCGGAGTCAAGTTCGAATTATTCAACAGCTAGTTATGCAGTCACTGTCTAAGAAGGAAAGGTCCAGCTGGTAAACCTGATGGTGTCCTGTGGGAACTTCTCCAACATTTTCCTTTCTGGATGACAAAGAGGTCTGGGTTACATTGAAGAACGGCAGGGCTGCAAGATGGCAGGGGACAATTGGGGGGCTTGGAGCAGTGTATTTTTCAACACACATGAAAGTATTTCAACCTCTAAATAACTGGTTCGGCTGGTGTTTTTGCCAGTTCTGCTTTTTAGGTGAAAATCAAAACAATATGCTCAGTAGTTGAAACACACTTCTACCAAAGTTGGGAGCTTTGACAAAGAAAACATGTCCTTTTTTATATGCAGGGTAGCAAAAGTAGGTTAAAAGTAATAATAATAAATGCTACAATAATTTATAAATAATAATAATACAAGAATAAACTCTGTGCTTCTCGTGCTCACAACTGTGCACCTACTTTTGCCCACCCCTGCATTTAGTTCTTTGCTGGACTTTTGCATTTTAAAAATGTCATTGCTGGAGAGCATTATGCTAAGTGAAATAAGCCAGTCAGAGAAAGATAAATATCACATGATCTCACTCATTTATGGAATATAATGAACATAAACTGATGAACAAAAACAGATCCAGAGACAGAGAAACATCGATCAGACCGTCAAACTTTAGAGGGAAAGTAGGGGAGGGTGTGGGTAAGGGGGAGAGATAAACCAAAGGACTTGTATGCATGCATATAAGCTTAACCAATGGACACAGACAACAGGGGGTGAGGGCATGAGTGGGGGGATAGGCGGTAATGGGAGGATAAGGACACATATGTAATACCTTAATCATAAAGAAATTTTAAAAAATGTCATTGCACATTCTATTTTAAGGGACAGAGCTATTTCCTCTGAAGCAGGAAATGTGAAATATTAAGTGAACAAAATTACCAAGGAATACATTTTGAAATAAACATAAATAAGCAAGGAGGGACAAAGTGCTTACATGATCCTGATATCATTGTGATTAGATAGTTATTAATAACAGGAAAGGAGCAAAGAGGGAAGCTAAACATTATAGGCATGTCATTTGGGCAGCTTCACCAGAAAGCTGCAGTTTCACACTCCCCAAGGATCCAACAACGGGGAAATAGAAGCATGCCCAGTAAAGTTAGGGCGGACAGGGAAGGTGCTTACTGTCAGTCACACCTGGGAACAAAGGCCATTGGCCAAAATTGGTGTGGCCACTGCAACCCTAGGGATACATAGTCCCCTAAGGAAAGGAGTTCACTCTCTTGTTGCTCTTGGGACTCTTGTTGCTCATGTGCTCCTTGCTCGCTCTTGGCATCCATGTATTCTCCCATACAGCCCTTGGCCATGCAGACCTAACACACAATGGACTAAAGGACTTCAGTGGGAAAATACAAACTAAGTTAGCCAAAGGCTGGATTTGGACACTGTCTCTGATTTTAGCTCTATTGAAACCTCAGCTATACTTCTTCTATGACTGGACTAAGGGAAATGGGACTTTGGAAACCCCCAGGGTATAATTCAATGGAAATAAAGCTTTCTACCATATTGCATCCTGCCATCCAAGTCTCAGAAAATTCCTTTTCTGGGGATATCATAAGAACTCCACCTCTGGCAGAAACAGGAGGAGATGACCCCCTCTCTCATTCTGTAACAATCCAAAAACAGACCCCCAAAAATCTTGATGTTGCTTGTTATAACCTTTGTATTTTCTATTGCTATCGATTAAAAATAAATAGCAGCTTATTAAAGGAATCAGAAAGGGTAAAGCTACCTCAGCAAAATAACAAAACAAAACAAAACACCAGTCTCCTGAAGTGTTGTTTGCAAGTTGGAAAGAAGAAAGTCCAACTCTCCACTGCTCTAATGTTCATCCTTCAAGCTGCACTGTACCCGTTCTATTCTATTTTCTGCCATTGCCTTCTGAAGGCAAATCTTTTGAATATATAACCCAAAATTGAACGGACACACCCACACAGAGAAAGAGAGAGACAGAGAGAGAGAGAGTTGTCTTATTGTTATTTGCGGAATTAACTATTACATTTGTTTATATATTTTTTGGAGTTCAGGTGAGGACTGAAATACTGAAAACCAACCAAAGAGACCCAATTATAACAGCAACAAATAACACAAATAAAAAATAATAAAAATCCTCATCTAATAAAATTGAGAATTATTTAGTAGATCAAACAAAGTATATGGGTATTCTGATATCTGTCTTTCCATATCTCCCTCTATCATCTATTACCTATCTATCCATCATCCATCCATCCATCCATCCATCCATCCATCCATTCATATCTATCTAGCATCTGTCTATATGTCTATCTATCAAAAACTGTCATCCATCTATCTATCCAACAGAGAGACAGTAGGGGGAAGAAATGAGGAAGTGAGAAAAAGAGAGAGAGAGAAGGAGAGAAAAAGAGAGAGAGAAGAGAGAGAGAGAGAGAGAGAGAGAGAGAGAGAGAGAGAGAGAGAGAGAGAGAGAGAGAGAGACTAATCCACTCCTAGGAACACATACTTAGAGGGGAGCAGACTTAGAAAATATTAATGTTCAGGGGAAGGAGCCTCTACTAAATCTATCAATCTTTCTTTGTCAGACCAGGCTGCAGCTCTATCTCCATACACCTATGTACTCACTATCTGCACTTTCCCTTTCAAAATGAATTACTTAGTGCCCTTTAATATACCAGATTGCTCTGATAAGAAGGTAGTCTTTTAAAATTTAATTTTAGAGGTCAAATTAAAAAATGGTATCCATAGATCAATATGAAGTTGAGCTTCAGATGTAAAACTATTTTCAAAGTTCTTCGGTGTCAACCACTCAGAATAAAATCACAGGTATTACAAGCAGTCTCTATTGGAGAGATGGAGAGAGGGCACCGAGGGAGCAGTGATCATAGCATTAGAAAAAAGGAAACTTTGATAGGGAGTTTCACAGCAACCATTACTACCTGAACCCTGATAGATTAAGAAATAAAACAAATGACCAATATTCTGGAGAAGAAAGATGTGAGAGAGTATCCCAGTGATGAAAAATGTACCTTTATTTGTTCAAAATTTCTCTCTGCCACATTCATGTCAGAAATATGGATAAAACTTCAGCTGCCCATGTGAAACACTGTTCTGGCAAACATTCACTACCAGCTGGAATTGGCATGGAATTGAATCTCATTTGCCCTCTTTAATCTGGGAAAATACATGTAGGTTAAGAGTAGCACATAGTAGTGAAGGTGTTGGTCTATTGCTTATATTAATGTTAATCTTGTTTTAAATATGTATTATTTAAATTATGTATTATATTAATGCAATTTTAATGGGGTGTTACCTTGACCAAAGAAATCTAAATTACATTGACTCAAAACACACACAACTTTCTGAAATGTATGCAAAGTAATATTAGTCACATTTGGGAGAGAGCATCAGAAGGATTAAATGCATAATCACATATTTTATATCAGGATTGTTTTCTTATAAACAAGAGAATCCTATTATACTCGTGTAAAAATATGTATGGGCTATTATTGGTTAATCAAAATCTAGCATAGTTTCTGAAATTTTAAACAATGAATATATTCTAATCATATACTCTATTCAATTCCCATTCCTGTAAATTATTTTAAACAAAATTTGACAATCTCTTGAGTTTCAGTTTTGTTTTGTTTTTTGTTAATCCTCACCTGATGATATTTTATCCCATTGATATTTAGAGAGAGTGGGAAGTAGGGAGGGAGAGAGGGAAGGAAAGGAGAAAGACAGTGAGAGAAACAATGATTTAAGAGTGACACATCGATTGGTTGCCTCCCACACATGCACTCAGATGTGGGCCAGGGATCTACAACCCAGGTATGTGCCCTTGACCAGGAATCAAGCCCACAATCCTTTGATGTGTGGGCCAATGCTCTAATGACTGAGCAACACTGGCCAGGACAAGCTTCAGTTTTCTAATCTGTAGTAAATAAATGCTTCTGTGGGAATAAAACAAAAAATTCATTTAAAGCATCTGGCCCCCAGTAGGCACTCTCTTGCAGTGGTTCTCAACTTTCCTAATGCCGTGACCCTTTAATACAGTTCCTCATGTTGTGGTGACCCCCAACCATAAAATTATTATTATTATTATTTTTTAATATATTTTTTATTGATTTTTTACAGAGAGGAAGAGAGAGACACAGAGAGCTAGAAACATCGATGAGAGAGAAACATCGATCAGCTGCCTCCTGCACATCTCCCACTGGGGATATGCCCGCAACCCAGGCACATGCCCCTGACCGGAATCGAACCCGGGACCTCTCAGTCCGCAGGCCGACACTCTATCCACTGAGCCAAACCGGTTTCGGCCATAAAATTATTTTTATTGCTACTTCATAACTGTAATTTTGCTACTGTTGTGAATTCTAATGTAAATATCTGATATGCAGGATATATTTTCATTGTTCGCGACCCACAGGTTGAGAACTGCTGCTTTAGAGCTTTATAACAGAGTCCTTACTTTTTATGGCCTATTGTTCAGTTCATCATGAAAAATGTCCTGAAGATATACAATAAAAACTTTCAAGACAGTGTTTTCTGTTTATAAAAGGCCCAAAATGAAAAAAAAATTAAAACAATAACACAAACTAAACAGATGTTGCCAGATTTCTGCAAGATATCCCAAAATCAGGTGTTGTTACCATGAATTTAGGGAGATATATTTCCGTAAATAGTAAAAATCATTGAGGCCTATCTGCCAGTAACTCATGAATTTAAAGATGTCTAGAGCCTATGCAATTGACTGTTAAAATATACTACATTGGAAACAGAGGCAAAATCTCTGCATGGAAATTCAGAATATAAAATTTTAACAGCGATGATGAAAAATAATGGTGGATATTTGTCTTTAATTTTTATGCCCATTGAATTATTTTTGACACAGAGCATTTTTTACTTTAATAATCAGAGAAAACACAATAATAAATCTTGCTAGCCAAATATTACAGTGACCTATGTAGCCTCTTAATTTATTACTTGAGGTCTTTAAAAAATCATAGCACAATTATTTGGGCATATTCCACCTGTCAGAACTAAATTCTTTGGGAAGTTTTTCATTTGTTTCTGAGTTGTTTATCCTCTGGTTTAGGTCTTCCCTACTTCGATTTGCACTGGCCCTTTTGACTGTTGCTTCTCTTAGAGTATTTAGAAATCCCTTTATCTCCTTAAGATGCTGTTCACTCACTCCCTTCAATTCTTCTAGAACCATTATTCTCTTTTATGACTTCCATGCCAGATTGAACCTGATCTTCTTTTATTTTAGTGCCATTTCTTTACTTCCCATCTTTCTATTGACCCACTATAACATTTCTTATGCCTAAACATTTTCCTGAAGTCTGCACAATGTGCTAAGTAAAATAAACTTTAATGAAGCATTTTCTTGCTAATGCTACCCCCGGTCTTTAACATAGTTAGCCCAACAAATCTCCTGGGCAAAATAAACCCTCCCCACAGGCTGATTGCTCAAGCTGAGTGGTTTCAAACCGAATGCAAAAATGTTAGAGCTTTATTATTGTACTAGAGGCCTGGTGCACAAAAAATTGTGCACTCAGGGGGATCCCTCAGCCTGGCCTGTGCCCTCTCGCAGTCTGGGACCCCTTGGGGGATGACCACCTGCTGGTTTAGGCCTGCTCCCTGGAGAATTGGGCCTAAGCTGGCAGTCAGACATCACTCTGGCAGCCCGAGAGCCCTCGGGGGATGTCCACTTGCCAGCGGGGAGCAGACCTAAGCTGCAGTCGGACATCCTTAGTGCTGCTGAGGAGGCAGAAGAGGCTCCCACCACCACTGCTGTACTAGCAGCCCTCAGCCTGGCTTGTGGCTGAGCAGAGCTCCCCCATGTGGGAGCGCACTGACCACTAGGGGGCAGCTCCTGCATTGAGTGTCTGCCCCCTGGTGGTCAGTGTGTGTCATAGTGACCAGTCATTCCCAGTCATTCTGCTGTTAGGGTCAGTTTGCATATTACCCTTTTATTATATAGGATAGAGGCCTGGTGCATGGGTGGGGGTGGGCTGGTTTGCCCTGAAGGGTGTCCCGGATCAGGGTGAGGGTCCCACTGGGGTGCCTGGCCAGCCTGAGTGAGGGGCTGATGGCTGTTTGCAGACTGGCCAAGCCCCCCAGCGACGGAAGTTCCCAGCCTCTCCTTTTATTTCTTTTTTTTTTTTTTTTTAATTCTGGGATTTATTTACCTTCTATAATTGAAACTTTGTTGCCTTCAGTGGAGCTCAGAGCCGGCCAGGAATCTTGGCTTCCTCCGTCACTGGAGCAACCAAGCCTCCTGCTCACTTCAGCTCCGTGGCTGCCGGCCGCCATCTTGGTTGGGTTATTTTGCATATAGTTGCTCTGATTGGCTGGTGGGCATGGCTTAAGGCATAGCAAAGGTATGGCCAATTTGCATGTTTGTCTTTTATTAGTGTAGATGTAGTATTCCTCTGATACATATATAGATATATGAGCCCATATCTTGTCTATAAAATATGTAACTACAGTAGTTCCCCTCAACCCCTATGGTTTCATTTACCCACAGTCAACCTCAGCCTGGAAATATTATATGGAAAATTCCAAAATAGATAGTTTTTAAGTTTTAAATTGAATGCTGTTCTGAGCAGCATGATGAAATCACATGCTGTCCTCTCCTGTCCCTCTGGGATGTGAATCTTCTTTTTCCTGGGGTATTCCCAGGGAAATAGATGCTCCTTGCTCCTTAGTCTCTGTTATCAGATTGTCTGCTGTGATATCACAGTGCTTGTGTTCAAGTCACCCTTGTTTACCTTAATAGTGGCCACAAAGCACAAGAGTAGCAATGCTGGTAATTGGGGTATGCCAAAGATAAGCCATAAATTATATGTCTATGTAGGAAAAAAGCATGGTATGTGTAGGTTTCTGTACTGCCCCTGGTTTTAGGCATTCACTGGGGGTTTTAGAATGTATCTCCAGAAGATAAGGGGGCTCTAGTGTATATCACACAATTTCAGTACTGGTAGAATCCCTGAATATCACCTCACCAAGTTCCAATTACTCAATCAATGTTGGCTTCATTTCAGTTCTGTCTTCACTGAGTGACTGTTCTGCCAGAGCTTAGAAAACTACCAAGCAGCAAGTGGGAGATATTGTCCCAAAGGTTTGTCTGTTGATAGCTCTTTCTCTAGGTTATGTTGAAATGTGTCTCCCCACAGATTTTAGCTGTTGATTCCTAGTTCTTCTTCCTGAATTTGTACATTGCACGTTTCACCTCTATTTTGCAAAAGAGCCTTTTATATATTAAGGATGCCTCTATAAACTGCCAAAGGCTTCTGTCTTCAAGATCTGCCACTATTTGTTCCACTTAAAGGTCATCTTTCAAATTAACAAAAAGCTACCCCAAACCGACAACTACTTTATATGCTATTGTAACTTTGAGTTTACTGTAAGGGCAAATACAAATTAAAACTAAGAGGCTTAGTTCTCTCTGTTGAAAATAAAGGAAGACTTTTCTCCATGTCCTTTCCTTAGAGCTCTTACTTTAGAAAATGTGGGGGTTCTGTCTCTGCCTTTGAAATGTATGTACATATTTTTAAAGACTAAATAAGCATCCCAGAAGTTTGAGCCCCTGTCTCCAAGTTTCCTGGGAGGGTAACAACTGACTAACTTCAGCTGGCTTCAAATTGAAAACCTACCTCTGGTCACAAAGATGTGAGATATCTATCTATCTATCTATCTATCTATCTATCTATCTATCTATCTATCTATCATCTATCATCAACTATCTATCTATTCATTTAAAAATAATTAGCAAACACAGGTTATTACCCCAATTACAAAATTAATTTAAGATAAAGTATATATGACAAATGGTGTCATCAAGTCTCTTACTTGAAGACTACTCATTATTGATCTTGAGAACATGCATGTGATTGGGTTATATCTGCTTGGCTATGTGACAGGGTGAGATTCTTTTCTGGACAGTCCCTTTAGTGAAGTGTCTGTGATGCCCATCATATTCTGATTTAATGCTTATTCAATAATGAAAATCTTTGTCTTCTGCTTTAGTGGAGGGCTTTACTGAGGTTGCAGTAGGTGTTGATTTTATGTATGTCTCCCATCTCTGCCACATGCGTATTTATTTAATTGAATGGCCATTGGATTTATTTAAATTATTATCACTGGAGTGGGCTGGAATATGTTAATGGGGGGAAGGAGGACCTATGTAATATTTTCAACAATAAAGATTTAAAAATAATAAATACATGATCAGGCAATCAGAGCCCATCACTTGTGATGGAAGGCAAAGGGAAGGGAAGCGTTTTGAGATTACTTTTAAAATTTGCTTTTAAAAACAACTTGATGACATACACTGAAAACACATAAGAATTAGCTGATGTTATTACAGAGCCATTAGTTATTTATGCCAACTCACTGAAGAATTGAAAATGAGCTAACAATTACAGATAAAAAGGTATGTGTGTATTACATTTATAAAATACAATATATATCTCAATTTTAAATGTGTTTGGAAATTATATACTGATTACCCTAATTTTAAATTTCCTGAGATACTAAAATAAAACAGCAGGTAATCATTTCACTTGCAAAATAAACAAATTTGAACAAAACATGTTTGAAGAAAACGAATCCCACCAGTAGAGTATATAACATATTACACACCCACAAGGCAAAATATTAAGGGATATGGAGTTATATTTATACCATTACATTCTTTTCAACTGTATATCACAAAATCTCAGTACTGGTAGAATCCCTCCATATCACCTTGCCAAGTTTCAATCACTCAGTCAATTTTGGATTCATTTCAGTACTTTCTTCACGAGTGAATATTCTGCCAGTGCTTGGAAGACTAGCAAACACCAAGTAGGAGATATTGTCCCAAAGGCCTGTCTGTTGATAGCTCTTTCTCTATGTTATGTTGAAACATGTCTCCCTACAGACAGTTGAGGACAGGTCTTTTCTGCTCTGTGAACATCTGTCTAACAAGCAGAATGTTTTGAGGTCACAACATATCATTTAGTACTTTAGTCAATGACTTGCAAGTCAGAATGAATATATATACTCAGTAATCTTGCACAGAAAAAGTATAAATAGTAGAATCCATTACATGTAGTGTGTTGTTGATGTGATGCAGTGACTGTGGAAAACAGTCCCTCAAAAGGTTAAACATAGAATTATCATATGACCCAGCAGTTCTGTCCCTAGGTATATACCCTAAATAAATAAAAACAGGTACTCAAACAAATAATTGTACAAAAATGGTCATTGCAGCACTATTGACAATAATCAATAAGTAGAAACAACCCAAATGCCCATCACTAGATAAATGAATATATAAAATATGGCATATACATAACATGGAATATGATTCAACCATAAATAGGAATGAAGTACTGTGATGCATGCTACTCTGTGAATGGATCAAAAAAAATATTATGCTAACTGAAAGTGACCACACACAAAACATCACATATAAATCCATTTATATAAAACTAGAGGCCCGGTGCACAAAAATTTGTGCACTCGGTTGGGGGGAATCCCCCAGCCCGGCCTGTGCCCTCTCTCAGTCTGGGACCCCTCAGGGGATGACCACCTGCTGGCTTAGGCCTGCTCCCTGGGGGAATTGGGCCTAAGATGGCAATCAGACATCCCTCTGGCAGCCCAGCAGCCCTTGGGGGATGTCCACTTGCCATCGGGGAGCAGACCTAAGCTATAATCAGACATCCTTAGTGCTGCTGAGGAGGCAGGAGAGGCTCCTATCACCGCCGCTGTACTGGCAGCCATCAGCCTGGCTTGTGGCTGAGCAGAGCTCCCCCTGTGGGAGCACACACACCACCAGGGGGCAGCTCCTGCACTGAGCATCTGCCCCCTGGTAGTCAGTGTGTGTCATAGTGACCAATCATTTCCAGTTGTTCTGCTGTTGGGGTCAGTTTGCATATTACCCTTTTATTATATAGAATAGAGGCCTGGTGCACGGGTGAGGGCCGGCTGGTTTGCCCTGAAGGGTGTCCTGGATCAGGGTGGGGGTCCCTCTGGGGTGCCTGGCCAGCCTGGATGAGGGACTGATGGGTGTTTGCAGCTGGTCACACCCCCTTCAGGGTGAGGGTCCCCACTGGGGTGCCTGGCCAGTCTGGGTGAGGGGCTGATGGCTGTTTGCAGGCTGGTCAAGCCCCCCACAGTGGGGACCCTCACCCCATGGAGGTTTGGCCAGCCTGGGTGAGGGGCTGATGGATGTTTTCAGGCTTGCCACACCCCCTTTAGGGTGGGAGGTCCCCACTGGGGTACCTGGCCAGTCTGGGTGAGGGGCTGAGGGCCGTTTTCAGGCTGGCCAAGCCCCCAGGCGATGGAAGCTCCCAGCCTCTCCTTTTTTTTTTTTTAATTCTAGGATTTATTTACCTTCTATAATTGAAACTTTCTAGCCTTGAGAGGAGCTCAGAGTTGGCCAGGGCATGGCAGAAAGCTTGGCTTCCTACATCGCCAGGGGCAACCCAAGCCTCCTGCTTGCTCCAGCTCCGTGGCCATGGACGGCTGAAAGCAGGTATCTGGGGTTTATTTATCTTCTATAATTGAAACTTCGTTTCTTTGAGTGGAGCTCAGAGCCGGCCGTGGCAGGCGGGAAGCTTGGCTTCCTCCATCATTGGGGCAACCAGGCCTCCTGCTTGCTCCAGCTCCATGGCTGCCGGCCGCCATCTTGGTTGGGTTAATTTGCATATAGTTGCTCTGATTGGCTGGTGGGCATGGCTTAAGGTGTAGCAAAGGTAGGGTCAATTTGCATGTTTGTCTTTTATTAGTGTTGATTTTCAGGATATGTAAATTCATAGAGTCAAAAGGCTAATTAGCTGTTGCCTGGGATTGGCAAAAGGAGTGCATGAAGACTGGCTGCTCTTGGGTATGGCTGTTTTGGGAAGGGGTGAATAAAAGGTTTTGAAACTAAATAGAGATGGTGGTTGAACAATATTGCAGATATACTAGGTGCTGCTGAAATGTATGCTTTAAAATGATTGATTTTATGTTATGTAAATTTCACCTCAATTGCAAAAACAACTATTGTTAGGCAGTTATTTCCTAGGTAAGCTAATCAGCATCTTCCTTAGGCAGCTTTCAGGGAGTTCAAATGATCTTCAATAGGTCTCTACAAAATTATATATGCCTACCATGAATGCTTTCAGGGAAGGAACATATCAAATAAGGTAGTTGTGGTAATTTGAAATGTAATGGCAATATATTTTCTTTAAATTCTTAAGTGATATAAGTGACCTATTTAAAACCATTGTTTCACCTTGCTTTTCTTCCCCAGAGAACCAAAAAGGGGGATATTTCGAGAATTTTTAAAAAGTAATCTTAATGTGGATTGACTTGTGGAGAAAATGATTTGGAAGAAAAATGTCATTAATTTAAAACAAACAAACAAACAAAAAATCAAAACAGAAATCTATACTTTCTCTGACTGACTTATTTCACTTAGCATAATACTCTCTGGAAGTAACTAGTTTCTTTGGGTTTTTTGTTTGTTTGTTTTTTTAATAGTCCCTAGGTTTAGGCTGTTCTAGTATTTTTTTCAATTTAAACAATATATCAATTTCTTGATTTATCAGCTTGGATTGAATTCAATTGACTCCTCATTTAAAAAAAAATAGCAATTAAATGCAATTTTATTACCAACTCAATTCTCTCCATTTTTTGTTGAAATCATTGTATCCTATTAGTATACTCTATGATATTTAAATGTTTTCTGCGTCATCAACTTCAGATATTGTGTTTTTAACTCCCAAGTTGAAAAGTTTAGGAAATTACTCTTTATTTCTAACATCTTATTATCTAAAATGTTGGCAATTTTAAGATCTTTAAAATGTCAAAGTTTGTTTCATTTACATTTATTTCTGTAACCATAAGTAGATCTTCTTTGCTTAGTGTCTGAGTCAAATAATGTAAACCCAGTCAATAAGGAATGATGGAAATATGGGTATTATTCATGCAAAACCAATTATCTAACTGGACCCATAAATAAGGCCTTGTAATTCTCTTTCACTTATGGGATTAGATAAAATGTCTTCTCACATACCACTAGATAAAGTATATTATGTGAAACTTAAAATCTTATTTCAGTCTTGGTATTCATTTCATATTTGAAATATGATAAATCTATTTAAAACAAAAGTTGCCTGAGCCTTCTCTCTTGATCAATATTTAATACTAGCTGAATGAATTAAAAATTTGTCAGTATATTTGTCTTTGTTGAAGTACCTTTCCTTTTTTCCTCAAAATGATTATTTTTTATTTTCTTCTTTTAACATTGATTTTTAGAGGGAGAAATATGAATGCTATAGTGAAGCATCGATTGGCTGCCTCTTGTACATCTCCTACCAGGGATTGAGCCCTCAACCCAGGCATGTGCCCCAACCAGGAATCAAACCTGCAGGCTTTCGGTGCATGGGATGATGCCCCACTAACTGAGCCACACTGGCCAGGGTAAAAATACTTTTTATAACTATTTGATTTTAAAAGTTTTGCTATTTAATGTTCATATAGAAAGTATTTAAAAATTAATACTTAAGGGTAATATGACACGCTGTACTAATGGTTAATCCATATGTGAGGTATTGCTTATGTATACATAAAACTAGAATTACAATTATAGGGTATCACAGAATTCTCAGTGCAAACACTGTGAATATATTATAATGTGGCAAATGGCATGTGATCATGCATATATATTTAGCTGGTAGCATTTTATGCATATAGTTTGTAATTTATATATATTATATATGAGAGTTTTGATACCCACATTTTTTTGGAGAAAACATTAGAAAATGACTTCAGTGTGAATTTCAAAATTAATATCAGAGTGAGAGGAAATAAAGGCCCAAGAATATTGAAAATCATTCATCTATACATGATAAATGTGTTTAGTTACTAAGAATTATGTTTATTATGCTTTAGCTTAATAAGCTTCGTACTTAATAAGCTGTGATGGCAATAGAAGCCCTAAATTGGTTTAACATGACTCTTTTATCTTCTTTTCTAGAAGGCACTTCAGTGCAGTGGAGGATGGAGGTAAAGATCACTGCAATGAAATAAAGATACCAGGTATGGCCTTTTTCCCTCCGTGAATCCTCCAGTTCCTTATCTGTATGAAGGTAATCATCATATAAATAATATTTCTGAGTTGCTGCAAAGATTAGAGATAATGCATGTATAATGTCTAACTCAGTCCATGGTTATTAGTATTAATCTTGCTCATTGCATTTTCTTGTAATGAACAGGCCTGTTGTGGCCAGCCAAAGAAGATGGGGTGTGATGTTTTTGACACAGTTCAGCTAGAGCACCCTCCAGTCTCAGATTTCTCTTTTGGAATATGGGATTATAATAATGTCTATTCCCCGGAGTGGTCATCACCATTACATTAAGAACATAAGTTATGTGAAATAGTGTGTAAACCATAAAACTCTACCAATGTTAGATATTAAAATGGGTTATTAGGATAAGACAAAATAGATTTTAAAAAATCAAAAATCCATTTGCAAATGTGGCTGATAGGCCCTACAGTGGGATGCGTCTATTCAAACAATATGAATTGAGGCTTAGAATGTACTTCTTCTAGGTATATTAACTGATTATACTAGTAATTGAAACAAAACCATGTGAGATAACTACTAATTAGAAATTAGGAATATGAGCCATGGTGAGTACAGCTAAAAAGTACTGGGCTAGGATTCAATACAAGGCAGTGTGGATCCAGAACAAACTAGTTTTGAAAGATGCATGAAGAAATCTATTTATATGTCAAAGAAGTCACAAAGAATTAATTTATCGGGAATATCACGGATCTTTCCAAGAGCTTGTTTTTATTGTCTATTCAGGAATTCAAAAGATATATTTGCATTTTCACTTTTCAAACCTTTTATTAACTGATTTACTTCTCTGTAATATACTTGGGAATACATAAATGTGAAGGTGAAGAACAGGATTGGGAAATTGTCTGTTTGAAAAATAATCATTCTCCTTCAACTGTAATTTTAAAACAAGGAAGTTGTGATTTTTGAGCACTCTTGCTTTTAGAAATGGTGTTTCGTTTGCCCTGACACTGAAGGAGTTAATACAGCTAGCACACAATAGAATCCAAGTACAGGCACTTGGAATAAATAACAACTACAGACCTGTCGTGACTGTATCTTGAGTAATGGGATTCATTCATTTTGGTATTTTTAATGCAATTGTAAACTGCCATTTTCCTTACATTTTAAAGCAGTTTTTTGGATGATATAGCTATCAATGTGAAAACAAAATTAACTTGTCACATTGGAGTGGCTAAAGTATTTCCCAATCCCATTTTTAGGGTATTGCTAAAACCTCAATGATCTGGAATTAAATCAAGAGGAAGAATGGTATTTTGAGGGTTACAGAAATGTCCCAAAGATGAAAGATATAAAGAATGTTGGTAATATGTGGTTGTTTCTGAAGTACAGAATGTTTTATATGAAAAATAAGAACACACAATCCTGTGCTTAATGTCAGTGAGTCAATACCCACAACTGGAAACAGCACTATCATGCAATATTGACTGGCACTGGTATTTTATTGTTTATTAGATTAACCCTATGTATTCTTGGGGAATTCTCTATTTTGAGTAACTTAAATTTATTCTCCCCACCTTAACTCACTTGTTTCTGAAGGTAAAGATTTTTTTTTTCCAAATAGTGCAAAACTTGAATTCATAGATCTACAAAGGATATCTAGACAGTGGAAGACCATCCTCTTGAAGTGAAAGAGGAAATTCCCTTAAGGAGAGGTATTTCTTCAAATGAACCCTTGGCTGGCTAGGTGAAAAGGTCACCCCCACCAGCATCGTCAGGGGCCAATTTACAGAACCTTACCTGGGAAATTTTTATGAAAGAAGCATCTCCCATATTCCATCACATCAAAATACTTTCACTCTGCAGAATCATCTAAATGCATGTCTTAACCTGCCCAGCCTCATGCTTGTGGAATGAAAACTTATCAGGATATATGGGAGAAAAGAAGAGGCTTGGGTCTCTTTAGCAGGTGATAAAATACTTATTTATCAAAAACAAGGACCAATTAAAACACAACAAACAAGCTTTTTATTAACAGTGAAGAACTCTCTATTTTGCTGTGAGCCTAAAGCTGCTCTAAAAAATAAAGTTTATTAAATTTTAAACTTTAGTAGCTAATTAAATGCCAATGTCATAATTTTAAAAAAAACACCTGATGTATGTTCCTACAACATACAAGAACCATGAAAACACTTTGCTCAATGAAAGAAACCTGTGACAAAAGACCATATATTGTGTGACTCAATTTACATGAGATTTCCAGAATTGGAAAATCTGTAGGGAAAGTAATAGTGCTTGCCCAGGGTTGGGGATGAGAGTTGTGGAAGGAGATAGGGAGTGACTGCTAAATGTTATTTCTTGAATGGGGTATGATGAAAATTTTCTAAAATTATTTTAAGAATGAATGTATGCCTCTTCAGAAGTACTAAAAACCATGGACTTATACACATTAAATAGGGAAATTTAATGGTATGTAAAATGCATCTCAGTAAAGCTGTTAAATAATCTATGGCTATCTTAAAAGCATTTTGATATAATGCCTGCATCATGGCAAAACATACAATAACCTCTTATTAGATGATCTTCTTGAGAGACATGTTTTTTCAAATAATTGCCATTTCCTTCTTTCACATTTAATCAATTATATTAGATGAGTTTCTTCCTTGAAAATGTGCATCTGTTACCTGAATCACTTTTTTAGAGAGCACTGTATATCCATTTATATTTATTTATGAATTTCTAGTCTAGTATCATTAGTTAAAAGAAAAATGCTACAGGAGTCAAATGGGACTCAGTAAGGGCCAATGTCTGTTACCTTTGGTCAAGGATAATTTCGCAGATAAGCAATTTTTCCTAAAATATAAATTAAGTAGGGGTGGCTAGCTTAAGCTCTGCAAGTGACTTTTTTAAAAAAAATAAGTTTAAGTCAAATAATTCACAGTATATATTTTAATCTTCCATGGAAATACACAACTACATATATGATTTTTTTGTGTGTGTGTGATTGAAGAGACCAGAATTTAGGAGATTTGATCTACAAAAAGCAGATGGGAAGTAAAAACAATTGACTGTCAAGTTAGAGTCACATTAAACCGTACTCCAGGTTTCTGGGGTAATATAATTTTCCATTTTTCCTGCTTGCCTTTTTAGCCTTTCCTGGACTCTCTTCTCTTGCTGAATAATCACATTTGGTGTGCTCTGTGGTTCAGTCCTTGGAGCTTCTCTTTGCTTTATCTACAGTCACTCCTAAATAATTGCATATAACTCTGCTTTGAAATAGCATGTGTATAAGATAAATCTGAGATTTGTCTCTAGTTCAGACAGATTTACAGAACTGTGCTACACCACACTGGAGCTCCAGGCAAAAGGAAACACCAGTAGTATCGGTCCTGTTGGTGTTATTTTTCTATTGCTGTTGAACTAAATTACCACCAAACTTAGCATGTTAAAAAAAATCAAACAAATTTCACATCTCACATTCTGTAGGTCAGAAGTCTAGTGGGTTCATCTGGCTGTTATGCTCAGGGCCCCACAAGGCTGAAATGAAGGTGGGCTGGGCTCTTCTCTGGAGGCCTTAAGGGAGAATAGACTTCCAGGCTTACTCAGGTGTTGGCCAAACAATTACTTGAAGTTATAGGGCTAACGTCCTCGTTTCTTGGCTTACTGTAGCTCAGGGGTTGTTCTTAGCTTCTATAGCTTCTATAGTCTACCTCTTGCTTGTTTTAATGTCTTCTATCTCTTCTTCTACCACATATCTCTGAATCTCTTGGTTTCCTTTCCTTTCCTTTCCTTTTCTTATTTTTATTGTTGACATTATTATAGATGTTCCTCAAATTTCTCCCCCTTTACCTTTTCCTCCCCGCCCCTGTCCCACCCCACTCTTCACCACACTACTGTCTGTGTCCATTGGTTATGCATATATGTATATAAGTTTTTTGGTTAGTCTCTCTACTAAATGCCACCCCCCTCTTCCTGTGAGATCTGTCAGTCTTTTACATGCCTTCATGTCTCTGAATCTATTTTGTTTGTCAGTTTATTATGTTATTTAGGTTCCACTTATAAGTGATATCATGTAATATTTGTCTTCCTCTGACTGGCATATTTCACTTAGAGTAATATTCTCCAGGTATATCCATGCTGTTGCAAAGGGTATGAAACCCTTCTTTTTTATAGCTGCATAATATTCCATCATGTAGATGTACCACAGCTTTTTTATCTACTCATCTGCTGATGGACACTTGGGCTGTTTCAAGATCTTAGCTATTGTAAATGGTGCTGTTATGAACATAGGAGTGAATGTATTCTTTTTGATTGCAGTTTTAGAATTCTTAGGGTATATACCTAGAAGTGGGATTGCTGGGTCAAACAGTACTTCCAGTTCTTTTTTTTTTTTTTTTTTTTAGTAAATTACATATTGTTTTCTATAGTGGCTTCACCAATCTGTATCTTGGTTTCTTTCCTGCTATTAAAGGCTCATGAAACTACAATGGACTTATTTAACAATCCAGGATGATTTCCAATTTTAAGAGAGACTGCTTAGCCGACTTAATACCATATGACAAGTCCCTTTTAGCAGATGAGGTCATATATTCAAAGGCATATTGCTAAGGGTTATTGATCATAGGAGCCAAAATCCTCACCACAAAAATACTTTAAAAATTTTGCTCTTTTGTTCACCATGAATTGTTTGCGTTAATTTTGATTTTAAAACTATGTCACATTAAAATATTGATTATGATTACTGCAAGTTTTGGCTCACTTTTAATATTGACATCGAGGAGAGTGCCTCATTCACCTCACCGTAATTTTGGCCTTGTAATATCACTGCCGGCCTACTGAGATGTTCAGCTACAATTCCAGTGGACTTCTCAAATGTTTCATGTCCAAGATCAAACTCCTGATTGCTCCTCAAAACCTGCTGTTTCCCTCAATGCTCCCTATTTCAATAAACAATCATCTCCATTGACCCAATTGCTGAGGTTGAAATACTTGGAATTTACCCATATCTCCCAGTCATATTCAGGGTGAAATCTGAATCCCCGGCTAGAGTGTACATGACTTGTATAATCTGGCCCTTGGCCATTTAACACTCTCTCCCTTGGACACCTACTTCAGGTGAATTACCCTGAGTGTCCTGCTATTTATTTTTATTTTTTACTTCTTACCAATATTCCAAATAAGAGCTATTTCTTCTGCTGGGAGATTCCACTTACTTCAGTCCCTAAATTTATTCTGTACTCAAATGTCTCCTCAGACCCATCTCTAGTCCTTGTCTCTCTATTCTTCTTTATTTTCTTTGTAGAGCTTATCATTACCTGACAACTTAGCATAATGTTATAAATGGATTGTATGCCTTCTCCAAGATGAGTGCTCCATGGGGACAGATCTTTGCTTTGATCACAGATTCATCCCAGTCCTTAGAACAAAACCTGACACATAGTAGGTACTTTAGATACTAAAGACATACTCATTGATTAATTGACAGGTGATACAACCCAGCAGCACAGAATATAATGTAATGTGTTCTTATGGAACATAAAGATGGGCTTATAAAATCTCAGTTACTTGTAGAAAAGTGTGGGTTCCTTCAAATTAATAATCAAATGGTCAAAGAGACCTTATACTATGAAAAGATGTCTTCTCAATCTGAGAAGACATCTACAGGTTCAGGGATCATATATTTATGGATATTCATATTAATAATTTCTGTGCATCAGATCAATGAAATTGTAAACAGTTTACAAGCAGGAAATTGATGGGCAGAATAATAATGATTTATCTCAGTGTTACATAGGCACACTTACTACAAATAACATGGGATACAAGAGAAAACAAAGTCATAAAGAAGTTGCATGGAATTTCACTATATCATGAGCTTCAGAATTCTGTTGTGGTAGCAATTTGTGGCCCAAGTTCCATTAAAGAAAATTTATTTAGGGATATACTTTGCTTAGGAATAATTTCATCCTCATTATCTCAATAGATGTTTATTATGTTCATATATGCATTACCAAGTTAGGCACTATATGGATACAAAAATATATTATGATCCCTCTAGAGTACAATAAAACATAACCTTATGAGGTATTGCATACCTGCAGTAAAAAATCATATATATATATATATATATATATATATATATATATATATATACATATATATATACACACAGGAAAAGGTTATATCAGCGAATAGTTATTCAATATTTATGATTTCTAATACAATTTTTCAGGAAATATAGAGATATTTTAAATACACCTATAATTAATTCTTGGGTTGTTTAATACAATTAGATTTTAATAAAAAATATTTCAGGATAAAATTCCAAAGGGATGATTAAAGAGATAGCAGTACTGTGGGATAAGAGACCAATTTGTGTGGTTGAAAAAAATGTTTTTAATGTAGGAGAAGTGTTTGAATAGAAAGCCCTTTCACTCATATATGGAATTTAAAGAACAATATAAACAAACCACAAATAGAATCACACTCATAGAAACAGAGAATAGTCTGACAGCTGTCAGAGGGGAGGAGGATGCAGTTATAGATGCATTGTAATTATTGTTAATAATACTAGCCAATATGTAAGCAATGCTTTACATTTTACAGAGTAAAGGCAATTCTTGCTTTGAAACGAAAGAGAATTCCTATGCATTTATCTGAAATTGTTTTTCTGGATGCAGAGAGCAAATGAAATTTGAATAGCCCTTTTCAGTGCTAGAGACACCCTGGACCCAAATTCTTAATTAAGTTCTGAAAACTCAGTATTAAGAAAGAATTCCTTGTTCAGGAGTGCTCTATAGAATTGAAACTAAAATGTTTAGTGTCTTTAACTATGCTAGAGTACTTCGACTTTCCTTCATTCCCTCTTCCTAGTAGATCCTAAAAGGGCTAGTGTGAAGCAGAATCATGTTTTTCCAGCAATTAGCTTTTTATATGTGTGTGAAGGAGGTGACCCTGCCAATTATAGTCCAAATGACAAAATTTATAGTAATCTATAGGAGCATAATACTTCCTACAAGTCACATTGAAGATTGGGGAGAGGGGATGGCTAGGGTCAGAATCCCAGGAGTTAAAATTTTAATTAAATTTCTCAAATTAAATGATTTCATGAAACAGTAAAAAAAGAAGGCTCTTGCCCTTTAAGACAGTATGGAGGGACCTGGAGAGTATTATGCTAAGCGAAATAAACCGGTCAGAGAAAGATAAGTATCATATGATCTCATTCACAATGAGTAAAATAAACTGATGAACAAAATAGACCCAGAGACAAAGAAGCATGGAACAAACTCTTGAATCTCAGAGAGAAGGCAGGGTGGGTGGGAAGAGATCAACCAAAGAACTTATATGCATATGTATGCATAACCCATGGACACAGATAATAGTGTGGTGAAGGCCTGAGGCAGGGACTGGGGGCAGGCTAGAAAGAGTTAATGGGGAGAAAAGGGACATATGTAATACTTTCAACAATAAAGATTAAAAAAATGATTTTAGAGTCAAAGGAGTAGTCATACTGCCATAATATTTTTGGTTTCCTCAACTATATGCATGGTGTCCCCCAAAAATGTGTACACAATTTTAATAGGTGATAGATCAATTTTGAAAATGAAATGTATTTTAATAAATCCTGCCTTTGTAACTATTCAAAGTCTGTGTATGCATTTTTTGAGACACCCTATATTTTAAGTTCCATCAGCAGATCTTCCCCATTCCACCCCTTTAGTGTAAGGTTTTGTTCTATGGGAATGTTCAATTCCTTCTTGCATAGGTTACAGATAAAATTTTATCAGTTTTGGCAGCTTTGTGTTGTATGGGTGTCTAAGTGTAGTGATGAGTAATGAAATGTACATGAGTAGGAGACAAGCACACTGGCAAAGGGGCAAAGAGCCAGAGGAGGGGAGGATACGAAGGTCCAAGACATAGTGGCCTTACTTTAAAATTTTGCTCAAGGCTTTACTTGAGTGTGTAGCCACCTTTGTATGAAGAAGAATGTTACCTTTATTAGACAGCATGGTATATTGTGTGTCACCTTGGCTCTTCCAACTGTTTCAATTGCATAATTACCAATTATTTAATCACATGAAGAAGTCATCTGATTAGGTCCTAGTATGTATATGAGCATAACATGCCTACAAAAAACCCACCAAACCTCCAAATAACCTGAACAAAAGAGCACCTTATGTCTAAATACAACATTCTATATCCTCTTCTCTATCAAACAAAACAAAACAAAACAAATACACGTATGTGCTAATCCATGGTAGGGTTCATTGGATGTCTATTATGAGCCAGGCAGTGCTGCAGATACTTGACATGTATCAAGGAATAAAAGAGATGAAAATATTTGCCCTTGTGAAGCATAATTTCTAGCACTGTAAAATTAGCCTAAGAAATAAGCATTGCCTAGGATATAAGAATGTGATAAAGGCTATGGGAAGAGAGAAATAGAGCAGGGTAGAAGGACTGGGAGTGTAGGTTGAAGGGATGATATGTAGGTTATAATAGAGAGGGTGGTTACTGTTTAATCTGTAAACATGTTTCTGCATTATTAAGTGCATTTAAGAACTCAAATTTAATTAGCAATGTAGATTTTTCAGGAAATTGTAGGAAGTAAGCTAAGTAAGGGAGTGAGCTATGTCCATCAACTGTTTTATTAACAGTAATCAATATTTATTAGCCAAATTGCCAGCTAGTTACACTCTGCTCTGCTGTAATATATAACTAAGGCAGCATATACTGTGTGTGGGTTTTGCATAATGGCTTCCAAGGCAGATCTGAAAGTAGGCTATTAAATATGAAGAGGAAGATAATGGGATTATAAGAATGAATTTGTGTCCGGGATAGCTACAGAGAGCCCAGTCACAGAGCCCAATCACTGAGAGGTCATTTAAAGTCTGCAGTTGTCTGAAATATGAGAAGCAGAATAAAATCCAGAACCCCTTCAAATCTCCCAGAGCTACAAAGGCACCGTCTTGACATACAGTGGCATGAACTTGAAATGACAGACTAGCACTGAAGGTGTTATTTTGATCTGAAGAGAAGAGCTGTTTAATTCAAAGGTGACTGGCAGGATGTAAAGGGCTGATTAATTTGTAGGCCAAAACGAAACCTATGTTCCAAAATAGCATTTGCCCTTTACAGACTCAGGCTGAGATATTTTAATGGTAAAAAAAAAAAAAAAAAAAAAAAAAATGAGGACAGCTGAAATTTACTTAGAACTGAAATGATAAAGAATTAAAAGACCATATTTAGACACCGATTGCATTTTCAGCCAAGAAAATGAATTCCAAGAACAGCAATTTTCTTTGTACATTTTTTATTATCAGAAAGATTGTAAGTGGAGCCTGGTGAAAGTGAATTATAGATGATACAAAAGTTTGTGTATGAAAATAACAAATTATAAATCTATGTTTTGTAAATGAAGAAAAATGAAAGAATGCAAAATTTTCACTTGAATCTCAGACATTATAATTTGATTGTAACACATTTTCATAAGTGGTAGAAGATAAGAAAGAAGTTTCTCAAATTTGAGTGTCAAGGAGGAATTACAAAAGAGGATTAAAGTGTATTGATCTACAGTTTGATCCCAGATAAACTACATAGAATTCCTAAAGAAATTTATTGTGATTAAAGGACTAAATTGTATTATGATGTTTACAACCTGGGTTTAAACAACCTGGGTTTAAAATAAAGACAGATCTGATATTTGTACCCTGTTGTGACTAACTCCATGAACCTTGTTCTTTTCAAACCATACTGTCCTCATTGAGGGGAAAAGGAGTTCTATCGTGTGCAAGAGACTATAAAAGTCAGTGAATCATAATTTTATTTAATTGCACTAATATGTCTTTTTTTAATCGATATTGTTGAAAGTATTACATATTAATGTGTCTTCATTGAACAAAATATATTGAAAACATAAAGAAGAAGTCATAAGGAATAAAATGCATGCCCAATTCCATCACTTTATGAAATGCATCTTTGGTTCTTTATCATATGTCTATTTGTTTTTCTATCTATCATCTATCTATCTATATCTATCTTTCATCTATCTACATATGTATGCATGTATTGATATGTTTGTGTATACATATTTATATGTATACTATGTTTTATATAAAATCATGTAATAGTTATTCTGCTGTTATCTTACTTAAGGTGATATCATAAACATTTCCAATTTGTTGAATACCCTTCAAAATATTATTACTAGTGGTTGCACAATATCTATAGATTTGCTGAAACATCATTTATATAATTATTCTCTTTTTGGAAAATTTCAACATCCCACAAAATTGTTTATTTAGGATCAGCATAAAATTGAGTTTCATACATTGCAATCAATGCTCTCTCTTTCCCAATCTTTGCACGTAACTTGTTTAAAAAACAACCTGCAGAATTCCTCAGTCTGAATTGTGCTAGTGCATCACTGGGGTGTAACTCAGTATGCTTCTTTGTTTGCTGTATTATCCACAAGTTGGTAGTTCGAATTCTACAGTGGTTTGGTAAGGTTTGGGAAATACCTATCTCTAGAGCACTCTATAGGTGATGTATAGGACACTCATTGATTGGAAAGGACATGATGTTGGCTCTCACTTTTTGTTAGGTTAGAAATCACTCATGATCATTACCTAGATCTATTATCTCATTATAGATTGTAAAATAATGATCTAATTTTATCATCTTTGCATTTTATTAGTTGTTATACTTCTAGAGATAGAAATTTTACCCCCTCAAGTATGTGGCTCTTTTGAATTTTTGCAGGAAAAATCATTTCCACCATTTATCATTTTCCAAAATAATGAGTTGGATCTCTAGCATCATGATAAAATAACCTATTAGTATCTACGTATTTATTTATCTATCCATCTACCACCTTATTGTGAATTCATGCATTTACACATTTTGCTTATATTCAACACATTGCACTTGTTATTTCTAATAATGCTTAAATTCACCCATAATTAACTAGTAGAAGCCTCAACTTGGTCCTGGGTGTCCTTCTGACATTATTCTTTTTACCTTTGAGATCTTGCTCACTTCCTGAAATGACAAAATAGTCTTGACTTATCTTGTACATTTCCTTCCCTATATCTAGAACTAGATGTATTTCAAGATGTCTTTGTTTAATATGAAATGATATTAAGAGTCAGCAATATGCCAGAACCGGTTTGCTCAGTGGATAGAGCGTCGGCCTGTGGACTCAAGGGTCCCAGGTTTGATTCCGGTCAAGGGCATGTACCTTGGTTGCGGGCACATCCCCAGTGGGGGGCGTGCAGGAGGCAGCTTATTGATGTTTCTCTCTCATCGATGTTTCTGGCTCTCTATCCCTCTCCCTTCCTCTCTGTAACAAATCAATAAAATATATTTTTTTTAAAAAAGAGTCAGCGATATGGCTGGTAGGGGGAGCTAATGGGTTGTCATAGTTGTAAATAGTTTTTAATGGAGAGGGCTAAGAAATGTGGTTTTCTTTTCTTTTTAATATAATAAAGTATGAATGAGTTGATGATACTTTTTATGCAAAATTAGGACAACAGTATTAAATATTTCCTTCTTTCAAAACATCATTTCATCAGTCTTACATTTGTACCTCATTTATCCACACACCTAATCTCTAGTCTCAATGAAATAAATATAATACTCATTAGCTTTCTTCTATAATACACACAAAAGAGTCTTGGATTAAAAGTATCAATAATACAGTCAATCACATATTCACAGAAAGCAGCATAAGTGTTTTTGCAATAGTTTTTGTTTGTCCCTAAGGTATATCCTTTTAACAGGTGTATAGTAAACTTACATGTGTGTAAGATCATTTAGTGTAGTTTCCCTTTGGGTGGGTGTGCTGTCCATGAGATAAACAGTTAGGTGTATTTTTTTTCATTATGCCTTTAATTATTAGGGGCTATTTTTTTTTTACTTAATTTTTGTAGTTTATTTTACATGTATCCAAAGTCAAATCTATAAAATAAGGTATATTCAATAATTTCTGGTTTCCATTGTTACTTCCAATCTATTCTTCCAAGAGAATTTTTTTAGTTTTTATATAAATACTAGAGGCCCGGTGCACAAAAATTTGTGCACTCGGGGGGAAGAGGGGGTGCCTCAGCCCAGCCTGTGCCCTCTCACAGTCTGGGACCCCTCTGGAGATAACGACCTGCTGGCTTAGGCCTGCTCCCGGGTGGCAGAGGGCAGGCCCAATCCCTAGGTGAAGCCCCTGGTAGAGCTCAGAGCAGGGCTGATTGGAGAGTTGGGGCACCACCCCCTGTCATACACAGAGCAGGGCGGATTGGGAGGTTGTGATGCCACCCTCAGTCATGTTCAGGGTAGGGCCAATTGGGGGGTTGGGGTACCTCCCCCTGTCACACTCAAGGCAGGGTCGATGGGGAGGTTGCGGTGCCACCCCCTGTCATGCACAGAGCAGGGCCAATCAGGGGGTTGGAGAGCTGCCCCCTGTCACTCACAGAGCAGGGCCCATCAGGGCGGTTGGGGCTCCGTACCCTGTCACGCACAGAGCAGGGTCGATCAGGGGATTGGGGAGCTCCCTCCTGTCACGCACAGAGCAGGGCCGATCAGGGGGTTGAGGAACTCCTCCCTGTCACTCATAGAGTAGGACCGATAGGGGAGTTGGGGCACCGCCCCCTGTCACACACAGAGCAGGGTGGATCAGGGGGTTGGGGCGCCGCACCCTGTCACACTCAGGGCAGGGCTGATGGGGAGGTTATGGCTCTAGCCCATCACACACAGAGCAGGGCCCATGGGGGGTTGGGGGCGCCGCACCCTGTCACACACAGAGCAGGGCCAATCAGGGGGTTGGGGTGCCGCACCCTGTCACACACAGAGCTGCAGGGCGATCAGGGGGTTGGGGCGCTGCCCCTTCTCACTCTGCTCCAGGGGCTAGGAGGCCTTGAGGCTCCACTGATCCCGGTGTTGGGAGGCATATTACCCTTTTACTATATAGGATAGAGGCCTGGTGCACGGGTGGGGGCCGGCTGATTTGCCCTGAAGGGTGTCCTGGATCAGGGTGGGGGTCACCACTGGGGTGCCTGGCCAGTCTGGGTGAGGGGCTGAGGGCTGTTTTCAGGCTGGCGGGTGACTGAAGCTCCCAACTGCTCCTTTCTTTCTTTCTTTTTTTGTTTATTCTGGGCCAGCTTTAGCTCTGAGGCTTGTCTCCAGCTCTGAGGCCTCAGCTGCTGAAAGCAGGTATCTGGTTTGTTTGGGTTCTATAATCGAAACACTGTTTCAACTCCAGCTCTGAAATCCCAGCTGGCTGAAAGCAGGTTTCTGGAGTTTTGTTTAGCTTCTATATTTGTAACAATGTTTCAAACTGCAAGCTCAGAGGCTGACAGCAGCAGGCGGGGAATGTTGGAGTCCTCCGTCACTGAAGCAAGCAAGCCTCATGTTCGCTTTAAGCTGCCTGGCTGCCGGCCGCCATCTTGGCTGGCAGTTAATTTGCATATCACCCTGATTAGCCAATGGGAAGGGTAGCGGAGGTATGGCTAATTACCATGTTTCTCTTTTATTAGATAGGATAGACCTTTAAGTTGTCTTTTAGTTCAGAATGTATTTCATGCATTTCAATGTTATTGTTTGTTTTATGCTATTACTTTGGCTTTATCCTTCTTTTTATTCTTTGTCTATTATTTCTATATATAGCTTATTTAACCATTCTTTGTCTTCATTTATTAATGATTACCATTTTATATTTATTTTATGACATTATTTTGTTTATTGTGTTTATCCACTATTCTGTTCTAGTTTAGTTTTTGTTTCATATTTTAAATATTATATTAATAATTTAAATTTATTATATACGTGTTTATTTCTCATTTTTTTTTGTCATCTAAGCTCTCTTTTCAGTTTTTCTTTTTGCCTGATTGTTGAATTTCTTATATTTCCTAAGAGGATTTTTGCATTGCTTTCATATCTTCTACTTTTTACCTCATTAAAAAATGTTAGTTCACAGCTTTCTCTAGTTTCTCCTGGCATTCTTTCATTTGTCTGAACATTTCCTGCTCAGTTTTTTTTTCTTACAGAAATTTAATATGGGGTTTGAATGTAATCCTTTTCTATTACTTATATTTAAGTAAAGTGGGTTTTCCCCCTAAACTCTTAGAAAGGCTGGTAGCGGATAATGATAGCGCTCCACTGGATGCTTAGGGAACACCACCGTTCCCATTCCTGCACCTCCTACATCCATGTGATGGATGATTTAGTTCCTGACAGCAGCGCCTGCGCTCCTTTCTCAGTGCCTATTACCTACCTCGTGTCACATACTTATTGTAAATCTGGGCTGAGCCCTTGCATGTCAGGTGGTAGTCCCTGGGGACCGGACCTGGCCTACAGCTATTCCAGAATATCCATTAATGTTCCATTAACCTAGGTGAGGGGAGGTACAGAGGTTTCAGAAGAAGGTTTTGACAGAGGATAGATGAGATAAAAGTGATAATGAACAAAACAACCCCAATATATGTTTTCTCTTTATTATTATTTTTGAAAGAGAGCACCGCATTTCAGCTTTTCTCCAGTCGCCTATCTTTGACATGTCCTTAATCAACTGTGCAGAAACACTCAGTAACCTCACTGGGTGCTTGATTAGCAAAACACACATGCTTACCAAAGAAAATAGTGACTTAATTAGGGATAATTGACCTTTTATATACATTTTAGATGATAAGTGAAGCACACTGAAGACTTATTTATTGACACCATATGGCACTCCTTCACAGTGATATTCAAATTATGTTGAACAAGGCTAATCAAAACTAAATAGCTCATCAAAGCTCTTCCATTCTAAGATGCTGCTATTTTAATTCTGGGAGGTTTTAGATACCTCATTAGACCCCACAGTACTTTAGGCGTTCTTCTGTTCAAAGCATGCCACGTTGCTCGAAAATCAGCCTACAACAGTTCTCCATAGTTTCCAAATCACAAGTGTCATTGTAATGCTTACCATCTCTTTGTTGGTTTGTTAAATATATGCCTCCCTTAACAAGTGCACAACTCCTGTCAGATTTTGTGCTAACGATGGCAGAGGCAGCAGACACTGCACCTGCTGTCAAAGAGTTGACATACCTTGCATTTGAGATCTGATTTGCAAGCAACAAAATCTGTCTACACAGGATGCATGCAGGGAATAAATGTTGGAAATATTTGGGGTGTCACAGAGAATTGCTGAAAGCCTAAGGACTTGGAAGAACCAGACTCAGAAAACAAATAAAAGAAACATTTTTACCTCTTGAGATAAAGCAAAGACACAAACAAGCAAACACAGCAAACCTCTCATCTCTGTTCTCCTGCATTTTGGGGTATCTGGCTTCAGAAGCAATAAGTTAGGCAGATATCTAGGTCACCTGTGTACCCATGCTCTCAGGAGAATTTTCTTTTCTAGAGGGAGGCAGACTCAAGATTTATAAGTTAAGTAAATCCCCAAACATCAGTATATGGTTCACATAATATGGAGACATAAAAACAAACAATATCCACTACATACATACAACATGCTGAAACAAAAGTCTAGGTAATTCAATGAAGAATATATTGAAATGCTTTCTGATCAATAAAAATACCTCAATCTGGATATAATAAATATAGTGAATGTATAATTCTAATGGTACAAAGTTATTATTTTATGGTTTGCATATGCAATAAATGAATGCATGTTCCTCATACCCTAATAATTTAAAAACATTATTAACACCAGAAATTATCTGTAGAATACTATATTATCATTATTATACATCATATGCAGCACATATATTACATGCAGCATATTTTATGTATTGTATGTTTTATGTTACAATGTATTATACATAGAATGTTTTATATATTTTTCTTTAAAAATCAGACCATAGTTTATCTGCTTCTGAATTTCATAAGTATAAAACTAACACTTCAAAATGGCATTGAAACCTTTCATAATCTATTCCTAACCTGTCTTTCAGGTGTCACATTCTGTTGCTCTCTTCCATAAAATGTATGCTTTAACTTAACCCATTTTCTGAACGTGGCATACATTTTTTTTTAATTCTGTGCCTTTTATTTTCCTGTGGTGTTTTCTTGACCTAGAAGATTCTTCCCCTACTGACTTTCTCAGAGAATATAACTGATATGTTCAGACATAGCCGGGATATCACTTTTCCTGTGAGTCCTTTGCCAAATTTCCCAGGAAATAAAATAAAAGCTATCTAGTTTTTATACACTAGCAATACATTTTACAATAGTTTCATAACTGAGTTTCCTTGAAAGAGTGTAAGGTGTTCAGAACTTGGGATTGTGTCTTACACTTCTTTGCATAGGTGTATGTGTGTAAAGGTGCTTAAAAAGGCAAATATTTATTAAATTCAATAATAATATTGAAGGAACAGTGAGTGATTAGGAAATATTATTTTATCTGCTGATTCTTTAAATTATACCCAAATTCTAAGGTGGTATTATTTCCTTATTATTGTGTAAAGATTTGCTAACAATATATGGGATAGAGAAATTTCATAACCGCAAAATAACAATGTGATCCTTAAAATGTGCTATGTTCAAAGATCAGATTACACCAGTTCGAAAGGGAAGAATCAATAAATGTTAAATTGACAAAAATGCAAAATTAGTCATTTATTGACTCTATGCATATTCATACAGATATCACACACATTCTATATATTAAATGCCCCTTTTTGTTTTCATTCAGTATCCACAACTATTGACTTAGAACTATACAGAAAGTAAAGGGAATTTGTTATGCTAAAAGAGTAAATTTCAGAGGGATTATTTTCTTAAGGATTTTTGGGGGACCAAAGGTGAATTTTATCCCTCACACATACATTTACCTCCAATTAATGTTTGGTGTGTTTGGTATTTTGTTTTGTTTTTTGTTTTTTTGGTGGTGGTGTTGTTTGTTTGTTCCTTGTTATCTTTCAATGACACCAGTCTTTTAATTACATCATTAAACTATCAGGCCCCTTGTGAATATTTGCCAGTAGGTGATGGCATTTGTTGGCTTTTAGCATCCAGCTGAAGATTATTGTATTTACCTTCAGTTAAAATAACAATAATTACCATTTATTAAGCAGACAGGGAAAGACAGATGCTTTGATAAACAGGTTACATGGATTAACTGATTTAATCCTTGAAGCATTACAGAAAGCATTGCTGTGATATCACTTTAAGCCATGAGGAGATGGGTAGTAGGAATCATTATATTTTAGACATCATAAGGCTCAAAACAGGTTTCTACCAGGTGTATATAACTCTGAACACTTGTTCTTTTCTTTGTATTATCAGTTATGGAATAAACATTGTGAAAAATGCAGCTGTTTCAAACCTCTTTAGATTCTGAATTCCATATAAGCTTCTCTATTACTAAAATTCAGAGTGTGATCTCTATGGGAGTGCTTCTGCCCAAATAAATTGCTGCATGCCTAGCTGCAGTAATGTCCCTTGGCTTTTTCCCTATGGACAGCTTGCATTGCCACTCCCATCTGTGAATGATCACACTTGTTTGGGGAGCTACAGAATGACAAAGGATAAGCGATATCTCTAAGGTTGTCATTCTGAGTAGGAAGTCAGGTGCAGAGTTAGCAAACAAAACTTACAATTTGTTAACAAACAAACTCTATCTCCTTATGTTGTTGGGACAGAATAATCAATGGATCAAGGCAACTTCAGGATGAATTCTGACCCTGAGATGGTGGAGTAGTTGGTGTCAGACTTAGTAAACAATTATACAACTGGGAAAATTTACCCAGAGATGGTTATTATCCAGCATTTTGTGAGGGGCTGCAAGTCTAAAGAGAAATGAAATAAGCTCCACATTTACAGCAACCTTTTGCTTGGGAGCATGTTCTAAACTATGATGCAGAGAAATAAAGTAAGAAATCAAAACTCAATCTCTCTGGATGGAGAATGAAGTCTGGAATTACTAAGGCAGCTAGAATATGCAAGACGTAGTCCCGGAGAGCATTTCAAGATTTACGACAAGGCTGCTGTTCTATTGGATAAAGCTACAGTAACTAAGAGAGTGTGATTATTGGCATAGAGATAGAAAAACAGCTCAAGGAATAGACCAGAGAATCCAGCAATAGATTCAAAAATATATGGTCAGCTTTAATTTTAGACGATAACATCATAAACATGGCTAATTAATTTTAATTTTAGACAATATCACCAAACAAATCAATGAGGAAAGAAAGTTATTTTCAACAAATGGTATAGCACTGGATATTTTATGGAAAGGATGAAGTTTAATTTCTAACTGGCACCAAACAAAAAAAATTACTAGAGATAAATCTTTGACCTAAATGTGAGAGCTAGAATATTGAAGTTTTAGAAGGAAGCATGGGAGAATATTTTATCAAGCTGTTCAAAGCAAGGAGTCATTTGCCAAAAAGGCACTGTTATAGATTGAATTGTGTTCCCTTTTGAAAATTGCTATGTTGAAGTCCCAATCACCAGCAACACAGACTGTGACCTGATTTGAGAAATAGTTTTTTTTGCAGATTTAATCATTTAAATTAATATGAGGTCATTAGAGAGGGCACCATGCCAAAATTATTGGTGTCATAAGAAGGAGAAATTTTGGAACAGACATTCAGAAAGATGTGAAGACACGGGGAGAAGTCAGCGATCTATAAAGCAAGGAGCAAGGCCTTGGAAGAAATCATCCCCTTGGACATCTTTATCTCAAACTTTTAGCCTCCAGAATCTTGAGACAATACATTTCTCTTATTTAAATTACTCAGTTTATGGTACATTGTTATGTCAACCCTAGAAACTACATTATTTACTAATCATAATAGGGGGAAAACCAAAATTATAAATTGGACCATACATCAAAATATTTAAAAAAATGTTTTCCCAATAAGAGTCACCATTGAGAACATGGAAATGAAAGCAACAGACTGCAAGGAAACAGCTGTGACATATGTATTATATATCTACTAGAGGCCCGGTGCACAAAAATTTGTGCACTCGGGGTGGGGGAAGGTCCCTCAGCCCAGCCTGTGCCCTCTCGCAGTCTGGGACCCCTCAGGGGATTACCATCTGCTGGATGAGGCCTGCTCTCCAGGGGATTGGGCCTAAACTGGCAATCAGACATCCCTCTGACAGCCCAGCAGCCCTCAGGGAATGTCCACTTGCCAGTGGGGAGCAGACCTAAGCTGCAGTCAGACATCCTTAGCGCTGCTGAGGAGGGAGGAGAGGCTCCCACCACCACCGCTGTACTGGCAGCCATCAGCCTGGCTTGTGGCTGAGCAGAGCTCCTCCATGTGGGAGCTCACTGACCACCTGCATTGAGCATCTGCCCCCTGGTGGTCAGTGTGTGTCATAATGACCAGTCATTCCCAGTATTTCTGCTGTTAGGCCTGGTGCACGGGTGGGGGCCAGCTGGTTTGCCCTGAATGGTGTCCTGGATCACGGTGGGGGTCCCCACTGGGGTGCCTGGCCAGCCTGGATGAGGGGCTGAGGGCTGTTTTCAGGCTGCCCGCACCCCCTTCAGGGTGGGGGTCCCCACTGGGGTGCCTGGCCAGCCTGATGAGGGGCTGAGGGCTGTTTTCAAGCAGGCCAAGTCTGCAACTGAAGCTCCCAGTCTCTCCTTTTTAATTTTTTTTATTTTTATTCTGGGATTTATTTACCTTCTGTAATTGCAACTTTTTTGCAGCTCAAGCTCTGAGGCCGGCTGGCTGAAAGCAGGTTTCTGGGTTTGTTTAGCTTTTATAATTGCAACATTGTTGCATCCGGAGCTCAGAACTGGGCCGCAGCAGGTGGGGAGCCTTGGCTTCCTCCATCACTGGAGCAGCAAGCCTCCTGTTCACTTCAGCTGCCTGGCTGCTGGCTGCCATCTTGGTTGGCAGTTAATTTGCATATTCTGCTGATTAGCCAATGGGAAGCGTAGCAGAGGTATGGTTAATTACCATATTTGTCTATTATTAGATAGGATGTAACAAAGGGCTAATGCAAAATATATAAAGAAATATTACAAATCATACAAATCTAATAACCCAAATTTAAAAATGTACCACAGCCTTCAACTGATACTCTATACTTAAAAATGTCAGAATGCCAAAAACATAAATACCTGCTCAAAAATCATTAATTGTGATGAAATTGCATATTAAAACTACAATGAGATACCATCTCATATTCACTCGAATTTGTAAAATTAAACATTTACACACAATCACACTGACTGCATCCATTTCTTGAAAGAATATGGAACAGGCATAGGTCTCAAAAATTGCAAGTGCATATTTAAAATAATGGAATTTTTTTGAATACCATTGTTCAGTTTCTCATGAAATTAATCATATGCTAACCATATGGTCCAACAATTTCACTCCTAGATTCACCAGAACGATGTCCACAAGAATAATCCTACAAAAAAATGTAAGTCAGCTTTATTCATAAGAACCTAACTAGGAAATAACCCAGTGGTTCATCCATAGGAGATGGACAAATTGTGGCATACTTGTACAATGGAATACTAGTCAACAGTAACAAAATTGAATTACTGATATATGCAACAACATGGATGAATTTCAAAAACATTATAAACAATGAAAAAAGCCAGACAAAAAAAGAGTACAAAGAATCTGTCTCCAATATGTAAATTTAAAGAATAGGCAAATATTTTATGATAAGAACAGTCATTTTTAAAAATATGTATATTTTTATTGATTTCAGAGAGAGAAAGGAAGTGTGAGAGAGATAGAAACGTCAATGATGAGAGAGAATCATTGATCGGCCACCTCCCGCTCTCCACTGGGCACTAAGCCCAAAACCCGGGCACTTTCCCTGACCTGGAATTAAACCCTGATCTTCTGGGTCATGGATTGACGCTCAACCAATGATCCACACCAGCCAGGTGTAGACAGACATTTTAATAGTTGTCCACGTAGTGGTGACTCTATTGACTCTAAGGGGCACTAGTTGTATTAAAATACATCACCAACATCTGAAGAGCCAGTATTAAAGTTTACAATATGAAATTAAATAAATTATAAATAAAATTAACAATGAATTAGGGTTGGCTATGTGGAGTTTAAAATTCAAATGTGATATACTTTTTTAAAAAAAATTTCAAATATAAGTACTACTCTATTTACTCCAAGGGCGCATTTTATGGCACAATGATTTTAATTTATCATGTCACTAAAATATGACCTTTATATCCTCTTATTGTAATAAAAACCTTTTGTATAACTAAGAGTGACTCAAAATATTGAAATATTTATACAGCATGGTAAAGCAGACTCTAGAAAAGTGACATGTTTATATAGCTTCTATGTATGCATATTTATCTGTATGTTTATATCTACATCTAAGTCCATATCTATATATTTATATGTAACCTTCCATGATTTAGAGCAGGTGTGGGGAACCTTTCTTCTGTCAAGGGTTATTTGGATATTTATAACATCGTTCTCAGTCCATACAAAATTATCAACTTAAAAATTAGCCTGCTATACAGTATTTTAACAAACTTTTAATTAACTCACCCCTGCTGCCTTGGCAGGGCCAGACTAAATGATTTTGCAGGCCTTGCTAGTATATGATCCCAGGGCCGGATGTTCCCCATCTCTGATTTAGAGACTCGTGGGAGGAAGAAACTGTAGATCAAAGGTAAAAGTGTCCTGAATTTCTTTGGCATTGAACAAATTAATTTTTTTGTATTCTTAATGCATTTTGGATTCAGGACTGGTTGTGTGTGTACAGACTTAAACACTACAATATTATTTACAATCAAGTGTGCATTTGAAAATGATTTGTCATTTTCAAACTCCTGTTTGTAGGCTGCTGAAAACAACAGGATTTTATTTCTTTGATATGTTCAAAGACCACAGATGCATTAATTGATCCATTCTACTTGATGCATGAATTGATGTTTAGCGATTTTTCTCATAAACACCTGATAGAAATCTGTAGAGAGTTAGATGAATTGTACTGTACTAAATATAAACTAGCTTTTTGAATAGTTTGTGGTAGCAAACCAAAGCTCAAGGATCACCCAGGGTTTTAGCTGGCAGGTGTTTGCAAAGGGTCATTTACACCTGATAAGTGGAAACTTAAATCACTTAGAAAAAAAATTTACCTTCTTGCACTGCTGGTGGGAATGCAGACTGGTGCAGCCACTGTGGAAGACAGTATGGAGTTTCCTCAAAAAACTAAAAATGGAACTCCCATTTGACCCAGTGATCCCACTTCTAGGAATATATCCCAAGAAATTAGAAACACAAATCAGAAAGGATATATGCACCCCTATGTTCATAGCGGCACAATTTACCATAGCTAAGATCTGGAAACAGCCTAAGTGCCCATCAGCAGATGAGTGGATTAAAAAAGGTGGTACATCTACACAATGGAATACTATGCTTCGGTAAAAAAGAAGGAATTCTTACCATTTGCAACAGCATGGATGGAACTGGAGAGCATTATGCTAAGAGAAATAAGCCAGTCAGAGAAAGGTAAATATCACATGATCTTACTCATTTATGGAATATAATGAACTACATAAATTGATGAACAAAAACAGATTCAGAGACAGAGAAGCATCGATTAGACCGTCAAATCTCCGAGGGAAGGTAGGGGAGTGTGGGGAGAAGGGGGTGAGATCAACCAAAGGACTTGTATGCATGTATATAAGCCTAACCAATGGACACAGACAACAGGAGGGTGAGGGCATGAGTGGGGGGGTTGAGGGGGCACTGGGGAGATAAGGACACATATGTAATACCTTAATCAATAAAGAAAAAACATGACTTAAATAAGGGCATAAGGAGGTGAATACTACCATCTTCCTAATAAATTCCAGGTGGTAAAAAAGAAATAGCATATAATTTCATAAAAAATTGTTTGTGGTCTACTAAATTTTTCTGTTTTTAGAAGTCCAACTCTCAAAAATTAGAAGAAACTTTTCTACATCTTTTTGGTGAAGGAAACTTTAAAAGTGTTCTTTTTGATAGTTTTAAAATCACCTCCTGCTTTACTTTCATTTTGCAGATTTAAATAAGATGCACTATACTAATGAAATACAACTATGGCTTTATGTCAATGAATCTACTTACAGATAGCCTTAAAACTCTATTTGATCCATTGGGAAGTCATTGGACTTTATGCAGTAAACAAAAAATTCCACATGAAACTTTGAAGTATAGTCACTACTTCTATTATTTCTTTTTTTCTTCTCTAATAATTATAAAAATCCAACTAGAAAAGAACCCAAGGTCATAGTGTTCAAATTCTTCATCTTACAGATGGAGCATGTAAAGATAAAATATTTAGCAGAAGAAAAAATTTATACTCTATGTATCTTGGCTCAGTCCCATGCTTTTATTGTTATAGGTCAGGGCTTCTGCTGTGCCATTCTATACATCCTTACAAAGATAAACACCAATTTCTTCATAAAATATTCACAGTTCAGCTTAAATATATATTCGTGCATTTTCATTAAGGATCTCACAAAATGAGAGTAAGGTCAATTAATGAGTAAGGTCAATTAATGAGTAAGGTGCCTGAAAAAGAATTTAAAGCAATGTTTCTTTATACCTATTTAGTTCTTTAGTTTAAGCTTATAATATCAGTTCTGGAGTGAATTCTGGGTTAGGTAGCTAACTATGTGTGTTTGGAGTGGGGAGTTGCTTAGAATTGGAGGAAATATGTCAAGAATAGGAGCCATATAGGCCACTTTTGAGCTCATGTGTATGAGACATTCAGAAAGTCTCTCCACAGAGAGACTCTGTCTGATCTCTAAGCATTATCATTAGTACTCGTGTCTCTGAGGACACTGGGCATCCCACATGGCCAGTAGCTTTCAGTGCGCTCTCTCACTGTTGCTTTCCTAAACTTCTGACAACAGATTCAATGAAGATCCTTTCAGAGAGCAAAATGGAGGCACCCTTAGCCTTCCAGCAGGTACAGTATAGCACTTTTCTCCCAGAACCTGTCTCATGGATTGTGCTAATGATATGCTGTCAAACCCATACTCCTAAAATGAGAGGTTATTATTTCTGATAAAGATTACAAGTGGAATAACATGATATAAGCTATTATTCCGTTCTCTGCCTGTTGTAGGTTAAATATTTGGCATAATATTAGCTAGGTTCATCTATCCTCTGATGTGGCAAGTACTTTGATGGAATGCATGCTTGATTATAGGTTATTGATCAGCAATGCGTGACCACCCACTATCTTAGTAAGCATAGAACAGCCAATTTAATCAGATTCAGGGTAGAGCAGGTGATTAAGAGATGCAACTTACCCGATTTGGTAAATGAGTTATATGTGTTCAATGCTTCACTTTACAAAATCAGAAATGTGGGATGTTAAAGTATTGGCTAGAGACAACATAAAAAATAATAAAATATTGGCTAGAATTCAGGACAGTTGTTTTGAGATGGTCTTTACAAATTGTCAATTTTTTTGGTTAAACTCAATGGCTACTTTTGGAAATCATGCTACCTATTCAATCGAAATGCTAAATTTTGTTGTTGTTTTTTTCTTTATTGATTAAGGTATTACATATGTGTCCTTATCCCCCCATTGCCGCCCCCACCCCACTCCTGTTCATTCCCACATTTTTCTTTTTTCTCTGTTATGAGCTAGTTCATTGAGCATTCTGTTCACTTCCATGTTGATGAAGAGGAATACAGAAAAGGAGCCTACATCTTTGAATGGCCATGTAGATTCTATGAGACATATAAGTTTTAGTTATCATCTGCATTCTCAGGATTTTGATGATTTGATAACAAACATCTTAAATCTAATAGTTTAGTGATGCTGAGATGCTTTAGTTTGTAATTCCTCTGATGTCCATTTCCATGTCCATGACCATATTCATACCCATACTCATATACATAGTCATCCTCCAGGGACATTTTACTCCAAACACAAGGAGTCATGGGTTATTCATTCCTCTTTTATCATCCAACACATAAATATATCTAAGATACTGTAATATTAAATAAGTAAATATGTAGCATTTATTCACTCAACAAATATGAGGGCCTACTGAACTTTAGAATCTTGCCAATACTGAGTGTATATTTTAATAAATAAAGTTATACATAAATACATAAATGTAGATGATTTACTAATAAATTAATGGAATAGAAAACAGGTATGTCAGAAATGTGGGGATGTATGATTCAGATTCAAAAGTATATCTTTTTAGTTTATGCATATAAAATAATATATTTTATGTCTTAACCTTATTTAGTTCTCTTAAAATTATATGTAATATAAGTATTATCAATTTCATTCCCAATGAGAGGCACAGAGAAACTGAGATAACTGTTTACAATTAGCTTTTTAAACTTGGAGTCAGAATTTAAACTCAAGAATTTAAATTTCAAGTTTAAAGGATTAAATGTGTGACCTCTTAAACTAATAAAGGAAACTGAAATATGTCATCCTTGCTCAAACATAAATTGTGTAACAGACAGTCATCAGTATATGCATAATGGAAAGCCAATAATTCGGATTATTGGAGAAGCAAACTAGAAAATTCTAAGAAGTACTGAGAATTATATGACTTTCCCTTGGATAAAAAAAAAATGGACATTGGAATTTGCACAGAATAAGAAATTGGACAACTGGAACTTCTTTGCAAATAAAAATGTAAATATGAAATGAAATGGATTAGAATAATCTCTGTAGAAAAATAATCTCTTTGAAATATTTATTCTCTCTCTATAGACAGAACAGCCTTAGGCAGAAACAAAAATAGAGGCAGACAATTTTGGTGGACCATGGCCATGTTAGCCACATGAGCATCTCTAATTGGTAAAATGACTCAGTAAAATATAAAATGCATGATTATACAATTATGGTCCTGTAAATATTTCCTTACATGGGACTAATGTAGATCCTTGAGTACTGACACATCCCTCCAACAATCTAGCCAAATGTGGCATAAAAGGCAAAGGCTAAGGGACTGCACTTCTGGGCTCTCTCACCTGTGGATAAGGGTTCCATAAGGACCACTTAGACCAGAGCAAATGGAATATGCTGTTATGAAGAATAAAAGAAAACAGCGGTGAGCCTCATCCACTTCTATTAAATTTAATGTTATGTGCATCTATTGTGTCTCTTGTCTGCTATGCTGATAGTTAACCAAAATGAAGGCAGTTTGTCTTTCTCTCCATCCTTAAACCTGGAAGAGCCTGGGACTGGTTGGGCATAGCTGAATTATATTTTGTTTCAGGACCTGTCAATCACTACTTTAGTAACCTCCTGTGCTTTGATAATTAAAAGTCCCATGCTGCCTTTTAGACTATCCAAAAAAATCTATTTTGGTTTTCTGCTGAGATCTGTCCTAACTGAATAGCATCCCCTATCTGCACACTTTTGTTCCTTTCATTTGCATTGAAATGGACCTGCATCATGTCCCAAGTCCCTTATGGTCCCTCTGTGTGCAGTCAATTATAATGAAAAAGCTAATTTGTGCTAAGTTTTTAATGGTCCATTTTACTGCCCTTCTGAGAAATTATATGTATCTATAATACCAATCCAAAGCAATATGGTCAACCGGAAAGAATTACAGTACCATTGGAGGATAAGACTAATGAAAGCATTTCACAGAATGAACCACATTTATTTACAATCTTAAATCGCCCAAAAATGGTGGAGAAAAGAAGCATTTATAGGGAAAGTTTCAGAAGAAAGTGGTTGATATAATTGTTACTGCAAGGATAATAATTGCTCAGAGAATTTGCATTAGTCTGATTCTTGTCTATTTCAGCATCTTACTGTCAATGTGGATACATTGAGTCCTCCCATTTCAACACCAAAACCATGAGCTTTCAGGACTCTGTGCCTTTGTTAGGGACTATTCCCTTTGGCTGCTATGCTCTTTCTTTCTTGTGAAGCTGTGCTCATTCTTTAAGAGGCAGTTAGGATATCTCACATCCTCTTTAAAACACGCCATGATATTTTTTGGAAAACTTAATTTTACCTGTTTGCTTTTCTTATAATTTGGTCCACAAGGTAAACACAGCAGTTATCACATTATACAATAGGTATGCTCAATATATGAATTTAGGGGGGAAACAGACATTTGGTTTATAGCAGTTACTTAAAAACTTCTATTTCTGCCCTAGAGATATTATAAATATCAACATTAAGACATGTCCATAAATTATGAAATTGGGTTAAAAAATTACAGGGAGCCCGATCTCCTGGAGTCCTATAATTTGAGGATAATGAATCTCTGTTCTGTACTTTTTTCTCATGTCAAAAGAACAAGGTACTCTGACTGCACATTTCAACAAATTAGGATGGGAATTTATTTAGTGGGCTTTCATAAGAGTAAAGAGTTGAGTGAATAAGGAGTTTATAGGTCTAGTTGCTATTAATTTATGTCTCATTCCTTTATATCTCACTAATAAATTTGGAGCAGATTTTGCTTCAATGAAACTTGAGTACAAAAATTTGTTGAAAACTACTATTAGTCGATGAGTCAGCAACCTACCAGATTTTATGGTAACTTCATAAGTCTTTCTTTTTTTGTGTTTTTTAAATTAACTTTTGATCAAATAATGTTGTTCATCTTTTTTTTTTCATATTGTGAACATCTGCTGCTTAGTTTTTTTCATTTTTATTATTACTTCAATTACTTCAAGGGAAGACAAGGTATTTTAATTGTAACTCTGAAACAATCATTATACACAGGTAGGTATGAAACAAGATTGTGCTAAAATCTTCATGCTATTTTAAAGGTAAGACATTATCTGTTAAGAAATTTAGAACTTTTTGTCTCTTGTATAACATATGAAGCTTAAATTAATATTATTGTTAAGAACATGTATGGCCTATTTCAGATTAAAACACAAAACCAAATTAAACTATAATTGTTGATTCTTGTTGTATTATGTATTTATAGCACATTACATAGTCTGTAAAGATATCTACATTCTTAGAGGTGAACGCCTTCCTATTCCAAGATGCGCCATACCCCATGTGGATAGACTCATCCTGAACCAATGTTCCACTCTAACATACTGTTTGAACATAAGATATTTGAGTGGGATTATTAAGATAAAATATCTAAAAACTGTTTTCTATTTTAAAGTTACCTTTTCAATTATTTTCCTCTATTAGTCTAATTTAGCATGGCAAAAAAAAAAAACCCCAAAACAAACAAAAAAACCCCACCACATTCCTAACAATTTTGAATTTGTTTTTTTTTTTTAAGAATACATTAAATATTTTGTTATCTCTAATTGTATGCTGCAGGTTTTTGTTACATTTTTTAAAATTCTAATATATGTATACTCGGAATTTGTGCCATATCCAAATCAGTCAGCTATTCAATTTCATCTATATATAATTTCTCAACCAGCAAGCTAGACATCTTGCTAATTATGCAGTTTGTCTGCAGAATATGAATAGATAGCTTTTAGGATGGTGGTGACCCGCAGGAATGATATTTCTGATGATCACACAAATTCTCAGAATTTTCTTCTTCATCACTTTTCTGCCCATGAATAAGCACAGCTGTGGTTATTACAATATTGGGGAAAAAGGATGCTCTACTACTAGCCCTGTTGATCCTAGGAATTAAGTAACGCTTGCTCTGCAATGAAACCAGCTGTTAGGGAGTCACAAAGCAGGAATTCTCTTTCCAGATTCCCTGTCAGTGACACGGATACTGAAATTAATTAATAGTAGCTTTACCATTATAATTTGCCAAATGCAGGAGATTTTTAAAAATTTCCCTCCATTCTCTGAAAACAAGTATTGTTCCAAATTGAATAGTTCATCTATGTTCCTGACATACATGTGAAAGCAGTCATTATTTTCTTAAAATATGGTAATGTGAATATACTGGATATAAAATGCTTAAGCAGCTATACCCTTTGAACAGCTTTAGCTAGGGATAAGATTGCTTAACGTTGTTGTTAGGGATTATTGTTTCTGTCTATTTGCTTAGCCGTAAAGGATAGGAATTTAAAAACTCCCTTCACCATGAGGCTAACCAAGAGTAAGTCTTGCCCGTCCAGTATTGCTCAGTGGTTGAACATTGACCCATGAATCAAGAAGTCACCATTTGATTTCTGGTCAGGGCACATGCCTGACTTGTGGGGATCGATCCCCATTAGGGGATCTGCAGGCAGCAGCCATGATGTTTTTCTCTAATCAATGTTTCTATCTCTCTATCCTATCCCTTCCTCTCTCTCTCTAAAAATCAATTAACACATTTTTAAAACAACATTTTAAAAAGATCAGTTTTAATTGTCAATGCAAAGTAGCAGAATATTCTGTATTTAAAAAGTTGACCATTACCTTTAAGATTAAGCAAGGCAGGCAAAATCATACCCCTGTGATGTTTGAAGAGGTGTTATGGAAAATTATGGAAAGTGGGAAAAATGGCATGGGCATGTTTTTCCTATACCTACAACTGAGAACAGCTAAATATCCCTGGGCATTATAAGACAAACATTAAGATACTCTGACAGGCAGCCTGATTCGGGAGGTCAGGAGCCAAGGAATGACATGCTAGACAGTTATCTGGATTCTCATTTTGCCTCATATTCCACACTTGAAGCTGCAGAACCCCAAGATTCAGAAAAGCCAACATGGGCAGGCCAAAAAAAAAAACAAACCACAAAACTCAGCCCCAACAAAAGCTCATTCTCTCTAACCCCAAGATTGGGCACAAAGCAAAGATATCCATTGTCACCACTTTTATTCACCAGAGTGCTAGAAGTTCTATTGAGTCCAATAAGGAAACTCTAGGAAATAAATGGTGAATACTGGGTGGCCAAAAAGTAGCTTTACAGTTGCAATACAAATAAATAATGCAATAATTAATAAATAAGAATACAAGAATAAGATATGTTTTGAGTACTCGTAACTTGTAAACCTACTTTTGCCACCTTGTAGTTTGTAAAGGAACAAAATAATTCTCCCTATTTGTAAATAATATTATTATCTAGTTAGAAATACCAAGGAAGTTATAACAAAATCCTAGAACTAATAAGCAGATTCATCAGTGTTGCAGGATGCAAGACCAGCTTTTAAAATCAATTGTATTTTTGTATATTACCATTGAAAAAAAGGGCACAAAAAATAATTGAAAATAGAATATTACTTACTATTGCTTAAAAAGAATGAATACATGTTGATCTAATGAAACATGTACATACAGGTCAATCATGCAAAAACTACAAAATGCTGACCTAAATAATTGAGAAGATATATTGTGATTATAGGTTGGAAGACTCAACATAGTAAAGATGTAAAATCTTCCTAAATTTATATACAGGTTTGACACACATCCTATCAACATTTTAGCAAGATTATTTTGTAGCTATTGATAAGCTATTTGTGAAATTTACTAGAAAATGCAAAACAACTGGAATTATTAAAATAACTTCAAAAAAAGAAGAAGGAGGACTGAGTCTACACAATTCAAGACTTATAGTTACGATAATCAAGACAGTGTGATATTGGAGAAAGAATAGTAGATATATCAATGGAACAGAAGACATAAAAAGTAGGCCAACACAAATATTGTGGATTTTTCACAAAGGTGAAAAACAATTAAATGGAAAAAAGACAGCTATTTTTTTCACAAGTGATGCTGAAGTAATTGGATATCCTTTGGCAAAATAAATAAATACACAAATATAAAATAAAATAAAAATACTCCCAAATCTAGAAACCAATATAAGTCTCATTTCTTATGCATATAAAGTATAAGTGGTAAAACTTTTAGAAAAAAATCCAGAAGAAATATCAGAGTCTATGGAAAATAAAGACTGGACACCTCAAGAAATGCCCATAAGTTGGAAAGTTGATTATTCAATTTCATAAAGTTATAAACTTTTGTTCTGTGATATACTCCACTGTTAAGAAAATAAGAGGACAAGCTACACACTGGCAGAAAATATCTGCAAAGCACATATTTAGTAAAAGACAGACTATATCAAGCAATCTGAAACCTAAACAGGAAAAAAATTTAAAAGTTCGCTTAGAAAATGGGCAAAAGGTCCTAGGACACATTTGGCACTGGGTTTGTAAGTGATGTGGACATAATTGCCTACATAATAAAAACCTACAGACATTTTCTAAATTTTTTCTTTTCTCCTTAGGCATACATAGTTCCCCCCCCCATCCCCCCAGGCAGATAATTCTGAGTTTTTGAGTGTGTGTGTATATGTTACAAAGGGAAGTACCATGTTAACAGAATATTCAATTTGAAAACAAAAGGAAAATTGGCAAATTACATGAAATAATATTTTCCCAAAAATATAACAAGATATATGCATGGCAAATAAGCACATGAAAATATGGTCAACATTTTATTTAGCCACACACAAATTAAAGTTACAATGAGATGTCACTACATACTTATCAGAATGGCTAGACTAACAAATAGTGAGGACACCAAAAGCCACTAAAAGTGTAAAGAAATGGAAGTGCTAATATATTACTGATAGGAATGTAAAATGGTATATCCAGTTAGTAGGTTTCTTAAAAATAAACATGCAACATATCCAAGCAAATACACTTGAGGTAATAATCCCAGGAAGATTAAGACATATTGTCACTTAAAGCGTTGTAAATGAATGTTCATGACACTTTTTTCATAATAACTAAAAATTAAAAGCAACCCAAATGTCTTTAATGGGTGACTAATCAAAAGACAGTAAATACATTCCACAGAATAATAGGAACAAATTATTGATACATGCATCAGTCTGGGTGACTCACAAGAGCATTATGCTGACTGAAAAAATAGCCAGTCCTCAAAGGCTGCACACTGTATGATGCTATTTTGTATAACATTCACAAAATAACCAAATTTTGAAAATTGAGAAATGATTAATGAATGTCAGGTGTTAAGGAAATCGTGGTGTCAGGAGGGAAGTCAGTATGGCTATACAAGGCACACTTCTTAAAGCGTGTTACAGCAACACATTTCTTACAACTAATGATAATCTATAATTATGGTGAAGGGATTAGCCAAAGAACATATATCCATGACTCATAGACACAGACAATAGTGCAGTGATGGCCAGAGGGAAGGAGTACTGGGGTCTGGGAAGAGGTGGGCAAAGGGGGTAAAAATGGGAACATCTGTAATAATGTTAAAAATAGTTAAAAATTATGGTAATAATTTTAAAATATTCCTCAACAAAATATGAACAAATGGAACCCAATACATATAAAAAGTAGTATGTACCATAAACAAGTGGAAGGCTGGTTCAACTTTTTAAAAGTTTTTTTATTGATTTTTATAGATAGAAAGGGAGGAGGAGAGAAACATTGATGTAAGAGTAAAACAGCTATAGGCTTCCTCCTGCACACCTCCCGTTCAAGGATCCAGCCTACAAGCTGGGCATGTGCCCTGACGGAGAATTGAACCCACTGCCTTTGGTGCATGGAACACTGCTCAACCCACTAAGCCACACTAGCCAGGGCAAGTCTGGCTCAACTTTTAAAAATCAATTATTTTAATCCATCACTTCAATAGACTAAAAAATAAAAACACATGATTGTCAATAGATGTAGTAAAAACACTTGACAAAATTCAACATCCATTCATGATAAAATTTTTCAGTCAATTAGGAATAGAGGTGAACTTTTTCAACTGGATAAAGGTTTTCTCCTGCTAACATCATACTTGATGAGAAACTCAAAGTCTTCCCACTAAGATCATGTACAAGGCCATGATGTCCTCTCTCCATATAGCTTTTCAACATCATACAGTTTTATTTCTTCCTTCTCAATCTGTTTTCCTTTTATATGCTTTTCTTGTTTTACTGCATTAGCAAGGAGTTGTAGTATGATGTCAGAGGAGTGGTGAGAGGGGACATCATTGCCTTGCACCTGAGCTTAGTGGGAAAGCTTCAAGTTCTCGTCACTAAGTAACTAAAGATAATAAAAATATTACAAAGCTTGTGAAATATAGCTCTAGCCGGAAATTTATAACAGTCTTAACTTAGAGTAGAGAAGAAAAAAGGCCACAAATATCCACACTATTTAACTAAAAATAAAGGAATAGAAAATGTCAAAAGTAGTAGGATAAAATAATACACATAAAAGCAGAAATCAATGATGTGAATAAAAAAGGAGGCAATAGAAATCCACCCAAAATGGGTTAATTTAAAATACTAATGTGATTTTAAAATATATGGTGCCATTGCTTAAAAAAGAATAAGAGAGCCCTAGTCAGTTTGGCTCAGTGGATAGAGCGTTGGCCTGTGGACTGAAGGGTCCCGGGTTCAATTCCGGTCAAAGGCACATGTCTGGGTTGCAGACTTGATGCCCAGTAGGGGGCGTGCAGGAGGCAGCCAATCAATGATTCTCTCTCATCATTGATGTTTCTATCTCTCTCCCTCCATCTTCCTCTCTAAAATCAATAAAAATATATTTAAAAAAAGAATAAGAGAGTGATAGAGAACAGCTAAACAATATTAGAAGTAAAAAAATGGAGCATAATTACAGCAAATAGAGTAGTATCAGGGCAGAAATGGAACCTGTTATGTAAATACAAAAGGTGACGATATTATAGCAGGACTGGATATTCATATAGGTAATAAAGAGATAATGCAGAAGAATGAAGTAATAATTATGGGAATAAAACCCTCAAATCATTATTTATTATGATGTGATAATTTAAAAGCAGAAGGATTCTAAAGTATGTATTATTACACCAATCACAGAAAATATTATTTAGCACAGATAATAACAAGTTGATAATTTTGGATTGCTATATAAATGATTAGCACAAATTTAATCTTTCTCAACAGCTTTAATGAGAATAAATTATGCTAAAATCTTTCAGATTTGTGAATTAAAACACTTTTGTGAAAATTTAAAAAGCAAATAATTGGTCTCAGATTACTAGTTAATTTCACTTAATGGCTATTTTTTCAGCCATTTCTTACCTTTATTTAAACAATTTATTTTTTATTTTTATAGTAGGAATATAGTATTTTATAAATATAAATTAATCTAACAAGCATTTATTAACATATAGAAACAGCTTATATATTTACATTGTGGAGGAAGATAATAAGATAATTTAGGGAAAGTAGAATCAAGATGTTAATATTATTCAACAATGCGAAGCAGGATCAAGTATTCTTTGAAGAAAATTCTGAAAAAAATTTATGTGTTACTTCAAAACATTGCAATGGCTAATATACTTGTTGAGAGCTAAATCTATACTAATAAAAGGGTGATATGCTAATAAGACCCGATAGACCAGACATCTTTCAGACGTCCTTCCAGACAAAGCCACCGCGGCTGCAAGAGCCAAGGGCAGGCAGCCACAGAGGCCGGCAGTGGCAGCAGCAGCGGGGTGATGGGGGTGGCGTCTTCCCCTGATCAGCCAGGTCACCTCCCGCAGAGGGAGGTCAGACTTAGGCCCACTCCCCCACAGGCCTATGCCATCAGTAGGACATCCCCTGAGGGCTCCTCTCATCGCCTGAGAGGGGGCAGGCCAGGCTGAGGGACCCCTCCAGTGCACGAATTTTTGTGCACTGGGCCTCTAGTAGTTTATAAAAAGGCCTTAGATAAGTACTGTTTTCTTTTTAATTCTGCAGTTTATCATACTTATTATGGACCATAGTCAACATGAGTACAGAAAACAAGAGAGTCATAAATGAAAATAGTTACTTGGGAGTGTGAGGATTTAGAGAGGATGAATTTTTAAATGATATATTGGGAAAATATTTGGGGAGAAATTGTGCACTTTAGTATAAGTAATTTTTTTCTTTCTTCCTATTTATCTTTGAAGTAGTTTTTTACAATATTTCAGTCTTGCAAACAGATTCTACCAAATTAATCTATGAAGTGATACCATGTGGAAAGAATAGCATGGGTGTGGAAGGCACAGCATGGCATTTGAAGCTTTAAGGATTTTGAGATCACATCACCTATCCTGAAATCATGTCTAGACACTTCAATTTAGGAATACAGAGAAGTTTAATAAATACATGTCACAGTGTTCCATTATCTTTCTCTTAAGAACAAAAATCATTAGATCCTCATTCCAAGACTCTTTGTATACCATTCTCCTATGTGTGACCATAAAAATGTACATAGCTATAACAAATTGTAATGGATGTGAGAGTCAGTTAAGAGATAAAAGAACAGTAAGTGACAGCAAAGATCCTGAAGATAAGGAATCATAAACCAGAAGAGAAGTCAACAACTTTGAAGTGTAGCTTTTTTTTTCTAGAATCAGAGGCAAGAATTGTATCCAAATTGAATCTCAAACATGTAATTAAATTATCTCAACCATTACCATGACTAAAATTTGTAAAGAAACCGAATCATCATGTAGCTATTAAATTATGCATACTAACTGTGTTGAATTTATTTAGAAAATCAAATGTTACCAAGTATCAAAATGGAACAGTTTTCATCCTCATAGGCAATACCTATCTCTATCCATCTATTTATCATCTTTCCTATGCACATTTGATATCTAGATGCCTGTTTTAATTCTCTAATTAACACCACCTGTAACAGCTATTAACCTAATCATTGCTTCATGTCCCAGCCAATTATAAATGCTGTTGAACAAAACTTGACCTAGCATTGATCCATATTTGTCTTACTAGAAATTTCTTAAAAAGCAATGCACTGCCATTCATCATTAAATTTGCTTATGAAGCATCCTTTTCATTTCATGCTACAGTACTCAGTTCTAAGCTAGATGTTCAACTGGTTTGAGCACTAGTCTGGTAAAGTCAGAGAACTGATCTTGTTAACTAAGTTAACTTTTCAGGGAGCAATTCTTCCCAGTCACAGTTGGTACCTCTCTCTGCAGTTATCAAAAACGTGTCACTATATGGACACATAAGTTTCTGGGGAAATGTTTTTTAAAAGTTAGTTAAAAGTAAACACAACTCCCTAAAAGGGAAAAAATAATTAATGTATTTGTCCCATTTGGGTTTGTTTATTAAAATAAAAAACCTAGATGTAACAATTCATATCTCATCAGCAGTATCATGCCACTTCTTAAATGTAGGGTGTCCCAAAAATGTATACACAAACTTTGAGTAATTATAAAGGCAGTGTTTATTAAAATACATTTCATTTTCAAAATGAGTTATCACCTGTTAAAATGTGTATACATTTTTAGGACACCCTGTATATGGCTTTAGAAAATATACTTAATCTTACCTTTACAAAGGAATTTTCTCAGATTGTAAAATAGAGATAATGAAGCACCTATGCATGGAATTGTTATAAGGATCAAATGAGTTAGAATCTTGAGCCCTGATAATGGTGACTAACTCATTGCATTATACAAATATCTGCCATTATAATAATAACTAGAGGCTAGTTGCAGGAAGATTCCTGCAAGAATAGGGCTTCCTCGGGCCTATTCCTGTAAGAACAGGGCTTCCTGAGGCCAGAGCGAAGCAGAGAAAGAAGCGAAGCTGGAGGCGGCCTTCAATCCCTCCCTTCCCCGCCACCTTGGCTCCCTCCCTTCCCTGCTGCCTCAGCTCCCTCCTTTCCCCGCTGCTTAGCTCCCTCCCTTCCCCATCACCATGGCTTCCTCCCTTCCCCGCCACCTCGGCTCCCTCCCATATCCTCTGCTTCACCTCCCTCCCGTGTCCACCGCCTCGCTCCCTCCCTTCTCTGCCACTTCGCTCCCTCCCGTGTCCACTGCCTCAGCTCCGCTCCTGTCTCTGCTACCTCCAATCTGTTCCCTTCTCTGCCACTTGGCTCCCTTCTGCAGTGCTTGGCTTCCTTCTACACTGTCTTCAGTCTTTGCTGGGCGCCTGTGTATGTAAATTAACCGCCATATTTGTTGGGTTAATTTGCATAATCTTTTGATTGGCTGGTGGGCGTAGCCAAGGTATGGTCAATTAGCATCCTTGCCTTTTATTAGTGTAGATTATTATTATACTAGAGGCCCGGTGCATGAAATTCGTGCACAAGGGGAGTGTGTGTCCCTCAGCCCAACCTGCACCCTATCCAACCTGGGACCCCTTGAGGGATGTCCGTCTGCCCGTTTAGGCCCAATCCCACTGAGATTGGGCCTAAACGGGCAGTCAGAAATCCCTCTCACAATCCAGGACTGCTGGCTTCCAACTGCCTGCCTGCCTGATTGCCCCTAACCACTCCCCTGCCAGCCTGATCATCCCCAACTGCTCTTCCCTGCAGGCCTGAGTCCCCCCTCCCAACTGCCTTCCCTTCCAGGCCTGGTTGCCCCCAACTGCCCTCCCCTGCAAGTCTGGTTCCCCCCACAACTGCTCTCCCCTGCAGGCCTGGCCCCCCCAACTGCACTCCCCTGCAGGCCTGATCCCCCCCACCAACTGCCCTCCCTTGCTGGCCTGGTCACCCACAACTGCCCTCCCCTGCAGGCCATCTTGTGTCCACATGGGGGTGGCCATATTGTGTGTTGGAGTGATGGTCAATTTGCATATAACCTCTTTATTATATATATATAGGCTTACTGTCAAGAAACAGGATGGTGCTTTAGTCAGGTTGTTCAAATAGCAAAATTGCATCATTCCTAAGATTGATATGATGGATTTCTGTTCTAATTGCCTGGATTTATAATCTCAACATTAAAAAATATCTTATTCCAAAATGGATAATAAGATTTTAACATGGGTCATCTTAGAAACCACATTTAAATATAATGTTTTAAGGCAAACACAATTAAGTTATAATTTCAGTTTTTACTGTATTATGTAACTATTTTTCTTTTCAATAGACAGTGTTTATCCTTGATTACCAAAGGCTCCTACTAGATTCTTTTCCCTCCAATTTGCTAGGAGCCAAACTTTTGATATTTATTTTCTACTCAAATGTCAGCTTTCATTGAGTGAAATCCTTTGTGCTTATATCAAAATTTCTAGGTATATTTTGTTTTTCTCAGTCCTTTGTGTAGTCTCTGAAAAAAAAAAATTATGCATGTGGAGGGGATAATTAGAGGGAACAAAGAGTTCAATAAGCATGCTCATCAAGAAAAAGGAAAAGTTGGATAACAGGAAAAAAAATGTGAAGTATTACCTTGCTTTAAATATGTCAGTTATTAGTCCATTTCCTTCGGACGTCATCACACATTTATTCCTACAGCAAATATAAAAACTAGCAACTGTTAAGTTCATTCTACACATGAGGAAACTGAGGCGTAGAGAATTGAAATACACTGTCCAGGACTGCACAGCTATTACGTGTCGGAGCCAGGTTTCAAACTCAGATCAAGTATTTGTCATCTTAACTACTGAAGGCACTTTCTTTGTATGCAGAATCTTCTCAGTATCCTTGTTGGGATATTTATGTTTCCCCAAGAAGAAGTACATAAGAATCCTTTACCTGGTAAGTGCAGTGATCAGAATAAATGCTAGCTGCTATAACAGATAAATCTAAACACACATAATGATGTAACTCAATAACGGTTTATTGCTCAAGTCCCACTCTGATGTGGTTTTCCTAGTTGGGGGGTACTTGTCTCTATAGTATACCAGATCACTAGGCTTAGTCCATAATGTGATCGGGTCATTTTTAATTTCTAATTGTCACAGTGTCTCTGGGGTTTGTCTTCATGCCAAATACTCAGAAACACAAAGGAAAAAATACAAAGTAAGAGCAAGCAATAGAAAGTACCATTTAGAAATTTATAGGAAGAGAATTCTCCATTCCTGTACCTCTTTTCCTACACCTCTCTAAATGTGTAACATCGTCTCTGACAATGTTGACTGCCTTAAGTGATGAGAAACTCATTATTTCATTTTACTGTCGCTGATGTGTTTTCACTCATGCAGTTCAATCTCTCTCTGATATTTGTTCCTAATTCTGTTCTTATTATTCCTTTTCATTACTTATAGAAATAGTACCTACTCACATAGGGTTGTACATTCTAACTGTTCATATCAACGTATCTGTATTTTTTAAGTATCTAAAAGGAACAGAGTTAAATTTTGTGATCAAAGCTTTTTAGTAGATATACAGAATTAATGTATTCTGAAAAAACTTCGGGATGATGTTGATTTTGAAGTTGGCACAAAACTGAATCAAGATTAAGTGGTAAATTTAGTTTCTCAAACAAGGACTTTCTCTATGTTTAAATATTCAAATTGTCATTGCCATCATGTTATTTTTTGTAAATCTGAATAAATCATTCATCTACACTAATAAAAGAGAAAAATGGTAATTGGCATATGGCGCTACCGTTTTCATTGGCTAATCAGGGCTATATGCAAATTAACTGCCAACTAAGATTGGCAGTTAGCTGCCAACAAGATGGCGGTTAATTTGCATATGTAGGCACAATGCAGGGAGGCGAAAGGGAAAGCAGGAAGAAGCCCCCTGCCACTGACAGTGATCAGAAACCCAGGGGGGAGCTAAGAGCTGGGGCCACCTTTGCCCTGCCCCCCAGCCATGATCAGAGAATCAGGCGCCTTTGCTGCCCTGGCCAGTGATAGCAGGAAGTAGGGGTGGAGCCAGCGATGGGAGTTGGGCATGGTCGAAGTTGGCAGTCACGGGAGCTAGGGGTCCCTTGCCTGGGCCTAAAGCGGAGCCCACGATCGCGGGGCCGCTGCAACTGCGGGTCCCCGCTGCCCAGGCCGGACACCCAGGCCAGAGGCATTAGGCCTGGGCAGGGGTGGAGCCTGCAACCGTGGGGAGCTGGGGGGGCGGAGCCGGGGATTGGGGGGATATGATGGTCCCCTTGCCCAGGCCTGAAGCCTGGGTCAGAGGCGTCAGGCTTGGGCGGGGGGTGGAGCAAGCGATCAGAGGGAGATGGGGGTCCCCTGCCCAGGCATGATTCCTGGGCCAGAGGCCTCAGGCCTGGGCGGGGGTCAGAGCCAGTGATCGGGGGGAGTTGGGGGTCCCCTGTCCAAGCCTGACACCTCTGGCGGAGGCGTCAGGCCTGGGTAAAGGGCCGATCAGGTGATCGGAGGGTGATGGGGGTCTACGCCTCTGGCCGAGGCACCAGGCCTGGGCAAGGGGCAGAGCCAGCAATCGGAGGGGTCTGGGGGTCCCCTGCCCAGGCCTGACGCCTGGGCCAGAGGCATCAGGCCTGGGCTGGGGGCAGAACCAGTGATGGGGGGAAATGAGGGTCCCCTGCCCAGGTCTGACGCCTCTGTCAGAGGCGTCAGGCCTGGGCAAGGGGCCGATCCTGCGATTGGAGGGTGATGGGGGTCAATGCCTGAGGGCTCCCAGTATGTGAGAGGGAGCAGGCTGGGCTGAGGGACACTCCCCCCCCCCCCCACACACACACCCAGTGCACGAATTTCGTGCACCGGGCCCCTAGTATTAATATAACTCTCTTCTTGTTTCCCATTCTGATATACATTTTGTTTTAAATTTCCACTCCTGTGTAACAAAGTACTCCCAAACTTAGCAGTTTGAAATGACAAACATTTATTTTCTCATGGTTTCTGCCAGTTAACAGGTGCCTCTGGCTCAAGATCTCTCATCAAACTATAATCAAGGTGTTGGCCAGGGATAAAGTTAGCTGAAAGCTCAACCTGGGAATTTATTTTGAAGTTCATTTGTGGCTATTGGCAGGTCTCATAATCTCTTTGGCTTTGACTACACATATCAGTTCTTTGCCATTAGGCTGTTTTCTGCCCCTCAGTGTGAGAGCTCCAGAGGGAGAAGGGTGAATGAGGGTACACACAATGACATCTTCAACCTTTTTAAAACCTCATCATAAATGGGCATCCTGCTACTTCCACTGTATTGGATTTGTTTAAAGTGAGCCAGAGAGAACTGCCCACACCCAGGAGAGAGGATGACAGAGGGCACCAATCTAAGGAGGGAGAGGTCACTAGGTACTATAGTAGAGGTTAATACATTAATACATTTCATTAAACTTTTCAGTAATATGGGCCATGTTTGCTAGAAAAAAATCAGGAAAAACGATACGATTTTGGATATTAAATCAAATAGTATGATATGACTCAATCAGAATTATCCAAGCTAATCATATACTGTTTGTATAACTCTAAATATCAGTGTCCTCCCAGCACATATGGAAAACTATTTTCTTTCAAATAAATTTCAAAAACTTTGTGATTGCCCATGAAATGGATTTATTGCTTTTTCTTCCCATTGACATTTTGTGGTTTACTTTCCCCCCTGTATTCTCCCCAAAGTTTTGCTTCATTATTTGGACATTCCAAAGTGACCTTGCTTTGATCTTTCTTTCTAGGCTGAAAGTGTTCTCTAGTCTTCAGGATATTTATACTAATACATATTTTAGTGTATGAAATATCATATTTTCAGGGACCTCCATGCAATGTGTGAACTTGTTATTTAGGAAAATTTGTTTAGGGAAATAGAGGAATGAATTATAAAAGAGCAATGATATTATGGTTCTTAATGACCACTCAGGAATGTCTACATTTTAATATTAATGAAAACTCAATAGATAGCAAAATGATATAAAGTCTCCCTTGAACGTTATATTATATTACCTCTAATATATCTTAGTTCTCTTTTCCCTCAAACTGTTGAATAATTTTCTTTTGAAATAAATTATAATGTGTTTATCCTAACACTTTCCATTTTTCTTAAATTTATTTTAATTAGCAATAGCTGATATGGTATTACAATATGCAGCCTATTTTAATATAATTACAAGTCCAACATATATACATATTACATGGCACTTAAAGGAAAATTGCTCTAATGCAAAATATTTTAACTAAGATGAAGAAACATGACTCTTTCTTAAGGAGTTTGGCTATTCTTTATATTGAATGAAATTTTGAAAAACATTAAAATTAATAAAATGGTATAGGTGTATAACGATGTTAATATGCCCTATGATTAAGAAATATTTTGAACTCCATATTATAGCTAATTTATACAAAGTAATAGTGTCTAATATATTACTTACTATATGTGCATGGAGTAACTTACTTTCATGACAAAAACTCTCAGCAAACTAGAAATAAAAATACCTAAACTGATAATGACTTATGTGTGACGAGCCCTCAGCTAACTCAGTGATGAAGAACTAAAAGCTTTTGGTCTGAGATCAACAAGACAAGGTTACTCATTCTTGTCAGTTCTACTTAACGTAGTACTAGAAGTCCTAGCCAGAGCAATTAGGCAAGAAAAAGAAGTGAAAGGCATCCAAGTTTGAAAGAAAGAAGTAACAATGTTCCTATTTTCAGATGACATCATCTTACACATAAAAACACTTAACAGCCGTAAAAAACTGTTAGAACTAATAAATTATTTCAATATAGTTGCAAGGTATACAACCAACACACAAAAAGTCATGTCTATAAATTCACACTAATGAATAATAAATGATCTGAAAAGAAAATTAGGAAAACAATCCTATTTACACTAGCACCAAAAGATAAAATATATACTTAGGTATATACTTAATTAACAAAGAAAGTAACAGACTGAAAAGGCAATCTGCAGAATGGGAGAAACTATCTGTAAACCATATGCCGGATGATTTAACTTTCAAAATACATGAAGAATTCCTACAACGCAACTGGAAAAAAAAATTAAAAAACTGGAAAAAAATTAAAAAACTACTAACTCAAGTAAAGGAATTGAATAAACATTTCTCTAAAGAAGAAATACAAATGGCCAACAGGTATATGAAAAAATGCTCAGCATCACTAGTCATCAGGGAAATGCAAATTAAGACCACACTATTATTTCACACCTATCAGAATGACTGTTATAAAAATCAAAAACAAACAAAAAGCAACAGTTGTTGGCAAGGATGTGGAGAAATTGGAACCTTTTTACACTATGGTTGGGAATGCAAAATCGTACAGCTGCTATGGAAAACAATATGGAGATTCCTAAAAAAATTAAAATTGAACTATTCTGTGACCCAAAAATCACACTTCTGGATATTTCAGGAAACAGTTGAAACCATAGTATTAATATTTGCCTTCTCTTGTTCACTGAAACACCATTCATAATAGAAAAGGTATAGAAACAACCTAAACATCTACTGACAGATGAATAGATAAACAAAATGCAGTATGTACACATAATGCAATATTATTCAATTTAAAAAAGACAGAAATTCTGTAATACATGACAGCATGTTTGAACCTTGTGGACACTATACTAAATGAAATGTCAGTTTCAGGAAGAGAAATACTGCATAAATCCATATGTCAGAGATCAAAAATAGTCAAATTAATTGAATCAAAGGGTGATTGCCAGGAGCTGGTGGAAGGGGGAAATGAGAGTTTCTAATTAATCCACCTAAAGTCTCAGGTGAGCAAGATGAGTCATTTTAGAAAGCTGCTGTACAACATTATACCTATAGTTGACAATACTGTATTATGCACTTCAAAGTTGAGGGCTGTTCTCATCATACACACACACACACACACACACACACACACATCTTTTAAAAATATAGAAATAAAAAAAATCTTACAAAGGTCATGATCTGGTACTTTTATCAAAACCTTTTCTTAAAATGAGTATATTTACAGAAAAAACGCACAAAATTATAGTGTTTAGAACAACTTTATTATCCCAGAAAGATCTCTTCTACTCTTACTAGTCAATTTTCTACCTACTCTGAGAGACAATCACAGCTCTTATTTCTAGTTTTTGTATTCTGGTACTTTATATAAAGGAACTCCTCTACTCATGCACTCTATTGTGCTAGCTACTATCACTCAACAAAATGCTTTTGAGAGTAATACAAGTAAGAATCTCTCGTTTCTCTATTATTGCTAAGTATTATTCTGTAGTATAAAAACAGCAAAAGTTGTTTAACCATTTCTCTCTTGATGGCATTTGAATTATTTCCAGTTTGGGATACAAATAAGGTTGCTGTGACATTTTTGACATTTCTTTCTATGTCCATACATTTCTATTTTAATTTGGCAAGTACCTGTGAGTTGAGTTGCTGTCTTGTTGGATAGGCGTATATCTTACCTTTATAAGAAATTGCCATACTATGCAACTCCAGCTTGTGTAAAATGATTTCTCACTGGGGTTGTGAGCAAATTTTCCTGTGTGTTATTCATCTATCTCATTTCCTGAACTGGGTGATCAACTATATTGCTCTTACTTTCTTCAATTATATTCTTTTCTGATTATATAGTCTAGGAGTTCTTTAAATATGTTAGATACAGGTCCTTTCTCAGATACCTGCATGGGTGAATTTTTTTTTTTTTTTTTTACTATATCTGTGTCTTTTTTTTTTTCATTTTTGTAATATCATTTTGGTTGAGCAGACATTTTAATTGTAGTGAAATATAATTTATATTTTTTTTGTTGTGGTTAATACTGTTCGTATTCTTTCTAAACTTTTTACATATTACAAAGTCAAACATATTATCTTATATTCATTTTCAGATAGCTTATTGCTTTAGCCTTACTTTTAAGTCTATGACCCATCTATATTAACTATATATATATGATATGTGGATTTATTGTTTTTCTAATGGGTGTTTTCCCATCACTATTTATTGAAATGACTTTATGATTTGAATTACATTGGCCTTTATTTCAAAAATCAATTGACTGTGTATGTGTGGAACAATTTCTGTACTCTATTTCTTTTATTTGTTTATTTATTTATTTATTCATTCATTCACTCATTCATTCATTCTGATTAGAATGCCATATAGTCTATTTTACCTCAGTTTTAATATTCATTGAAATTACAGTATAAAATATGGTACAATTTATTATTTTTATTGTTATTACTGAGATTTTTAAAATATATATATTTTTGGCAATATAGTCATGGAAATTGTTTCAATAATATATATTTTATTATGGATACTTATTTTGTAGGATAGATCCTTCTAACAGCATTGAAAAGTTATTAAACAAGCCAATTTAATTTTAATAGTATTCTATTAGTGTTCAACTATTCTAATATCCATTTCTACTTTGATTATGCTTGTTTGGTAATAAATAATTGATTTTTCTTATTTATTTTGTATCTAGCTGATTTACTGATTATATTATAGTAGCTTTTCATTATAGTAGCTTTTATTTTATCTTTCATTTTTTTCAAAGCACAATTATATTCTGTCCTTTTCTTGTATTTTATACAAGTTATTTTATTTTTCTGTTACTTCAAATCAATGCCCCCCAATGTTTTGTTTTTTAACATTTTTATTGAAATACTAGTGGCCTAGTGCATGAAATTCATACACATTAAAAGGGAATTAGAGGAAATATTTTAATATTGCTATTTGCCCTTTCTCTATAATATAAGTGTCAGAGATTAAAGAAAATTTGTAAAATGTATATGAAAATTTCCCTCCTGTCAGAGTCTGGGGTGCGCCACAGGACCCAGAGTCAAGTCCTCGCCCACCTGCGTGCACCTCAAAATCACAAGACCCAGACCCAACTGGCCCCACCCCCTCCAAGCCCTGCAGGGCAGAGGGCTCAGCCTCAGGTCCCCTGGCCTGGTGCTGGGCAGGGAGCGTGGCCTCAGGTCCCCTGGCCCCAGCACGAGGGCTCAAGGGTGTGAGGGCATGAGGGTGTGCCGACCATTTGCATATTATCTCTTTATTATATAGGATATTTGACATAATATTATACAAATGTAAGGTATATAACATGTTGATTTGATACACTTATATACTGTAATGTGATTGGTATTGTAATGATAGCACCATTATATCAAATAATTATTGTGTGTTGTTGTTGTTGTTGTTGTTGTGCGTGTGTGTGTGTGTGTGTGGTGGAAATAATTAAGATCAACCCCCCAAATTATATTGAAAACAAAAAGATCATGCTAACAGTGATTTCTCACTTGGTCTATAATTTTAATAAAAATAGCTTTGATATTTTAGCACTTAAGATGGTGCTTACTTTTTGTTTTTGGTAAATATTTTCTTTGATACCATTGTTTACTTATTTTATAGCTTTCTCCAAAGCTGTCATCCCCTGCCTCCATCTCCCACTGTAGAGGTTAAAATGATTACCTGTTCATTTTCCTAGGCTCCTTGGCATCTAGGGGTGGCTTGTGTAAATATCCTTATGATTTTAGTCAATATATTTCAAATTCAAACTTGCAAGTGGAAATGAAATCAATTGAATGGGTACCAGGCAGATTTTTTAAAAGCATAGAATAAAATTGAAAAATCAGAGTGCAGTGCACGTACTATGGTTTTTGAAACATTTGCTTCGGTTTATATGTATGTATATATTCATATACATTAATATATATAGGTATGCTGGAAAAATGTATTTTTGCATGACTTACATTAAAAAACAGAATGTCACTTCTTTAAGTCATAGCTATTTGAATTCACTGTCACTTGTAGCTAAATGCATCCAAATTGATTCTAAAATTGATACATGTAAACAGTGTACTTAGGTAGCATCCTTTAAGATTTAGGTAGCATCCTTTAAGATTTGGAAGCAGTTGCATACAGAAGGGAAAGTGGCCTTTAATCTATTTCAGCTGGACAATCTGTGGCCCTGAATATGAAGTAGAGAAATTTTTTATCAAATATTTTCAGATTGCATACTGAGGAGCATGTTATGAGGGAACTAATTTGCAAAGGTGTCCAGGGAAACTAACAATGACATATAAAATATCCGAAAGACATATCCCATAACGGGGAGGTTTCCCAAGGCCACACCTACAGAAGGGACAAAGTGAGACTTAAAGCTGTAGAAATGTCCTGCCCTACAGTAATTGTGGCCTCTGGTAATTTAGGAATACCCTGCCCTTGGATGCATGTCTGGTGCCTCCCTTTGGCTACACCCAAAATGATACCAGTGGGCAAAGAGGCTTAACTTTTATATCCATAAAGATTAGCATCTGCCTGAAGGCAGAAAACATCACTGAAGGTAAAGAGGCTCTCTCTATACTGATAAGAAGTTCAATAAATTAAAACAAAACATGCACAACTATAAAGTTATATGCACCTAATATCATCCTCAAAAATATTTAAAGAATTCACAGAACTACAAAAATGGACAAATACACCATTTCAATGGGAGATTTTTAATGTGATTATCTTGTTAATTGATAAATTCAGGGGAACAATCACTAAGGATACAAAAGATTTTAATAATGCAGTTAACTAACTTGATGTAGTTGGTAAGTGTACATTACTCCCAACAACTGCTGAAAACATTCCAAGCTTGAAAGAACATTTATGAAAGTTGACCACATACTGAGGTATAAAAAAAAGCTCATCATATTTCAAAGCTTTGGTACCATGCAGAAAAAATATTCTCTCTGTACACAATAAATTAAATTAGCCATCAGTTATATTTTAAAAAAGATAAAAGGATCAAAATTCCTAGGGAGAGGAGAGAGAATGCAATATTAAGTTGGGTTGTGGTGTAAGATTCCTCAAGAAAGTAATGATTGAAGAAAGACTTGACTGTGATGAGGGAATTAATTAGGTAGGTATCTGGTGGAACTCTGTTCTAGCAGAACAAAAAGCTGAAGCAATAGTCTTTATAGAGCCTTTGTAATTTAAACAGGGAGGCTGGTCTGGAGTAGAAAGAGCAGGAAGTAGTTAGAAAGCGAACAGGAGTGTATTAGCCATTTTTAAAGAGTTTGTTTTTTACTTTTACTCTAAGTATATTAGGGAGCCATTGCCATGCTTTGAACGGGGAAATAATAGTTTGACTCATGCTTTTTTTTTTTTTTTTTTTTTTAATATATTTTTATTGATTTTTCACAGAGAGGAAGGGAGAGAGACAGAGAGTTAGAAACATCGATGAGAGAGAAACATCGATCAGCTGCCTTCTGCACATCTCCCACTGGGGATGTGCCCGCAACCCAGGTACATGCCCTTGACCGGAATCGAACCTGGGACCTCTCAGTCCACAGGCCGACGCTCTATCCACTGAGCCAAACCGGTTTCGGCTTGACTCATGCTTTGATAGGACACTCCAATCTGGCTTTTTCACTGTGAAGAGAAAAAAATCATTTGGGAGATTTACCAGGTATTAGGAAGTTATTGCATGATCAGATAAGCGATCCTCATAGATTATTTTCAACACTTCATTTCCCCTCTATTGTTTGCAGTGTAGACTCTATGGTTAACAGCAGAGCAACCAATTTGGACTATAAATTGGAAGCCCCAAATGAGTTTAGCAGAATTGGATAGAAGGATCTGGGCTCTCATGACTGTAGTAGCAGCATCAATCCTTGGATTTTCTACCCAGACTTGTTAGGTAAAGGAGATACATTTCTACCTGATTAACTTCACCAGTATTTTGGATCTCTCAGTTATGCAGCTGCACTGATATCTTAGATGATATACTCCTTTAGCCTCTATTTTATAGTAATACTCAAAGACTGCAAGGAATACTGATGCTAAATAGAATTAAAAAGCTCTCTAAGTCAAAAAGCAAATATTTTTGAGTAAGCCATTGTTATCATTGGAGTGCCCTCAGTGTCCCCAGCTGTTGCCAGTGGAATTGGAATTCTTGCCATGTCACACGAAAAGGACTTTCCTGAGACTCACATGGGAGAAGGAGTGATACCTATTTCTGTGGAATTAAACCCCCGGGTTTCCCATGTCCTATTTCCCTCCATCTCTCCATGGAAAAAGTCCAATCTTCACAGGGCAAGAATTAAAGCCAGTGCCCAGTTTTTGTTCCATTTTAAAGTCCAGTCCAGTCCAGCATCTGGCTCCGTTAGCTTTTGTTCCCAAATTCAGTCCATTGCATGTGGGGTCTGCAAGGCCATGGGCCATGTAGCTTCTTACGGCCACATGACTATGGAGGCACATGGGTGAGTACGGGTCACAGAACAAGAGAGTGCAAGGAAGCAGGAGCACAAGAGAATAAGAGAGAGAGAATTCTTTATCTGGGGATTATGTACAGTATTCCAAAATTTTCACAGACTTGCATTGGGCTTCACCCTCCTAGCCAACGATCATTGTTCCCAGGTTAGATTGACAGGTAAGCACCTTCAGTCACCCTGACTTCATTGTGCATGTGCCCATCTTCCCGTTTGTTGGAGCCTTTCCCCCAGTGGTACATGGGGAATGGAGCAGTGGTTCCCTGGGGAGTGTAAAGTTGCAATTTCCTGGTGAAGCTGCCCAGATGACCATGCTAAAATGTCTGGCTTCCCCTTTGCTCTCTTCCTATTATTATATTAGCTAGCTAATTACAGTGGTAACACTATGGCATTTTTCAAACCAGAAATGTTATAGTCTATTTATCAGCAGAGCTTGTATGTTTTATTAATAATCGTTTGAATCTGATAGTGAGTTGGAATATCATTGGATATTCATAGATCACTGATTTATTGTATTATAAATTAGGTGATTGGAGTCTGTGTATGCTTTAATAAGTAATAATTTCTTAGCTGTTTTAGATGATTAATACTGGAACTGGCTCAACATTTCACTCAGTGCCCGTGTACACTTGCCTACCAGGATGATAAGTCACTAATAGATTCTTATTACTATCCAGGGGCAAAATGTGTTTTTGTTCAGCATTTTTGTGACTACCTTAACATTTTACAATGAATGCACAGAGCAAAATGAAAGACATGTAATATAATAGAGATGAGGAAAAAAGTAAATGACACGGTATGATGCAGATAGGTATATTTTAGATTAAAATTATTCAATATAACTCTTTTATTTTGGATGACATATTAGACAGAAATTTTAAATTACTATTTTATAGAATCATAAGTCTTAAAGCTAAAAGGCATGCTGAATGATAATCTGTTGCAAAGCCCATCTCCCAGGAAGGTGAGGCATTAATAATCCTCGTCCACACACTGGTGAATAGCATCTCTAAGATTACAAAGTAGGAAAGTCAGGATTAGATGCAGATTTCTAGACTCCTGATGTATATAAATGCTTGTGTATTATTGATAATGTGACATAAATTTATATTTGGTGATTCATTTGTTTTTATTCATTTATCAATTCACTTACTTTCCCAGGCAGTAGGTGGGGCAACAGAGAAGTAGACAGAGAAATGATGACACCATGTGGCCAGTGAAATAGAAGTGCTGAGGAAACCTGGGTAGAAGCTGGTTCAATTCCAGAAAGTCATCAGTTAAGTTGTTAGATGAAGACATATCTCTGAGCTTATTATCAAGAATAATTAAATGTTTGGATGGGAGGAATAGGGTAGAGGAGGACATTCCAGCCAGAAGGAATGTGTTATGCAGAGACAAGGAGCCATGAAAGACCATGGTATGATTGAAAACACGAGCAGCCCAGACATTCAAGTGTTGGTTCAGGTCTTCACTGGGCGTCAACAGGAACAGTGTACAGCAATGGTTCTCAACCTTCCTAATGCTGCGACCCTTTAATACAGTTCCTCATGTTGTGGTGACCCCCAATTTCATTGTTACAAATTGAACATAATTAAAGCATAGTGATTAATCACAAAAAAATGTATAATTATATATGTGTTTTCTGATGGTCTTGGGCGACCCCTGTGAAAGGGTCGTTCGACTCCAAAGGGGTCGCGACCCACAGGTTGAGAACCGCTGGTGTACAGCCTGATTGTGAATTGCTCTGTTAGCTAAGAAATTTGGATATTTATCTGTAGGAAATAGAGACAAAAAAGGTTTTCAGTAAATAAAAACATAAGTAGTCTTTTCTTTACCCCCTCCCCCTTAGGATGATCCCTGTTCTCTGCCGAGTGATTAATTGAAGAAGTACTTGGAGTATGAATAACTTACCGAATTTAGACACAATAAAGAATTTTCCTGAGATGAGACAGTGCTGATGAAAAGAAAAGGCCAGGCTTAATAGGAATTTCTAAATTAGAAATTACAATTAAACATGGAGACTAGAAATTGGGACATGTTCACATTAATAGAGACTAAGGGATACAGATGTTGAAAATTGATTGAGAGGTGGTGAGAACATACAGGATTCTCCCCCCACCCTCCCAATATATGCACATTTTAACAGCTGATAGTTCAATTTGAAAATGAAATGGTTTTTAATAAACACTGCCTTTATAACTACTCAAAGTGTATACATTTTGGGGGGACACCCTATATTTGTTCATGCTATTAATAAATGTAGAATTCCAAAATTACTTAATCTTTCTGACCCTCAGTTTTTTTAAAGTAAAATAACAATAAATAAATATGTATCTAAAAATATTATTAAATTCATAGGAAAAGTAAATCAGATAATGCATATAAAATAACCATGATTGCCAGCTCAATGGTAGGTATTGAATAAAATGTAGTTATTGTTATTTCTTATGTTATAATTGTTATTATAACAGTGAATTTAGAAATAAGTATCCTGCAGGAAAATGAAAATAAAAGTGTGAACCTTGGAAGAGAGGTCAGGGAGGTAAATGTCTATTTGACAGTAATCACTGTAGAAGTGTAGTTTAAAACATAAGATTAGACATAATGCTAATAGAATTTTACTCTTTGGCTGTTTTTGTTTAAAAGGAAATTGAAATTTAAACACCCAAAGTTAAATGAACAAGCCAAGAGCCTGTTAGCTATTATTAATGTGACTCTATAGAAACAGTGAAATGTCTGCATTTGTGCTTAAGCCTGAATAAATATATTTCAGGCTTCAAAGCATTCTTTAAGTAGTAAAGTAGGTTGACATTGGGCCAAAATTCAAAATATGCAAAGTTTGCCTTCAGTGGCTACCTTTTCAAATCCGTTGCAGGGAGTGGTGGTGGATGGAGGGTTTCTAGGAAAAGACTGAAAATTCCCCCAAAGGTTTATAAGCCTTGGGTGTATAATAGCATATTCTAATCTCTCCACTATATATTTTCATGAAAGTGAAATCAACTTAAATGAATGTTTGAAAATGACTTGAAGGAAAAAGGAAATCACAAAAGAGAACCAGTCTTAGGTAGCATAGAAAATTGTCTAGAAGACTTTTATAGGAATGGTTGGTACTGATTATTAGTGCATAAAACTGAAGCCATTTGCAGCAGCCAATGACAGAATCATATCTTTTGCTCATGAAAGGCTTTCCAGTTCACAGCTAAGACCTGAGAATCTAGTGAATTTAAAACATGATCTCCAAAGACAATATGCTCAAAATATCTGAGATACATATTTGCTTTTCCTGAGTGGGCACTGCAGACAAGTGAGTCTCCTTCCATCTCTAAAAGGAAAAATCACTATATCATCACAATCAATATCATCAGAGCCACAGATACTTACAGGACACTCAGGTTGAGCCAGACCCTTTTTAGCTGCTTTTCAAATATGAACTCCTTTAACTCAACAGCAGTTTTATGGGGAAGGCATTGATGCTGTCCCTTATTTTACAGATGCCAGTTTAAAGAACATCCTCAAGGTCATATATAGGGAAATGCCTTCATTTAGTTGGCTATCATTTCCATGAGTCAAAAGTGCCCAATGGCTGCAGACTTTCCAGGCCATGTAATCATTGTATCCGTTGAAGAGGCAGTGCTCCAGAGTGGTTCAAATGGTTGCTGAAGCCCTGACTGACCTGTAGGCTTCTATTCTAACTAGCGCTACAGCCTTTGGAAATACAATCAAACCTCAGTTCTCAAATGTCTCCAATCTGGAACAATTTCTTTCTCCACTAGGTTGTTCAGGGAAAAAATGTTTCCTTTAACTTCTGTTCTTGACCTGATAACCCTTTCTTGCTGATACATCAGCATGACAAAAGGCATTTCCCAGTCTACAAGCAAAGGAGAGAATAGGTGTCAGTTTACTGCTATACCTTGGGCATGTCAGCATTGTTAATATCTCAGGAAGTTGTGCTGTGTTGAAGAGGTAGAAAGACTTCCAAAGTTTGCTTAGAAACTCATTGTATCATTTTGAATTCCTATCAGCAATGTATGAAAGTTTCTACTGCTCCACCCTTGTCAGCACGTGATTCCAACAAACTTTTTAATTTTGGCTAATCTAGTCTGTATTAAGTGGAATCTTTTTATCATTTTAACTTATACTGTTATAGTGGTTAATGATGTTAAGCATATTTTCATGTACATACATTATCTGTATAACTTCTGGTGAAATGTCTCTTTATATATTTATTTTTGCCCATTGTTTAAGTTTTATTGAATTTTAAAGGTTCTCTATATATGATATATGTTATGCCCAGATTTCAGGATCCCCAAAAGACCACACCAGGGAGCCAGCCGAGTCCTATGCAAAAGCAGAGGGTCTTTTATTATTACAAACCTGGGTCTGGCTCCCCTACCCTCCTTACTGACACAGCAGCAAGTGGCAGAGAGAGAGAACTCTGTGTGGAGAGAGGTTTTATAGGAGGGTTGGAGCAAGGGGAGGAGAAAGGACTGTGGGCCCTGCTGATTGGCCAGGCGCAAGTCGGTGTCTTGTCACACAGAATGTGGTCATATCTATGGCGACTTCCCTTGATTGTCATTGGTTAGTTCAAAGAAGTCCTGGGTGTGGCCAGCAGAGGCTCGGGCTTCCGGAAAGAAGCCTTGCCGAGCTCATGGCCAAGGTAAGATGGAGGGCGTAGTCCTTGCCCCTTCATTACAGTGAATATATACTATAAACTGAGTGGCCAGAATATTATAACCACCTGACGTTTGTAGGCAAATTAGCTATAATTTCCCGCTGAAGTTGCTAGAGGGCCAGACCATTATAAATAGGGAAGCAGGTTGTTTACCACGACAGTAAAAGTGATTTTTTTCTGAAAATATGGGTAAACAACGCGATTTAACAGCCTTTGAATGCACTATATATATTATACTAAGTGGCCAGATTATGATGACCACTCCATCAGTACTTCATTGGGCCACCTTTTGTCTTCAATACCGTGGTGATTCTTCTTGGCATTGACTCCACGAGATGTTGAAAGGTGATGCGAGGAATCTGACACCATGGCTGATAAATAGCACTGTCCAGTTCTGTGAAATTTGATGGTTGTGGAACCAGCTGCCTGATGGCTCTTTTAACTTCGTCCCACAAATGCTCAATTGGATTGAGATCTGGTGATCATGGGGGCCACCTAAGCAAGGTAAAGTCTTCCTCACATTCTTGAAACCACTCCTGCACAATCCAAGCACCGTGGCTTGGCGCATTGTCTTGTTGGAAGAAGCCATCTCCATTGGGATACGCCATCAACGTGTTGGATGAACTTGATCAGCAATGATACTTAGGTATGTTGTGCTATTCAAATGTTGTTCCACATGAATTAAAGGGCCCAAATCATGCCAGGAAAACATGCCCCAAACCATAACACTGCCCCCACCAGCTTGAAGGGTTGTACTCATGCATGTGTGGTGCATGCTTTCATGCTGTTTCTGCCAAATTCTCACTCTGCCATCTGCATGATGCAACTGGAAATGTGATTCATCGGACCACATGACTTTTTTCCAATGTTCCACTGTCCAATCCAGGGGTCCTCAAACTATGGCCCACGGGCCACATGCAAATACAAATATTGTATTTGTTCCTGTTTTGTTTTTTTACTTCAAAATAAGATATGTGCAGTGTGCATAGGAATTTGTTCATAGTTTTTTTTTAAACTATAGTCCGGCCCTCCAACGGTCTGAGGGACAGTGAACTGGCCCCCTGTTTAAAAAGTTTGAGGACCCCTTGTCCAATCCTTGTGTTCCTGTGCGGATTGGAGAAGTTTTTTCTTGGTAACTGCAGACAGCAAAGGTGTTCGAACAGGCCTTTGGCTTCCATATACCACACGATGCAGTGTATGGCTAATTTATCTACAAACGTCAGGTGGTCATAATAATCTGGCCACTCACGTTCAAATATATCCCATGTTAAAAGACTGTTAAATAGCATTGTTTACCCATATCTTCAGAAAAAAATCACTTCTACTGTTGTAAACAACCTGCTTCCCTATTTATAATGGTCTGGCCCTCTAGCAACTTCAGCGCGAAATTATAGCTAATTTGCCTACAAACGTCAGATGGTCATACTAATCTGGCCACTCAGTGTATATGTATATCTGTGCATAGACGATCTCTAGAATAGTTCAGAGGAAACAGCTAATGATCATTGACTCTTGGAAGGGGAAGCTGATAAGTACAGAAATTAGTAGACTTGCTTTTTAGATCACACATTTTTATAGTTAAAATATTTTACCATGTGTAAATGTTATCTGATCAAAATTAGCTAAAGACAGTAATGTAAGATGTATAACTTAGTGATTGAATATTTTAACATAGTTATGTATCATTTATATGAATAAATATTTCAACTAAGTCTAAAGACATTGTGTCTTAAATCATAGTGATACCAAATTTTTGGACTGGAACCTGGATTCTTTGTCCACCGGAATCAAAGAATGAATCCATGGACAGAAAGTGATATAGCAAAGTTGGAAATTTATTGAAGAACAAGTACAGACCCCCACGTGGGGAGAGGGAAGAGTCCCACAGAACTGACTCCCATGTAGGAAGGGGGAAGAGTCCCACAGAGTCCCTTTTCTCAGTCTAAGGCTTATAAAGGCTACAGTTCCTGTGTCCTGATATCCCCTCTGATTGGTCAATATTCCCCTGTGAGTTGGTTACCATAGTAACTCCTGGGCTCAAAGGTTGAACCTCACAGGGGACATGTGAGGTTCTCCCCTTCCTTCCCCATTGTTCCCCTATTCCCTCTGGGCTTTCTTCTTTTCCATCTGAATGAAGGGCTCCCTTCTCTTTATTTTGTAAATATAGACCTTTCTTAGATACTTCCAGTTCCCTTGTCTTATGTAAATGCCACTGTTGCTGCTCCCTTGTCTTATGGAGATGTAACTGTACCTGGCTTCATTGTGTTATGGAAATGACCTTCTCCCAGTCTGTAGCCCCAAGCTTTTCCATGGACCCCAATTCTAAAAACCCCTAATCCTGCCTATGTTCCCCCAAAATTCCTGCTTCAATAGTCTTCCTAAAATGTCTCTGAGGCTCACAGAATTCTTATATTGTATCCAGGAACTGCTGTGTTCCCAGCTCTGAATACATACTAGTATAACCTGATACCTCTACAAAATGACCAGACTCTGCATCAGAATCTTGGTTAAATTACTATTGTAAAGCACCATGCATTAAACTTCTCTTTTAATCAATACTCCCTTTTCACTTCCCCTTTTGGGGACATGTGAGTAGAGAAAATTTAAAAACAATTATAAATAGTTTAATAACTAATTATAAGGAAACTTATGTGTATGGATGGCCCAGAAAAATAAATATAATGTTGCTGGCTTTTCCAATCACAATTTCTCCCCTTTTCTCCTTCAGCCCAGCTACCACCTCCAGATAATGCCTATCCAGATTTGGGGGTTGATTATGTTCTTGTTTTTCTTCTGAGTTTTGCCACCTAAAATTATAATTTTGCATCCCTAAAAATATATTTAGGTTTTATTTGGTATAGAATCTCAGAAAAAAATACTAACATATTATTTTATGTCTTAATACTTTCAATCTATTTTATATTTGATTCAACACTTTTTAAAAGCATCTGTTTCTACATTCAGTTTTCATTGCTGTATTGTATTCCATTGTATGAACTCAACATGATGGGTGTGAATTTTCTATTCTCTCTTTTTTTTTCAGAACTCCATGTTTTAATCCCATCTTATGCAAAAAAGCAGCAAGACTTTCAAAACAGCATGTTTATGACCCAAATTAATGACAGAACAGAATAACATATTTTTAAATTCTAATCAGAAAACTTGTTTTATCACTTGAAATATATTTAGTACTAAAGACAACCAACATTCTGCTTTTACTTTTACTTAGATTTTTTTATGCTGAATTTACTCCCAGGCCATAAGTTTTTGTTTCTTCAGTTTCTTCTGAGATACCTTTTTCTTCTGTGCAACCTCCTCTTCTGGTTTAGGAACAATCTGCTCCTTTTCAGTGAGGATCATCTCAATGTGGCAGGGAGAGCTCATGTACGGGTTAATCCGCCCATGAGCTCTGTAGGTTCTACGCCTCATCTTGGGAGCTCTGTTCACCTGAATGTGCTCAATGACCAGAGAGTCTACATCTAAACCCGTAAGTTCAGCATTGCTCTCGGCATTTTTAAGCATGTGCAGCAAAAATTCAGCACTCTTTTTGGGCCAGCGACCCTGTGTCCAGCCCCACTGTTTTGCCTGGCGCACCTACCAACGCCACCGCTGTAGCTGCGGAATGGCACGCACTGCTTCTTCAGAGTGACGTCCTTCAGGTACTTGGTGGCCTTTCGAATGTGCATGCCCTTGATGGCCTGGGCAGTTTCACGCGTGTTCTTGAAGTGAACGCGGAGGTTGGAGCCCCTTGATTTGCATGCTTTCGTGGGGTTTTCTGGGTCTAGCGAATAGCGAACCGTCTTCAGGGGTCACCTATGGGCGCTTTGGGGAAGAGTATTCTCTTTTTTTAAATTCTTTATTGTTTAAAGTATTACATGAGTCTCCTTTTTCCCCCATTGACCTCTTCCCCACCACCCCTTCTTCCAAGCACAAGCCCTCACCCCCGCCCCCCTACTGTCTGTGTCCATTGGTTTTGCTCGTAGGCATGCATACAAGCCCTTTGGTTGATCTCTTACCCTCTCACATCCCAGTGTATTTTCTATTCTTGATGGATATGTGAATTGTTTCTGGTTTGGGGTTATCCATAAACTCTCTTAAGTATTCTTCCTGTGTTCATGTGTAGAACCTTCTCTGAAGTTTACATTTAGGTGTGAATTTAAGTCAAAGGTATGTAAATATGGGATTTCACTATATTAGGTCAACTGTTTTTTCAAAGTGGTTGTTTCAATGTACACTCACACCAGCAGTGACTAGGAATAAGCATTGATTCATATCTTTGTCAGCTCTCAACGTTGTTAGGTTATTAAAAGAAATATTGGCCAAGCTGGTGGATGTGTAATAGTAAAATAAAGCCAGGGACAGGAAAAGTTGGATGTAACACAATTGCTGATTGCGTCTTGAGTCCTGAACTACTAACTTGAAGACACTCCAGCGAGTCCATTAATTTCCCAATAAAATCATGTAATGTATAATAATGAACTTTTTGGTTCCCATTCATAAACACACATTATTTATTATCATAAATAATATTTAAAGGTGAATTTCCTTGCCCACTCTACGTTATCATATCATTAATGAAATTGAAGTCTCCCCAGTTTTTTTCTACATAACATCCTAATTTTGTTTAATGGAAATGACATCGCTTCAGATATCTCTCATGAAATTTATTAAAACATTTTTCTTTTCCTGAATTATCCCTTCTCTTTCTGATAAGCTTTTCTGTTTTATCTTATTCTTACTTGTTTCCTATGTTAGATTTTCCTCAAACGCTTGTAAGGCTGATGTAGAACTCTGCAAATGGGGAGGCCTTTTGCCCGATTAACTTTAGTTTAGAAGGAAGTCTGGGAATGGAGGCAATTTTAGGGAGATCCTCAAAACTCGGGGACATTCTTCTGCAGTTTTAACATCCATTTTCTCTGTATTTTATTTGATCGTATGTGAACTTTTTCTAGAAGAAAAACTGCTGGTTATTTTACAGATGTAGTAATTCCCACATCAGCTGAGTCACACTGATTCCTGTTTCTCACCTTCTGTCTTCCCATTCAGAGTCTGTCAAGGTTTATGCAAAATAGGTTGGATTCATTTCCTATTATTTCTCTGAGCAGTGTCTGCTTTCTTTATTTACTTTTTACTTCATAATTTGTTAAAATTTCTTGTTTTGTTCTCTGATATTATATATACTTTTAAAACTATTTTTTTTTTTTTTTTTTTTTTACATTGGAATGAGGACTCAGGAGGATGGAGTCATTACAAACATGCTTACAATCCAATATCTTACTCTGGAAGCCAATTATGTATTTAAAATGTTGGCAAATAAAACAGTTGGATTTTTTTTTAATTCTTCTATATTAATGGATGTTTTACTAGTAAATTGCCTTTTCCTATGCTTTTAACTTCCTTGTGTTTCCATTGCTTACCCCATTGTTAAATGCCAGGCTGCATAAATTGCTGTTTTCCTGTCTTTCTAATTTCTGCCTCTTCATTTATATGATAAAACTTAATTATCTCTGACGAAGCTAATGTAGGCAGAGGAGAAGAAAAGACTTGGTAAAGGTCCCACACTTGATTAACATGAACCCAACGCTGATTATTGACATGGATTGAACTGCTGGAAGAACTTACGCTGGAAAACATGGACTCAGGTGCAATATGCTGCAGGGAATACCAGCTGCAGTAAATGCAGTAAGTGGTTTCATATCAAGTTTTAAGTCACGCATCGACTTCTGAGCTGAAATGCAAAATTTAACAATTCAGCACTTCATAATTTCTGAGCTTGTGCCATTGATATCCAAGTTATAGAAATATCCCGACTCATTAACTCATCTCTGAAATTATTTCCTATATTACTATGGATTGCTTGGAAGACAGGGGAACATTCTTTATAATATTGTTCAGAAAATGGCTGTGACAGGAATCAGTCAAGAAATGTACATCCCAGGCCTTCACTGCACTGTTGTCTGTGTCCATGGGCAATGCATATATGCATTTAAGTTCTTTGGTTAATGTCTTCCCGCCCCTCCTCCCTATTTCCTTCTGAGATTTCTCAGTTTGTTCCATGCTTCCACTACCACTCCCTCCCCCCCACACCTGAAAAAAATAAAGAAGTGTATATCCCCATTATACATGGGCCTTTTCTGTATGGGCCTTGCTCAAAGTACGTAAAGCCACCTGCCTCACTGGTCCTTTCGGGTTTTTTACTCTTTTTATTTTTAAATTTCTTTTATTGCTTAAAGTATTACAGAGTATTACATATGTCTCCTTTTTTTTCCCCTTGACCTTCCCCTGGCCTCCCCTACCCCCCAGTGTCTTGTGTCCATTGGTTATGCTTATATGCATGCATACAAGTCCAGCAGTTGATCTCTTACCACTGCCCCTCGCCCCCCAACCCTCCCAAGCCTTCCCGCTGTAGTTTGACAGTCTGTTCAATGCTGCTCTGCCTCTGTATTTATTTTTGTTCATCAGTTAATAATGGTCTTTATTATCCATAAATGAGTGAGATCATGTGGTATTTTTCTTTCATTGACTGGCTTATTTCACCTAGCATAATGCTCTCTAGTTCCATCCATGCTGTTGCAAATGGTTTTTTACTCTTGAGTGTTAGAATTTGTTAAAGAACAATGTAAAGGGGAACCAAAATTCATACACACACACACACACACACACACACACACACACACACACGACGCTGATTTTATTTGGTGTAAATTATTTGAGTTTATAATAGAATAATTTTAGTTTAGACACACTTTCTTTTTTCCTGATGATATCTCTATAGGGCAATTTTATGATCACAGTAAGTTATCTTGGTTCTTATGTCAACAATAATCTTTTTATCCCTCAGGTAGTTATAATTCTCTGCCTTTGACCTAAAACAAGGACAGGAGAAATACAGAAAACATTAAAGCATGTCTTATAAAACCTACCATAACAGATTGCTTTATTTTAAAGATTAAATGCCTTAAAATCTAGTGTTGGCTTCCTTTAAATAAAACAGAGCAGTCGATATCTAGAGTTTGAATTCTATGTACACATGTATTTCCCAGGCCCTTTGAAAAATAATCTAATAAATGTTAAACCAATAAAGCATACACTTGAAGATTGCTATTAAATTGAAATAAGGGAATATTAGTGCTTACTATACTTTGATAACTATAAAGCTCCAGTGGTATTTTTTTATTCTAAATTTAAATTACTTTTACTCCCAAGGTTTTCATGAGGCATATTAAATGTAAGATGAAATGGGCTTAGTAATTGTAAGTTTTTCAAGTATGTTTGTGTGTGCACATGTGTCTTTTTAGCACATTTACAACAGCTTATTTGAGCAGGTATTGTTTACCCTTTCCTGAAAGAGGGTCAGTAAGCTTGGTGTCATAATACGAATTATGACAAACTGAGCAGTTGGAACAGCACCAACATGGTCATTAATTCTGGGGGTCAGAAATGTAGTCTGAGCAGCACAGGGCTCACAGGAAGTGTTGACAGGCTTCCTTTCTGGAGGTTCTAAGAACTGGTTTCTTTGCTCATTTGTGTTAGTAGAATTTAGTCCCTTGTGGCTACAGAACAAAGGTGCCTGTTTCCTTGCTGGCAAATCAAGAAAATGAACATAAACATTTAAAAAAAAAGAAAAGGAATCCCTCTTTCTGCAAAATCACCACCGCCCCCAACCACCTTCCCCAAGCAGACATGCATCTCCCCTCTATCACTGTACATTAATTTGCATCTCCTAAAATTTTAGACTATGATTCACAGAGTACCTACTCTTTTTGTCTTGCTTTTTTCATTCAGCATCATTTTTTGAGATTAATTTATATTGTAGGGCATATCAATAGTTCATTCTTTTCATTGTTGAGTATTATTCCATTACACACACACACACACACACACACACACACACACACACACACACATACATGTTGATGGATATTTGGGTTGTTTCCAGGTGTTGGCTATTGCACATGATATATTATAATGGAACTAGAGGCCTGGTGCACGGATTCGTGCACTAATGGGGCCCTGCAGCCTGGCCTGTGACCTCTCGCAATCTGGGACCCCTCTGGGGATGTTGGACTGACAGTTTTGGACTGCCTGTGGGGATCAGGCTGAAACCAGCAGCCTGACATCCCCCGAGAAATGTAGTACGCAAAGGAACAGACAGCCAGGGAGGAGCCTGAGCCTGGGCCAGGCGCCATGTGCTCCTGCTCATCCCGGCCCCACTGCACCTACCACCACCACTCAGTAACGCTGCCGTGGAGGCAGGAGAGGCTTGCACCGTTGCAGCTGCACTTGCCAGCCATGAGCCCGGCTTCTGGCACCTGTTGGTCAGCTGAGTGGTGCTCCCGCTGTGGGAGCACACTGACCACCAGGGGGCAGCTCCTGCATTGAGTGTCTATCCCCTGGTGGTCAGTGCGCATCATAGCTACTGGTCAACTGGTCTTTTGGTTGCTTAGCCTTTTATATATATACATATAGATGACTGAATCAAATGGTGGTGTCTGTTTAAATTTTTCAAGAGACTTTCAAACTGTTTTCCAAAGTATTACATTTATACACATTCTACCTGACACTTAATATGTTCAGTCTTTTTCACTTTAGTCATTCTAATGGTTTACAATAGTATTTCCTTCCATTTTAACTTTCTTTACATTAATGACTAATGATTTAAGCATCTTTCCATAGGCTTCTTTATCATATGTTTTCTATGGTGAAATATCTGTTCAAATTTTTGGCCATTTCAAAACGGAATCATTTTCCTTTTGAGTTTTGAGAATTGTAAAAATGTATAGGGGTGGGAAAAAGTAGGTTTACAGTGATAATATGAATAACACAGACATTAATTAATAATAATACAAGAATAAACTCTGTGTTTCATGTACTCACAGCTGTAAACTACTTTTGTTGAATATAAGATTATAAACCCATATTTCTTCATTCTCTGTGGGTTGATTTCCTATTTTGTTAACCTAATTTTTGTTTTAGTTTTATCCTGATCAGCCTTAATTAAAGTACTCAAGTCTTCTCTAACAGATTTCTTTAACTTAGTATCTCAGGTTATGAGAAGATAAAGTCTAAGTCCCTTGGATTTCTTAAGGGCCCAGGTTCCTTGTGATATTTGATTCTTAACCAGAGTTCTTTTATTGATGAACATCTTTAATTGATTGTCATTTTATAGATTTGAGGATAATAATATACAGACTTCAATTAAGCCAACATATGGAAAAGAGGAAGGAAGAAAAATTAGGTTTTCAGATATCCTATGATTGTGGAAATATTAATTATGATAGTTTGTATTATTTACCTATCATATATAATGTGATATAGTATTTCCCATGTACATTTTTATATTGTAATAATTATGTATACAAAGGAAGAAAGAGCAATGTGATCCACATAAAGTATATTCAATATGAACCTATTTATAAACAAACTACCTTTATGGCTGCATTTGAAAAATATCTAAAAGAATATATAATTAAGTGTAGAAACTAATGAGTGATTTTTCACAAAGTTGTTGGATAAAATATGTAAAATAACCAGTTGAATTTCTATATACCACCTTCAAGTTAAAAAATTAAAGTTGTGACAGTTTGTAACTACAGCATTAGTGAATATATATTGATGTGTTAATGTCTATAAACACAGAATATATTGAGTATTTAGAGATGATGCTAAAATTGTTCAATACATATTACAGAAAATTTAAAAACAAATTTATATGAGAACTAAATAAATGGAAAGATGTCTCAGAGATTAGAAGACAATATTTTAAACATGACTGTTCTCCCTAAACTGAATAATAAATCTAACTCAAACCCAGTAAAAATTCCCCCAATAAAGTAAGCCTATGTATTTGGATATTTGGGGACATTAGTAAGCCTATTATAGATTTTAATAATGAAAATAATGGAAATGAAAATGGCTATAATATGAAAATAATGGAAATGAAAATGGCTATAATAGCTAAGCAGTTTTGAGGTGGGAGGCCTTGCTCTAATTATAATGAATTTACAATAATTAAGATAATGTGGCAGTAGTACAAGATTAAAAAAAAAATTAAGATAATAGATAATCTACAAATAGGACCTAACATACATGGAAATTGATTTATAGTAAACTAGAGGCCCAGTGCATGAAATTTGTGCACTCGGGGGGTCCCTCAGACTGGTCTATGCCCTCTCGCAGTCCGTAAGCCCTCGGGGGATGCCCAACTGCAGGCACATTTAAGTGACATGAGCAAGAGACTTAGACTCTCACGCATCTACTTTGAAAGCACAGTCTTCTCTCCATGGACCCACACTTACAGCTTTATGAGGAAGTTCCTATGAAAAAATGTCTGATGAAGAAGAAATTTATATTTGGTTTATGAATGGTTCTACATGATATACTAAAAGTGGGCAACTAACATTATTCCTACTCGGGCATTAAAAAGAAGATCATGAATGAAGAGAATCTTTCAGTAGGCATAACTTTGAGGAGTATACATGGTTGTTTACTTTTCCTGAAAAAGAAGTAGAGAAATATTACATTCACTTCTTTTATTTCCTTTTTTCGGTTAATCCTCACTGGAGGATATTTTTTGCCATTGATTTTTAGAGAGAGTGGAGGGGAACAGGAGGGGGAGAGAGGAGAGAAACATCGATGTGAGAGAGCCACGTCAATTGGTTGCCTCTTGCATAAGCTCCAACTGGGGTGGGGAACCTCCAACCCAGGTACGTGCCCTTGACTAGAATAAAACTCTGGACTCTTGGGTTTATGGGCTGACACTCTAACCACTGAGCAACACTGGCCAGGGCATTCTGTCACACTTCTTTTGAATGATGAATGGCTAATGATTTATTGAGTGATCATAGACTTAGGAAGAAAAATACTTGAGAATCGGTGACAGAGGGATGGGGCAGACCTCATGGAATGAACCCAAAGTGAGATATTTTTATCTTTTGTAATGTCCACAGCAGACAAGGTTCCTAATAATCATGTGGACAAGATGGCCCATTATGTGCATGCCAGGGAATCTCTTTGCCCAGCCATTGCATTCATTGCTTAAAAGAGCTGAGGAAACAAGTGGCCGAGGAAGGGGGCATGGAGATTATGTATGGACTCAACAACATGGGCTTCAACTGACTAGGGATGATGTGGCTATAACTACTGGTGAGTACCCACCATGTCAACAACAGAAAGTGACATGAGCCACCGATATGGTAATATTTCCCAAGTGAACAAGCCAGCCAGCTGGTGACAATTTGATTACATTTGATACTTCTGTCACAGAAGGAGAAGCAGTTTGTTCTTTTTGGAATAGACACACATGCTGGAGATGGATTTGCCTTCACTGTCAATAATAATCCTGCCAAAATGCCTTTCAAGATTTTGGAGATTGCTTTATCACAGTCAGGGAGTTCTCCATGGTATTACTTCTGAACAAGGAAATACATTCAGAGCAAACGAAGGGTAGCAGTTGACCCATGCACATGCAATTCATGGTCCCTACTCTACATCCTCTGCCTGATAGAAAGGTGCAATGGGCTTGTGAAGACTCAGGTAAACACCTTGCAGGTATCTTAGGTCATATCCTATAGACAGAGTTTATTTCTGAACCTAATCTACAATTATGTGCTCCTATTTCTCCCATAGTTAGAATTTGTGGGCCCAGGATCTAAGGAATAGAAATAGGGTTCATTCCTCTTTCAGAGAAACTGTTATCATAACAAACTATAGAAACAATCCTTGAATATATTGTCCTCAGGAGTCTCTCCTCATGTTATTAAACATAATGAAATACAACAATGGCCTCTGATGGTTTACCGTGGTCGGCAAACCGCGGCTCACGAGCCACATGTGGCTCTTTGGTCCCTTCAGTGTGGCTCTTCCACAAAATACCACATGCGATTGAAACTTCGTGGCCCATGCGCAGAAGTCAGTATTTTGTGGAAGAACTGGTATTTTGTGGAAGAGCCACACTGGAAGGGCCAAAGAGCCGCATGTGGCTCGCGAGCCGCGGTTTGCTGAGCCACAGTTTACCAACCACTGGTTTAGAAGTCTTAGTTCCCTAAGAAGAAATATTTTCACTAGGGATACACAGGGACAATGCCAAGGGGAAATGAAAATGTATTCCTTACAATCCCTTTTCCTTAATGTTAAAGTTTGTCAATAAGAGGTCATTGCGTGTGATTCTGAAGGCAGAGAAGGAGCAGAACCTGTGATTCTAAGGAGGTGTTTGTACCAGAAAAGAGTATTTAGTGTAAGTTCTTAAACTCCTCAGTTTACTAATTTCGGTTTAAATCTATTATTCAATATACTGTGACATTTTATTTGACCACATTCTGATATTCAACTGTTTATAGTTTCTTGATTTTTTTCACTAAATGATTCAAAATGATGAGACCCATATACTAGCATTCAATTCCTTATTTTCAATCACTCTAATGGCTATTTCTACAAAAGGTATTTCTACAAATACCTACAATAATATGTCAATATATAAATTATCATCTTTCATTAAAAACCACCCATGTTCTATATCTTTAGTGGTACCTATAAGCTATTAAAATCTAAAATATCATAAGAGGCCCTGTCCAGCCCTAGCTGGTTTGGCTCAGTGGATAGAGCATCGGCCTAAGGACTGAAGTGTCCCGGGTTTGATTATATTCAAGGGCACATGCCCGGGTTGGGGACTCAATCCCCAGTAGGGGGCCTGCAGGAGGCAGCCGATCAATGATTCTCCTTCATGATTAATGTTTCTATCTCTTTCTCCCTCTCCTTTCCTCTCTAAAATCAATATAACTTTTTTTTAAAAAAGAGGCTCTGTCCAAATTCTATATCTCCCATGAAAATTTTCCTTGCCATGTTTTTTCCCCCTTGATCTATACTACACCAGCATGCAGCCCATACTTTACAATATAGTGCTTACATTTTCCCTGAAACATACCTAAACTTCACCATTGGGAGAATGGCTGCATCAATTGTTGCCTGAGAGATTTGAAAGAAAGAAATTGGTGTCTAGCATTTCCTTTTGAGAACTTCTTAAAATCCATCCTATTCCCCCATTGATAAATGTATAGGAGGCTGGTGGGGGAAGCAACAAATATTGACTGCAGAAGAATGATTTCCAGGTGGACCCTCTATTTGGAGAGGTTGAACAAGAAGTGATTAAATCAGGAAAGCCCAGGTACCACATGCAGACTTAGCTCACTACATAGAGAATATTGAAGGATTCAGAGTCCTGGCATTGCTCTGTCAGTTTCCCTTCTATTGGACTCTGAGGATTAGAGTGAATCATGGGAGGGATTTTCTCTAAATCAGAAGGCATATGGAATGTCCTCACTGAAGCCAGAGGCTGCTTCTGATGCTTAGCATCTGGAGCACTGCCTGAGGCACCTGCAAGCACTACAGAGTGAAGTTAAAGCCCCCTGACATCACCTACCTCCTCATTTTTCCTCAGGCTGATTGTCAACATTTATCTATTTGTAAGTAGTGATGATTGAAAGGTTTATCTTCAGGATTACCAACATTGTTTATTGTTCTTTGTGGAGGTAGAAATCTACGAATTTTGGGTAAACCAGTCCATCCTTGAGAAATGATATTTACATTTATTCCCAATATATGGTTTCCGAAGTGAAATAAAGTTCAGCCCCAGGAACAACCGGAGAGCAAAGGAAATAAAGAGCAGGCCATGGTTAGCACAGAGCACTTAAAGTTTGGCTGATTCATTTTTCTGGTTTTAGCAACACATATATTTGCTCATTTCTTCAAACACTTTTTGGGCCTAGCAGGTAAGTGTTAGCCTAGAGATTTCAAAGTAACAAAAATTACTATCATGATTATCAAATATCACTGAGAAGAAAAGTGCTGTTTTGATTGTTAATGAATCTCAAAGTGCCCAAATGACAGATCTGTGAGGTGGGTTGACTTAAATGGGCACAGATAACCAGCTCCCATCTCAACTTGCCTCTTCCCTAATTTTCTTACTTCCTGGAATAACCTTTCACTTTTGCAACATGACAAATTAATGGAATCCTCTGATGAAAGGCCAGAACTAAGAACAGTGCCTCTGGCAACAAATTTGGGTAAAGAAATTGAAGAGGAAAAATAAAGAAAATAAACCAACAGCCAGTTGTAAAGGATAAACTGGATTTTATTCCAATATTAAGCTGTACCACAGAGAACACACTGAGGGTTGTTTCATAAAACTCCTGCTTTAAAATGCTAGCCATTCAGACATAAATATAAACCAGAAAGATAGAGGACTGATTTAACACACTGGGATTCAGAACCTGAGGCAGGAAGGAAGATATAAGTAGATATTCATTGTGCAGCTTGGGATTCTTAAAATGAGAAAAATATTGAGGTACCTCGCTTCTCTTTCTAATACTCTATCCATTTGCATTTCTTATTTATCGACTAAAACTCTAGAGCATGCTTTATCCAACATAGCAGGGTAATAGTCAAATTACTACATATTGGGCAATCACTGTGATATTGGAAGTGCATATATATTTATAATTGTTTTATCTTCCTGGTGTGTTGACTCTTTTACCATTTACAATAACACAAAAAATTTTAAAATACTTAGGAATAAAGCTTAAGGGGGAAGACATACTGAAAACTTCAAAATATTGATGAAAGAAATTAATGAAGACACAAACAAATGGAATGACATCCTATGTTCATGGATTGGAAGATTTAATATTGTTATAATGCCAAACTACCCAAATCCATCTCCAAATTCATTACAATACTATCAAAATTCTACTGATATATTTATAGAAATAGTAAAAACAATTTTAAAAATCATACAGGATCTTGAAAGATCACAAATAGCCAAACCAACCTTGAGCTATCACACTTCCTAATTTAAAAGTATATTATAGCCGAAACCGGTTTGGCTCAGTGGATAGAGCGTCGGCCTGCGGACTGAAAGGTCTCAGATTCGATTCTGGTCAAGGGCATGTACCTGGGTTGCGGGCACATCCCCGGTGGGGGATGTGCAGGAGGGGGCTGGTCGATGTTTCTCTCTCATCGATGTTTCTGACTCTCTATCTCTCTCTCTTCCTCTCTGTAAAAAATCAATAAAATATATTTAAAAAAAATAAATAAAAGTATATTATAAAAATACAGTAATTAAAACAGTATGATACTGGAATAAAGACAGATGTTTAGACCAATGGAACAGAATAGAGAGTCTAGAAATAAATTCACACATATGTGGTCAATTGATCTTTGAGAAAGGTGCCAAGAATCCACATTAGGGAAAGGATAATTTCTTCAAAAATAGTGTTGAGAAATCTGGATACACAAAAGCAAAATAGTGAAGTTGGACTCTTATTTTACACCATACACAAGACTCATATCAGTCAGACTTCAATGCAAGACTCAAATTGTAAAACCCCTAGAAGAAAACATAGAGGAAAAGCGTCGTCAAGACATTGTTCTTAGTAATGTTTTTATGGATATGACACCAAAAACAGAAAACAGAAGCAAAATTAAACAAGAAGAATTGCATCAAACTAAAAAGCTTCTGCACAGCAAGGGAAATAATTGACAGAGAGACATGGCAACTTTAATATACTTGCATATCATAAAAATGTATGAGAATCTCCTACAATTCAATAGCAAATTAAACCCCCCCAATAACTAATAACATCATTAAAATGGGCTGAAGATTTGAATAGACATTTCTCCCAAGAAGACATAAAAATGACCATTATATATATGAAAGGACTCTCTTTTTCACTAGTCACCATGAAAATGCAAATCCAAACCATGATGAAATATCACACCTCTAAGGATGGCTATTATAAAAAAAATCAAAAGACAACAAGTGTTGGGGAAGATGTTTAGAAACTGGAACCTTTGTACTCTATTCCTGGAAATGCAAAACTGTGTAGCTGCTGTGGAAAGGGTGGAGGTTCCTTCAAAAACTAACAATAGAATTACTATATGATCCATCAACCCACTTCTGGATATTTAATCAAAAGAATTGAAATCAGGATGTTGGAGAGATATTAGCATTTTCAGGTTCGTTTGTGTCAGTATTCACTGTAGCCAAGACATGGGAGCAGCCTAGATGTTCATCGAGTGATGAATGAATAAGGAAAGCTGTATATATCTATAGCATAAAATTAGTCAACTGAAAAAATCTGCAATATGTGACAACATGGATGAACCTGGAGGACATTATGTAAACAAAACACAGCTGGTACTTCAATGAACAACGTCCTTTCAAACAACTTAATTTCCTTATAACATTGATTAGATGCTGTAGAAATTTAACTCTTGTTTATATCAATTAACCTATAGTATGTTGGTTTCATTATATGTCATTTCACTTAAAGCCACAGAACCTAACCTAGACCTTAAGTGAAGACTTATAGTGTAATCCAGTCACAATAGGATAAATACTGAATTATTACACTTATATGGGATATCTAAAGTAGTAAAATTCATAGAGTCAAAGATGGAGGAGGAAGTGGGAAATTACTAATTAACAAGCATAAAGTTTCAGTTATGCAAGATGAATAGTTCTGGAGATCTGCTGTACAACATTGTGCCTGAAGTGAAAAATATTGGTTCGTACACTTAAAAGTTTGTTAAGACAGTATCTCTCATGTTAACTGTTCTTACCAAATAAGGTAAAAGAAAAAAAACAGAAAATCCACCCCTAAAATGTATCCCTAAGTCCCGTGGTCAACTGAGTCATTTTCCTTTTCTAATGGTAGGCTGTTAAGACCTCATCACCAATTTATCTCTTTAATGAACTTCAAATGAATTCATCTTACATTTTGTTCAGCTCTTCTGAGTGCCTTCAGATTGGAGAGGGGTAGCTGGTCTGATGTATTGATTGAAAGATCAGTCAGGAGCCGAAAACCAGGAATTATGGGTTTTATTAGGAGAAAGACTTTCCTGGCTGTCTCGCAAGGGGAGAGCAGCAACCCGTGCAGAGGTGAGCCCTCCTTTTGAGGGGAGGAATGGAAAGGAATGGGGGCTTAGGGTACTCGGCGCATGCTGATTGGTGGCTTAATATATGGTCATATAAGGTACATAGTTAGGAACAAGGGCTTAGGGTATTAGGCAAGTGCTGATTGGTGGTTCAATATATAGTCTATATAAGGTACATAGTTAGGCACTCAGGCATTTCCGGGCTGCAGATTATGTCATACTCTGCCCACCAGTTGGGGGAAGGGAGGATCTATCACTAATAACTGCCATCCCCCAAATGTCACATACACTTCTATTTTTTATAAATTCTGGGTTGTGGTTGTTGTTAAGACTCTCAAAGATTTGTTTTCACAACCCCTTTCTCCTTTTTGCCTTATTAGTTCCACCATAGAAATAAAAGGGTATGTGGTTAACCACAGCCCTCAGAGTTCAAACAATCCTCTTTGTACAAAGATTATTTCCCAGTAGAAATAATCACTTAATTATCATCACAGGAGGCAGCCACCCACTTCTTCATTATGATCAATTATTTCCTAGCTTCCCCTTTGCTGTGAGCAAGCATTGCAAGACCTTTCTCTCCAGATAAATATGGACTGAAGTACTGAAGGTCCATAAGTTACCTAATATCTCTCTTTATACATATTGACATTTAACAATTCTATTTACCAATTGTGGCATCTTATAATTAAGTACTGAGGGCAGGTCCAATTTCTGAATAATCAGGCTTCAAGACATACCAAGATCATATGATAATGTTTGGCTCTCAGATGTAGGGCAGTTCTTCCATGCCACATACCTCTTTTTTTTTTTTTTTTTCACTTTCCCTAGAAGACACAGGGTACAATGCCAGTTGAAAAACAAAGTTCAATCTCTTTTGAAACCCCTTAAAATGAATGCCATTTTCTCTGATTACTAACAGAGCATTTTTGTGATGCCTCTGAAAAATAGGCAAAAGTGAGCAAACAATCAACTCAACCAAGAGTTTGATTTTCTTCCTGATTTCCAACCTCCACCAGGTTCTTTTGATGGCCACTCTCCTAGCCTCTGACCACTTGGACCCAAAGCCGATGACACATGTTTTTGGTTTTTATTAAGTGTCA